>NC_044040.1:9408362-10027614 GCF_901765095.1 Microcaecilia unicolor | reverse complement strand
AATACAGGACAGTACACCTTAGAAAAATTGGTGGCTGATAAGTGATGTGGAGTTTTTTCACAGCCATATGATGGTACGCCGAGTCTAAGCCTTATAGTCCTCTGAGGGGGACTGGCTGGGCGGGGATTCTGAGGCTGTTTTTCTCCACAATTAATATAGTATGTCCACAACAGTAACATAGTAGATGACAGCAGAAAAAGACCTGTACGGTCCATCTAGTCTGCCCAACAAGACAAACTCATATGTGCTATTTTTTGTGTATATCTTACCTTGATTTATAACTGTCATTTTCAGGGCACAGACCGTACAAGTCTGCCCAGCACTATCCCCGCCAGTAATATGCTGGTAGTGTGAGCCGGCGTTGGGAATTTCTATTTCGGATATATTGAGATTGAGCTTGAGTGTAAACATTTCAATAGATTTGCAGATGACAGAGGCACTTCATGCAAATCTATCTCACGCATATTCATTGTGGGTATCCTGAAAATCAGACTGTCCGTACGTGTCTTGAGGCCTGGGTTGAGAACCGCTGTTTTAAGGTGATACTTGCCCAACAGTTCAAGGGTAGTTGAATTCCAAAAAGGTACAAAATGATCTCACAGCAATGAAAAACCTTCACCGCCATAAGAAAAAATTTACTTTGGTACACTGACTGCTTGAAAGATACAACTACCCAGTGTACCTGAAAGTCACTCACCTTGAGCTACAGTAAGAAAGGAAACATAGAGGAATGGCCTAGTGGTTAGAGCATTGGTTTTGACATCCAGAGGTGGATGTCAGAACCAATGCTCAAATCCCAATACTGCTCCTTGTGACCTTTAGCAAGTCACCTAACCCTCCATTGCCAAAATTAGATTGTGAGCCCTCCAGGGGCAGGGAAATATCCAGAGTACCTGAATGTAACTCACCTTGAGCTACTACTGAAAAAGGTGTGAGCAAAATCCAAATAAATATTTGAGATTCTACATGGAATGTTGCTATTATTGGAGATTCTGTTGCTACTATTTGAGATTCTACATGGAATGTTAATGTTGCTATTCCACTAGCAACATTCCATGTAGAAGCCTGCCCTTGCAGATCAGCAACGCGGCCACGCAGGCTTCTGTTTCTGTGAGTCTGACGTCCTGCACGTACGTTGCTGATCTGCAAGGGCAGACTTCTACATGGAATGTTGCTAGTGGAGGAGTGGCCTAGTGGTTAGAACACCAGTCTTGCAATCCAGAGGTGGCCGGTTCAAATCCCACTGCTGCTCCTTGTGATCTTGGGCAAGTCATTTATCCCTCCCTGTGAGCCCTCCTGGGATAGAGAAATATCCAGAGTACCTGAATGTAACTCACCTTGAGCTACTACTGAAAAAGGTGTGAGCAAAATCCAAATAAATAAGCATATTTTAAAGCTTCCTTCATTTCATACCTGCTTTCTCCCAGCCTCTTTGCTTGATAACAACAAAGACAGAGGATTAAAAATGGGGCTCCTGAAAAGGGCAGTTAAAAAAAATATAATGTGTTTGAAATCCTTTAACACTTCCCTACAGCCCATAGCACCAGCATTTGGTTTCAAAACCTATCATAAGAGAAGTAACAGGAGGACAAGGCTCTGCCTCCCAGCATAGGGTATAGTTGCCCCTTTTAGATCCTCCAATCCAAGTTAAATTACTCAATGGTATTTTATTTAGATTTTGCTCACAGCTTTTTCAGTAGTAGCTCAAGGTGAACTACATTCAGGTACTCTGGATATTTCTCTGTCCCAGGAGGGCTCACAATCTTAGTCGGTAGATCACTAGGCAATTGTACCTGAGGCAATGGAGGGTTAAGTGACTTGCCCAAGATCACAAGCAGCAGCAGTGGGATATGAACCGGCCACCTCTGGATTGCAAGACCAGTGCTCTAACCACTAGGCCACTCCTTCACTATAGCAACATTCCATGTTCCACTGCACTAACCACTAGGCTACTCCTCCACTACTGTCACTCTTTGAGGTTCTACATGGAATGCTGCTACTCATTGGGATTCCAGAATCTTGCTATTCTTTGGGGGTCTAGATTTTGCTCACACCTTTTTCAGTAGTAGCTCAAGGTGAGTTACATTCAGGTACTCTGGATATTTCTCTGTCCCAGGAGGGTTCACAATCTAAGTTTGTGCCTGAGGCAATGTAGGGTTAAGTGACTTGCCCAAGATCACAAGGAGCAGCAGTGGGATTTGAACCAGCCACCTCTGGATTGCAAGACTGGTGCTCTAACCACTAGGCCACTCCTCCACCCCACACAAATTATAAATAAAGGTTTCTTCACTCTACACTGAGATGTTGTTTTGGGATTTTTTTGTCCCCTCCAGGGCAGTTTACGCGTGAACCAGAAGTTCAGATCACTAATGTGAGACCCGGTTCCAATCCAGAGAAGCCAGAGGCCACCATGGGTGTGAAAGGACACAAGCTCACTGTCACCAGGTAGGGCTCTGTCATTATTTCAAAATTATAGACTGCATTTTTTAAGGTATATGCTGCAGCTATTATCGTTTTACTCGGTTGTGTTCACAAACAGTGATTGTTCCAGAAAAATTCTGAATGCTTTCTCTTTAATAAGACAAAGAATACTATTCTACCAGCAGCTCACAGATTGATTAAACAGGTCGAGTCTAAGTCACTTGAGGCAGGGTAGAACCACCTCAAGGAGGCATCCCTCGTAACTCTTAGTTGAGTGATTTCTCAGCAAAATTTCAGCAACATGAAACCTACCAAAGCAATTTTGCAAAATAAGTGAAACTCAAAGTTTAAAATAGGGGGTCAAAATTCAAAGCGATTTAACAGGGTAGGAGAGGCTTAATTGGATCGTGCCATCGAGAATCTCCTCTCACTGGCTATGTTTCAGACAGGCTGCTGGGAGCAGAGCTGGGACAGGATCCAAACTTATCTGGTTAACTGGCCAAATTGGACTGCATAAAACCAGGGGCATAGCTAAAGGTGGGGGGGGGGCACATTTTGGTCTGCTGCCCCGCTGCCTCACCGCCCTACCGCTCCCCACCCACTGCCACAGCAAATACCTTGACTGGCAAAGTCCCCCAATGCCGGTCTCCGGCGCCACCGCGTTGCCTGGCCTGCTCACGTCCTGCATGCTCCTTTAAGTGCAATTGAGCATGCTCAGTTTCACTAAAAGGAGCGTGCTGGACGTGAGGGGAAGACAGAACAGGGCAGGCAACACGGCGGTGCCGGATAAGGCTTCAGCTGGCGGGGGTTGGGGGCCCCCCCAGCAAAACCAGGGGCCCAGAGGAAATTTAGGGGGGCCCAGGCTCCCCTGGCCCCATGTAGCTACGCCACTGCATAAAACACAGTCCTATCTTTGTCCGGTTTCACTTATCCGGTTACGAGGCCGAATATCGGCCCTTGACCGGATAAGTGCTGGCCATCTGCACATACACAAAAATAAAAATGACTTCATCGAAACCATAAAGTAACCTGTTCCGGGGCAGAGGGAGCAGGGAACCAGCGGAGCCGACAGGCGCGCGGCTGCTCTCTGCACCCTCCAACAGCGTGCACCCGGGGTGGACTGCCCCCACCGCCCCGCCCTTCCTACGCCCCTGGCTGGGACAGACCTACATGTTCAAAATTAATTTGATAGTCGTGATGAATTCCATTTGGGCAAGAGCCAGTATAAAAATCTGATTCATTACTACTGATTGTTATCATTGGTTAAAGTCAGATGTAGAATGCTATCGACCCATGACCTTTAGACATCTTTATTACAACGTGATATCAGAAGATTTACAGCTCTCTCTTCCCCATACTTGGAGTTAAAATATGGAACACTCTACCTATTGCAATTGGAATAGAAAATAGCTACCTTAGCTTCAGAAAGAGGCTAAAAACCTCTCTCTTCCCAAAGACTGCTTCATAATCAATATGATTTATACCTGCTAGTACCACCCACTGTCCTGTCTTCTAATATTTTTGATCTAATACACAGTTTATTTTTTCTAATGAAAAAGGTGCCGGTACTCAAATGCCAGGCCACCCTACAGGGGTGGGGTGATCACTGAGGGACCCATCCCACAATAACCAGGCCCCTTGCAACCAATCACAGAATCAATGACAAGGCAGAATTTGTGTGTAGAGCTTGAGTTCTTTCATTAAAACTTGGGTCAATTTTAGTAGACGATAGAAAAGGTGCCGGTACTCAGTACCTCCAAGTACCTCCACCTACCCTCCTCTCCTCCTTCCTGTACACATTAATTGATTTGATTTGCTTACTTTATTTTTTGTCTATTAGATCGTAAGCTCTTTGAGCAGGGACTGTCTTTCTTCTATGTTTGTGCAGCGCTGCGTATGCCTTGTAGCGCTATAGAAATGCTAAATAGTAGTAGTAGTAGTCTCTTGTAACCAGAGCTAATATTGTGATGTCATAATGCCTCAGTCCACCAATAAGAGCCAACCTCATCAGTGATGTCACAATGGCTTGATTGTCCTATACTTGGCTCACTTTTATTACATAGCTCTTTGAGCAGGGACTGTCTTTCTTCTATGTTTGTGCAGCGCTGCGTACGCCTTGTAGCGCTATAGAAATGCTAAATAGTAGTAGTAGTAGTAGTACCCCCTCAAAAAAAGCCCTATTAATACATTACATAAAGATATCAAATTTTCTCATACCTCACATTAACACTATCTGCTTGTGTCTCACCTAGATTGTAAACCGCACTGAACCCTGGAAAGGGGATATTAGCAGTATACAAGAATTGATTTGAATTGAATTTTTTGCTGGTTGATTTTCAGGGGATGGCAGAAGGACTACAGGACAGACACAGCGACCGGAACTGATGTCCGCTGCTGGTTTGTACACAACAGTGGAAAGGGCTTCATCGATGGACATTACAAAGATTACCTTGTACCAGAAATCTACAGTTTCCTCTAGCAGCCTTGAAGCTCCGAAACGTTTTGGAAATAAAGATTGCAATAAAATAATGAGCAATTTATTCTTAGTATAGACGTTTGGGAATTATCTCTGTCTACAGAAAGATATAATATACTGGTTTTATTACAACAAAAGCCTTAGATAACATAGTAGCTAAATTTTAAAAGGATTGAGGTGCCTTTCCTAAATTAAGGTACCTATTTTCACTAGGTTTCTAAATTTAGGTCTGTAAGAAGTGGTGGCTACAGAGGACGAGTTAGAATGGGGAAAATGTTAGGTATCCTGCACTGATTTTCAGCGTTAGGCACATAACTTAATGTCTAAACTTAGGAAATCTTTTCAGCCAAACAAAGCATGAACCTAAACTCAGCTTACAATCATGTACTTATGTACTTCATTTAAGAACCTAAATTCAGGTACAAAGTACATAAGCATCGCCATGCTGAGACAGGCCAGGGGTCCATCGAGCCCAGCATCCTGTCACCGACAGCGGCCAAAAGAACAAGCAATTTGTCCCGCCCATCCTAGAAATACTGTATTATTCCCTCGTCCATTCAATAACATTCTATGGCTTTTTCCTCCAGGATTTGTTTGCTTTATTTTTTGTCTACTAGATTGTAAGCTCTTTGAGCAGGGACTGTGTTTCTTCTATGTTTGTGCAGCGCTGCGTACGCTTTGTAGAGCTATAGAAATGCTAAATAGTAGTAGTAGAAGCCGTCCAACCCTTTTTTGAAGTCCGCTAACCGCCTTAGCCACCTTTTCCGGCAGCGAATTCCAGAAACAATGAGAATTTTTTGAATGGTTTATTTCACAAGGTTAATGTTCTCAACACTGTGCTACCAGTTTCTTCTTAATTCCCTCAGTGAGACATTCTTTGGTTTATTATAAAAATTAAATAGGGGACTCGTAAGAGGCCCTAATAGTCCACCTCCAGCACGCTCTGCTGCACTACTATAAGTCAGACAAATTAGTTAAGCATCGCCATGATGCTAAATGACCCAGATAAGGAAAAAGTACAGTCTTGTTACAAGCTGTTCCACGTTGCTGGATGTATCCTAATTTTAAATCAATATAAGCGTGTCAAAGTGCTTACTTTCTATTCATGTTGACTGCACACATTTTGCCATGCGTAGTGCATCTCTCACTGTATGCATGAGGCTGAAGACACGTATAGCGTTCTGTACGTCAGCCATTTATCCTCAAGTTTCACTTCACTAATTTCACTAGATGCTCCCAAGTTTACAGCATAAAGAATCCCTTCGGTTCCAGGAATAAGCTGTGTCTGAAAGACTGCAACATATAAATGAAATAATATATAGACGCATAATCTTGGGTGCCTTGGTGCTATAGAACTTAAATGGATGCATTGCTTCGCTCGCATTTGCTTTTCTGTTTTATAAATGCAACACAGACGTAATCAGCAGACAGAATATGTGAACATACAAGTATTTACACTTTCTCTGAATCAGATGTAAATGTGTACACGTACGCTATGCCTATGATGATTTACAACATAAGCACATCCATCGCAACCTCGCTACAGCTCTGTCCCCAGAAATACCTCCACATAAAGTCCTAGTCTGTATCTAAAGGAACAATCGGATGTTTTCTCAAAATGTCTTCACTGGAATTGAAAAAAAAAAAATAAATGAGATATGTGATACTCTGATTTCTACTTTTCTTTGTCTCGTGTGTAGAAATGAGGACCTTCCCACTACTTCTGTAAATTCTTAAAATTTAGGACAATTTTGAATGCTTTTTCAGTTGAAGATTGCCGTGTCACCCCCCTTCCCACCCCAAAGAGGGATGGGATGAGGCGAGAGGTAGAAAGTGCATGTAAGGGCTGGCATCTCACCACAGCCATGAAATACTGCCCCCCCCCCCCCACCACCACCACAGCAGTTTCCCATGCACCTTTCTGCAGATCTCCATTCCACCCCGCCCAATTCCCATGGAGATAATGAGTGCATAATAGTCCTCCATATGCTACCCAAAAACATTCCTTTTCTTACAGAGCTTATAGCTGTTCTGTTTACTTGTCATACTTAGATTGTGAGCTCTTTGAGTAGGGACTGTCTTTTTCATTTATGGTGTACAGCGCTGCGTATGCCTTGTAGCGCTATAGAAGTGATTAGTAGTAGTAGTAGTAATATAGAAGCCTGCCCTTGCAGATCAGCAACGCGGGCCACATTGCTGATCTGCAAGGGCAGGCTTCTAGATGGAATGTTGCTAGTGGAGGAGTAGCCTAGTGGTTAGTGCAGTGGAACATGGAATGTTGCTACTATTTGAGATTCTGGAATGTTGCTATTACTTGAGATTCTACATGGAATGTTGCTATTCCACTAGCAACATTCCATATTTAGATTGTGAGCTCTTTGAGCAGGGACTGTCTGTTTCATTTATGGTGTACAGCGCTGCGTATGCCTTGTAGCGCTATAGAAGTGATTTGTAGTAGTAGTATGTGTGTAGCAAGCTCTGGGCTTCCACTGAAAAAGTCCTGCTGATGCTTTCCAGTAGGTGGAAATGTCCAAGCACAGAAGACAGCCTGTGTCCTGGAACCAGCAGGGCTTCCTTCTGAAAATGAGCTTGCAGTATGAGGTACCTGCAGGATTGGACGTCCTGTGCAGGTTTCAAAAATGTTCTCTAGGTGCAAGAAAAAAGTGAAAGACTCATGAACAATTTATTTCCTATTTCACGTACCCTTAGCTAGAATTCAAATAAATCTTGGTTTCCTGCATACTTAGTAAACTATAAGGGTGGGTTTAATTACCATCAGTGAACCTAGTGACTGGTCTTAGTGCCAATAAGAGAAGCTTTCTGGAAGGAGTCTTTCAGAAATTAAGGATATATGCATTTGTTTGTAAATCAAATAAAGTTTCAAAGTTGTGTGAATTAAAATGTGCCAGTCCAGATGCCATTAAAAAAAAAAAAAAACCATACATTCTGGCAGATCCAAACAACTCCCGACTTCCCACATCACTGCAGTCCACTGCATCCCCTTTAACATAGTAACATAGTAATGCCAGATGATCGAAAGCCCCACACTGTGCCAAACAGCGCTCGGCTTTACCACCACTATCATCAGAGATAATAGAATGCAAATTTAAGCATGCTATTCTCTCTGATCATAGGGTAGAAGTGTGACAGGTCTGGGATGTCAAAAGCCTAGACCTGTCAAACATAGGGGCTGGAGGTCCATGGGACCACCAGACCTCAACTACCCCCACCCCAAGCCAAGCAAAATGGGGGCTGGAGGTCCGGTGGACCTCCAGTCCCTCAACCCCCCTCCCCGACACAAGGTCTCCAGCCCCCCTAGCCCCCCCCCCCCAGCTGTCCCTGGTGCCCCAGTGGGCAGCGGGTCAATCCCCCCCACCTGGTGGTCTAGTGACCCTACCCCACCCCCCTACATTTGCTGGAGGAGGGAGGTGGCCTCCCTCCTCTTCCATTGGCGCCGCCTCGAAAATGGGATGCACTGGGCGTGGCTTCACACCATATAAGGGAGTGGGGAAGGGGCGCTAGACCACCAGGTGGGGGGGGGGGGGGAATCACCCACAGCCCACTGGGCCACCAGGGACATCGGAGAGGATGCTGGGGGGGTTGTGGGGGCTGGAGACCCACTGGATTTCCAGCCCCCCCTGAACCTGTGTTGGAGGACCGGAGGTCTGCTGGACCTCTAGCCCCCTGTCACTGGAGGGGGGGTCCGGTCGGGGTTCTTGTGAGGGGGGGGGGCTGCTGCATTGTGGGGAATGGGGGCCTGCGAGTATGCTGGACAGGGCTCACCATTCCTCCCCAATGGTCTGCAAACCCTAATGCCAGCTCCAAGCTGGCGTAGGGTTTGCCACAATCAGCGAGCCAATCTTTGGTGCGCAGATCGCTGATCATTGGAGAGGAATAGGTTTAGCATGCATTTGCATGCTACTTGCGCTGAGCCCTGTTTTGCATGTATTTGCATGCTAGTTGCATTCAGAGCCTACGAGCGCATTGTTTCACATGCTCGGAGGCTCTGATCATGGGCTGTGGCAAACGCAGGCGCTAGTATGGCGCTAACAGTCTCTAATGCCTGCGTTTGCTTCTGATCATCGGCCCATAAGTGTCGGCATATAAACCCATCCATGGTCCACCTCATCTACCCATCAAGATGAGCCAGAGTTGAATTTGGTACTCTGCCCAGGTTCATCATGATTAAATACTGGTATAATTTTATCTCCATCTCTCCCTACCAATTTTGCAGCTCAGACCATAGAAGTCTGCCTGGAATTGGTCTTCCTTCCCGTCCTCTGAAGCTGCTGTCAAAGCTCACTCCAGTTATGAGGTCATTTAAGATTTGCTTTCATTGGATTCCATCCTTATTCTATATGTAGTGATCCTCTGCATTTATCTCAGACATTCTTGAATTCCATCATCATTTCTGTCTTCACAACTTCCAGTGGGAAGGCATTCTAGGCATCCACAACCCTTTCTGTGAAAAAGTACTTCCTGACATTGCTCCCAAGTCTCCCACACTGCAACCTCAACTTATGCCTCTAGTTCTACTACCTTCTCGTCTCTGATAAAAATTAGTTTGCATATTAATACCTTTTAAGTATTTAAACATCTGTATCATATTCTCCTTATCCCTCCTTTTCTCTAGGGCAGTGGTTCCCAAACTTGGCCCTGGAGGCACCCCAACTGGTCGGGGTTTCAGGATATTTACAATGTTTTTTCAGCACATTTGGAGATAAGAGGCTGTTTGTACGACCTCAGGTCCATAACCAATTGTTTCTGCATTTCTGGATGAGCCGTTTTTTTCAGGATATCGACTGTATATTTGCTTTCATCATCATATTTCTATTTTGGTGGTGGAGAATTACTGTATAGCCCCTGAAGCAGCCCAGTTGGGCGAAACACGGCCTGTGTCGGGCTATTGTATGCATATTTTAACTTGGTAATATCAATACAATATATTTTGGTTTATTAACGATCTGCTTTGTATAGTTTCCACCTTGGAGTTTGCGGATCATCTGCCCCTTTGCTTATTTACAATGAATATTCATAAGAGAGATTTGCAAGCACTGCCTCCACATTCTCTGGCAACGAATTCCAGAGTTTAATTACACAATGATTGAAGAAATATTTTCTCCGATTTATTTTTAATTTACTACTTTGTAGCTGCATTGCGTGCCCCCTAGTCCTAGTATTTTGGAAAGAGTAAACAAGGAATTCACATCTACCCGTTCACTCATTTTATAGACCTCTATCATATCTCCCCTCAGCCGCCTTTTCGCCAAGATGAAGAGCCCAAGCCGCGTTAGCCTTTCCTTATAGGGAAGTCATTCCACCCCCTTTAACATTTTCATCGCCCTCCTCTGTACCTTTTCTAATTCCACTATATCTTTCTTGAGACGTGGTGACCAGAATTGCACATTTGGTAAAATTACACCTTATTATTTATTTGATGCATTTGTATCCCACATTATCCCACCTCTTTGCAGGCTCAACGTGACTTACAATACATCATGAATAGTAGGAATACATGAGGAAGTGTACATTCAGTAATGGCAGAAGTGTTTTGGTACATGATAATGATAATGGCTACCTACTGAAGCTAGAATTTATTTTAAATTGTATTGCTTATTATTTAATGGATGGGTCACAACCTCCCTCTTACAGATCTGAATTCTGTAAGATAACACTGAAAGAACAAGAGATAAAGCTCAGATATTATAAGAAAAATAGAAAAGCTGGTTTATTAGAAATATTGGCAGAAGTAAGGTTATTATCAGGTAGCAGTAAAACAGTGTTAGTCAGAGATGATGCACTTAAGCAGAACTACCCAAAATGATGTTACAGTACTGCGTTTTAAGTACCTGTCAAGGTGGAGTAAAGATAACACACATTTTCACCTAGTCCTGAATTATTAGGACTTCTAACACCCTAGGCGCAATAAAACATAAGTACATAAGTATTGCCATACTGGGAAAGACCAAAGGCCCATCGAGCCCAGCATCCTGTTTCCAACAGTGGCCAATCCAGGTCACAAATACCCGGCAAGATCCCGAAAATGTTCAAAACATTTTACACTGCTTAGCCCAGAAACAGTGGATTTTCCCCAAGTTCATTTAATAACGGTCTATGGACTTTTCCTTTAGGAAGCCGTCCAAACCTTTTCTAAACTCCGCTAAGCTAACCGCCTTTACCACATTCTCTGGCAACGAATTCCAGAGTTTAATTACAGGTTGAGTGATGAAACATTTTCTCCGATTCGTTTTAAAATTACTACATTGTAGCTTCATCGCAACAAGAGAAGTGCAACCTGATCAATGGAAAAGGCTCCCCCCACCCCCACTCACAAACTTAGGAACTGAAGCCAATCAAGGAGTTGATTTTGATTAAGAAAGCAGGCAGCAAAGCAGGGACGGCAGACGCTCTGTTTCTCCAGGTGGTTGGTCAGCAGCAGGTGGTCCCAGTCGGTCAGGAGGTAAGCTCTCCCCAGCCAGGCCAGAGCATGCAAGCAGGGCACAGATTAACAAGCCTTCATCATATGGCTGGATCGGGCCAGCTGATATCTTTAGCAGTTGTGAGAGCTGCTAACAGCCAACTAGCTATTATGCTTATGGAAGAGATACATTTATCTCTGGTTTAGTACCATGCTGACTAGAATAACAAAATCTGATGTTTTCCAGTGTTGTGTCTTTGGGGGACCAAACAACTGATTTCTTCTGACCATGAAGTCCCCCAGCTCTGTAAACAGGGTTACATAAGTATGAAAGTATTGCCATACTGGGACAGACTAAAGGTTCATCAAGTCCAGCATCCTGTTTCCAACAGTGGCCAATCCAGGTCACAAGTACCTGGCAAGATCCCAAAACAGTACAATATATTTTATGCTGCTCACCCTAGAAGTAAGCAGTGGATTTTCCCCAAGTCAATTTTAATAATGGACTTTTCTTTTAGGAAGCTATCCAAACCTTTTTTAAACCCCGCTAAGCTAACTGCTTTTACTACATTCTCTGGCAATGAATTCCATAGTTTAATTACACGTTGAGTGAAGAAATATTTTCTCCGATTCATTTTAAATTTACTACTTTGTAGCTTCATTGCTCTTGGAAAGAGTAAACAATCAATTTACATCTACCCATTCCACTCTACTCATTATTTTATAGACCTCTATCATACCTCCCCTCAACTGTCTCTTCACCAAGCTAGCGCCCTAGCTGCTTTAGTCTTTCCTCATAGGGAAGTTGTCCCATCCCCTTTATCATTTTGGTCACCCTTCTTTGAACCTTTTCTAATTCCACCATATCTTTTCGAGATGCGGTGACCAGAATTGAACACAATATTTGAGATGCGGTTGCACCATGGAGCGATACAAAGGCATTATAACATCCTCAACTTTGTTTTCCATGCCTTTCCTAATAATACCTAACATTCTATTTGCTTTCTTAGCCACAGCCGCCGCATCCTGAGAAGAGGGTTTCAACGTATCATCAACGATGACACCTAGATCCCCTTCCTGGTCAGTGACTCCTAAGGTGGAACTTGCATTACACAGCTATAGCTCAGGTTCCTCTTTCCCACATACATCACTTTGCACTTGTTCACATTAAAACATCATCTGCCATTTGGATGCCCAGTCGCCCAGTCTCGTAATTTTTCACAATCCTCTTGCGATTTAACAACTTTGAATCGTCAGCAAATTTTAAATTACCTCACTAGTCACTAGTTGTTATTGAAAGTTACTTTGCCTTGCTCAGGCCTTGATGGGTCAGCAATGTGCCTGAAGTCTGAGAACAAAGCTCTGCATAGAAACTGGCACTGGCCTAAGTCTGTTATACGAAAAGTCAGATTCATAATGCTACATAGAGCCATATATGCAGGGCCTGTTTTGTCCCTACAGAGACATTTAGAGCCCAATTTCAGAAGGGTTGTGGAAATGCAAATTGAGATGTCCATTTTGGGATATTAAAAAATTTCCATGTATTTTACAAAGACCTCTTTTAAGATAGAACTATGGACATGCAGAACTGTACATCTATGTCTCCTCATACCCAACAAGATCTGCTATTTTACAAAGCGGCACGTGGGCAAATAAAAATACATTCCTTTAGACCACAAGCTTTGCAAAATCGCTGTTCCCTGGGCACACACACACCAAACACTAAACAGAGCTGTCTGCTCGTTAGGTTAATGGGGAAGCACTGCTTCTGTTTTGTTTTTTGTTTTTTAAATTGGCTGCCTCTCCCAAAGGCAGTACCCCTTTGCTGGTCAAAAGGGTAGCCCGTCCCTGTAAACTGTAATTATTAGAAGGGAGATGGGGAGGAATAGGGGGAGGGACCCGGGACACCCGAGTATAACACCCCTGAGGCTGACAAGAAGGAAAGATAAAATACTAACAAGCCTCAAAATAATTCCTTTAGCACAGGATAAAGTACAAAGCAGAAAATATATCAGAGACTAATAAAGAGAGACTAATGGGCTCACTTCCTACCTGCTGGGAGACTGAGAAAATACTGAAGCTAGGGTCACATGACCAGGGCTCTTATTGGCTCTCTAGAGTCAGGAGTTTTTTTCTCAGTCTCCACCTGCTGGAAGGCAAGCACAACCCATCAGTCCAATCCTGGGCCGGTCCGGAGGGATGCTAAGGAAAATACATTCCTTTAGACCACAAGTGTATAGGAGCAGCTTTGCAAAATCGCTGTTCCCTGGCTGCAGGACCCATCCCGATTCCGAAGCGTCTCCCTCTTCCACTATGATTCTCTCTCTGGTGTCATGGGAACAGAAGCGATTCTTAGTCACTCCTACTCACTGTGGTCCCAGGTTCAAGTTGGCAGTGTGACCCCTAGAAGTTATCTTGTGGTTCGAGCACTAGGGGTCAGGGCTGCCAAAATAAACGATTTACACATGTAAAAGCTGCTATTTAAATATGGAGATCCTTCTAAAATAACAACCTTAATCGGGAACAGAGGTGCTCTGCTGCCAGCTTCAACACATAATGTGGTAGTTCTCCGATATATTCATTCAGCACTGTTGGCTCACAATACTATGGAACGTTCTGATTAGAGATCAATAAATCGCACTAATCTCTCAATAGAAATATGTAGGCTGTCAGAGCACGTTAGCATGGGGCAAGCGAAAAGCTTGCTAATATAAAACAACAAATAGATCTCTCTCAGATTATATTGCGTTTGCTTCCTGTTCCTGTCTTTCCCCAGGAAAGCAAAATCAAAACAGAACAAGACAGCTAGTCATTTGGATTTCCAGAGGGAGGCTTTATTTAAAAAGCTAAAATGTTCATTGTTTTCTGTATATGTTTAAACAGCAAACGGAACATGAAGAGTAACTTGTGACAAATACAGAACTTTCACAATTTCTGTCTGAGAACTGTTATGCTATTCTTTTAAGATTAACGGTGTGCTTCTCCCAGGGCAGAAGAGACAACCCTTGTGAAATCAAGAAAGTATCCCAGCACAAAATTAACAAGACATTTTCAATACAGGAACAACACGAAATAGTACAAAATTAGACTTTAAATACACAATTTGTTGAAAACGTAAAAGAAAAAAAATTCCTTTACAACAGGATTGCACTGTTATTTAAAAATAAATCTACATAGTTTTTATAAATTTGATAAATCTATGCGGTATAGAATCTCTGACACAGTAGAGTCTTTTGCTTTCTCAGCAAACAGCAATTTATGGCTTCCAGATACTGTAATGTGCGATTCTCAGGCTAACTTGGAAATATCTTCATATGGAACCCTTTCAATCTTGTGGCCCTTCATCGGCCCCTATGGATGAAGGAGTACAGATGTATAATGTGAGAGACGAGCTGGTCATGCAACACCTCCCTGTCATTAACCTACAGAAGAATTAACAATAGCTGTCAAGACCATTGATCCTTGAAGGGTTTTTCTGGCCAGAACCAGGGACTGTGGGATCAGCTACAGATATGGCTAGAAATGAGATCATGTGATCCATTCGTCATATCTTGCATGGCTTGGTAACAAGAAAGCATGGTGAAAAAGCAAAAGAGAGCAACAGAGCGAGAGTTGGCGAGAGGTAAGAAGTGACAGGCAAGAAGAGCTACGGCAAAATTCCAACATACATATAGGCAGAACATCTCCTGTGCCTGTACCCCCATTCCCTTCTAAAACTTCCTGAATAATCCATCATTTTGTGCAAGCTGAATGGCTTTGGGTACTGGCGAGCTCCAGTGCAGCGAGGTTAAACTTAATGAACACGAGGGCTGGAAGTAACAAACATTATAACCAATTTTATATTATATTGATGACGTTATCGTTTCTTCAGAAAATATTTGAGTATTTCTAATGTGAATTTATAGTTTACATATTCTTTAGATATGTGTCATTTGTTTACTGGATATGTAACACATCCAGCCCGCAATCTTAATTATTGCTATTTCATAAACAGAATTAACTGGAAAGAGATCTTCCAGTTTGAAAGATGTCACCCTCCCTGTATTAAAAAAAAAAAAACATGTCAGTTTTTCAGACTCACAGATGAATTCTTCTCTTTATAAATTGATAATGCTTAGGATATGTTTAATCAGTTTCTGCAGCGAGGTTATCCTCCTGAATGGTCCACCAGGCATATAAACAAGTCCGGTTTGTAACTGGGATTTATTATTCTAGAAAGAAATCTTCACAAACATTATATTGTTTGCGTTTTGCCTTTTATGAACGAGTCAACCCAAGAGGTGAAGACTGAAAACATAATTGATATTTGGTACAAGACCAATCTATTTTTATGAACCACCCCAAATTTCACATTTACATGTTCACACAATTTGCATGCTTGTGCGGTGCTCAACAAACATGCCTTCTCAAGAGCCAAGCCATAAGCGAGAACCAAGCTGGATCTGACATGAGCACCGGACCTCAAGACAGAAGATCTGTTACCGGTGGAAATCGAAAACGATCTGCCATGAGAAGCCGAATGAGATCTCCATACCACGGCCTGCGTGGCCAACCCAGCGCCATCAAAACAACCTGGCCGGTATGATGCTGAATTCGAAGCAGAATCTGCCTATCAAGGGCTGGGGGGAACACATAAAGCAAGTACACGCTGGGCAAAAGCTGTACCAGCGCGTCGAGTCTTTCCACCTGACCGTCCTTCCGCCAGCAGAAGAAGCAAGGAACCTGAGTGTTGACGGCAGACACCATGAGGTTCATGACCGGGTGGCCCGAACGGTCCACTATCTGAGAGAAGGCCTCTGGAATGAGCTTCCATCCTCCCGGGGTCAACTACGAAAGTCCGCTTGTACATTGTCCACCCCGGTGATGTGAACTGCGGAGACCTACTAGATAAACTTCTGCCCACATGAGGAAAAGACGCTTCCTCTGCTATCGAGCGTCCCTGATGATCGAAGTAGGCAACTGCCAGGATGTTGTCAGACATGACTCGCACCGCCGCTCCGACCAGAAGAGGTTGAAAGGCTAGGAGGGCCACCCGGATCACTCTCAGTTCCAACACATTTATCGACAAACTTGCCTCTAGAGGAGACCACTCCCCTTGAGTCACTCTTCCCAAACAATGTGCCCCCTAGCCGGATAGGCTGGTGTCCATCATCACCACAGTCCACTGTGGGGAATCCTGACTCATGCGTCCTGAGATGACTTGACACCACCAAAGCAGCCTGTCTCTCACCAGGTTCTCCAGGGAGTGCGACTGGGGAGACCAGCGGGATAGAAGATACAGGGAGCCGCTGCTATTGCCAGACCAAAGGGAAGCGCACAAAACCGATAATGCCTCCCCAAAATGGCAAAACAAAGGAAACGCTGATGAGTTGGGCGAATAAGGATTTGAAGGTATGCCTCTGTCAGATCCATAGGACGACAGGAAATCCTCTGGCTGCACCGCTAAAATGACTAAGTGCACGGTTTCCATGCGAAAGGAAAGGAACTGAAAAGCGCAATTTACCCCTTTGAGATTCAGAATAGGTCAGTAGGAATCCTCTTTCTTGGGAACAACAAAATAGATAGAACAACAACAATAATAACTCCGTTTCCTCTCGTGGACTGGAACCACCACCACCACCTTTAAGGCCACTAGCCGACGAAGGGTCTGCCGAACCGCCCTAATTTCAAAGGGGCCATACAAGGAGACACCACAAAAGTGTCTGGCAAAGGGTGGGTGAACCCCAGCACACAGCCATCACGAACCACCTCAGGCACCCACGGATTAATCTGCGTTTACTCCTGATAAGATTCCTGCAGCCTTGCCCCTACGGGAACCAAGGACTGGATCCCCCTGACACCTTCACTGTGCAGGTCTGCTGGAGCCAGCTGCTGAAAGGTCCAGAGTCCCGGCCCTGCTGGCACCCTGCCCCCTTCCCCGAACAGACTGCACTCTCTGAAAGAAACGGCTACACTGAGGACTACCTCCTCTACCCGGCCTACAGCAACGTGCCTTCCTAAACCTAAATTTCCCAGACACACTTCTGCCCACCGGACGAGGCCTATCCTCCAGAAGCAGAGGAATCTGTCTCTCCTAGACTTCTGAACAACTTATCCAGATCCTCACCAAACAATAGGGAGCCTCAGAAGGGAAACTTGCTCAGTTTAGACTTGGATGCTGCATCCACCGACCAGCCCCAGAGTCACAACAATTGCCAGGTCGCTACACCAAGAGCCACTGACAGGGGACGAACACAGAAGATCATACAAGGCATCCAACAAGGAGGAGGCATCCATCTCCAATTTGGCGGCCTCATGATTCACCAAGGACCAATCATCTGACTCTCTGTTCAACGAAAACATGCCCGGGCCACCAAACCCCCGCAAACAGCCGCATGAATAGCCAAGACAGCCACATCGAAACTCTGCTTAAGCAGTGCTTCCAGTCAACGATCCTGGGGGTCCCTAAGGGTGGAGCCACCATCCATGGGCATCATATTCTTCTTGGTGACCGAGACTACTGTTTCCACTGTGTGTGGGGGAGGGGGGGGGACACAAGGACTCCCGATCCTGCTCCAGAATAGGATAAAGGCGAACCATGGACTTCACAACCCGAAAAAGGGCGCTGGGAGAAGCCCACTGCACCTGGATGACATCCCGAATGTCCTGGTGCATGAAGAAAGAGCGGGAGGATCTGCAAATCCCCTTAAGCAAGGGATGCACCATATGAGACTCCTAGAGAGACTCCTCGAACTGCAGCAAGGAAGACACCTGGAAAATCAGTTCCTGCAGCTCCTCCCAATGGAAAATGTGAACAACTGAGATGTCTTCCCCTGGAGGCAGCTCCTCCTCCAAGGAGTCATCCCCCCCTGGCTGATCCTGGTCCCTGAGGTCTTCTCCTCCTCAGATCAGCCAGGTAAAGCCTTCGACCCCTGAGAAGCACAGTCCAGGAGTTCCTCCTCCCCCCCCCATTCTCCATGCTTGCATTTAGAAGGGGGGGGGGAAGGAAGAAGAATCGTCTTGCAGCACAGCTCCTTTCAGTAGAGCAGCCCCAGCCTGCTTCAAACAAAAAACCTTGTACATGGCCAAAACAAAATCCAGGCGAAAATCAATTCCTGAAGCATCTGGTGGTGTCGGGCTGCGCGGCAGAGACCCCGGGCAGAAAAAGCCTCTAAGTGTGGAGGGAGAACAAGGCCAGACGCCGGGGACAAAATGGCAGATGTTCCCATAGGAAACGAAGAAACCACCCAAACAGGCTTCCCCAAGGACAGACCCGCTGAAACCCAGGATACTGGAGTTGGCGCAGTACCTGCCCGGACCCCCACATCCCAACTCAGAGTGCTCCAGAGCTGCGCAGAGGCCACAATGCCCTGCCACATCCAACGGGAACTCTGCAGCTCCCCGGAGAAGTGTCAGAGCAGCATGAAAACAACCACCGAAGGGAAAAAAATAGCAAAAAAATGTCTGCTGCTTTTTGTTTACTGACACTCAGGCCAGAAAGAAGTAGTAAGGCAGATCCCAAAGCACTCTAAACTGCCAGTCTGCCCAAAAACAGAGCCAGACAGCTGACGCTCAAAAGCCAAAGGTACCCACAGCAGGGTCCAAGTGGGGCGAGAGACCCCGGGTTTAACACCCTCAGGGACTGTGAGAGCTCTGTACTCTGAACAGTTGGGTTATTTGGTTTGGAAATTTGGAATAAAATTTGTAAAAATTGGTTATAATGTTTATGCTACTTTTTTTTAATCTTTGTTGAATGGTGTTACTGTTGGTATTGAGTCTTATTTTTTTGTGCTATCGTATAAAGTGACTCAAGGTATAACACCACCAAAGAATGGCTTAAGCAGAGGTGCAAAAATGATTTCCCAGTTCTGGCTGGGATTTCAGATATTCTACTGGGAACATCAGAACAATCAATTTGACCCTTCAGCTGCAAGCTCTGTTCAGACAAAACATACAACCTGCAATTGGAGCTCTTCACGGGAATAAACTTCCTGAGCCCTTACGCCAAGCCCCCTCCCTACCCATCTTCAAATCCTTGCTCAAAGCCCACCTCTTCAATGTTGCTTTTGGCACCTAACCTTTATACCTTTCAGGAAATCTAGACTACCCCAATTTGATTGCCCCTACTTGACTGACTGTACATTTGTCCTTTAGATTGTAAGCTCCTTTGAGCAGGGACTGTCCTTCTATGTTAAATTGTACAGCGCTGCGTAACCCTAGTAGCGCTTTAGAAATGTTAAATAGTAGTAGTAAACCACTGAACACTTACAACTTCCATTGCAGGGAAAACAAACTTTGTGGTGTTTATTTAAGTTCTTAGTGAGCCAAATGAAAGTGCAGCTAAAGGCTTTATATTTCTGTAGGTTCTCTCATTAAGACTCAAAGGAAAATCTACTAAGCAATGGGTGTCTTGAAGAATTCTGGCTTTCAGATTTTAAGCCTATGCACTTACAGAATCGATTGTTATTGTGACAGAAAAAGTCTTCTCATCTACTGAATCCAAGATGGCTTGACTTCCCCTGTGTTCACCGTTTAACATCAGAATTTTCTTCCCTAAAAACAAGAACACAGCTGTAAATAATATTCAGTACAAGATTCCACAAAACTCTTTTCTTCACATACAAAGAGCAGTTCTGCACAGACACCGTGGGGCCTGGGAACCGAGCGGAGCAAAGATACAAAAAAAGTTCATGCCTAGTATAAAAGTCCACCCAAAAAAAATAAAAAAGAGATAATGGATCTGGAGGAATTGGAGAAGGAGATGTTGGATCTGGGAATGGGAGGGAGGGAGATTAGTCCTTTAGGGAAGGGAAAGGGGATGGGATTTGATACATCATCTTTCTGTGGTTACATCAAAGCAGTTTACATATTACTTATTTTGTACCTGGGACAACGCAGAGTTAAGTGACTTGCCCACAGTCACAAGGAGCTGCAGTGGGAAATAAATAAACAAATACCTTTAACTGCGCAATTAATTGTGATTAAAAATTGTAAATCGAAATGCAGCCCTAGATTAGAATTTTAGCCTATACATGTGCCCAAATATATGCAAATATGCCGATGTTCTGCCCAAGCAGTATTCTGCAACAGGGCTATTTTTAGACTGTAAACTGCCATGATGGTCCTCCAGAGGGCGAGGTAGAAAATTTTAAATGAACTTGCCATCTAACCATAGGAGCCGACTCTGTGGGCCTGAGCACCCCCAATTATTGAGAAAATTGGAGGGGTTATTTCCACTGGGCTTAGCACCCTCAATAATTCTGAAAAGTTGGCTCCTATGCATCTAACCTACATAGCACGTAACTGGACGGGGTGGGAATACACATGGACAGGGTTCCCGCTTCTGCGTCTAACTTACAGAATACAGTAAACCACGTGCATTGCTATCACATTTACATGCTGACATACTAGCTCTATGGGTAAATTTAGATTTCTATGTTGCTATTTTTGTAACAGTATTGCCAGATATTTATGATCTGGATTGGCCACTGTTGGAAACAGGATGCTGGGCTTGATGGACCTTTGGTCTTTCCCAGTATGGAAATACTTATGTACTTATGTAACTATTATAATAAACTTTTATAAGTTTTGTACCTGAGGGGGGATATTAAGCCCCCTCAGAAGTTAAAGACAAGTATCAGGTAGGTCTGTGGTATGGCAGTAGGGAGGGAAAATGGGCAGCATGCCAGATCCTTGCATCACACTCCACACCCAGTGAAGGAAGGTTGTTTGGTTTGGCTGCTTTTGAGTTTACCTGGAGCTGGAATGACCGTTTCTAGATGTGTCTGATCCAGTTTCAGTTTGTCTCCATAATCAACAGTCTTTACAACCGCTGTGTACTTATCAATTACTTCCTGACATAGGGAGAAAAAAATTATGTAATATTACGTAAGCAAGAAAGAGACCAAAAACCGGACATGATCTATCAAGCAACTGTGGCCTATTCTGAACCCCAGAGGAAAACCTTGAACAAATCAAACCCAGAGCGTTCATGCATTTAAAAAATAGATACTAATTTGACTTTATATCGGCGATCTCTCTTCCTCCTCAGAATAACCATCGTTAACTTCAACAATGAAAAAAGCGTTTTCTGATCACAGCAAGGCAGTCTGACCTTCACGACAGCTTTCTTTTTATGGTACCGGTCACCAAGCTTTTTTGTCACAATTTTCACCACAATCTCCTGAAACGAAAAGTAAAATAAAGGATAAGCAAACTGCCAGACCTTTGCAGTTCTAATCTGAATGGCTTCTATAAAGTTGCTTTTCCTGCCCTTCCCAGAAATGCCAAGTGCAAACTGCCAGATCTTAACCCACATCACTGGACAGAAAAATCAAAGACTTCCACTTAAAAAAAAAAAAAAAAAAAAGGTGTATTTTATTTGATTTATTCCCTGCCGTGTCATGCTCACGGTGGGTTACAATCAAACATTTAAACAGCAGATATAAATATTACTCTGTATTGTCTAGAGTATATTGTCATATCTTCTCAGACAAGCCACCCTAAACCAATACTACCCTATCTTATTATTTAAATCCAACAAATATTAACAAAATTGCCAAATTTTCAGAAGATGCTAACTGTAGCTAACAATTTACTACAACAAAAAACAAAACAAAATTCCTTTCCAGTTTTTGTGCGTTACTTTAGTGATTAAGCACACCTTTCATTAAGCCATCGTGGGACAAATTAATCTGTTCCTCTAGAGAGCTCAAGACTCATTGGCACCTGTCTCTGTTATATCCTTCTGCAATTTGGCCTGGGTCCATCAAATTCCAGGTGCCAGATTGCCATGGACACTAAAACTTAAACCTTGGTGCTTGGGATTCCATGTCCCTGAAGTAAAAGAAAGAAGCACTCCGTGTGTACTTGCAACTCTCATTGGGTTTATGTTGCACGTGTAGAACCTACCAGTGCAAGTCTGTGTATCGTATGGCTTAAAACCCACTGAAAGCCAGAGCTAAGGGAGTAGATAAATGGCTTCTTTCTTTGATGCTGGCAAAATACAGCAGTGGGAAGGTATGCTAAGCCTGAGGTCTGGCTGCGAGGTGACTTGATTGTCAGAGGTAAGGAGCTGGAATGAGACAGCGTGTGTGGGAGAGACACCAGTGGGGACCTGGATCACAACATTGTGAAGCAGAAAGACAACTACCTCAGATGTGGATATCAGGAGTCACCAATATGCAGCTGACAGCATGGGGGGTGGAGAGAGGCCACTGACGTCTGCTGGTACTGAGTAGTTGTGTGCTAAAGGTCTGATTAAAACTTTCTTTTCCCAAAGAGAGGGAGAATGGGAAAACAGTCTTAATAATTAGGGGAGGCATTATGAAAGAGGCTGGCTTCTAAATCTGAGGAAAATCTATGAAGGCCTAGTCTAAATGATGCCAGGAGATACATGAAAAGAAAAAGTGGTACCTACCGGTTGCAACCAATAATCTGTTCGTGTGTTTTTCTTTTGTTGCTCCTCTTGCTATGAAAATACAATACATAAGAGTTTGACTTTCAGTATAAATGTATTATATTCACAAGAATGGAAATACTGTGCATACATAAAACATAAGATGTGCCACACTGGATCAGATCTAAGGTCCATCGAGCTCAGCATTTTGCTTCCAACAATGACCAATCCAAGGCACTAATACCCAGCAAATCCATTCCAAGTCATTCACTCCCCAGGATAAGCTATGGCTTCCTAATGAACAGGGCTAATAATGGTTTATGAACTTTTCCTCAGAGAACTGGAGTGCTTCAGACCTTAACTTCCCCCTTTCACAAGCCCTGGTGTCTCAACCGCAGCACAGGAGCCAGCTGCATTGCACAAGTGAATTCTCTTGTCCCTCTCCCACTGCAACATCTCCAAAGATCAGCCAGTCTACTTTGTGCTGCTCTCAACCTTGCTCCCCTTCTCTGTCAGACTCCCATTGTGGAGTTGTTTGCTTAAAAATTTTGTTTGTTTTCTTTCAACTTTATTGCTTCATGATTGTGAAAGCCCCTAAGGTTTCCCTCGCTAAAAGAAAGACAATAGACAGTGGTGAGAGGTTGGAGACCGAGTGGAAAGGCAGGAAAGGCAAGGGCTGATGCCGTCTCCAACACAGGGCTGTTGCCCAGGGGTGGGAGTTGGTTCAATCTCTATTGGTCCTCAATCCTCCTCCACCTGCACTTGACCGGTGTAATATAGCCTTAAATCCTGTTGCTCTAGAGGAATATTTTAATATTCTAGTATATCACATCAACACATGTTCACCAACTGCAGGAGCCAGGAAACACTGGAAATGGTTCAGCTTCTTCACCCCTCATACAACGAAGGAATTGGAAAGTTATGGATCTCTGTCTCCATCTGTTGGTAGGGTGACAAACCCACACATCTAGACTGGTCTGGCACGATGATAAAGAAACCCATTTAAAACCTTGACCACATCTTCTGGCAACAAATTCCACAGCTTAACCATGCAGAGTAAAAAGAAAGATTAGTAGCAGTTTTGAAAAATTTATACCTAATATTTTTATGGCATGTCCCCTCATCTTAGTACTATTCTTTACTTACCCAAGCACATCCCTTCTCCAAGCTGAAGAGCCCAAACTGTTTAACTTTTCTTTATAGGAGGGGGGGGGGGGGGGGGGCTGATCAAAACTATACACGATATTAAAGGAGTGGTCACACCACAGATAGAGGTGTGATATTCCCTGCTGTTCTCCATTCCTTTCCAGTAAATATTAACAGCTGTTCTATAAACTCTCAGTTAGGCTAACTTTCAGATTCTTTTCAGAATTTAACTTAATTCAGGAAAACAATCCACAATTTAGCAGCTTTTTGGGTACTGTAAATGTGTGACTGAGGCTAACCCACCCTGTAATTAGACAAAGTACTGAAATAGATATAACTGTATATTTTTGTTTTGTATACTGACACACAACATACGATTAAGCTATGCTGCGGCTGAATTGTTGGGCAAACCGAATGGAACATGATTTACTATTCTACCCCTGGTGCACTTCACTTCTCTGCTACCCCACATTTCAACATAGGTGCCCCGTTATGAAACTCTCCTCCACCTGTCTAAGATTTGCACAACCTCTGTGCAAAGAAGGAAAAATTAGTTCTTACCTGCTAATTTTCTTTCCATTAGTCCCAACAGATCAATCCAGAGACTTGTGGGTTATGTCCCTCTACCAGCAGATGGAGACAGAGAGAACTTCAGAGGTTTGCTAAATGTGGTCATGTGCAGCTAGCTTCTTCTCAGTATGGTCAATACCAAAGCAGTGGAAAAATCAGAAATTCAAACAAGCCAAATACTCTCCTGTAGTCTTTTAAGGGCGATGGTAAGATGACCTGTATTGCCATGTGAGCAATCTGGGTCTGGCTCAAGGGCAGACAGCTGTAGTTAATGCCTAACCTAATATGAGGGTAGGCTACAGTGGAGGAGTGGCCTAGTGGTTACAGTGGTGGACTTTGGTCCTGGGGAACTGGGTTTGATTCCCACTGCAGCTCCTTGTGACTCTGGGCAAGTCACTTAACCCTTCATTGCCCCAGGTACAAATAAGTACCTAAGCCGCATTGAGCCTGCCATGAGTGGGAAAGCGCGGGGTACAAATGCAAAAAAAAAAAAAAATACAGAACTGATTTATTTTACAAATTTATATCTCACATTATCTAAAAAGTCTAAAGGAGTAACAAGGCAGAGAGCACTATACGAGGGCCCTGTGAAGTATCCCTTTCCTCTGTTAACATATCCACAGTGAATATGAAATAGATTTGCCTACCAAGAAGACTCTGTATACAAAACAATCTCATGCATATACATTGTGGATATCTTGAAAACCAGACGTGGCTGAAGCTTCCCCAGGAGAGGTTTGGGAATCACTGACATGCTGGCTGGTCCCTTCAAGTTTTAACATGTGCTTCTTTTTTAAGGTTCCTATCACCAGGAAATTGCTGCTAAGCAGCAATTCTGAAGCCTACCTCTGCTGGTCAAGGTAACCCCACTATGGGAAAAGTCTACCCTTAGTCTACCGGGCAAGTCTATAGCCTTCAATACAGTACACAAAGATTTCTTTCCATCTTACAACCTGGTTACAACCTTGGGTTCTAGTCCTGATGTACTCTAGACACACATTGGTAAAAAGAAATATTAATCTTAACTACACTGCTGGTTACATTTGCTTTACAACTGGATCGGGACAATATATTTAAACTTTATTTCAGACACATGAACTCTCCTTTTCTTGGATCAAAAATACAGATATTTCCGGATTTTTGTAGAGAGACTCAAAGAAGAAGAAAGCAGTTTTTGACGTTAAAAGAGAGGGTTCTCCGATTAGGAGGATCCTTTATATTAAAGTTTCCTTGCAAATGTTATATTTCTTTGAATGCTGTTAATTACATTTTTTTTGACCCAGGGAAGTTAATTGAGTTTATTTCAACTAAAGAATAACTGCTGTGAATTCCTTGATTGCTAGCGCTTATCCTGGCTGTGATACTGAGGGTTCTATCTACTCTATATATTTCTTTTTCCTTTACCTTTTTGTAATTTCCTAGATCTTGGGTCAATATTTGTGGACTAAATAAGAGGATGTTTTTGCCTTTTTGAGATATCTAGTTAATACTTTAATGTGTGAAGTGTGTATCTATGTATTATTGCATAAATGCAAATTTAATAACTCATAAATAAAAAATTTAAAAAAAAGAAATATTAATCTTCTGTATCTGACAAAATCGAAAGACGATACCACAGAAACTCTTCTGCAGCATAATAATGCTCTATAAAAGAACGCAAACTGAGTGTTGAGAAGGCCACATTGTCTACATTTCTTGACTTCTGGACACTCATCTCACTCCCATAAAATGCTATTAGAACTTTTAATGACCTTCCTCATTATGTTTGTTTGAATTTCTATGCTTCATCATTATCATGTAACCCAAAACCCTCTGTAATACCAAATGTCTACCCTCTTCTTGTATCCACTACTCATGATGTATTGTAAGCCACATTGAGCCTGCAAAGAGGTGGGATAATGTGGGATACAAATGCAACAAATAAAATGTATTTTTAACCCACTACCTCCATGATCTCATCAAGGGCACATTTCTTCTTTTTCTCTTTGGCTTGTGTGGTACCGTGAGATGATTCCTTTCGTTTTCCTGATGCTGAAGAAACTGCAGCCTTCAGTGCATTGTTCCCAAGGGCACTACAAGAAGGCAATTCATTAAAAAATAAAAAAAAGACATTGTAAAAGGTGTCAACTTGAATTGGTCTCTTATGTGTGTCCTTATCGCCACTGGAATGTATCAACGTTTGATCTTATTGTGGTTTGCACTGACAATAAAATATATATGGAAACCTTCAAAAAAATTTTTAACAAAAATTATTTCTCTCATTACTCATATTATGTATATAATTACTTTTTGTGCAGAATCCAGTAAAATATATAGATATTTATTTGTTGTGCTCAGTTTTTTTGGTGTATTGCTATGGACTGAAAATCCAAGCTTAGCAGGGACACCACCCTTACATCATAGCACATCCTACCTCCATCCTAATAATGCTGTTCAATAGATGGGCAAAGTCCAAGAAAAATATTAAGAATTGATGTTCAAAAAAATGAATAACAGCTACTTAGCTTAAGTAGAGATGTACAGAATCAAAGATCTTCTTCCTGCCAAGTTCTTGTCCACTGCAATACTTTTTTTCAAAGAATCCTTCCGTGCAAAGTTTAAGAACAAAGAGATCACTAGAATTGCTGAACTGTGATCTCTTTGTTCTTAAACTTTGCACGGAAGGATTCTTTGAAAAAAAGTATTGCAGTGGACAAGAACTTGGCAGGAAGAAGATCTTTGACTCTGTACATCTCTACTTAAGCTAAGTAGCTGTTATTCATTATTTTGAACATCAATTCTTAATATTTTTCTTGGACTTTGCCCATCTATTGAACAGCATTATTAGGATGGAGGTAGGATGTGCTATGATGTAAGGGTGGTGTCCCTGCTAAGCTTGGATTTTCAGTCCATAGCAATACACCAACAAAACTGAGCACAACAAATAAATATCTATATATTTTACTGGATTCTGCACAAAAAGTAATTATATACATAATATGAGTAATGAGAGAAATAATTTTTGTTAAAAATTTTTTTGAAGGTTTCTGTTATATTTACCAATTTTGTAATTTGAAACCGTTTCTTATAGAATACCCAGAATTACGTTTGGTAATAAAATATATATGTCATAAAAACAAACCACTGTATAATGCCGCTTATAAGCACATCGTTACAATCCCCAAGACAAATCAAACAAACCATTGTGCACAAATAACATCCATAAAGGTGTATTTTTGAAGCTTGGTGAGTTCATCCAGTACCCAAACTGACCAGGACAGCCTGGAGAAGAAAGATGGTCTCAAGGCAGAAAGAAATGATGAAAGTCAAACATGAAAGATGGATATATGACAGGGGGTGAAGAAGAAAGGAGGAGAAAAAAAAGAAATAGTGAATGGACAGGAGGCCCTGAAAATAATGCTCAGAGAACAGAGAGAGAGAGAGAAGCAGAACAGGGGATTGAGAACAAAATGATTAGAAAAATAAAATCACAAGACAACAAAAGGTAAGAAAAATGATTTTATATTTCAAGTACCACACTGAAAATATGCCAGTTTTGAGAATTTACATCTGCTGTCTATATTTTGCACTGCAGTAAAAGGAGCAGATCTAAAGAAAATCATATTTAAAAGGATTTTATTCACTACAATAGATAGAAGAGCCAGATGCCTGACACAGGAAGTGTTTCGCCCTTTGCAGGGCTACAACAGGGGCAATAAAGGTTTTCTTCAGATCTGCTCCTTTGCTTTTACCACATTGGATCTTGCAGATCATCTGCACTACTGTTTTTTTTTGAGCTGGAGGAAATGTGAGAGGGACACTTTATGTGATTAAAATGTTTAATTGCATGATTAATCACAATTAATTCAGCAATTAAATTTTTTAATTGATGTGCACCCCTGCTTTAAAGCATCAGCCATCATTGACTCTTACTGGATGACTGCCACAACAGCACACATTCTGATTTCTTTGGGAAAGAACTGAAATATATCAAGGGCACACTGCTGCCTGAAAACACTTCTCAATTTACATGGGGTGATTCCATTCAATGTTTCCACCAGAACCCATGGAAACTTCCTATGAAATACATGAGGCTTTACTCGAAAATGGTCAGACCACATCAGTGACAAAGAGCACAATGGGTAGCAAACCAAGGTACCCCTCCCCCACACAGGACAAGGCAATGAAATCAAGCCAAATGCTCCTTGGCCACCAAGTCTGACCCCAAATTAGCTGAATTACAGGCATCCTCCAGATACAAATGCAAATCCCCACAAATCAATACATTTTTTAAATTCCAAACACATTGGGACATAGGGAACTGGGACTTGATATACCGCCTTTCTGTGGTATTTTGCAACTACATTCAAAGTGGTTTACATAGTATATACAGGTACTTATTTTGTACCTGGGGCAATGGAGGGTTAAGTGACTTGCCCACAGTCACAAGGAGCTGCAGTGGAAATTGAACCCAATTCCCCAGGATCAAAGTCCGCTGCACTAACCACTAGGCTACTCCTCCACTCCCAGGATGTCAACAAATCATTCTACACCAATTACCATGACCTTAGAGTCCTATAAAGCAACAGGATACCCAACTCTGCAGACTCAGGCCCAGAACTTAAATCTCAGAACCATAAATTTCCAAATCAGGAAGTTAATACATTGCTACATAGATTTTCATCACACTCCACAGACATGGGAGAGAGAGCTGGAGTAGACTAATGATCAGACCAGTAGGCTGAGAACTAGGGAAGCCCAGCTCAGATCCTACTGCAGCTCCTACTGCAGCTCTTGGGCAAGTCAATTAACCCTCCATTGCCTCAAATACAAATTTAGGGCCCTGTTTACTAATGTGCACTAATGTATTTAGCGTGCCCTAAATGCTAGAAACACCCATATATTCCTACGGGTATCTCTAGTGTTAGCGTGTGCTAAAATTGCTAGTGTGCCTATAGCGTGGCTTAGTAAATAGGGTCCTTAGACTGTAAGTCCTCCAGGAACAGGAAAATACTTACTGTACCTGAACGTAACTCATCCTGCAGCTACTACTGAAAAAGGCATGAGCATAGGACAGAACACGGAAATGAAACTCATAATCAGAACCCCAGGTGGGCATCATAATGACACATTTGAAGTAAGGACACAACACGAAGAATGACTCCAGAAAGGAGATCTTCAATAGCACAGAATGTTTCCATAACAAAAAAGAAAAAGGTTTCTTACTATCACTCACACATGTAACAGACACCGTTGTGAAATAACCTCACCTTGGTTTGGAAGCTCCTGCTGAAGTACTGGCACCTTTGCTCAGATTAAAGACAACTGGGCAAAACAAAACCAACAAAATAATATTAAAGTTATGCATTTAAGTTATCCATTTACAGAGAGGAAACATACGGATCAATAAGAAGGTCTCTGAAGCTGGGTTTAAACCAAACAGCCATCATAGTACAATTTAACAATATTTCTAGGAATTTCAGATATTAAAAGTCTAATTACCTTTCTCTTCCTCGCTTTCCCTAGTTAACTCTGTATAAACTGGAGCGTCCTGCAAAACAAAATCCCACAAAACCCAGTTCACACTTCTATTTCCAGAAAAGCGAACACTTAGCTTTAATAAAAATAGTTGGGAGTTGTTCCAAGAATGGACCACTTTGATACTGAATGACTGTTTGAAAGACATGTCTCAGATTTTAAAAAGCAGTTTTCAAGGAGTCTCTTATCAGCTTGACCAAAAGGGAGAAGTGTCTACTGCCAACCCCCACTGTTCAGCAGCTGGAGCAGGGACCACCATGTTTAGAACAGTTACAGTGCGTAGGAAAAAATCAAAATCAAATTGACAGAAGACAGATTTACAAAAAACCAGCGTCCCACATTATGCACTCCAAATACTTGATTTTGCTTTTGTTTTTTTTAACTTACAAAAGCATAATAAGCAAAATCGTTTGAATTGGGAGCTATTAAGCAAACAAAAAGATAACTAGGATAAAAACTTGAGACAGCTGAAGTCACATGAAGTCACCTGAATAGATACTATCTCAGTTCCGATGTTCCAAAATTACAAATGGAATAAAAATGTTTGCCGGCAAAGAATTATGTGTGCTTTAGTTGCTCACCTGTTCTGCCGCTTCCATGCCCCTTTTAACTTGTTCCTCAATAAATTTGGCTGTTCTTTCTTCGTCATCCAGATCCTGCTTCTTCTTCTTCTCTAGCTCCTGCTGTCTGCGGATGGTCTCTGGATCCCTGTCAATGTATTGTATGTACCAGCCCTTTGGCGTCTCATCCACCTTGCACAAGCCTGTGGAAATAACACCAGTCTCATCACCTAGGGTCCAGGCAAAGCCCTAACAAGAGCTGGAAAAGCAACATTAGACCTTATGGTTGTTTCTAGCTACAGATATATTTAGTGCAACCTCAGAAAGTAAAGGCAAAGTATTTTGAGAACATTCATGAAATGTGTGAGAAAAAACAGGTATCACTAAACAGACCTGCTGTGTGAGGCACATAAGATTCATATACGACCATGACATACCATACATTCTCCCTTACCAGGAGTGTGCCAGTAACTGATTGAGCTAATTTGTTGGCTCAGGAGGAAATGAGTGTAAACGTAATTCTGCCACAATCATTTCCTCTTTTATATATAGTAACAGCACTCCACTTCCAAGAATCGGTGCATGGCTATTAGAGAAAGTTCATCCCCTTGGGTTCTGTCTCCATCCCCACCCCATCCCCACAGGTTCTGTCTCCATCCCCACCCCGTCCCCGCAGGTTCTGTCTCCGTCCCCACCCATCCCTGCAGATTCTGTCCCCATCCCCATGGGCTCTGTCCTCATCTGCAGAAGCCTTGAACAATTATGATTTTATATTTAAATCTTTTTATTAAAGTATAAAACAGAACAATATGCTGTGCAACTATTGTGTATAAATTACAAATAGAAACAATAATAACAGTGAGCAGCTATAATAACCCTCCTCACCACCACCCTCTACCCTTCCAACTCCAACTGATTTCTACTACCCCAAAGAATCCTAATCCACCCTGTTAAAATGTCCAAGGTTACAAAATACAACCCGTTCAGTTTGCCCTAGTGGGGAGAAATATGTCTAGCTCTCCTGTCTTCCACAATCCTTCCTGCAATAGAATATATCTTCTTAGAAGATGTGCTGGTAGCTGGATGTGCAGGATCCCCCATGCAAATTTTGCTACTTGAGGCCAACATGTTTGCTTGTTTTTCCAAAAAATCAAAATATTGTCGCCTGCATCACTCTAACATAAATAACACTCCAGTTCATTAACAGGCTTCAAAGTAGAAAACGACACAAGGACAAAGTTTGTCCCCATCCCCGCTCTGTCCCCGTGTCATTCTCTAATGGCTATGCAAGGCAGTGAACTCTTACTTGTAAAATGGTGCATCTGTAGTACAGAATATTTGAATCTGGATTTTAGGATTCAGTCATCTTTCCAAGCTCTGTTCAGGATGAGTTACAATCCAGGTAGGCTCCTTCTCCAGAGGGATTACAATCATAGTTGGTCCCTGGAGCCATAAAGGGTTAAGTGATTTGCCCAAGATCACAAGAATTATCAGTGGGAGAGGGAGATTTGAATCCTCATTTCCCTGCTCTAACTACTAGTCTACTCTGGAAAGTAAAGCCTCATCTCCACAACCCCCCCCCCCCCAAGATTTCTGAGGGTCAGAGGAGATGGCTGAGTGCTGAAAATGAAAGAGACTACAACCACAAACAGCAGTTCTCGCTTCTTACCTTCTCTGCCCAACCACTTGGTGAAATCTGTCAGCGTCTCCCATTGGGTAGCATTCATATGAATGTGCTCTCGATGGCTGATGTATTCATTGTACACGATATTATTGTGCACTCTCTTCGTTCCTAGCGCAAAATCAAAGACTGAATCTTTAACGTATCACTTTTCAGAAGCTAAGACTATTTATGAGCTGGGCACTGTCAATGAAAGAATCTGCTCACCGAATCGCCTGCGGAGCAACTCCAAAAACTCAGCCTGGAACTCCCTGAAGGAAGAGGAACAAAAATAATTGTGAAGCTCAAGGATCTCTCAAAATCTGTCTCAAATGTATGTAAATATCGCCCTATTGCTAACGTCCCGTTCCTTAATAAGGCTGCAGAAACTATTATTCATTCTCAGATTCAGGATTTTCTTAACAAAAACAAACGCACTCCACCCCAACCAAACTGGATTTAGACTACATCACAGCATGGAAACTGCCATGCTAGGTATTACTACATAAATACATTGTGCCCTAGACCAAAACAGTTCAGTTATATTAGTATCGCTAGATCTTTCATCTGCTTTCGACCTGGTCAATCCTGCTTTACTTTTGGATAGACTTCACCAAATAGGTATTTCAAGACTCAGCGTTTTCTTGGTTCCGTTCATATCTCTCTGATTGTTCTTATAAAGTCCAGTTTCAAAACATATCTGCACAATTCTCCTCTACCTCTGGAGTTACACAAGGATCAATCTTATCGCCTACACTGCTTAACATTTTTCTAGCCCCGCTTCTTACAGTCTCTCGGTCTTTAGGATTTACTGCCTATGTCTATGCAGATGGTATTCAGCTTTTACACATCATAGACCATACCAATATCTCTATGATTCAGCACATTAATCTTATGTTCTTGTATGTTGACGGGGGAATGATTCAATGGAAGGAGATTTGTAAGATAAAGTATTGAAGACACAGAATTTGCTTAGTGGAGTTTTTTTTCAGCCTGGTGTTTTTTTCCTCCACTACAATATTTTGCTAATTTGTGGAAGCTTGGGTACCGATGATTATTTTGCTGTAGCACTATTTTGCTGTAGCCCCTCCCTGCCCATCTTCAAATCCTTGCTCAAAGCCCACCTCTTCAATGTCGCTTTCGGCACCTAGAAATGAAATAAAAGTGGGAGGACGACCAAGGATTCCAAAGACTGAAAGGATATATAATAATAATAAAGATGTTTATTGAGGTATAAAGACTCGACACAATGTCGTGTTTCGGCCGTTAGGCCTGCATCAGGAGTCTTAATGCCGAATGCTTTTGAGAACTATTTGATGAAGGCAAATCCTCAACAAAGGGAGGTCTTTAGAAAGACCGTTGTGAAGGTGAGCGTGCTTCGTTGTCTCCTCTGACACAACGCTTGTACCTCTATCCAGGAAATCTAGACTGCCCCCAATTTGATTGACTGCACTTTTTTGTCCTTTAGATTGTAAGCTCCTTTGAGCAGGGACTGTCCTCTGTGTTAAATTGTACAGCGCTGCGTAACCCTGGTAGCGCATTATAAATGTTAAGTAGTAGTGTTTCCGGTGAGGAGTGCTTAGCACTGAGGTTCCACTTCCATGTGCGATTCCTCAAAATTTTTAATAAAAGTTCTTTTAATTCCAGATCTCCCCCATTGATTCTTTGGTTTGCTTTGATTGATTATTCCATCCTGCTGCCTCAAGTGCATTTTGTTAGTGTCCTCCCCGTCATACTTTTGCTGAATTTTATACAAAATACTCACTCTGAAAAATAATCCATGAACTGCTGAGGATTTTCAGATGCAAGCAATAGCTGTCTCTGATGGGACTCCGACATGCAGTGGCATTTGAAGCCATTCTTTAACAACAACAAAAAAAATGTTTATATTATAGTATTTACTGTAATCTTAAAAAAAAAAAAAATTTCTGATACTTTACAAATAATCAAAATTGCTCCTATTTCTGTTATTAAACAGTGAAACTTAAAAAGGAAATAATAACTGATAATAATACTGTTTCCCTCCCATCAACACTATCATCTTAATTTAGAGATGCACAGAATATCCAGCCCCCTAGAGCCCAGAATGCATTATTCGTTATTCGGCTGAATACGAATAATGCATTTGGGGCACTAGGGGGGGCCAAATATTTAGTACAGTCCTAATCTTAATAATAATAATCCAATAAACACAGATACCTGGGGTTTTTTTTCTTTCCAACTCAACAAAATTTGGAAAGAAATCACACAAAAGGGATTGAGAATGTCTGTCTGGGGGCAAAGTAACTCTCAAAAAATTTACCGAATGGGATGAAACTTGGCATGTGGCAAAAATCAGTAAAAGGACACATCAAGTTCAAAAATGGGCCAAATTGGACTAGAGATTTCACAGAAATAGCCCTCCTCCCCCCCCCCAAAAAAAAAAGTTCCGATGCATTTCTATGGGAGAAGGAGTTCCAGCTTCTGCAGCATAGGAACTTTCACTGTGTACATAACATAGTGAAGTGTAGGGAGAAGGGGATTTCTCTTTCCCAACTAACACCCCTCCCCCCAAAAAACAAAACTGTGCTCACACACAAAAACTAATCCCCCCCCCCAACTGCTCCACCACTAGACAAGCTGCTCCTCAACCCAGTCATCAGGACATCCTAACCAGTCAGGCTTCAAGGATACCCATAATAAATATGTATGACAAATTTGGATTTACCGCATGCAAATCTCTCATAAATATTCATTGTGGATATCCTGAAATCCTAAGTGACTAGGGGGCTCATTTTCAAAGCACTTAGACAAAGTACCATAGATTACTATGGTGCCCTGTATGTCTAAGTACTTTGAAAATACGCCTTTAGGTGTGTTCCAAGGACTGGGATAAGAATCCCTAGCCTACTCCCAAAAAGAACACCCCCATCCCAACTTCACTACCTGTCCACACATTGCTCTCTTCAGACACACACATGCATTTATGCCTACACACACAAATATGCCCAAAATTATTCCCAGCATCACACACAACTCACATATCTTCAACTACTTTGCAAAGTATATCATTTTGATAATATGGATGTTGAGATACAACAACACAGGTCTGCAGAATCAACTTATCTTAAGCAGCAGAGTATGAAATGTCATTGATCCAAAATAATTTTTCCAAGAATTTTTTTGTTTGAATAACATTGCAGGAAAAAAATAAAGGGATCCTTTTACTAAGCCGAGGTAAAAAGTGGCTTGCGGTAGTGTAGACGCGGGTTATGGGCGTGTGCTGAAATATTTTTCAGCGCATGTACCAAAAATGCCTTTTTACATTTTTTTCCCGAAAATGGACGTGCGGCAAAATCAAAATTGCTGCACGTCCATTTTGGGTGTCTGACCTTCCCACCAGCCATAGACCTAGCGGTAAAGAATCTGCACAGTAATGACCTACACACATCAGATGCCACTTGGCGTGTGTCCAAAAATAAAAAATATTTTGTGGATGCGCACCAAAAATAAAATTACTGCAAGAGGCACGCGGTAGTTGGCCAGTAAGTTCATTTTGGCGCACATAGACGCTTACTCGGCTTAGTAAAAGGGGCCCAAAGCTACTTCGCATCAAATCTGAAAAACAATCAGAACCTCTGCCAACATGGTCAAGTTTCATTTTTCTTCTTCAGGGAAGTGGTTCAATTCAATTCTTCTCACTCCATACTATTTTAGGATTTTTTGCTCATACCTTTTTCAGTAGTAGCTCAAGGTGAGTTACATTCAGGTACACTGGATATTTCTCTGTCCCAGGAGCTCACAATCTAAGTTTGTACCTGAGGCAATGGAGAGTTAAGTGACTTGCCCAGGATCACAAGGAGCAGTGGTGGGATTTGAACTGGCCACCTTTGCAAGACCTGTGCTCTAACCACTAGGCCACTCCTCCACCCCAAAGAATTTTGTTACTCTTTGAGGTTCTACATGGAATGTTGCTACATTTTGAAATTCTGCATGGAATCTTGTTATTCTTTAGAATTCTAGAATCTTTATTTAGTTAGATTTTGCTCACACCTTTTTCAGTAGCAGCTCAAGGTGAGTGAGTTACATTCAGGTACTCTGGATATTTCTCTGTCCCAGGAGGGCTCACCTGAGGCAATGGAGGGTTAAGTGACTTGCCCAAGATCACAAGGAGCAGCAGTGGGATTTGAACCGGCCACCTCTGGATTGCAAGACCGGTCTCTAACCACTAGGCCACTCCTCCGCTCTAAGCATCAGGTACTGCCTTACACACACTGGATTTTAACTTACTACTACTACTACTTATCATTTCTATAGCGTTACAAGGCATATGCAGCGCTGTACACCATACAAAAAGTCAGTCCCTGCTCAAAGAGCTTACAATCCGGGAAATTTTAGACCAGTGAGTCTGACGTTAGTACCGGGGAAAATGGTAGAGGCTATTATTAAAAACAAAATTACAGAGCACATCCGAGGACATGGATTACTGAGACCAAGTCAGCATGGCTTTTGTGTGGGGAAATCTTGCCTGACCAATTTACTTCAATTCTTTGAAGGAGTAAACAAACATGTGGACAAAGGGGAACCGGTTGATATTGTGTATCTGGATTTTCAAAAGGCATCTGACAAGGTACCTCATGAAAGGCTACAGAGGAAATTGGAGGGCCATGGGATAGGAGGAAATGTCCTACTATGGATTAAAAATTGGTTGAAGGATAGGAAACAGAGAGTGGGGTTAAATGGGCAGTATTCACAATGGAGAAGGGTAGTGTTAATATATGGCCTGGTCTTAGATCTACCACTGGAATAGTGATGGACAGGGCCACAGGGCCTAAAACATCTGAAAAAGAACTGACTAGGCCAAATAACTAACGAAGGAAATAATATTAGATAATCTGCAGAAAGCAGGTCTGAACAATGAGTCTTGACACAAACAGGTACAGGTACAATATTCAAATAATATATAGCACCTGAAATGAAAGAATGATGGATAAAATGAATAAAATATGGTTCTCAAAATGGGGCCTATTTTAAGTATATTTTTGTATAAAATGATACTGATACAGAGATCAGAAGGTGTTGTGAAAGGTGTTGATGAAATATGTGAAACTGGTATCTCAACAGAAAAAATGTTAGTAACCGCAAAAACAGTTTGTTCCAAAAAACATGTTGATATTACCGGAAAATGTTGCAACCTTGTGAAATACATGGAACGGAAGAGCTGGGTACAAAATGCACAGATGGCAGTACGCGACAGTTTAACCGCAGAAATTGAGAAATATTTGAAAAAAACAGGTCCCAAAATAGGTGCTGCCATAGACTTCAATAGAGAGATGAGAGTATAAAAGAAGGGTGATTTTGGCTTAAGTGCGGAGTCGTCCCCAACGCATCTCAGACGGCAGAGCGCTGTGCCATTGAACCCAGAGTCTGTCCGATGTCTGTACTACTTTGAAACTTTGGTAAGAATAAAGGCCTTCTATCTGAAACCTTTCTCTGTCTTCATTTTCAAGTATTCCTTACTTGTCACTTATTTTACTAACTAAACTAAACACACACCAGACACTCATTTTGTGCACAAAATACTGATAGATTCTAATAGACTATATGTGGGAACATAAATGGCCCAGAATACACCTAGACCTAGAGAGACAGAAAGCAGTGGTCATGGGGATCAGTTTTGAATTACGCCTGCTGATGCCTGCCCAGAGCAGACCCCCATGGGACTGGGTGACAATGGAAGTAAGAAAAACAATTCAGAATCTTCTGGATGAACTTAGTACGTTCAATCCTCCATATGGAATAGCCCAAGGAGGACGAAAACGAGGTCAAACAAAACAGTAACAAAACAGTGGTGAGCCCCGGTCGCTGAGCGTACTCGCTGACCTTCCTCCCCCCCATTTGTACGCCAGAGGGTATATTGACCCTCGAACGCTGTATTTTTACACGCTAATTTTTGAACCCAGAGGGGATACATCTATGTGTTCAAAAATTTCTTTCCTGTCTTTCCAGTTTCTTCTCTGTTCTTTTTCTGCCCCTCTCTTCTGTCCATCCTTTTGATTCCTTTCCTACCTCTGTCCGAGCCTTCATTCACTGCTCACTGCAGTTCTTGGACAGTACACTCCCTCTGCCCTCCTGTATGTCCTGCGCTCTCAACTAGGATATCTCTCTGTCCTGATTGCCCTCCCCAATTGCCCTGTTTTTATTGCCCCCCTCCTTTTCGTCTCACTTGCCTATTCTGGCTATCTTCGTACTTACTCTGATCCCTGTTCTCTCTTACTGCAGTTCTCTGACATCATTCCGGTCTGCGTCTTTTCTGCACCTAATCGCTCTTTTTCTCAGCGCTGCACTTAAACCTCCGATTCTGCTTCTACCTTGTAAGAAATTGTCCCGCACTGTCTCTGTGAATTGCTGTATTATCTTTTCTTCTTCCCTTCCCCCGTTTTCTGACACTTTTAACAGTTGAACTTAGAGACGGGTTTCCTTTTCCTTCTATAATTTTTTTATGCTGCAAAACACAGACTGGTAGATCTTATCGTAACCCACATTGTGGTTCTGCATTTTTAACCTTGACTTTTCTGTATGATCACACATGGCTCGCTTACCTTCCTTTCTCTCTCTATTTCCTCTCTGTTACAAAAACTCTTACATTTCTGATTCTGTCTTGTTACAGCTTTGCTCTGAAACCCTTTTGTTACTATTGTGGTACCTCCTTTTGTAAAGGGATGTCCTATCTCTGTCATTCCTTTATTTCCCTCCTTACTTCTGCCTCTCACGGACATTGCCCACTTGAGGGGTATTGGGCACTATTATTCTGTCCGTTCCTTTCTTACCTCTCACCTCTCTCCCCATTTTCTCCTATTTTGCTGGCTTCCTATACTGAACTAATACATCTGTATCTTGGTCCTTCTTTCTGCCTGTCCGTATACTTTATCTTGTATTCATCACCTATATACTGTTCCTTTTGAGTGTTTGCTGTATGAAAGAAAGGGTATGATACATACCTGTAGCAGTTGTTCTCCGAGGACAGCAGGCTGATTGTTCTCACGACTGGGTGACGTCCGCGGCAGCCCCCACCAACCGGAAATAAGCTTCGCGGGACGGTCGACACGCAGGGCACGCCCACCGCGCATGCGCGGCCGTCTTCCCGCCCGTGCGCGACCGCTCCCGCCAGTTGAATGACTAGCAAAAAATATGAAATACACAACTCCAAAGGGGAGGAGGGAGGGAAGGTGAGAACAATCAGCCTGCTGTCCTCGGAGAACAACTGCTACAGGTATGTATCATACCCTTTCTCCGAGGACAAGCAGGCTGCTTGTTCTCACGACTGGGGTATCCCTAGCTCTCAGGCTCACTCAAAACAAGAACCCAGGTCAATTGAACCTCGCAACGGCGAGGAAACAACAGAAATTGACCTACGAAGAACAACTAACTGAGAGTGCAGCCTGACCAGAATAAATTCGGGTCCTGGAGGGTGGAGTTGGATTTACACCCCAAACAGATTCTGCAGCACCGACTGCCCGAACCGACTGTCGCGTCAGGTATCCTGCTGGAGGCAGTAATGTGATGTGAATGTGTGGACAGATGACCACGTCGCAGCCTTGCAAATCTCTTCAATAGTGGCTGACTTCAAGTGGGCCACTGACGCTGCCATGGCTCTAACACTATGAGCCGTGACATGACCCTCAAGAGTCAGCCCAGCCTGGGCGTAAGTGAAGGAAATGCAATCTGCTAGCCAATTGGAGATGGTGCGTTTCCCGACAGCGACCCCTAGCCTGTTAGGGTCGAAAGAAACAAACAATTGGGCGGACTGTCTGTGGGGCTGTGTCCGCTCCAAGTAGAAGGCCAATGCTCTCTTGCAGTCCAATGTGTGCAACTGACGTTCAGCAGGGCGGGTATGCGGCCTGGGGAAGAATGTTGGCAAGACAATTGACTGGTTAAGATGGAACTCCGACACCACCTTCGGCAGGAACTTTGGGTGGGTGCGGAGCACTACTCTGTTGTGATGAAATTTGGTATATGGAGCATGAGCTACTAGGGCTTGAAGCTCACTGACCCTACGAGCTGAAGTAACTGCCACCAAGAAAATGACCTTCCAGGTCAAGTACTTCAGATGGCAGGTATTCAGTGGCTCAAAAGGAGGTTTCATCAGCTGGGTGAGGACGACGTTGAGATCCCATGACACAACAGGAGGCTTGATAGGGGGCTTTGACAAAAGCAAGCCTCTCATGAATCGAACGACTAAAGGCTCTCCAGAGATGGCTTTTCCTTCCACACGATAATGGTAAGCACTAATCGCACTAAGGTGATTCCTTACTGAGTTGGTCTTGAGGCCAGACTCTGATAAGTGCAGAAGGTATTCAAGCAGGTTCTGTGCAGGGCAAGAACGAGGTTCTAGGGCCTTGCTCTCACACCACACGACAAACCTCCTCCACTTGAAAAAGTAACTCTTTTTAGTGGAATCCTTCCTAGAGGCAAGCAAGACCCGGGAGACACCCTCAGACAGACCCAACGCAGTGAAGTCTACGCCCTCAACATCCAGGCCGTGAGAGCCAGAGACTGGAGGTTGGGGTGCAGCAACGCTCCGTCGTTCTGCGAAATGAGAGTCGGAAAACACTCCAATCTCCACGGTTCTTCGGAGGACAACTCCAGAAGAAGAGGGAACCAGATCTGGCGGGGCCAAAAGGGCGCGATCAGAATCATGGTGCCGCGGTCTTGCTTGAGCTTCAGTAAGGTCTTCCCCACCAAAGGTATGGGAGGATAAGCATACAGGAGGCCGGTCCCCCAATGGAGGAGAAAGGCATCCGACGCTAGCCTGCCGTGTGCCTGAAGTCTGGAACAGAACAGAGGCAGCTTGTGGTTGGTCTGAGAGGCGGAAAGGTCCACCGAGGGGGTGCCCCACGCTCGGAAGATCTTGCGTACCACTCTGGCATGGAGCGACCACTCGTGCGGTTGCATGACTCTGCTCAGTCTGTCGGCCAGACTGTTGTTTACGCCTGCCAGGTACGTGGCTTGGAGGAGCATGCCGAACCGACACGCCCAACGCCACATCCCGACGGCCTCCTGGCACAGGGGGCGAGATCCGGTGCCCCCCTGCTTGTTGACGTAATACATTGCAACCTGATTGTCTGTCCGAATTTGGATAATTTGACAGGACAGCCGATCTCTGAAAGCCTTCAGTGCGTTCCAGATCGCTCGGAGCTCCAGGAGGTTGATCTGCAGATCCTTTTCCTGGAGGGACCACAGACCCTGAGTGTGGAGCCCATCGACATGGGCTCCCCACCCCAGGCGAGATGCATCCGTCGTCAGCACTTTCGTGGGCTGCGGAATTTGGAATGGACGTCCCAGGGTCAAATTGGTCCGGATGGTCCACCAGAGCAGTGAAGTGCGGCAACTGGTGGAGAGGCGGATGACATCTTCTAGATTCCCGGTGGCTTGAAACCACTGGGAAGCTAGGGTCCATTGAGCAGATCTCATGTGAAGACGAGCCATGGGAGTCACATGAACTGTGGAGGCCATATGACCCAGAAGTCTCAACATCTGCCGAGCTGTGACCTGCTGAGACGCTCTGGTCTGCGAAGCCAGGGCCAAGAGATTGGTAGCCCTCGCTTCGGGAAGGTAGGCCTGAGCCGTCTGGGTATTCAGCAGCGCTCCTATGAATTCCAGAGACTGAGTAGGCTGGAGATGGGACTTTGGGTAATTTATCACAAACCCCAGCAGCTCCAGAAGTTGAATAGTGCACTGCATGGACCGGAGGGCTCCTGCCTCCGAGGTGTTCTTGACCAGCCAATCGTCGAGATATGGGAACACGTGCACTCCCAGCTTGCGTAGATACGCCGCCACCACCACGAGGCACTTTGTAAACACTCGTGGGGCAGAGGCGAGCCCAAAGGGCAGCACACAATACTGAAAGTGCCGTGCGCCCAGGCGGAATCTGAGATACTGTCTGTGAGCTGGCAGTATCGGGATGTGAGTGTATGCGTCCTTTAAATCCAGGGAACATAGCCAATCGTTTTTCTGAATCATTGGCAGAAGGGTGCCCAAGGAAAGCATCCTGAACTTTTCTTTGACCAGGAATTTGTTCAGGCCTCTCAGGTCTAGGATGGGACGCATCCCCCCTGTTTTCTTTTCCACAAGGAAGTACCTGGAATAGAATCCCTGCCCTTCCTGCCCGGGTGGTACGGGCTCGACCGCATTGGCGCTGAGAAGGGCGGAGAGTTCCTCTGCAAGTACCTGCTTGTGAAGGGAGCTGAAAGACTGAGCTCCCGAAGGACAATTTGGAGGCAGGGAGGCCAAATTCAGGGCGTATCCGCACCGCACTATTTGGAGAACCCACTGGTCGGAGGTTATGAGAGGCCACCTTTGGTGAAAAAATTTTAACCTCCCTCCGACCGGCAGATCGTCCGGTACGGACACTTGTAGGGCGGCTATGTTCCCGTGGATCCAGTCAAAAGCCCGTCCCCGGCTTTTGCTGTGGAGGCGCAGGGGGCTGCTTAGGCGCACGCTGTTGACGAGAACGAGCGCGCTGGGGCTGTCCCTGTGCCTGGCGAGGCCTTCGGGCCGGCTGGTTGTACCTACGCTTTGCAAAAGAATAGGGTGCAGCCTGCCGTGCCCGGGAAAAACGCCCACCCGTGGGGGCGGGTGCTGAAGGCGCCCGGTGGGAGAGCTTGTCGAGAGCGGTTTCCCGCTGATGCAGTTGGTCCACCATCTGCTCGACCTTCTCACCGAAAATGTTATCCCCCCGGCAAGGGACGTCAGCCAGTCTCTGCTGGGTGCGGTTGTCCAGGTCAGAGGCACGCAGCCATGAGAGCCTGCGCATCACTATACCTTGGGCCGCAGCACGAGATGCCACGTCACAGGTGTCAAAAATCCCCCTGGACAGGAACTTTCTGCACGCCTTCAGCTGCCTGACCACCTCCTGATAAGGCCTGGACTGCTCCGGCGGGAGCTTATCGACCAGGTCCGCCAGCTGTTGCACATTGGTCCGCATGTGGATGCTCATATAGAGCAGGTAAGATTGGATGCGGGTCACGAGCATGGAGGATTGGTAGGCCTTCCTCCCAAATGAGTCCAGAGTGCGAGACTCCCGCCCCGGGGGCGCCGAGGCGGTCTCCCTCGAACTCCGTGCCCTCTTGAGAGCAGAATCCACGACCGCTGAGTCATGGGGCAACTGGGGCCGCATGAGCTCTGGGTCAGAGTGGATCCTGTACTGGGACTCTGCTTTCTTGGGAATGGTGGGATTAGTTAGTGGTCGCACCCAGTTCCGGAGCAGCGTCTCCTTCAGGACATTGTGCAGCGGTACCGTGGAGGACTCTCTAGGTGGTGATGGATAGTCGAGGACCTCGAGCATCTCGGCCCTCGGCTCTTCCACAGAGACCACGGGAAAGGGAATGCTTATAGACATATCCCGCACAAAGAAGGCAAAGGAGAGACTCTCAGGAGGTGAGAGCTTCCTCTCCGGTGACGGCGTGGGGTCCGAGGGAAGGCCCGTAGACTCCTCTGAGGAGAAATATCTCGGGTCCTCCTCTTCCCCCCACGAGTCCTCATCCTCGGTATCGGACATTAGCTCATGTAGCTGCGTCCGGTACCGGGCCCGGCTCGACGTCGAGGCACCGAGGTCTCGGTGTCGTCGAGCGGTGGACTCCCGCGCCGGCGGGGACGGAGCTCCCTCCATCGACGTCGACGGGGACTCCACCTGCGTGGCTGTCGAGACCGGCACCGCAAGCGGCGGCGGTGTCGACTGCCCCGGCGCCGGGCTAGAGCTCGCCGGCGCCACAGTCATCGGCGCCGAGGGCGCAAGCACCCCCGGCGCCGGCACAGCCTGGCGCATCAGCCCTTCCAGGATCCCCGGAAGGATGGCTCTGAGGCACTCGTCCAGGCCCGCTGCCGGGAAAGGCGGTGGGGCCGGTAAGGGTGTCGGTGCCGGAAGCTGCTGGGGGCCAGGAGACGGCACCGAGGTGCCGGAACCCCGACGCGTCGGTACCTCCACCACCGACGGAGATCTCTCCTCTCTGCGATGACGCTTCGGCGTCGACTCCTCTTCAGGGTGCACCGAGGGCTCCCGGTGACGGCGCTTCTTGTCTTTTTTCCGGTGCACGTCACCGGTGCCGGAGGGCATGGAGGAGGAGGAGGTCGATCCCCCTCGGTCTCGGGGTACCGGGTCCGACAGGGTTCGGTCCCGTGGCTCACGAGTTGAGGGAGTGACCGGGGCCGACTGCCCACGCGGTCTCTCTACCCCACTCTCGCCGGCGGACCGGCGGGCCGACGGGACCTGTTCTCCTGGGGTCGCTGCCATCGGTGCCGATGTCTCGGGCATCGATACCGGTACCGAAGAACCGGTCTTCGATACCGATGCCGTCGAGGTCGACGTCGAGGGGCCGGCGCAAGTTCCAAAAAGACGGTCCCGCAGAACTTGCCTCGCAACCTGAGTCCGTTTCCGGAGACCGAGACACAAAACGCACGACTTGAGATTGTGCTCCGGCCCGAGGCACTGGAGGCACCAAGCGTGGGTGTCGGTCTGCGAGATCGGCCGGCCGCAGCGACCACACTTTTTAAATCCACTCGGGACCTTCGAGGACATCGACGGAAAAATCGCGTCGGCGAAGTCAAAGTCGGCAATGGTGGCTAAAATCACACCACGAAAACTGAAACCGACCGAGCGGCCACTAGGCCGCAACGAGGCGTCCCCGCTAGAAAGCGAGGGAAAAGAAGGAGCGCGTGCTCCACACGCGCAAAATTCTTTTTTTTTTTTTTTTTTTTTTTTTTTTTTAATAAAAGAGAAAGAAGAAGAAGAAGAGGCCGAACAGGCCAAAAGCGACGATCCGCGTAAACGCGGTCGAAAAAATCCGGCGGCTGAAACGAGAGAGAGGGGAAAACACAACTCTCTCAGTCGCGGAAAAAAAGTAACTGGCGGGAGCGGTCGCGCACGGGCGGGAAGACGGCCGCGCATGCGCGGTGGGCGTGCCCTGCGTGTCGACCGTCCCGCGAAGCTTATTTCCGGTTGGTGGGGGCTGCCGCGGACGTCACCCAGTCGTGAGAACAAGCAGCCTGCTTGTCCTCGGAGAATATGTATGCCATCTCGATTCTGAGTTTTGGGAGACCATACTTAGCAGATGGTGACTGTATTTTCTTTTTCAGCACGATTGTCAGTAAGCGGTCTTATGCGGGCTGTTCTTTGCCTAACGCCTTGACATTTCGTGTCTTAAGTCTCTGTCCAACATTTGTTTTCCTCCTTCTTTTTCCCTGAACCCCTGTGTATTTTATGTCCTATCTTCTGTCCTTCTGACAGCCCATGGCCCCCCCCTTCCAGCCCAAACACTTCTGTTTCTTTACTTTTTGTTGCCCTTGCCTGTCATCTAACAATACTTCGGCTACGCTGAAACCTCTGATTTGGGTTTTCCCCTTCTCTCAAACTGTATTGCAGTAAAATCTCCCTACATTGCTTGTTTTCTCACTATAAAGCCCATTTCCTGTTCTTTAACTGCGTAGTCAATCTGACTTCTCTTTTTCACAGCTGCTATGCTTTACATTTTGTTACTTTTTGGCCGTTGTCCGTCTTTCTGCTAGAATCGGACTTCAACAAATATCTCTGTTTGTACATCCTCTGTATCCCGTTCCCTATTGTCCTCCCCTTTGATAACCACCTTTCCTCTAGATAATCCTCTTTCTCCTAGTCTCCCATTATAGTGAACATTATAGTGCCTATCGGATTAACCTCACACCTTACATACACCTTTTTGCCCTCCCCTTCACTTCGTTCGCAAGCCTAAAAAGATCACCTTTCATGCCTTTCAAAGCTATTCTCTTTTGCTGTCAGACTCATGCAACACAGTTTTTGTTGCTTCCGAAAACTTCGCTTATTATATCACTAGCAACAGTCATAATTGATATATAGTTATTTCCTGTTGCACTAACTCTTTGCCTGCCGGTTACAAAAAGCATGCTTTACACAAGCCTAAACTGCTTTATATGAATTTTTGGTATTAAAGTTGTTAAATTACTTATCTTTTCTTGCCTCATGCTGCCAAGTCCGTTCTACGCGCACTTCTGAGCATGTAAGAATATGCGGATGTATCTTTGCTTTCACTTTTAAAGTTATGGCACTGCATCGTAGTATTACTTTTTTGACAAAAATAAAACCCCATTTACCTTGCCGTTTCAATTTATCTGTATGGCCCCTTCCTATGATTTATACTTCATGATTCCTTTGCCCTGTACAGATACCTTCGTATGATGTCAGCCATAAAGGAAAAACACTAAGTTGCTTATTTAAAGGTTCTACAATGTTACAGTATTTCTCAGCCTTATCTCTGCCTGGCTCGTTTCGGATTTCGTACTGCTTGCCCTAGCTCCCTTCCTGTCAGCTGTTCCGCTCTATTGCTTTAGAGTTTCCATTTCATTGTGTGTTTAGTGGTTTCATTGTGTGTCATGTGGCAAACCTGTAATCCAGAGTATAGTGTATGTACCTTATCCAAAGAGCTTATATATGCTTACTTTGCTTTAAAACATTTCTTTCTTTGGCCTAACATATCTACATATCGTTCACTTGTTCAGTATGGAACCGTGTTCATAAATCAGTTATTTATAAGTCCCGTGTTTCAGTTTTTTCTCCTTTTTCCTTTCAAATTAAAAGTGCGTAGCTGCTCAACTTCTTCTTTTAGGGCGGTGCCCACTTCCTTCTTCTTCTCTATACTTCTCTCCCTCTTGACTCTGCTAACCTTTAGCTTTGGAATCTATTATAGAAATTTGGTTTCTAATTATTTTCAGTTATAACGTCTTCCCCTGTATTTAGTAATCGCGGCCGGCGTTTCCTGCAATGACACTTACTTTTTCTCTTGCCTATATTCCCTGCCCTGATGTCGGCAAGGTTATGTTATTATCTCTGTCAGTGATTTCTTTGCCATAACAGTTTGTTAACAATTGCTTTATTTATACATATTCCCTGTGACAGGTCTGTTCCCAGTTTTAAGTATTGCCAGCCCGCATTTCCATTTTTGATCTTGAGAGCTTTTGCCAGCTCATGCGTTGCAAAGATTTTGTACCTTCTCTGGTGACAAGCTGTCACTAGCTTCCGTGCCGATAAATCATTTTATTTTTCTACTAAAATTCCCATTATGGGTGTTGCCGGTCGCCTGCCTAGTACTGTTTTTTTCAATTGATATTTTACAATGCATTTCTCTAATCGCCATTGTATGACACAGTTTACAGATTAAGATTTTTAGAACTGCATCTGTTTGCCTTGGACAGTTATGTTAAAAATATTTGCTAATCAACAATGTATTTTTGTAGAGAGGGTTTTAGGATACATACATATTTCTACAGTTCTTTTTCTTTTGCCCAGGATATTGATGCATGAGTTTTTAACTTTGGGTCTGAGTTTATGACATGGTTTATACGCACTCATTTCCTGTTACACTGCTTGCCCGTAACTTTTCTGCTTACCACTGATTAGACTCTGCAACACTGCATCACTGCTTATCTAGAATGGGTTTTGTCTTTACAGTGTAATATTATGCGAGATCCAGTAAGTATAATGCTTGATAGTCTGTTGTCCTGGAATTATTCAGTAGAAAATCTATTGTCTAGTGACTATTTTCTGGTTCCTTCCCCCACGAGCTTACCTGTGTTCGGTCATAAATCTTTCTTTCAATTTTCTTTTAACCAGATTTGTTTTATTTTCACTATCTTTGCAGTTGGCTTCAGGGGTTCTTCCCTTCTATTCTACTCTTTATTTCTTCCTTTCTTAAATACCAGTGTCATGTTATAATTTTTGGCTTTTGATACCGATGTCTGGGACTTACGTCCATTTGAGGCCATAAACCCTTCAATGGATGACGGTATCATGAATATTAGATTTAAAGCAGACCTCCATTCCATTTTCGGAGTGGCCTGCGGTTTCGGCATTATTGCCCACCTATGAGTTACTTGTATAGATGAGCGCGGGGTTAATAAAGAGACGTCTAACGACTTTCGTTGCGATTGTGTACAGGTTGACTCGGGTATTTAAAATTGTTTAGGAATGGTTAGTTGTATACGCGGGAGAGCCTAACCTATAAAATTTTTATTTCACTGCGTGCGTTGTAGCCACTTAAGGTTCATTGGGGTGATTATGTTGTAGCTAATCAGCGGGACCCATTGGACCGCTGCTCCTCGACTCAGGAGACCTTATTCGCAGGCTTTTTGGGTTCTTTTCGGGAGTGTTTGCAATGTCCCTTTTTGGGGACTCTACCTTGGGTTGGAGCCCATGGCCGATAACCAGGAAAAGTTGTTAGCAGACAAGTTGTAGCTGTCTTTAGAAGCACACTCTGGGGAGTAGTTTTTAATAATTAGGGGTAGAGTAGTATACACACTGACACTATTCTTTTAAATACTCTGTTTATCCTTGTGACGTTCATGTGTCTGTTCACTTAACTTGCGGCTAAAGCATCGAGCTTTCCGCCAATTAGTAATTTCTGTTCTAGGTCCCGCCACCGGGACGCTCTTGAAGACGCGTGAGTATAAAGGTGTTTTCTATACGCATGATGCATGTTTTTGTTTAAATAATTTTCCCGTGCATGGTTTTGTTTTGTTGCCCCTGTTATAGACCTCAGAATTTTGACTTGAACCGTCTTACTTACCGATATTGCATTATATAGAATACACTCTTCTAAGAGTTCCTATGTGGATTGTCTTCCCCCTATTTCAGATTCCACTATGTCCTCCTCCTCATCCCCTAGTCCCCTGGAAAGAGTCCTTAATTTCTTTCCCGCTGATAGAAAAGAACTTACCCGCTTATGTCAAACCTGGCATACCGGTTGGTCCGCTAAGGATCAAGGACTTGAATGGCCATCAAAGGGCTCCTTTGATCAGGGTAAGCTCCAAGCCTTGGTCTGCTACAATGAGTCCCACAAAACAGGAAAATCTAGGGATAAACATTTAGCTGCCATTAATAAATTCATACTTATTGCACAAAACCAGAACGATAGGAGTTTAGGTAAGTCCGATTGCGACCAAGCTCCCTACCAGGAGGCAGTAATACCTACTGCCCCACCACCTTATGATGCTGCTACCGCTGCAGGTACGACAAAGCTTCTACCATGTGCAGTGGGATATACCCCGATACCCCCAGGATATTGTGATAAACCGGTCACAAGTCCTCTGCTGCAGAATTCTCAAGGATCTCAGACAGTGACACCCCCGCTGCCTGCGGTATCTCCCGCTCCTATGATATTTGACCCACCCACTACCGTGCGCATTGCCGGTGTTGTTGATCTATCTCTTCCCTCATCACAACAAAACTCAAACCCAATATCTCAGGGGTCAGCACAAACTCAGACGCCCTTAACCCCTTCAACAATGCCAGTGGCTCAGACTGTTGCTCAGTCGCCCACGGTCACGACTGCCCCAACGTTGCAAGCAACCACCCAAACGCTAACTCCACAACCTCATGTCTATCGTACTATTGGTGGTTATGAGATTGACATACCCCCCCCCATTATTGAACATTGCCCTTGTGTCCAGGACCCTTTGGTTCCGGTCACCATTCACCACCCGGCTACCAGTCAGATTGATGCGGCTGCCCAGACCTCCACCTGTCCTGTGCCAGGATCAGGATTGACCTCACACATGACTACTCAAACGGCTACCTACCCATACATGGGACATTCAACTCAGACATCACCTCCACCGCCACATTTGGACTCCTCTGTCCAAACTGGTTTCTTGCCTCCCGCATCCCTGCATTACCCTATTCTGTCTCAGTTACGACAGATGGGCTTCATTCCATGTAGTCCAGCTACACAGACACGGGCTATTTGTCAGGAACTCTATGATCGGGGTTTTATTAAAGCGCCCCATGTTCCAGGGAACCCTTCCATGCCGACTCTAGAACCTGAGTGTTCTACTCCTCCTAGATGGGAGCAATTGGGTGCACGCCCCAAGGGTAAAATTCCCCAATTAGCAGAGGAACTGGCTCGTCTCCGCCGTCCTCTCATACTTCCAGCCAAACCAGGTACTGGGGATCTACCAAAAATAATATCCTCCCCATTAGACGCAGCATGGGAAGTTTTACAACAACAACTCCCAGCTAAATCTGACCTGGAGGATATTCGAAATGAACCTCCCCCAGTGCTAAATTTCTCCTCCTCGGTGGAAGGAGATTCATCTCACCTTGAACTACCCAAGACCCGTCCCCCTGACACTCACATTCCTTCAGAGGCATGTTGTATGCCACAACATGGCACCACATTGGCCAGTATGGGAAATGACCTCGCATTCGTTTCAGAAGGACTTCGTTCCTTACGTAAGTCCATTTCAGTACTCCCGGATACTTTTGCATCTGCTGCATCAAAATCCAAAATACCCCAACAACATGATGTTATTTCACATCATACCAGACAACGCCACCCTCAAGGTTATCTTACTGACGAGGGATCTAGTCGCTGCCTTGCAGTTATTGACGGTCCCCGTCACCCTACAGGTCTGAACATTGATACAGAACCTGGCTTATCTGGTCCACCTAGCACACCCGCCCAATATGTAGCATTACATGAAAATTCATGGTATTATGTCCAACCATGGATTGATAATCTTGCAGGATGGTCTGAGGCGCTTCAGCCCCAGTCCGCCCTCTTCCCACGTGAAGGATCCTTGCGGTCTGATAAGCTCTCACTAGTGAGAGATCTTATTTATGACCACCCTGACCCCCATTGGGATCAGAAAACAACCCTATACCTAATCCAAGGTCTTCAGGTTTGGAAAAAGTACGAGAATCAATTTCCCCCAACCGCATCAATCGATCTCCTTACATCTTCATTGATTAAACCCTTTGAAAAAGTAAAACTTTTTCCCTTGTTAAATAAAATGTCAGGTGGTGTACCTCATACGGAGTACACTCCTCTTTCAGCGGTTGAATTAAATAGCCTCATACTACAACTCCCGGATATTGCAATGGGAGGCAACCGATGGTTAAAGAAATTACAAGACATCACACTAGGTACCACTCTTTCAGTTGGAGACATGAAAGCTTTATTGGGCAGAACCCCACACGCCAGTGTCACTGACATATTCACCCAATCAGGATATGCCAAATTTGTAACAGATACTCAGTACGATGGCAATCCCTTAACAGAGATTCAGACCAAAGTATTCCAGGAAATCCGGACCATGTATCCGACCCTTAAAGATTTCTCAGTTATCACTTCCCAAAGGTGGGAAATGGATTCAGAGCCTATTGAGGCTTATTTACTCAGACTCCAAGACCTCTATAAAGAAGAGACAGAGGAGAAATTTGACTCCGATAATGCTCTTCCGGTGTTCTATCATTTACTTAAGGGAACCCTACCTTCACAGATTAAAACCAAACTAGAGGACACAGTTGGTCTCCAACTTGAAAAATGGCCAAAGATTCGTGAGCACATCCTTCATCATTGCAGAAAGCTTATTAAAAGCAAGCAAGATGAAGCCCAACATCGTAAGACAGTACACACTAACTTAGAAGTGCTGCAGACTGAAGATCTCAAAGAGAAAAGAGCCTCCAAGAGCTCTGACACAGATCCCAATACCCCCGAGACCTCTCCCCCTGTTATTGTTATGTATGCTGACCAACGCTATGACAATAACTCCCGAAATCAGGGCCCACGGCCCTACCGCCCCGACCGTAGAGCAGATTATCTTGAAGAAAGAGGTCGTCGCGCTCAACCTCAGCGAGGTCCCCCAAGGGGCCCTCCTGATGATAACAGACGGTCTAGAAATGATTATTCCCGCCCTAGTCCGGACCGTTATCCAGATGTCCAGTGTTATCGGTGTCAGCAATACGGTCATTATGCACGTCAATGTTCACAACCATTATCAAACAGACCCAGAAATCAAGTCCGCCAAAATCCCCAAGAACGCCAGTCATTCCCTTTATGGAACCCTGATCAACGCCGCCCACAGTGACTAGGCGTTGTTCGCACTAAAGCAGGCTTGGATGATCCTATGATCACCCTGCTCATTTGTGATGTTCCTGTCCCCTTTTTAATTGACACCGGCGCCTCTCGCTCTGTGCTCGCCCATGTCCCACACAAATTGCAGAAACTTATTAAAGCTTCCCCTCACAATATTACCACAACTGGATTTGATGGTATCCCGACCGACACACCCCTTCTTGAGCCCCTGCCAATTAAATACGCAGATCAACAACTATCTGCTCCCTTTTTGTATGCTCCATTATGCCCTGTTAATTTACTTGGAAGAGATCTATTGACATTATTTCATTTTGAAATTCATTTCGATCCTTCCCCTAATGTAAGTACTTCACTCATGATGGCTGTCACCTCTATGGTAGAGAAACAAATAGAGGTTGCTCTGAACAACCTACCAGGTTTCCTTTGGGCCACACCTGAGAAACCCTATGGTGAGGTTGCAGGCCCTCCCCACCGTATTCAGCTGTTACCCGGTTGTAAAGGTCCTAAAATTGCCCAGTACCCGTTAAAACCAGAAGTTCTTGCTGGAGCTCAAGAACAAATTGATTCCTTATTACAGCAAGGCATCATTGAAAAGTGTAATTCACCATATAATACTCCATTATTCCCAGTGCCAAAGAAAGAGCCTGGCGCCTTCCGTATAGTACAGGACTTACGCGCGCTAAATGACCTCACTTACGCGGTATTTCCAAACGTGGAAAACCCAACTACACTCCTCAACAGTATTTCCTTGCAGACATATCATTCCACCATTGACCTATCCAATGCCTTCTTTTCCATCACCCTTGATCCTGTAAGCCGCCCGTTAACGGCTTTCCAATTCAATAACACAACATATCAGTGGACCCGTCTCCCCCAGGGATTTACTGACAGTCCAACAGTCTTTTCGCAAACTTTAGCAGGACACATACAGGAATTCAAACAGTTCCGATACGATCTCTCACCACAAACCTCTATTGTACAATATGTAGACGACATGCTCATTACCTGCCCTGACTTTGACACATGCGTTCAGGTCACCTGTGATTTTCTTGGCTTCCTTGCTACGAAAGGCTATAAAGTTAACAGAAAGAAATTGAAAGTAGCTCAGACACATGTTACCTTCCTTGGACACCACATAGGCCCCCGTCAGAAGGGCCTAGGTCCCGATACACTCCAACATGTATCTTCCTTGCGCATGCCCACTACCGTTTCTGATCTCAGAGGTGTCCTTGGCATGTTGAATTTTTGTCGCCTTTGGATACCCAATTATTCTGCTCGAACACAGCCATTTTATATGAAACTACAGGGTAAACAGAAAGTTAAACGAGAACCCTTAAACTTCACAACTCAAGAAACAACTGATCTTATGGCTCTTGTAAAAGATGTTATGCTTTCCTCACCATTGGCCACCATTGATGTTTCTCAGGATGTACACCTTTGGGTCGTGCATACTGAGACTACTTGGTCTTGCCTAATCACTCAAGAACATGATGATCTTGCCTGTGGTTACCTTTCAGGTACTTTTTCCCCTGTTGAAAGAGCCTTTGCCACTTGTGAGAAAGGCCTTGTTGCCGCCAGCACAGCTGTTACGAAATTATACAGCTACATTCCTCACCTTCCGGTGATTCTTCACACGTCCCATGATGTAAAATATCTGTTGGACAAACAGATTAGTCACATGACTGTCTGCCGATTGCAAAAGTATCAAGTACTTTTGTTCAGTGTAGTGCACTCTATTCACCCATTAACTTTAACTGACCTTCAACGCCTAGATCCATTACTCACGGTAACAGAGACAGCACAGAATGCTATCTTTCCCCATGAGTGCACTACCCAATTGTCTGTTCCCGAATCCCTCCATCTGCATTCAGAAATCTTGCAGAGTGGCGAGGTTTGGTTTACAGATGGTTCTCAGCAAAACGGAGTTGCTGGTTTTGCCGCCCTCCATTATACACCGGAAGAACATATACTGGATCCTATACAATTCAGGTTACCAGATGCATTTACAGCCCAAACCGCCGAACTTGCAGCGGTTTTATACGTCCTATTGTATAAAGCACTACACTCTGATTTGAGCATTGTCACCGACTCGGACTATGTTTTTGCTTCCTTGCATTCCCATGTTCGCAAATGGAACCAGAGGGGTATGATTTCCTCTACGGGACAACCTCTCAGTCACTTACCTTTGTGGACTGCACTTTTTGATGCGTTGGAGAAGCGCCATCAAAAAGGCCTCCGCACCAGTATCTCCTGGATTAAAGCTCATCAGGAGACAGTTTTTTCTTTCGCCATTAATGGGAACCATGCTGCTGATGAACTAGCCCGTGAGGTCACTTCCTTTTCCAGCCTTCCTTCCGAGTCCCCTACTGATGTGGCGCTTCCGGTAATTGCAACCGAAGTGCCTCCCCTTGACACACCTCCTTCTACTCCTTCAGACTCCACACACTCTGAATCCTCCTCTCCAAACACCCCACCTATTTTCCCTGTACCTCCTGTCATAACCTCCTTACTATCTCCTGAATCAGAGCCCCCTGTTACGTCCCCTCCCCCTGAATCCCTAACCTCAGACTTCTCTACTACCCTCACTTCCTCACTTTCACAAGCAGAACTCACTTTGTGGAAGCAAGCTGGATGTTTTCTTAATCCAAATGGTCTTTGGACCCATCCTAATGGTCAATTATGTGTTTCACAGCATGTTTTATCCCTTCTTTTGCATGCCCTCCATTATCCTTTACATTTAAATGCTAATACACTGTATGATCAATTGTCTTCCAAGCTATGGGCTCCCCAAATGATGCCCATGTGTCACACCGTAGTTCATAATTGCTACAAATGTTTTCTGTATACACCTAAACGAGGACCTGTCATCCCTTCCGGTCATTTGCCTGTTGTCCAGGGACCTGGCCAACATTGGTATATTGATTTCACAGATATGCAGACACCTGTGCGTGGTAAACGGTATCTGCTTGTCTGCGTGGACAGTTTCTCTAAGTGGGTGGAAGCTTTCCCTTGCACTAGAGAAACCGCACAAACCATGGCACAGTCACTGTGTAACGAAATTATTCCTCGATTTGGTATTCCTGGCAAAATTACCACAGATAATGGTACACACTTTGTGAATGAACTCTTGCAGAACCTCCTTCCAGCTCTTGGCATTACACATAGAACTGTCTGTGTTTACAAACCCACCAGTAATGGTTTGGTTGAAAGATACAATGGGTTGCTCAAAACAAAAATGCGTCAGCTTATGGCAAATGGGATAAAGAATTGGCTTGATGCCCTCCCTTTGGCACTGTTATCTCTCCGTGCCACTCCATCCTCTTCCCTTAAACTGACGCCATTCCAATTATGTACAGGTCGCCAGATGCGACTCCTACCTGGCAATCCAGACACTCAAGTACCCGATCAATACTCAGTATATTGGGATATTTTGCAGACTATTGTAAGTTCTCTGTCCTCAATTCCACAGGCCATTTCGGACAGAAGAGGGGATTGTGATGCCAATAGATCCCCCCCTTATAAAGTGGGCGATCTAGTGCACCGGCGTTATTACACGCACAAGACCTGGCGAGATCCCATCTACGTTGGGCCCTTCAAGATAGAAGCTCTGTCAGCCACAGCTGCCAAGCTTGAGGACCACACATCCTGGGTCCATCTGAAAGATATCCGCGCCTATCCAAATACCCAATCAGGCCTCCTGGATGTTTCCATTGATGTTTCCAGCACAACAGTCACTGGACAGACCAGTCCCACCACAAACTCCATCTCCACCACCACTGAGCCCAAGACCACCGACCCCACATCCAACACTCTTGAACCATCTTGACCAACTCGACCAAAGACTTAACCACTTAATCAACTTAGACCATCCATCTCCTGAATCCCACCTCCTTGATCTGGCTGACGTTGTCATCCAAACCTTCGCTGATTCTCCAGAGTCACCATCTGAACAACCACCTGTATTGGAACCTGCTTTTGAGTTGCCGTCCTCACCTCTTCCTCCAACTGTTCCAGCACTCCCACTTCCATACGTAGATCTTCACATCCGTCTCATCCGAATCCGTAACCTTGCAGAAGATCTCACCCAAATCCGCAACTTAGCAGGACAATTGAATCCGGAAGAACGAGAGTCTGTTGCGGTTTCCACAGTACAGAATCTGCACAGCAACATCTGTGAGCTGCTTGACATTCTACATTTGTACTTCCCGAATCAAGCCAGATAAATGCCACAGCAATTTCACTCCAGAAGAACTCATTCCCTTACAGACTATTTCTCTACATAAAGTTCCTATTCCAATACCACCTTTCCCAACCACTCCTGTGAAAGTGTTGATACCACCACCCTCCCCCGCTGGCAAGAGTCTCCGCAGGGAACCAACTGCTGAGAACCTTGCTGCCCTCGACAATATCAAGGAACCTGATCCACCTGACCCACTGGACATTGGACTTTACCCTGTTGATAAGTGTAACTCTGAGCAGGTATCTGAAACCAATTCCCATTGGTCGAACGACTTCGACGACACTTATTTGGAAGGCGACACCAATCCTGACGACACGGACGGAACCAGTACCCGCCCAAGTGTTGTCTCAGCAGCAGTAACGGTGTTACATCAGTACACCCTCTTCTTCTGCTTTCCATCTGCTCGATTGTTTGCTGTTGGACTCGTGTGCATCATCCTACTTTGTATAGGTTTGGTTTTGTTTTTCACTACCCTGTTTACCTATACTGCTGACAGTAACCTCCTGGATCTTTGGATCACACTTACTGCCTTTCCCACTGGCAACGTTACCTTGCCAGCCGGAAACGCCACGGTACTTGCAACTACCTCGGTACTTGTAACTACCCCAGCAGTACTTGCAACTACTTCTGTACTTGCAACTACTCCAGCAGTACTTGTAACTACTTCGGTACTTACATCTACTCCTGCTCCACCACTCACTACAGCAGCCTACACAGAGCCCCAACAATACACCGCATTTACCCGCCTGTTTGGATACAGATCCCCCCAGACGACCTCAAAGATAGGTCCCATTGCCACCAGTCATCCCACCCCTTGGGCAGACACATCTGCCACAACAGACTTTTCAACTGGCTATCCTCCAGAGCCTATTGAAACCTCTGCGACTACTCCTGTCCTCACTGATTCTCCTGTTTTGCATTCTACAACTGTTCCCAATAATATCAGTAGCTCGGTCCATATTGTCCCCAATCTTACAACTACTTTTGAGGATAATATTACCTTGCTTGAATTACGACCCACCCCTCCTCCTTATTCTCTGGTTCCTCCTAGTGACGCTCCTCCTTCCACGAATACTACTTTAGCCACTTCAAACATCACCGTCCCAGCCACTCGACCTCCCAGATAGCTCATCATCCTTAAGTAACCATCAATATATGTCCCAGAATTTACCAGATAACCCGCCCTCTCCACCTGATTCTCCCCCACCATCGCCTTTTAGTATAGGTGTACACTTAATCCCTGAACCCCCAGAGTACCTTTTTGATTTAAGAGACTTAATACATCCTCATTGGGACCCAGCTCCAGAAGACGATCCCAATTGGGACCCCTTCACCCGCTATCTGACATTGTGTGAACCTTTGTTTGAGAATTGGACACTAGGTCCTAGCCGAACGGTTACAGACACTGTGATCCTGTTTGGAGGAACTTTAGGTTTACAAATAGAACAAACCGACGACCTCCTAATAAGACCAGAAACTGGTGACGTTGTAGATTTTTGGATTATCACATACGCCGTACTGGGCACTGATTGGATACCCTTTGTGTTCATTAGAGAGGTTGGATTGGGACCTTTGGAAGTATACAGTCTTTTTGTTATCCCCGACACTCCTGAAAGAGGAGCTGTTAGAATTTACCCACCCTACCCAGTTATTAGAATTTACCAACCCAACCCAAATTCTTCCTAATGATATATCAAGCTTTGGTATACCTCGGTATATTAATTATAGCAATTACAGTTCTGGTTAAGACCCTAGGATTTATTGTGTTACTCATTTTCATTAACCGCCAATTACCTTTGGTACAATCCAGATCTTACATTTAACCATGAAAACTAACAACATGAAGTCCTTAGTCCTCCTGTTGTGTGTGCTCACCATGCCCATGATACAAGGAACACAGCATTTAGAAAGTTTTCTGCAACAATTCATTACTACTTACGAAATAACATTACCCACTACCAAGGACACAACCACAATAACCCTTGATGTATGTTCTTATACAATGTGTGGGGAACATCCTGTACAGCAATATTTGTCAGCTTTTGAGGTATACCTGTGTCCCTTCTCCAATTGCGGAAGTTGGGCACAAGTATGGTGGTACACAGGTTCATGGGTTCCCTACTCAGGTAGTGAGATTCCAGATCTCAAAAAGAGCATTTCCATCATGAAATTACGAGTGACTGGCCTTTGTGCAATGACCAAATGCAACCAAGTGGCTATCACTTTCAGAGGAGTAACGGCCACTACATACAGAACTTATTCCATAGGAATTGATGCCACAGGTAGAGATCCGGTTGGAACGTTCAAGATTGTTCCACCCCCAGCCCAACCAACAAAGAATCCTTTGGTGCCAACAAAGATCCCAGAAGTAAAAATTCCCTACCAGATCGTGCCAATTAATAATTCCAAAGATTTAATAGCTTTAGAAACAGGATTTGGAGAAACAAACCTATGGCTCGAATGGGCACATTATACTACAAAGAGCTTGAATGTCTCTAATTGTTATTTTTGTTCCCATGCAAGAGCAGAACCAACGGTGGTTCCTTTCCCTTTAGATCTCCAAAATGATCCAGATGGATTTTGGTGTATGTTAGAATTATTGCAGGTAAAAGAAGAAGTCAATCAGTCTTGTCAGCATCTTGACAAGCACCACCCCTACTTACCCCCTCGGATGAGGGTTCCACCTGTATTCAGGATTCCAAATCCTGCTACCAGATATCATACATGTCTGGAACGATATGGGGTGAAAAAGACACGGTTTTTAGGAAACTTAACCAATTGTAATACAACCTTAGGAAATGGGACTCTGAAAAATCTGAACCTAACCCAGTTCTCACAAGGTAGAGCAGACATATGGTGGTACTGTGGAACCCGTACTATCCGCCATACACTTCCTAACAGTTGGACAGGCAGATGTGCCCTAGTCAAATTGGTAATTCCAATCATAATAGCATCCTTACTCCCTCCTCACAGCAGCTCTTCCTCACGAGTGAAGAGAAATGCAATGCCTGGATCTTTTGATGATCGGGTCTATATAGATGCTATTGGTGTTCCAAGAGGGGTCCCTGATGAGTTCAAAGCCAGAAACCAAATAGCTGCAGGATTCGAATCTACCTTCTTTTGGTGGGCTACTATCAATAAGAACGTAGACTGGATAAATTATATATATTACAACCAGCAGAGATTTGTGAACTACACTAGGGACGCAGTTAAAGGAATTGCAACACAATTAGACGCCACCAGCAGGATGACGTTGGAAAATAGACTAGTTCTTGACCAACTTCTAGCAGCGGATGGCGGGGTGTGCCAAAAGATAGGTACACAGTGTTGCACCTTTATCCCCAACAATACAGCTCCAGATGGATCAATCACCAGAGCCTTGGAAGGCTTGACCTCACTGTCACAAGAATTGGCAGAAAATTCTGGCGTTGATACATCCTGGACTGGTTGGATGGATAAAGCTTTTGGTAAATGGAAGACATTTATCATTTCAGCAGCCACAACGATAATCATAGTGGTAGCAATTTTTGTATTAGTAGGATGTTGCATAATCCCTTGTGCTAGAGGCTTAGTAGAACGCTTAATTGAAACTGCAATCACGAAAAAGACAACAGCAGGACAATATGTCCTGTACGAAAATCTCCTTCCCAACACCACAGGAGATGACACATTGGACTATCTCCCTCTGAGAAGTACCAATCGCTATGCAACTGCTAGAGACACTAGAGAAATGTCTGCATCTGTATAATCAGGTAATAGCACACACAGGGATACAATATAACCATATAAAGCTTTATAAGATAAGATATAATCACTATATAACCAAAGAAATTAATGATTAAATAGGTAAGAATGAGATAGAATTTGCATGTTAAAGGGTAGAAGTATAGTAGTTTTTGTATAACCATAGATATTGATAAGTAGAAATGATTGAAATAATTGAAGTGGTGCCAGAATGGTAATCAGAAACCAAATAACTCAGACTGTGCCAGTTTGCACTGAGACTCAGAAAATTTTATGGCCTTGTAGGATACCTTCTGGAATGGATGGTACCATGGTATATTTACCCTGGTGTCACCCTATGGGATAGGGTGAAGAGGGGAATGTTAATATATGGCCTGGTCTTAGATCTACCACTGGAATAGTGATGGACAGGGCCACAGGGCCTAAAACATCTGAAAAAGAACTGACTAGGCCAAATAACTAACGAAGGAAATAATATTAGATAATCTGCAGAAAGCAGGTCTGAACAATGAGTCTTGACACAAACAGGTACAGGTACAATATTCAAATAATATATAGCACCTGAAATGAAAGAATGATGGATAAAATGAATAAAATATGGTTCTCAAAATGGGGCCTATTTTAAGTATATTTTTGTATAAAATGATACTGATACAGAGATCAGAAGGTGTTGTGAAAGGTGTTGATGAAATATGTGAAACTGGTATCTCAACAGAAAAAATGTTAGTAACCGCAAAAACAGTTTGTTCCAAAAAACATGTTGATATTACCGGAAAATGTTGCAACCTTGTGAAATACATGGAACGGAAGAGCTGGGTACAAAATGCACAGATGGCAGTACGCGACAGTTTAACCGCAGAAATTGAGAAATATTTGAAAAAAACAGGTCCCAAAATAGGTGCTGCCATAGACTTCAATAGAGAGATGAGAGTATAAAAGAAGGGTGATTTTGGCTTAAGTGCGGAGTCGTCCCCAACGCATCTCAGACGGCAGAGCGCTGTGCCATTGAACCCAGAGTCTGTCCGATGTCTGTACTACTTTGAAACTTTGGTAAGAATAAAGGCCTTCTATCTGAAACCTTTCTCTGTCTTCATTTTCAAGTATTCCTTACTTGTCACTTATTTTACTAACTAAACTAAACACACACCAGACACTCATTTTGTGCACAAAATACTGATAGATTCTAATAGACTATATGTGGGAACATAAATGGCCCAGAATACACCTAGACCTAGAGAGACAGAAAGCAGTGGTCATGGGGATCAGTTTTGAATTACGCCTGCTGATGCCTGCCCAGAGCAGACCCCCATGGGACTGGGTGACAATGGAAGTAAGAAAAACAATTCAGAATCTTCTGGATGAACTTAGTACGTTCAATCCTCCATATGGAATAGCCCAAGGAGGACGAAACGAGGTCAAACAAAACAGTAACAAAACAGTAGTTAGTGGGGTTCCTCAGGGATCTGGGCTAGGACCGCTGCTTTTTAATATATTTATAAATGATTTAGAGATGGGAGTAACTAGCGAGGTAATTAAATTTGCTGATGACACAAAGTTATTCAAAGTTGTTAAATCGCGACAGGATTGTGAAAAATTACAAGAGGACCTTACGAGACTGGGAGACTGGGCGGCTAAATGGCAGATGACGTTTAATGTGAGCAAGTGCAAGGTGATGCATGTGGGGAAAAAAGAACCCGAATTATAGCTACGTCATGCAAGGTTCCACGTTAGGAGTTACGGACCAAGAAAGGGATCTGGGTGTCGTCGTCGGTAATACACTGAAACCTTCTGCTCAGTGTGCTGCTGCGGCTAGGAAAGCGAATAGAATGTTGGGTATTATTAGGAAAGGTATGGAAAACAGGTGAGAGGATGTTATAATGCCATTGTATCGCTCCATGGTGCGACCGCACCTTGAGTATTGTGTTCAATTCTGGTCGCCGCATCTCAAGAAAGATATAGTAGAATTGGAAAAGGTGCAGTGAAGGGCGACTAAAATGATAGCGGGGATGGGACGACTTCCCTATGAAGAAATATTAAGGAGGCTAGGGCTATTCAGCTTGGAGAAGAGACGGCTGAGGGGAGACATGATAGAGGTATATAAAATAATGAGTGGAGTGGAACAGGTGGATGTGAAGCGTCTGTTCATGCTTTCCAAAAATACTAGGACTAGGGGGCATGCGATGAAACTACAGTGTAGTAAATTTAAAACAAATCGGAGAAAATCTTTCTTCACCCAACGTATAATTAAACTCTGGAATTCGTTGCCGGAGAAAGTGGTGAAGGCGGTTAGCTTAGCAGAGTTTAAAAAGGGATTGGACGGTTTCCTAAAGGACAAGTCCATAAACCGCTACTAAATGGACTTGGGAAAAATCCACAATTCCAGGAATAACATGTATAGAATGTTTGTACGTTTGGGAAGCTTGCCAGGTGCCACTGGCCTGGATTGGCCGCTGTCGTGGACAGGATGCTGGGCTCGATGGACCCTTGGTCTTTTCCCAGTATGGCATTACTTATGTACTAATCTAGATAAGACTTGAAACCGTTTACATATTTTACACACTTGCCTTGTCCTTTATCCTCACCTATTTATTGCCTTACGCTTAATTGTTCTGTCTGTTTACCTGTCTTAGCTAGAGTGTAAGCTCTTTGAGCAGGGACTGTCTTTTTGTGTATGGTTGTAAAGCACTGCGTATGCCCATATCAGCCCATATGCTGTCATTATGCCCATACCAGCCCTCTCCTCAAGTCACTTCACTGGCTTCCTATCCGTTTCCGCATAGAGTTCAAACTCCTCTTATTGACCTATAAGTGCATTCACTCTGCAGCCCCTCACTACCTCTCCACCCTCATCTCTCCCTACATTCCTCCCCGGGAACTCTGTTCACTGGGTAAATCTCTCTTATTTGCACCCTTCTCCTCCATCGCTAACTCCAGACTCCGCTCCTTCTATCTTGCCGCACCTTATGCCTGGAATAGGCTTCCTGAGCCATTACGTCTAGCTTCATCCCTGACTGCCTTCAAATCCGGGCTAAAGGCGTACCTGTTTGATGCTGCTTTCGCCTCCTGACTTGTAACTTTTATCTTATCCTTATGTGTCCTTCTGTCTGTCCTTCCCTTATCCTTTTTGGTCCTATCTGTCTGTCCTGATTTAGATTGTAAGCTCTTTTGATCAGGGACTGTCTTTTCTTCATGTTCAATTGTAAAGCGCTGCGTAAGACTGGTAGCACTATAGAAGTGATTTATAGTAGTAGTAGTAGTAGTAGTAAGCTACTTGAGCAGGGACTGTCTTTTTCATTTATGCCTTAGTGCTATAGAACTACTACTACTTGACATTTCTAAAGCGCTACTAGGGTTACGCAGCGCTGTACAATTTAACATAAAAGGCCAGTCCCTGCTCAAAAAGGAGCTTACAATCTAAAGGACAAATGTACAGTCAGTCAAATAGAAATGTTAAATAGTAGTAGTAGTAGTACTCGAGTAGTCTTATTTCCGAGAGCATTACTAATGTACTAATGTTCGCCGTCTATTACCAATCCTGATAGGGAAAAGGAGAGACCCCGGGGGGGGGGGGGGGGTTCTGGAGGACCCGGCAGCGCAGACTCACCTCGTCGCGACACTGCTTCTGGCACATTTGGCAGTACCAGCGCAGCTTCTGCAGACCTTTGGACTTGATGCGGTTGGCGATGGCCTTCGGGGTGAGGAAGTCCGCCTTCCCCATCCTGCCCAGACCAAAAAACAACAACGAACAGACCCGTCAAAAACCGGAAACAGACCCGAGTCCTTCCGGCCCGCGAGCCGAACGGCCGCCTTACGTCCAGCGCTGCCCTGACGTCATTACCAACGTCCCCCTACGCACACGACGCTCCCGAAGAAGCCGCATGCGCTGGGCGGGCGCATGCGCCCTTGGCCACGGCTGACCTTCATTGGTACAGAGTCACCATGTTAGCCCGAAGCAGCGCTCTGGTCTTTCAGCCGCAATGGTAAGGCGGGGGGGGGGGGAGGTGCTGAGTGGAACCGGAGCCCGGGAGAAGAAGGGGGCTCATGACCAAACGCTTGGACCTAGAGAGGGCGGTGGGAGGTGGTTCCCTGCTGCCTACGCCGCGGGGTTAGGCCCCGCTCCTCCCCCTTTCATTGCAGGGTTAGAGGCTGCCGCTGCCCCCCTCAACCCAGTTATTAGGACACACCTAGCTTAGTCAGTAGGTTTTTGCACTTGTCTTTTAGATTGTAAGCTCTTTGAGCAGGGACTGTGCTTCTATGTTTAAATTGTACAGCGCTGCGTAACCCTGGTAGCGCTTTAGAAATGTTCGTTAGTAGTAGTTTTCAGACTATCATAAGTATTGCCATACTGTCCAAGACCGAGCTTATGACCAAAACCCACTTCTCCTCTTCCTCCACTTTCTATCTCAGTTGATAACACCCTCATCCTCCCCATCTCATCTGCCCGCAACCTCGGAGTCATCTTTGACTTCTCCCCCTCCTTCTCTGCGCATATCCAGCAGATAGCCAAGACCTGTCGCTTCTTCCTCTTTAACATCAGCAAAATTCGCCCTTTCCTCTCTGAACACACCACCCGAACTCTCGTCCACGCTCTCATTACCTCTCGCCTGGACTACTGCAACTTACTCCTCACCGGCCTCCCACTTAGCCATCTATCCCCCCTTCAGTCTGTTCAGAACTCTGCTGCACGTCTCATATTCCGCCAGAACCGATATACTCATATCACCCCTCTCCTCAGGTCACTTCACTGGCTTCCAATCAGATACCGCATTCAGTTCAAGCTCCTCCTTCTTACCTACAAATGCACTCAGTCTGCTGCCCCTCACTACCTCTCTACCCTCATCTCTCCTTACGTTCCCGCCCGAAACCTCTGTTCACAGGACAAATCCCTCCTCTCTGTACCCCTCTCCACCACCGCCAACTCCAGGCTCCGCTCATTCTGCCTCGCCTCACCCTATGCTTGGAACAACCTTCCTGAGCCCTTACGCCAAGCCCCCTCCCTGCCCGTCTTCAAGTCTTTGCTTAAAGCCCACCTCTTCAATGCTGCGTTTGGCACCTAACCCTTGCCGTTCACTGAATCCAGACTGCCCCTATCGGACCGACCGTTCACTTGTCTATTAGATTGTAAGCTCTTTGAGCAGGGACTGTCTCTCTTTGTTAAATTGTACAGCGCTGCGTAACCCTAGTAGCGCTCTAGAAATGTTAAGTAGTAGTAGTAGTACTGGGAAAGACCAAAGGTCCATCGAGCCCAGCATCCTGTTTCCAACAGTGGCCAATCCAGGTCACAAATACCCGGCAAGATCCCAAAAAAGTGCAAAACATTTTATACTGCTTATGCCAGAAATAGTGGATTTTCCCCAAGTCCATTTAATAATGGTCTATGGACTTTTCCTTTAGGAAACCATCTAACCCCTTTTTTTAACCTCCGCTAAGCTAACCGCCGTTACCACATTCTCTGGCAACGAATTCCAGAGTTTAATTTGTATGCATGACATAAACTTCTTTCTAATTTAGGCAGTGCCTACACTCTCATGCTTATTTGTTGTACATATTAGAGGTGTGGAACAGAGACAACAGGAAACCCGCAGGGATGGGGGACCATATTACATGTGTACTCCTTAACTCGGAAACTTGACACCTCAAAAAAAAATTATACAGTTGTGCATATAACTACTTGTCATTGGATATTCCATTTTTTTCATCAATGTTTTGTTATACTTTATCACAAAAATTCAATAGATTTTAGACGCTCACCTTCATAAATATTGCATTCAGTAATTTTGGGAAAGGGGGAGATCCCCCGATAAACTGGTGAGAATATTTGTTGATTTGTTTCAAGTGTTTTAGAAGAGCATAATCTCCAATGAGCTCGTCTCATCTGTGGGATTGATAATGCAGCTAACATGAAAGTAGCATTTTAAGATGAGGTCTAGATAGGTTGTGCAGTCAATCCTCGGCAATACAAAATTGTTAATAAGAAGAATGGGACAATGCTATAAACAGACTGCGAACACTGACAGCGTATCAAGCTGTGGTCAGGGTGCAGCCAATTCCTGAGTCATAAACAAAACATACAAAATGAGAATACTGGGAGGCAGATTTTTATTTTATTTTATTTTTTTTAGATTTATTCAAGAGGCAGGAAAAAATGGCTTCTGTGATTGAAGTGGATACATACATATTGACCTCAGACAAGGAATTCTGTTCCTTTCTTACTACCTACTGGCAGCGGAGGGCCCATGTGTAGCTGAAACTGACACATGTTGCCTGCTTCCTGCTTGGAACTCCTGTCACCAGCACATCATCAGAAAGTTCTTTTCAGTTTCAGGACGAACAATCGAGGAATGTAAAATGGAACTGAACTCCTGTAGATGGTTTATTATTTTTACATAGTACTTGTTTATATGTCAGATATTTATTGTTATTGATTGTGTTTGCAATATGCTTTGTGCTTATGTGGTGAAAAAAGGAATAGCAGATCATTGAAAATTTCAGATCTGTGTGCCACTGCGGCTTAAAAAATAAAATAAAAATCATATAAGATTTATCCAAGAAGAGATGGAGAACAAAACTGAGAATAAACATTATGGGGCTCATTTTCAAAACCAAAAAACATCAAAAAAGTTATAAGGTGGCAGAAGGATGTTTTTCTCTAAAAAAAAAAAAACATCCAAGTTGCGATTTTCGACACCCCGATTTTAGAGGCTTTGCTTCACAGTTTGTCCAAATGTCAAGGGGGTGAGTTGGGGGCGTGTTTTGGGCAGGACATGGGTGACACCAAAAGATAGACATTTTTCTGCAATAATGGAACAAAATGAAAATGTCTAGGGCCAAAGTTAAGATGTTTTTGGCTAGACCTATTTCAGTCATGACCAAGTAACCAAAAAGTGTCCTAAATGACAACTGGAGGGCTAAAGGAATAACCCCCTTATTCCCCCAGTAGTCACTGGCCCCTTCCCAGCCCCCCTAAGATGTAACAGTCCATAACATAAGAATAGCCATACTGGGTCAGACCAATGGTCCATCTAGCTCAGTATCCAGCTTCCAACAGTGGCCAATCCAGGTCACAAGTACCAGGCTGTATGACAACTTCAGATACAATGGCCATTCCTGTTAAAACAGTGAGTAGGTCTCAGGAGTAGTCTAGTGGTCAGTCCAATGGACAGTAGAGAAGGGGACTCAGGACCTTATCCCACTATAATTGGCACACTTGTGGTGGAATGTGTGAGCCCTCCAAAAAACACTACCTACTATTTCTACACATAGGTGACACCTGTAGGCATAACGGGTATTGTGGTGTACAGTTGAGTACAGTAGGTTTTTGGAGGGCTCACTATACAATATAACCACCTAGGATGTAGGCAGAGTATGTATAAATAAATTAAAAGGAGATGTATGTGGTGGTAGGAGAGAGCAGGAAAGGGACCTCAGAGTGATAGTGTCGGAGGATCTCAAGGTGGTGACTATGCTGTATAGAGAGAGAGAGAACTGCTAGAAGGGAGGAAGTGATAATGTCTCTGTACAGATCATTGGTGGCGCCCCACTTGGAGACCTGCGTTCAGTTTTGGGACCTGTATTTTGTTAAGGATATATAAAGAGCAGTTCATGAGGGTGACCAGAATGGTAAGCAGTCTGCATCAGATGATGTATGAGAAGACTTGAATATGTGTACCGAGGAGGTTAGGAGGGACGGGGTGATATGATACAGATGGCTAAATATTTGAAAGATATATATATATATTTTGCTCATTAATGCTTTTCAAACTATATAAAATTTTGCATTAATCCACAAGGAAAGGAAGTTATCGAACTGGGAAACATGATATTTAACTGCTAGAAGGTAGACTCAGGAGCAACATCAGGAAATATTTTTCTCCCAGAAAAGAGTGGTGGATGCCTGAAATGCCCTCCAAAAGGAGGTTGTGGAGACCTAGACTGTAATGGAATCCAAAAAGAGACAGGCCAGGATCCCTAAATGACAAAAGAATGGAAACCAAGCATTGAGCTGTTTAGCTCAAAACAGCAGTGAAATAACTTTTGCCCTTCTAAGAAGAAATGGGAGTAACCTGCAAGGAGCAGCAGTTACAACTCTGATCACCTTACTGGCTAGACCAGGGTTTCCCAAGTCCTTGCCAGTCAGGTTTTCAGAATATCTACAATGAATATGCATGACAACTTTGCATATAATGGAGGCAATGTATGCAAATTAATTTCATGCATATTCATTGTGGCTATCCTGAAAAACAAACTGGCAGTGGGGGGGTACTCCAGGATTGACGGGAAACACTGGACTAAACAGCTCGCTTAGATCGTGACAGACATCACACTTCCGCATGTGAGCGTGATGATAAGCAATCGAACAATGGAGATGGAAAAGAAGATATACTAGTTTTTTTGTTTTGTTTTTTTAAATCTGGGGGATTGGGCTTTGGATGGATGCTAGTGGAGGGTCCTAAGAATCCAGACCACCTACTATTATTTTTTTTTATTATTAGCTTTGTGGAAACATGGGGTTAATGGGATACAGATGTGTAAGTCTGAAGTATGTATTTATTGTTGTATGAGTTGTCTGTGTACTTAATACCAGTTTTCTTATTATTTGAATTTTGCTCACACCTTTTTCAGTAGTAGCTCAAGGTGAGTTACATTCAGGTACACTGGATATTTCTCTGTTCCTGGAGGATTCTTAATCTAATTTTGTACCTGAGGCAAAGGAGGGTTAAGCGATTTGCCCAAGATGACAAGGAGCAACAGTCTGATTGAACTAGGCAACCCTGGATGATGAACTGGTGCTTTAACCACTAGGCTACAGTAAAGAACTAATAGCCAGAGAAAGGCAGGCTGATATTTTGAGGCTAGCACTGGTGCATTAGATTCTTGGGGTGCTATAAAAAAAGGTCGTTTGCAGAGCAGAATTGCATCGACTTACCATTCTGATCCACTTCTGCTGTACTCCAGCACCAGCACGTATACCTGACGGAGGGGGTCGAGAACCAGGAAATAGGAGTCTTAAAATCATGTAGTTTAATTTTGTGAAGAACAGAGTGCTGCTTGGATAGTAGCTGTGTAGAGAAAGAATGCAGCCACTTGGGATTTTGCCAGCAATATCTGGGAAATCAAATTAATTTCTTTTAAACATTTTTTATTTTAGAATTTCAAAGATAATTTGCACAAGCAACTATCGGTAAACAAGATAAAGGAAATCATATGTTCATCAATACTGTTCACATCTTACATAGACCACAATCAAATATTAGGGGGGAGGAGAAAGGAAAAGTGGAGTAATTATAAGTAAACAAAAAAAAACAATGAGGCCTGGTATTGACACCTCTAAAAGCTTAACCATCATTTAGCCCAAACTCAGAGAATGTTGGGAAACACCCAGCTTTTTCATATACAAAAACACTCGCAACTGATCAGGGAATGACGAATTGCTGACACCTGCAAAAGAAACCAAACATTTACAGGGATATCTAAGAAAAAAGGTATCCCCTAAAAAAACTGTCCTAACATATAGCTAAAAATAGCTTGCATTACTCTTGTATAGATCTGGCAACATCCAGATAGATGTAACAAATTTTCATGTTTGTTTATTTTCAGGGGCCAAGTAAGAAACATGGCAACCTTAAAAGACAGTGAGTAACTTTTATTTGTTTGCTATTAATGTTGAAGATATAGCAGCATAGTAAATGACGGCAGATAAAGACCTGAACGGTCCATCCAGTCTGCCCAACAAGATAAACTCATTTTACATGGTATGTGATACTTTATACCTGAGTTTGATTTGTCCCTGCCTTTCTCAGGGCACAGACTGTAAAAGTCTGCCCAGCACTGTTCCTGTACTAAAAGTTCTGAAGCTAACGTCAAAGCCCCTTAAAATTTACACTCTAGCCCCTCCATATCTATTTAGTCACGATCTTCAACCTCAGTTCATGTCCTCTAGTTCTACCGCCTTCCCGTCTCCGGAAAAGGTTCGTTTGCGGATTAATACCTTTCATATATTTATTTAATATGTTTCCTGCATTTCAGTTTTTTCTGTTAGGGGTCCTTTTAGTAGGGTGTGCTAAATGCGAAATCCATTGGTATTAAATGGGCTTCTTAGCACACTAAGGGACCCTTTTTCTAAAATTTGGCAAGCTGGCACTACTGCCGAGCTGCTGCAGACTACCACCATGCGCCATTTCCAGTGTATTGACTTTTTTTTGGGGGGGGGGGGGGTTACCGCTAGGTTAACGTGGGAGCCCTTACTGCCTCCTAAATAGGTGGCAGTATGGGCTGTCCAGGGAAATGGCCATGTGGCAAGTGGTTCACTTACTGCACAGCCATTTCCTTTTATTAAAAAAAAAAAAACCTGATTTCAGGAAAAGGGAGGCCTCGGCGCATGGCAAACCTGTGTGCCGATGTCACCGCAGGGGTCCTTTTGCTGCAACTTGATAAAGGGACCCCTAAATCTGTTAGTGCACCTTAATAAAGGACCCCATAGTTTACCTGGTTATTTGAGAAGCTTTACTTATGTGAACTGCTCTCCATTTGGAGTTTTTAGGATTTAGAGTGCAGCCTAAAAGCAAAGCCACACTTCCAACAGACTTTTCATTTAAAGAAAGACTTTGTCTGTTACACGCTTATAAATGTGATGCTCAGCTTAACCGCCAATGCATATGTCCTTGTTTAAATTCTCCCTTAATGAAGCTGAGAAATTGGCTGGGTGTTTTGAACTCTTGTATTCTTTAACAGTTACCAGACGCTTGAAGTCCATCAAAAACATTCAAAAAATTACCAAGTCTATGAAAATGGTTGCTGCAGCAAAATATACCAGGGCTGAGAGAGACTTGAAACCAGCTAGAGTGTATGGAGCAGGAGCTTTGGGTAAGAGCCTAATTTCACTACTTTTTTTTTTTGATAATTCTTTTGCATGGACCCTCCATTAATGACTGAGCACTTCCAAACACAGATGGTAGTGGCTGTGTAGCTTCATCTGTTGGCACAGGGTAATGGAAGCTTTCACCACTGCACAACACTGATGAACAGAAACTGGAAGTTGTCATGTGTAAGTTTGGTGTCTATACTACACTAGGCCACTGGGTAGAGCTTTAGATATAATGCAGTAACCTAGTTAAAATCTTCATTGTCTAAAATGCATAATTATATGTTGATGTTTTCGAGTAATTTAATACAGTTGTCTTATCACTCTGTCTTTATTTAAGCTCTTTATGAGAAAGCTGAAATAAAGACCCCTGAAGACAAGACAAAGTACGTTCTCATCGGTGTGTCTTCTGACAGAGGTTTGTGTGGAGCCATACACTCCTCTGTTGCTAAAGTCATTAAGAACGAGATTTCTGCACTGTCCGGTTCTGGAAAAGAAGTTATGGTTATTGGAATCGGCGACAAGCTGCGAGGTCTCCTTCAGAGGTAATCCTGTAGGCATTGTTCATTTACAGTTATACATTAATTTTATGCACAGGGTATGTAAAGTTGCTACATTAGCTCAGATGCCTACCAGCAGACAGAAACAGAACAAAACTTCTTTGACAACAGCGCTATATATCCTGATGCAACAGAGTAATTTGCTAATAATTTTCTGTCTGAACTGCTGTAACAGCTGTGAGGAAGCAGCTCATGCACTCCTTCCCTAGTGGGCTTGCATTCAATAGAGCTAGAGCTGAGAATGGGCAAGGGATCTCCCTGGCTACTCCTCTCTTTTCCCTTGGGAAACTGGACATGGTGGGGGGGGGGGGGGGGGAGAGAGAAAAATGTTTTCCATAGATAGACACTGCTGCTATCCCCACTATTTTTAAGCCTCTGGACCAGTGGTTTTCAACCCAGCCCACAGGGACCCCTGGCCAGGTTTTGCATATGCATGAGAGAGCAATCAGAAGTTCTACCAGCAGAAGGTGATGCATGGTCAGGAAACTAGCACAGAAGTCAGGGCCGTGCCTAGGGTCTCCGGCGCCCCCCTGCAGTTGCCCCCCCCCCCCCTTAAAACGATCGCTACACTACCCACCCTCTTCTCCCCAGATCCTTTTCCTTTTTTTTTTTTTGTTTAAATTTACCTCTGTCCGGCGGCAGCGTAGCGTTAGTGAGAAGGAGGCGGCGCTCCCCCGCCCCAACGTGTCAGTCTTCCCTTCGCTCAGTGTCCCACCTTCTTCTGACGTCATTTCTGATGTCAGAAGAAGGCGGAACTGAGCGAAGGGAAGACTGTCGGGGCGGGGGAGCGCCGCCTCCTCACTAACGCTACGCTGCCGCCGGACAGAGGTAAATTTAAAGAAAAAAAAAAAGGAAAAGGATCTGGGGAGAAGATGGCGAGGTAAGCATGGTGCGGCGGCGCGCCCCCCAGAGGATGGCGCCCTCCTGCCATGCTTACCTCGCTTACCGTGTTGGCATGGCCCTGACAGAAGTAGTGTGAATGGGTCCCTTTACCTTACCTGTGACGAATTACCCTGTAGTGCAAGGGGAATCCTTGTTGCATCCATGGAAAACCTAAGGGTCGCAGAGATGGGAATTTGGTGGAACGATCAACCATTTTTACAGCACAGCGTATTTCCACTGCTACAGCTATGCATCATCCAGATCATACGGCTTGTTCTCCAGGCGGTGCCCAGCAGGATCCATGAGGGGTTTGCTCTCTGATTTGGGGTCCATTTTTGAGAGTGTTTTCCTCCAGTCTTTCTGTGTCATAGTCGGGGGGAAGGGGGTAATCTGGGACGTCTCCAAGTTCTTCCCTTCCCCCCCCCCTTCCATACACATTAGGACGGGTGGGCAACCACAGTCCTTGAAGGCCACAACACCCTTCAATTTTTAAGATTTGCACAATGAATATGCATGAAATCTATTTGCATATAATGGAAGCAGTAAATGGAAATCAACTTCATACATATTCATTGTGGAAGTCTGGGTTGTGTCCCTCTAGGACCGTGGTTGCCCACCCAAAAAGACCAAGCCAGACCATGGACTAGGAGAGGTGCTTAGATTCCACCAGTTGATATTTTGAAAGTGAGTGGAGGAGAAGGAAATTTTTTTGGAACCAGGGGAAGATTCTTTGGTGGAAGATGTCTGAAATTATTTGTGGCTAGATTAGAGGCCGACCGAATTTTGGTTTTGTCTTTGGTGCCAGATGTCATGTTTCGTTGGCATTTTCAGCTGAAACTCATATTCCTCACTTGCCGGAAAGCGGGTCAAGAGCAAGTTTTAGGGGAACCTGAAGGGGTTGGCACAGGGATATTCGGCATTCTTGTCTGGGATGGTTTGCGAATTCACAGTGCGGGCGTTTTTGCAGACGAATGGTTTATTTGTATTATACCACCTTTGGTGAGTAGAACAAAGGGATTACAATTATAATAAGAGTAAGAAAGGACAGAGAATAGGACTAAGAGTCAAACCAGCTGAGCAGCAGGTAGGGAGAGGGAAGAGAAAAGCAATGAGGAACTGCAGAGTGAATGCATTTGTAGGTGAGCAACAGAAGTTTGAATTAGATGTGAAAGCAAAAGTAGTATAGGGGTGTGTTTAGAGTGTTGTGGCTGAAACGTGAATCATCAGCACAGCTATTTGAAAGGTGAAGCTACTTGGAGCAATGTTACTGATGGGACGTTCAGTATAATCTGTTGAGTGCATTCAGATTTTCATTTCCTTGATATAGGACCCATGGAAACCATTTGTTGCTGACATTTAAGGATATTGGAAGGAAGCCACCTACCTTTGGTGATGCTTCAGTAATTGCCACTGAGCTCCTGAACTCTGGTTATGAGTTTGATCAAGGATCTGTAATCTTCAATCATTTCAGGTATGGTTGATTTTAATGTATGAGCAGTACTGCCACTGGCAGCTTTCTGTATCCCTGAACCACTATCTGGGTTTTTCCCTTGCAGGTCTGTCATCTCCTACAGGACTGAAGAAAAACCTTTGTTCTCCTTTGAAACAGTTTCAAATTCTGGTATGTATTTTTTTAATCGGCTTTGAACGAAAACGTTAAGCCACTGCCCTGAGGAACTAGTGAGGTAACAGATCTATCAAAATGAGACGATTTCCATGCTGTCAGTGACGTACTACTACTACTACTACTACTACTTAACATTTCTAGAGCGCTACTAGGGTTACGCAGCGCTGTACAAATTAACAATTAAGGACGGTCCCTGCTCGGAAGAGCTTACAATCTAAAGGACGAAATGTCAAGTTGGGGTAGATAAGTTTTCCTGAGAAGAGGTGAAGTGGTTAGGTGCCGAAGGCGATATTGAAGAGTTGGGCTTTGAGCATTGATTTGAAGATGGGTAGGGAGGGGGCACGGCGTATGGGCTCAGGGAGTTTGTTCCAGGCGTGGGGTGAGGCGAGACAGAAGGGGCGGAGCCTGGAGTTGGAGGTGGTGGAGAAGGGTACTGAAAGGAGGGATTTGTCTTGAGAGCGGAGGTTACGGGTAGGGACGTAAGGGGAGATGAGGGTAGAGAGGTACGGAGGGGCCGCAGATCGAGTGCATTTGTAGGTGAGTAAGAGAAGCTTGAACTGTATGCGGTATCCGATTGGGAGCCAGTGAAGTGACTTGAGGAGAGGGGTGACATGAGTATATCGGTTAAGGCGGAAGATAAGACGTGCGGCAGAGTTCTGGATGGACTGAAGGGGAGATAGATGGCTACGTGGGAGGCCGGTCAGGAGTAGGTTGCAGTAGTCAAGGCGAGAGGTAATGAGAGAGTGGATGAGAGTTCGGGTGGTGTGCTCGGAGAGGAAGGGGCGAATTTTGCTAATGTTGTAGAGGAAGAAGCGACAGGTCTTGGCTATCTGCTGGATGTGCGCAGAAAAGGAGAGGGAGGAGTCGAAGATGACACCAAGGTTGCGGGCAGATGAGACGGGGACGATGAGGGTGTTATCAACTGAGATAGAGAGTGAAGGGAGAGGGGAAGTGGGTTTGGGTGGGAAAACAATAAGTTCTTTCTTAGACATATTCAGTTTCAGGTGGCGGTTGGACATCCAGGCAGCAATGTCGGATAAGCAGGCCAAGACTTTGGCCTGGGTATCCGCAGTGATTTGTGGTGTGGAGAGATAAAGCTGGGTGTCGTCGGCATAAAGATGATAGTGGAAACCATGAGAAGAAATCAGGGAGCCTAGGGAAGAGGTGTAGATTGAGAAAAGAAGGGGCCCAAGGACAGATCCCTGAGGAACTCCAACAGAGAGCGGGATAGGGGAGGAGGACGCACCATGAGAGTGTACTCTGAAGGTACGATGGGAGAGATAAGAGGAGAACCAGGAGAGGACAGAGCCCTGGAACCCAAGGGAGGACAGTGTGTCAAGAAGTAGGTTGTGATTGACAGTGTCAAAGGCGGCGGAGAGGTTGAGGAGGATGAGGATGGAGTAGTGACCTTTGGATTTGGCGAGGAATAGGTCATTGCAGACTTTAGATAGTGCTGTTTCTGTTGAGTGTAGGGGGCGAAAGCCGGATTGAAGCGGATCAAGGATGGCATGAGAGGAGAGAAAATCAATACAGCGGCTGTGAACGGCGCGTTCAAGTATCTTGGAGAGGAAGGGTAGGAGGGAAATGGGGCGGTAGTTGGAGGGACAGGTAGGGTCAAGTGATGGTTTTTTGAGGAGTGGAGTGACCACAGCATGCTTGAAGGTGTCCGGGACCGATGCAGTGGAGAGAGAGAGGTTAAGGATATGACAGATGGTGGGGGTGATGGTAGGAGTGATGGTGTTGAGTAGGTTGGTGGGGATGGGGTCAGAGGAACAAGTGGTGGCTTTCGAGGAGGAGAGGAGATGGGCGATTTCCTCTTCGGTGATAGCAGGAAAGGAGGAGAAGGAGGCCTGGGTAGGTTGGATGACAGAGTGAGATATAGGCTGAAGAGGAGGAGAGGGAGTAGTGGAGAATTCGAGGTTGATCTTCTGGACCTTGTCACGGAAGTAGTGGGCTAGAGATTGAGGAGAGAGTGAAGGGGGGGTGGGAGCAGAGGGCACTTTGAGGAGGGAGTTGAGGGTGGCGAATAGACGACGAGGGTTAGAGCTGAGGGAATTGGTCAATTGGATATAGTAGTCCTGCTTAGCGAGGAATAGGGAGGATTGGAAGGAGGATAGCATGAATTTGAAGTGAATGAAGTCAGTAAGGGTGCGAGATTTCCTCCAGAGGCGTTCAGCCGAACGGGCGCAGGAGCGGAGGTATCTGGTGCAAGGGGTCAGCCAGGGCTGGGGATTGGTACGTCTTGTGGGCCGGGAGGTGGACGGTGCAAGGGTGTCAAGAGCAGAGGAAAGAGTGGCATTGTAAGTGGAGACAGCTTTGTCAACGGATATGGAGGACAAGATGGAAGGGAGGAGATCAGAGATAGTAGAGGATAAGGTGGGGGGGTCGACAGCCTGGAGATTTCTGGACGTAGTAGTTAGTGTTGGGCGAGATTGAGGGGGAGGGTGCTGAAGTGTGAATGTGATAAGGTGGTGGTCGGAGAGGGGAAGAGGTGAAACGCAGAAAGTGGAGGGTGAGCAAGTAGAAGAGAGGACGAGATCAAGACAGTGGCCAGATTTGTGAGTAGGGGTGGTGGGGCTCAGTTGGAGGTTGAAGGAGGAGGTAAGAGTGAGGAACTGAGAAACATACGAATCGGAAGGGTTGTCAATGTGGATGTTGAAGTCACCGAGAATGAGGGATGGGGATGAGGGCTCAAGAAAGACGGAGAGCCAGGCATCGAAGTCGGTAAGGAAGGAAGGAAGGGATTTCTCAGGGGGGCGGTAAATGACTGCAACTCTGAGTGGCAGTGGGTGAGACTGAGGTAGGTGGAGAGGTTGGAAGCTGCAGGCGGGCGAAAGTAGTAGTCCGACGCCGCCACCGCAGCCGACTGGGCGGGGCGAATGGGAGAAAAGATAACCTCCGTGGCATAGGGCTGCGATTGAGGCAGAGTTGTCCGGGGTGAGCCAGGTTTCAGTTAGGGCGAGCAGGTGAAGGGAATGGGAGATGAAGATCGTGGGTGAAGGGAAGTTTGTTGCAGATTGAGTGGGCGTTCCATAGGGCACACGAGAAAGGGAGGGAGGAGGGGAATAGGGATGAGATTGGAGATATCGCGGGATCGTTTGCATAAATGAGATGAGGATGAGGACAGGTGTGGAGGACCTGGGTTGGGATTGATGTCACCCGCGGATAGCAGGAGAAGGAGCAAGAGAGTGCGGAGAAGGGTGGGTGATGAAGGGTGACGAAGGCGGCGAAGACGGGATGCGCTTAGGAGGAAAGGGGAAGGGTTCATGGCAGGAAGGAGGTGTTGAAGGTTGAGAGCTAGGAAGGAGGAGGAAGACAGTAGGGATGGTGAGGTGGTGGGGGACAGGGGTAGGTAGAGGAGGGCAGAAGAGGATAGGGATGGGTAGTGAGATCGTGTGGAAGACAACGGTGAGAGGAGGAAAAGATTAGGGAGGGACAGGGCAAGGAATAGGATGTGAATGGGGGCCATGGGTAGTGACTGAGGTGTTCAAAGGGAAGGTAGGTGGGCTGGGAAACAGGCAGGTGAGGGTAAGCAGTCGGGCAGGAGAGTGATGAGCTGATAGGAAGATGGGCTGGGAAGCAGGGGGGTGGTAGACAGTCAGGTGATTGGTGGAAAGTCAATGATTGGCTAGTAGTCAGGTTGAGAGGCAGGCTGGAGTGGTTTGAAGCAGGATCTGGCGGACTAGGACAAGCTGATGCAGACAGACTGGAGTAGGCTGGGACAGGCGTACCACTAAACGTGCAAGACAAGCCGTGAGACTCCGAGAAATGATGCTCGCTGTTCTTTGTGCACTTCTTGGTACTGTGGCAGGAACTTTAGATTGTGTGGTGGGCCTTGGTCACAGTTGAGGAACTTGGGTATGAGAATATAGTAACATAGTACATGACGGCAGAAAAAGACCTGCACGGTCCATCCAGTCTGCCCAAGAAATGTGGCACTTTTTTGTGTAAACCTTACCTTGATTTGTACCTGTCTTTTTCAGGGCACAGACCGTATAAGTCTGGCCAGCCCTATCCCCGCCTCCCAACCACCAGCTCTGGCACAGACCCTATAAGTCTGCCCAGCACTATCCTCACCTCCCAACCACCAGCCCTGCCTCCCAACCACCGGCTCTGGCACAGACCCTATAAATGTGCCCAGCACTATCCCCGCCTCCAAACCACCAGTCCCGCCTTCCACCACCAGCTCTGGCACAGACCGTACAAGTCTGCCCAGCACTATCCCCGCCTCCCAACCACCAGCCCCGCCTCCCACCACCAGCTCTGGCACAGACCGTACAAGTCTGCCCAGCACTATCCCCGCCTCCCACCACCGGCTCTGGCACAGACCGTATAAGTCTGCCCAGCACTATCCCCGCCTCCCACCATCTGCTCTGTTATCCAATCTCGACTAATCTTTACCAATGCTCCTCCAGGCAGTGTTGATTTTCTCTGAGTTAAGGTCTTCCCCAGGCCAGTGCGTGACTCCGTATGACAGTTGCACAGTACTTTCAGTAGAATCTTGCAGTGGCCGGCTCTTTGATTCCTCTAATTGCTTAGCTGCTTGTTCCACTTTGTGTGATGTTCCAGGCTATTTCTTGTATATATCTCTCCCCAGAGCGTGGAAAATGGCTGTATTCCATGACATGCATCGTGGTTAGAGGAGTTCTATATTTTAAAGTAGCCATTAATAATATTGACTAGAAATCACAAAAATCAGTTCAGAATGAGCTGTTCAGTATGTTGTATGGGTTTTTTTGTTTTTAATTTTTAAATTTAAAATGCTGTCATATATTGATAACACCTCAGTTCTTATAATCCACAAATTACCTATTCATATCTGTGTAGATAATGATAAAGAAGACTGGGACAATCCAGGAATTACAATAATACATTTTCTCATTTAAGATCAAAGGCACATGGGATAAACCTCATGATTTATATAGCAGAGGCTCATGAAATGAGTCTTCACCGCTTTTCTGAATGTTTGGTAATTATGTAATGGGCGAATAGAAAGTGGCAGGGAGTTCTATTTTGGCCTGATAAGAAAAGAAGATGTGACAGATGTAAGGGATTTTATCTCTTTCACAGCCAGAAAAGTTTAACTTCATCTGGTTCCAAAAATAATTATTCTCCTCTGAGAAACGTTGTTTAAGATCTATCATTTATTTTATTTATTTAGATTTTTGCTCACACCTTTTTCAGTAGTAGCTCAAGGTGAGTTACATTCAGGTACTCTGGATATTTCTCTGTCCCAGGAGGGCTCACAATCTAAGTTTGTACCTGAGGCAATGGAGGGTTAAGTGACTTGCCCAAGATCACAAGGAGCAGCAGTGGGATATGAACCGGCCACCTCTGGATTGCAAGACTGGTGCTCTAACCACTAGACCACTCCTCCACTTGTTATTCTCCACTTGTTATTCTTTAGGGTTCTACATGGAATGTTGCTACTGTTTGAGATTCTGCATGGAATCTTTATTTATTTAGATTTTGGTCACAGCTTTTTCAGTAGTAGCTCAAGGTGAGTTACATTCAGGTACTCTGGATATTTCTCTGTCCCAGGAGGGCTCACAATCTAAGTTTGTACCTGAGGCAATGGAGGGTTAAGTGACTTGCCCAAGATCACAAGGAGCAGCAGTGGGATTTGAACCAAGCACCTCTTGATGTCAAGACTGGTGCTCTAACCACTAGGCCACTCCTCCACTCTTATTCTTTGGGATTCTACTTGGAATGTTGCTACTCTGAGATTCTGCATAGACTCTTGTTACTCTTTAGGATTCTAGAATCTTGCCTTTTTCAGTAGTAGCTCAAGGTGAGTTACATTCAGGTACTCTGGATATTTCTCTGTCCCAGGAGGGCTCACAATCTAAGTTTGTACCTGAGGCAATGGAGGGTTAAGTGACTTGCCCAAGATCACAAGGAGCAGCAGTGGGATTTGAACCAAGCACCTCTTGATGTCAAGACTGGTGCTCTAACCACTAGGCCACTCCTCCACTCTTATTCTTTGGGATTCTACTTGGAATGTTGCTACTCTGAGATTCTGCATAGACTCTTGTTACTCTTTAGGATTCTAGAATCTTGCCTTTTTCAGTAGTAGCTCAAGGTGAGTTACATTCAGGTACTCTGGATATTTCTCTGTCCCAGGAGGGCTCACAATCTTAGTCGGTAGATCACTAGGCAATTGTACCTGAGGCAATGGAGGGTTAAGTGACTTGGCCAAGATCACAAGCAGCAGCAGCGGGATTTGAACCGGCCACCTCTGGATTGTAAGACCGGTGCTCTAACCACTAGGCCACTCCTCCACTCATATAAAGAGCATCTCCAAATATGCCTTTTAAATGTCATCATACATAATTTATATTTCACCCTGGCTTCCACTGGAAGCCAGTGCAAACATACAAAATTTGGAGTTATTTTGTCAAATTTTGGGGCTGAATATTAAATCTGCTGTATTCTAGATGATTTGTAACTTTTTGAAAATCGACCTTGTACACCTTCCATATGTACAATTACTATAATCCAGTTGTAATAGCAACAATACTTGTACTATCAAAGTGAACTTAGTATTTCCTAGTCCTCCATAGTTTTTACCTATCAGGTAAAGTAATTATGTGCAGTTCTTTTGAGATAACGTGCTTGCTCTCTGCATGTAGAGACCCTGGAATATTGTTTAGGTAAAAATATATAACAAGCTTCATCACTCCACATTCTTCTTACTGGTTTCAGTTAGGTTTGCAAAGAATTTTTCCTAGATACAAGCAGAAAAATAGGGTGGGCCACTGGAGCCCATGGGCCCTACCAATATTTTGCCAAGCACAGCATGAGCAGCTCAAGAGCTTGGTGGAAGGGTCGGAGATTGTTTTGTTGGCCCAGCCAACTAAAAAATGTGTTCATTGCCTATAGACTTTAAGATAAAAGTGAACCCTCTCGTTCATAAGATCTTGCTTTGTTTCACCTGCAAACTTTTATAGGGCTGCATCAGAACCTAGGTAGGTGTCTGCCAGGACTTGAGTCACTGCAAAAGGCCAGATCAGCTAGTTACATAATATAACATAACAAAATGTCTTGTAGACCGTAATACCTCATAGTTCTAAGTGGTTAACAGAACAAGAACAGGAGCAAACTTGTGGAATAATCAAATTTAAATTCAAATCAAGACTATTTACTGGAAAAACTTGAATTGACATGTAGTCTCTCTGCAGGCTTGAATTGGGTCTGTCTTCTGGTTCCAACACAGGTTAAAAACCCACAACCTAAACTGGTTCCTCACACTGTCCCCTTTTATCTTTCTGTCTGTTGGTCCCTCTTTCTGCAGAAAACATGAGCATCTATGATGATATCGATGCTGATGTGCTGAGAAACTACCAGGAATTTGCTCTAGCAAATATCATCTATTTTACCTTGAAGGAATCCACCACCAGTGAACAGAGTGCCAGGATGACTGCTATGGACAACGCTAGCAAGAATGCTTGTGAGTGCAGTCTAAAAGCTTCCTTTATAAAAGTGGCCATATTTCTGCTTGTATTTTATTTTCTTTATAATGTGTACATAAGTGTTTAACCTTGTTTACATCATTTTTAAAATTATATTCTGTTGTTACAGTGGAGCCAGGTGCTCTTAGTGTTCGGTGGTCCTGAAAGGAAAGGCAGAATCTCCACCTCCCCACATTTACTCACAGAATCTTCTGCTCTCTTCCTTCTCTTTCATTGGCCAGCCTCCTCCTGCCCTTCAAGTTCCCTTTTTACGACTGCCTGACTGTCGATTTTTCTGACCATCCCTAGTGATCTACCGACTAAGTTTTACATATACGCCTCAGCCTTAGAAAAGATCCCGCAGTGCAGGTGGGAACAGAGATGGGTTGTGGCCAATTGGGGATGGGAGGAGAAAAGTAAAGGGGTTGAAGGAGAAGAGAGGAAAGAGGAGATAAAAAATAAGGCCAAAGGATTGAAAAGCTGATTGATGGAGAAGGGAATAAAAGATGTGGAATAAGAAGCAAGCATTCTTCAAAAATAACAACTTTGTCTGATCAGGCTGTTCTGGAGAGGGGAAAGATTGTAGCAAAGGCCTGAGGATCTGAGAAATGGGTATGGGTTTGATTTCAGAGGAATCAGAAAAAAATTAACTTGAAAGACCAAATATTTTGCAGCACATGAGCTTGTGAGATGTTGCAGGCCTATTTCAGACATCACATGTTATCGTGTAACGCCTTAGCGCTACCCCTGGCACCCACCTGGGGATAATCCTCTGGAGGGTTTAACCCAGCACTGCTCTGGCCTGCCTGCACCTGCGCACGTGTGCCTACACTAACATACTCTCCACCCACCTGCTGGTGTCCCACTTGCTTCTGGGCGAGTCTCCCACCTGCAGATTTTTTCCCCGGTGGTTTCTAGGGGCACTAGGGCCACAATCAGAAGTCCCACAGTTCCCAGAAAACCACTCACAGACCAAGAACACAAACTGCCAAGATTCTTAGTCCAGGACAACTGAGCTAACAAACTAATAGGTTTAATAACAAAAAAAAAAAAACAGTGAACTGTAAAAGTTTTAAACAGCAAGCAGTAACAGGTAAAATAACAAGGATTCAGTATTAAAGCTAACTAAACACTTTTTTACTACCTAAGGGGGTCATTTACTAAGGCGCGCTCATGTTTTTTGGAACGTGCTAAACATTAGAGACGCCAGTGCATTCCTATGTGCGCTAAAAACGTGAGTATGCCTTAGTAAAAGACGCCCTAAGTTAGTACCCGGGGAGATCAGGAAAAGAAACTGCTCACAGGAATTGAACAGGACCTCAGTTCAGAGGTCAACTCCCTCTTCACTCCCAACTGAGACTGAGGAGTTGTAGCCCATTTTTGGCTAGGTCTTTTGGCATCAGGTTACAGAGCATTAGCACTAAAGGTGTTTGGCCAGTGCCTTGCAGGTTACTTTTCCCTTCAGAGGTTTTCCTTTTATCTTTGGGGACGGTAAACTGAAAAAGAAAACAGACCTTTGCTACAGCTATAATGTAGAGGTCAAACACCACCTGCTGACCAATCAAAGGAAATGCACTGAAGGGACGAAAGCTGTCATATGGCAACATTACAAATCAAAAGCATGAAAGTGACCTGTTTCACCATGCTTGTGACCAGCAAAAAGATGATAAATTGCAGAGAAAATGGATATATTGCACACAAGCAAAGGCGTTACAGATAACAGCTGATTATGTACAGAAAATAAGAAAATGTATTAGGACTCAGGATACATCTGATAGGTGAAAAAGTATCTTCCCATAACAGTTAAACATTTTTATTTAAGAAGAGAAATTAAGATGTTTTTGTTTTTGTGTCTGCGTGTTGCTGCAGATGTTCCACTGTTAGGCCTAGTGTTCGGCATATTTTCTACAGGAGATAACACACAGCATCAGGTGGACAAGCTTTTGAAATATTAATTTATTCCAGTGCTAAACTGCATTCTTAAAAATACATGGGTGGTTTGCTTTGTAGTCTGTTGCAAAAAGAGAATAAGTTTGGACTTGATTTGTAGGAAAAAGAAGGAAGTGAAAGCTTGGGGGGAGGGGCAGGAGCAACACGAAGAGGGAGATGCTCTTTCCTTCCCTGCAAGTTGCCTGGAAGGGAAAGGCTAGAGTCTGAAAAGTACTACTACTACTACTACTACTTAACATTTCTAGAGCGCTACTAGGGTTACGCAGCGCTGTACAGTTTAACAAAGAGAGACAGTCCCTGCTCAAAGAGCTTACAATCTAATAGATAAGAGTGAGACAAATATAGGACAATCAAGCCATTGTGACATCACTGATGAGGTTGGCTCTTAGGCATTGGTGGAATGAGGCATTATGACATCACAATCTCAGCTCTGGTTACCATAGACTGAAACTCTTCACACTAAGGGGGGAAGTGGGCCAAGTATAGGACAGTCGTGACATCACTGATGAGGTTGGCTCTTAGGCATTGGTGGAATGAGGCATTATGACATCACAATCTCAGCTCTGGTTAAATCACTGCTATATGTAATACTACTACTACTACTTAACATTTCTAGAGCGCTACTAGGGTTACGCAGCGCTGTACAATTTAACAAAGAGAGACAGTCCCTGCTCAAAGAGCTTACAATCTAATAGATAAGAGTGAAACAAATATAGGACAATCAAGCCATTGTGACATCACTGATGAGGTTGGCTCTTAGGCATTGGTGGAATGAGGCATTATGACATCACAGTCTCAGCTCTGGTTAAATCACTGCTATATGTAATACTACTACTTAACATTTCTAGAGCGCTACTAGGGTTACGCAGCGCTGTACAATTTAACAAAGAGAGACAGTCCCTGCTCAAAGAGCTTACAATCTAATAGATAAGAGTGAGACAAATATAGGACAATCAAGCCATTGTGACATCACTGATGAGGTTGGCTCTTAGGCATTGGTGGAATGAGGCATTATGACATCACAGTCTCAGCTCTGGTTAAATCACTGCTATATGTAATACTACTACTTAACATTTCTAGAGCGCTACTAGGGTTACGCAGCGCTGTACAATTTAACAAAGAGAGACAGTCCCTGCTCAAAGAGCTTACAATCTAATAGATAAGAGTGAAACAAATATAGGACAATCAAGCCATTGTGACATCACTGATGAGGTTGGCTCTTAGGCATTGGTGGAATGAGGCATTATGACATCACAGTCTCAGCTCTGGATACCAGAGACTGAAACTCTTCACACTAAAGGGGGAAGTGGGCCAAGTATAGGACAGTCGAGCCATTGTGACATCACTGATGAGGTTGGCTCTTAGGCATTGGTGGAATGAGGCATTATGACATCACAATCTCAGCTCTGGTTAAATCACTGCTATATGTAATACTACTACTTAACATTTCTAGAGCGCTACTAGGGTTACGCAGCGCTGTACAATTTAACAAAGAGAGACAGTCCCTGCTCAAAGAGCTTACAATCTAATAGATAAGAGTGAAACAAATATAGGACAATCAAGCCATTGTGACATCACTGATGAGGTTGGCTCTTAGGCATTGGTGGAATGAGGCATTATGACATCACAGTCTCAGCTCTGGTTAAATCACTGCTATATGTAATACTACTACTTAACATTTCTAGAGCGCTACTAGGGTTACGCAGCGCTGTACAATTTAACAAAGAGAGACAGTCCCTGCTCAAAGAGCTTACAATCTAATAGATAAGAGTGAAACAAATATAGGACAATCAAGCCATTGTGACATCACTGATGAGGTTGGCTCTTAGGCATTGGTGGAATGAGGCATTATGACATCACAGTCTCAGCTCTGGTTAAATCACTGCTATATGTAATACTACTACTTAACATTTCTAGAGCGCTACTAGGGTTACGCAGCGCTGTACAATTTAACAAAGAGAGACAGTCCCTGCTCAAAGAGCTTACAATCTAATAGATAAGAGTGAGACAAATATAGGACAATCAAGCCATTGTGACATCACTGATGAGGTTGGTTCTTAGGCATTGGTGGAATGAGGCATTATGACATCACAGTCTCAGCTCTGGTTAAATCACTGCTATATGTAATACTACTACTTAACATTTCTAGAGCGCTACTAGGGTTACGCAGCGCTGTACAATTTAACAAAGAGAGACAGTCCCTGCTCAAAGAGCTTACAATCTAATAGATAAGAGTGAAACAAATATAGGACAATCAAGCCATTGTGACATCACTGATGAGGTTGGCTCTTAGGCATTGGTGGAATGAGGCATTATGACATCACAGTCTCAGCTCTGGATACCAGAGACTGAAACTCTTCACACTAAAGGGGGAAGTGGGCCAAGTATAGGACAGTCGAGCCATTGTGACATCACTGATGAGGTTGGCTCTTAGGCATTGGTGGAATGAGGCATTATGACATCACAATCTCAGCTCTGGTTAAATCACTGCTATATGTAATACTACTACTACTACTTAACATTTCTAGAGCGCTACTAGGGTTACGCAGCGCTGTACAATTTAACAAAGAGAGACAGTCCCTGCTCAAAGAGCTTACAATCTAATAGATAAGAGTGAGACAAATATAGGACAATCAAGCCATTGTGACATCACTGATGAGGTTGGCTCTTAGGCATTGGTGGAATGAGGCATTATGACATCACAGTCTCAGCTCTGGATACCAGAGACTGAAACTCTTCACACTAAGGGGGGAAGTGGGCCAAGTATAGGACAGTCGAGCCATTGTGACATCACTGATGAGGTTGGCTCTTAGGCATTGGTGGAATGAGGCATTATGACATCACAATCTCAGCTCTGGTTAAATCACTGCTATATGTAATACTACTACTACTACTTAACATTTCTAGAGCGCTACTAGGGTTACGCAGCGCTGTACAATTTAACAAAGAGAGACAGTCCCTGCTCAAAGAGCTTACAATCTAATAGACAAGTGAACGGTCGGTCCGATAGGGGCAGTCAAATTGGGGCAGTCTGGATTCACTGAACGGTAAGGGTTAGGTGCCGAACGCAGCATTGAAGAGGTGGGCTTTAAGCAAAGACTTGAAGATGGGCAGGGAGGGGGCTTGGCGTAAGGGCTCAGGAAGGTTGTTCCAAGCATAGGGTGAGGCGAGGCAGAATGAGCGGAGCCTGGAGTTGGCAGTGGTGGAGAATGGCACTGAGAGGAGGGATTTGTCCTGTGAACGGAGGTTACGGGCGGGAACGTAAGGGGAGATGAGGGTAGAGAGGTAGTGAGGGGCAGCAGACTGAGTGCATTTGTAGGTAAGAAGGAGAAGCTTGAATTGAATGCGGTATCCGATCGGAAGCCAGTGAAGTGACCTGAGGAGAGGGGTGATATGAGTATATCGGTTCTGGCGGAATATGAGACGTGCAGCAGAGTTCTGAACAGACTGAAGGGGGGATAGATGGCTAAGTGGGAGGCCGGTGAGGAGTAAGTTGCAGTAGTCCAGGCAAGAGGTAATGAGAGCGTGGACGAGAGTTCGGGTGGTGTGTTCAGAGAGGAGAGGGCGAATTTTGCTGATGTTAAAGAGGAAGAAGCGACAGGTCTTGGCTATCTGCTGGATATGCGCAGAGAAGGAGAGAGAGGAGTCAAAGATGACTCCGAGGTTGCGGGCAGATGAGACGGGGAGGATGAGGGTGTGTTCCAGACTTTTCCCCCTAGAAACTGAGCCTCAATCTGAACATTTTGTAATTATTATTTTTTTTTTAATTTTAGTAGGTGTTAATTGCACATGCATTTCTTTTTTTTTTTTTTTTCTTTTTTGTAGCCGAGATGATTGACAAGCTGACGCTGACGTTCAACCGCACCCGTCAAGCTGTCATCACCAAGGAGCTGATTGAGATCATTTCTGGTGCTGCTGCGCTGTGAGTATTTCTTCACCCAAAGCCCTGCTCATCTTATCTGTCAGAGCAGGACTATGAGAGAGAGCGGAAATATCCTCCCAGCCCAAAAAACTGTCAGAGGAGCTGAGGATCAGAAGCTTTTGCCTGAGCCAGTCGGTGAACAGAAAATGGCCATCCTGCTGGTGGTGGCCACTTCTGTTTGTTTTTTGTGATTGCAGTTCCTCCAGAAAACTATGCGTACATATGTTGGGACGCATCAAACATATAAACGGCGAGTGACCGTACTCACTCGCAAATGCGCAGTAGAGACTTCCCTCTCTGCCCCGCCCCCGCTTCAATACGTGATGATAGGGGCGGGACAGAGAGGGAAGTCTCTACTGGCATGCTGCAGACGTCGGAACCCCTCCCCCGGAGTCGCCGCCGCCCCTCCATCTGGCCCGAGCACTGTGAACTTACATCAGCACGCAGCAGCAGGCACATCAGCAAAGCTGCCGTCTGCCTTCTCTGCCTTTCTCCCGCCCTCGCCGATGTTGCGTCACAGGAGGGCGGGACACAGGCAGAGAAGGAAGCCCGCCCCGACGGCAGCTTTGCTGATGTGCCTGCTGCTGCGTGCTGATGTAAGTTTACAGTGCTGCTCGGGCCGGGTGACTAAAAGAAATAAAATTAATCAGGTAAGACATAATTTATCCATACTGTTAGTCTTGACATATTGTCTGGCTACAAATTCTATAGCATAATATTGTGGCAATCCTTTCTTAAATGTATTTTAAATCTGCATATAGTGTCTACCTTGCTGCTATTTGAAAGAATAAATAGCATTACCTAATCAGTAATTTAAAGTTACTTATCATTCAGAGACCGTTTTATGAGAATTGTTTGTTGTTTTCAGTGTGGGCTTTGCCTGGAAGATGATGCAGCTGTCTTGGATGCTGTTTGTGCATCCGTTTAGTTTTAGTGTTGACTGAGAAAGAGTGAATAATGTGTGTGGGGGGGGGGGGGATGTGTGAGTTTTTCTATAAATGTAAGTTTGAAGAAGGCTAAAGGGGCTAGGAAGGAATACACTTAAAAAAATTATCTTCTTGGAAATGGTCTTAAATCCAGCTGTTCTATTTCATTTTTGCAATTTTCCTTTGCATATCATAATCTTAATTTTTCCATGCTCTTGCAGCCCCTAATGTGTTTGCATGTGTGTGTCACCACCATATATATAATGCTTTTAATTTCACAGCTTGGTGCCACGGCTTTGTTCTGTGAGACTTACAAAGCTGTCTTTAATTTGCATGGACTGCTTCTTAACATACTTATTCTGTTTTATTCCTAACACAATAACCAGGTCATGAGCTAATGGGAGTGTTTTGATCCAGACTTAAAAGGTAATGTAATACAACCATGATCTGTGCAGCATGTTCTTAGAAAAGTCAGTGTGTTTTTGAGCTTGAATAACATACATATTTGGCTGTCTTGTCCACTGTGATTTTCTTCATATATTTAAGTAGCCTTTAGAGAATGAGGGCTTCTGATTCAAAGGGTTTATCAATTGTAATTTTTTTTTGGGGGGGGAGTTGGATTTAAGTGTTCAGCCTCAAAATATATATATGTATATTAGTGTTTTTCATGTCATGAAATTACATTTTAGCCACATTTTAAATGGATTCCATTCTTTTACATGACAAATTGATGTTCTCCTCTCGTTCCTCCAAACACAACAGACATCCCCACTCGCTCCCTATCTCTACCCCCCTCCCCCAATATATACCCCTACTCTCCATTCTCTGGTAACGCAACCTGCCACAAAACCCGTCAAAGCCATGGCCACACATTCCAAAAATAAGAAAGGACTGTGTGCAGTTTTGGAGGCCGTGTCTAGCTAAGGGCATAAAGGCTTGACGTGGACCAGAGAAAAGTGACAAAAATGGTGTGGAGTTTGCGCCAAGATACATGAGACTTGAGGACATTAATATGTATACCCTAGAGGAAAGGATGGCCAGGGGGAGATATGGTACAGACATTTTATATACTTGAAAGTTAATATACACACACTTTTTTAGAGACAGGAAAGACATGGCAGAGAAGTCTAGGGCAACAATCTCCGCAAGAAAAGTCTGGTCTTTTTTGGAAACCTACCTCCAATCTACTTAGATGTACTTCTAGTCCTACCCAAAGGACTCATCTTTTAGACACCTGGACAATTTTTTTTTTCTCTTTCTTTCTCCTTTTGTCTCCCTTTTCTATTTTTCATGTTTCTTCTTTACTGTTGTATATGGAAAAATAATAAAATATTTTGAAAAAAAAAAAAAAGAACGAAGACATGAATTGAGATTACAGGGTGGAAAACTTAGGAGGTGGTGGAGATGAAAACTGTGATGGAATTCAAAAATGCTTGGGATAAACAAAAAGGATCTTTGTAAGGAAATAAAATGGAATCAAAATAAAATATCAGTGCCCTTAGGCTAGTTGCTACACTAACCATGGAAACATAATGGATTTTCTTAGTCACAAGTACAATTTGTTCACAGGTCTCTCTCTTTTCATAAAGCAGAAGATACATTCACCATGCTTCTTTGTTAGGTTTCCTTTTTTTTTTTTTTCCCCTCCCGTCTTAGGCATTGTTATATTTCTGGAGCCTTTCTCTGTTTCTGCCGTAACAGTGCACACTGTCTAGCTTTGAAGATCTTTTTCACTTTGCTGTGGCACATTGGTATACCTCAGGAAAGTCCTTCTGTACCGTGCTGATGGCAGCTCCATCATGATCTCCTTCCTCCCCAGGCATGTCTTGGCACAGTTTTGTAGTGTCTTCATATGTTTCTATCTCCACAGCAGCACTGTAAGGCCAGGAGTAGGGAACTGTCATACAGCAGCATTCAGACGGCAGAAAAAATCCTCTCCTCCCTGCTGCAGGTCCACCCTCCCTCAATGCACCACCTTTTATCTGGACTGTTCTGCTGTTTTGTTTGCTTGGAGTGGAAGCTGCCCAAGAAATCACTGTGAGCTCAAGTTGGGCAAAAATGTTTTGGATTGAGAAATGAGGGCAAATGGTTGGGAGGTGGCAGAGCAACAAGTGGGGAAGGTGAGGCGGGGTGTGAATGGTGTGAGAGGGGCTTGGGGGTAGTAAGAGAATCAGGAGAAGAACCTGGGTCATATTGGGAAAGGCAGGGGTAAGGTATACCCTAGTTATTGGTGGGAGTGTAGGCAGAAGAGACGAGATTGATGAGAGGGAGAGAGAGGACCAGGTGGGGGGAGGGGGAGACTGTGGAATAAAGAGATGAGCCAAGATTGGGGAGGGAAAGGAAGAATGAAGAAAGAGAACCTTGGATAGCAGTGCGCCGATGGAGGGGCAGAGAGAGAGAGAGGATAAAGTATTGAAAATGGAGAATAAACAGGGAAGAGCAGGTACTAAGGAAGAGGGAGAGAGGTTCAGGTAAGCAAGGGGGGGGGGGGGGGGTTAAAGAGACGGCATGACATGACAAAGCTGAAGCCAGTCCACCCAAAGAGGTTTTCATTCTCCCTAATAAGCTGCCTCCATCTTGGTAACACCCAAACCAATGTAGTTGATAGGTTGACAAGCTCTGCCTACTGGCTTCAGCCCAGATAATGGGTCGAGCACGTTCCTGCTGTCACCTGTTAATCAGATATCCTTGGGATGAAGCATGGAGGCAAGAGTAGAGAAAACAGGAAGAGCAAGAAGATTGAAGGGAGAGAGAGTACTAAAGTATCCACTGTGTAGGAAAGAGACAAGGAAGGAATACCAGAGAGAAGAAGAACCAAAAAAGCCTAGAGAATATGAGAGATACGGAGACAGATATCAAAGGTTGTAGATGACAGCAGATGGACAGGAATGACTCATCTTGTTTACCCTTTCAGGTGGTCAGGATTGTAGTTGTGGCTTCATGCAGGTTATCCCCACAGCTCATTTCACTACTGTTTTGAGCTGAGGTCCGCATCTTTGATTCCATCCTGTTTATTTTGTGTTTTCTTTTATTCCTTTTCTTTATTCCATCACTTCCACCTCTGAGAGGACATTCCAGTATCTATCACCCCTCCTGTGAATAAATCTTGCCCAGTGTTTTTCTCTCTCTCTCTCTTTAAATACCAACATTTAGACAGAATGAAAGTCATACTTTTGTTTGTGATTCTGTAATCACTACTACTACTTAACATTTCTAAAGTGCTACTAGGGTTACGCAGCGCTGGACAGTTCTTGCTCAAAGGAGCTTACAACAATCTAATGGACAACATGTGCAGACAGTCAAATTGGGGCAGTCTAGATTTCCTGGTTCTAGACAGAATGAAAATCATACTTTTGTTTGTGATTCTGTAATCACATTTGTCTATTTCTTGTAAACTGGTTTCACAGGTTACTGTCGCAGTCTGTCGATTACTGTAGCATTTGTCTGGATTTTGTGCATATGTAATACTGAACTTCTTAATATATTACAGATAAAGAAGAGGAATGAAGCTCTTCCAGCTATTTGGGTTTTTTTTCTATTGCCAGTTCTGGTCCACGCATGAAGAATGTGGTGGGGGGAAACATATTTGTAAATTATCTTACAATAAACATTTTACGTTGATGAATTTTTAATGGGTGTTTAATGACTTTTGCAGGGAGGCGATAAAAAAAATCTACATTCCAAAACATGTCACCAAGTCTTAAATTTCTCTCAGACATCTTGGGAAAATTATTTCTGTTTTCTAGATTTTTGCTCTTCTTTTATGTACACTACTACAACAGGAAGCAGAATGGTGGGAGCATGGTTGGCAATAACTTTTCAGATGTGGATACAGTAAGGAAAGGCCGCTTTTATATTAAAACTGAAAACAGTGGAGAAATCGGGAGCAGCAGCAGCTGACCAAAATGTCTTGGAAATCATCCAGGGAACAAATAATACAGGAAAATGCAGCCAAACAATCATAGAAAATGTAATTCATAATATGTTCTGTTCCTACTGTACATCTTTCATTGTGATGAAGGTCCTGTATTAGGATCAGTATTAGATCATGGATTACAGTTTTTATGATAGAAATAAAACAAAAGAAAATAGTGATACTTTTTTTTTTTTTTGCACCAAGCATTGAAAGGCAATGCTGCTTTCAGGTCAGTTATGAGCAAAAGATGACAAAATTTAAAATATATAGTGAGACATGAAAAGCATTCCGATGACAGTCTAGGGGGAGGAATAACGGAGGAAGAGGTGGATGGATAATCAGAAGGTAACAAAAGGAAATGTTATGATTTGTATTGTGATAGGAAATCCAGGAAACCTCCATTTAGAAATCTTAACAAACTGACATTTGTTATACTAAACAAGAAGATATAAACCTATTTAGTGGCGCAAGGTTCATTGCTATCTCAGTTTAAAAACCTGAAACTTTTATAATATGGATGCTAAGTAAAGTAGTGGTGCTCAACCAGTCAGGTATTCAGGATATACACAATGAAATAGAGTTGCTTGCACTGCCTTTCGGTATCCTGAAAATACAACTGGCTGGATATACCCTGATAACTGAGTTGAGAAGCACTGAGGTAAAGGACTGGAGGAGGATTATAAAAATATCAGGAATAGAAGATCATTTGGAGGCAAGACGTTCAGGGACCAAAGTAGTAAACTGTGCAGTTTAACGCACACACAACAGTAATTTTTATACCTAGTGCAGTAAACAAATTGCAAATTTGTGCTTGAAAAATGCACTACAATTCACACGGCTCAGTGGGACAGTGTAAGTAGAGACATAACAATATTCTGTTAGCGTAGTACTCTGGAGATTGTAAGCATGCCTCTTACATGAGTTTCTACTTCCTTATCTATGTTTACTACTAAACTGAAACCAGGTTGAATTTATCTTGTTGGGCAGACTGGATGGACCATACAGGTCTTTATCTGCCATCATCTACTATTTTACTATAATAAAATTTGGCTGATTGATCACAACCACGCTTGAGTGCAGCCAGGTCTGTTGAATCTAATTCTCTCTCTCTCTCATCTATCTATATATATATAGATATCTATATATATATAGATATTTATATATAGATATCTATAGATATCTATATATATATATATATATATATATATATATATTCCTGTAGAAACTTTGTGGTGACTACTTCACTGTCATGGTAAATTTCGATATTTATTTATATATATATATATATCGAACCTTACCATGACACTGAAGTAGTCACCACAAAGTTTCTACAGGAACATTATGCCATTATCAAAGGAAATTCCGGAAGAGATGAGAAAAAAAATGTTAAAATATATCAGTCTGGAAAGGGTTACAAGGCTTTTGGGGCTGCACTGCACTAGAATGAGAGCCATATCAATCTATTTGTTCCCATGATATAACTGAATTCTATTATTCTGTCTCTGTTGAAATTTATGCCACATTGAACCCGACTTTTGGGATATTGTGTGATATAAATGTAAAAAAAAAAAAATCCTTTATTCTCCATCTTTGAAGACACTGCCTAACTGTTGGATAGTGATCGCACAAGGAAAGCAAGTTTGGGGCCAGTGAAGGCTGACCTAAAATAACCTGTTCCTTAGCTGGGCCCTAGTATTACCATTGAAAATGCAACCATACCATGCCTCTTTGGTTATGTTCCACTAATGATTAACTAGCTTCCAACACAGATGGAAAAAGAAAAGGGCACTTTCCTGTGTAACACAGCCAGCTGCAAACTATGCCAAAACATTTCACAAGACCCCACAGTCATTCACAAAGGAAAAATATTCAACATAAAGGACTATTTTACATGCTCATCTTCCAATATGGTATATATCATTCAGTGTAAGAAATGTAACGAAGGATGCTATATTGGAGAAACAGGCCAGATGCTTAAGACAAGATTCAATCTACACAGACATCACATGAAAATAGCCGGTGCCAGTCAGGCCCCCACCCCTGTGGGCCAACATTTCACAAGACCAGAACACTGCACCAGTGATTTCACAGTAAGAATTCTGAAAGGTAATTTTAAAACAATACAGGAACGTAAGACCTTTGAAATAAGAATGATTGAATATTTTGACACCCAACAAACAGGACTTAATAAGGATCTGGGTTTTCTAACTCATTATAAAACATAAAGCTGTATTTCTCTGTTTATTACCCTCCTCTCACCTACCAACACCCATTCTGTTAGAATATCAATGAAATGCTTTGATGTCCCCATGCATACCCCACCCTCCCACTCTGTCAGACAGTCAAAGTAATGCTTTGATGTTTCTCTCATATATACTATCTGCTACCTCATTTGCTTATTTCCGATCTGAGGAAGAAGGGCAACCTTCGAAAGCTAATCAAGAAATGTATTAAGTTATGTCCAATAAAAAAAGGTATCATCTTATTTTCTTTTCCATGTTTTATTTTGTTTGATTTCTATTGATAACCTTTAAGAGTGGACTAACACGGCTACCACACCTCTCAACTTGAAAGGATTATATAAACTTAGGATGCATGACTATGGACAGAAACATACACTTATTCACTCAATATCACAATTCTTCATCTACAGCCACAAAACAACCTTTTAGGGCAGATAGTGTTCACAATGAGTGCCTTTTATTATCGACCAGATATAGGAGTTTTCGGTTTTGGCACAGTCTAAGTAATCACAAGACCAAAATAAGAAAACCAATGGGATGCATTAGGGGCTTATAGCCCATTTATGTTTAAACAAAAGAGATCTGCATGAAAAAAAATATTTTTATTTTGACTTAAAAAAACACTTGCCCTACTACTACTTATCATTTCTATAGCGCTACTAGATGTACGCAGCGTTATACACTTGAACATGAAGAGACAGTCCCTGCTCGACAGAGGTGAAACATGTTCAAAACAGAATAATCAATTTGTGTATCTAAAAGGTAAAACTGCTACAAAACTGATGAAGAGGTGATTCCATGTGCCCAATGAAAGGAGAGTTTAATTCTACTGCCATTTAATTTCACTATATTCCATCATTTTTATAACACCAGGCTTTTCCAAAGGCATTTATAACAAGAGATACGATGAACCCATCAGGAAACAGGATATCCTCACTGAAATCTGACCATCTGTATTGTGTAGAACTGAAGAAAAATGAACACAAACTACAATTGCTGTTTCTATAATAATTGTGAAGCTGTTTTAGTGATATTCAGTTGTTATTTCTTTTCTCCTCCACCTTTTAAGGCACTGCCTATTCAACTGCAACAACTTTAGACTTGTTACAGCTGGACTAACATTAAAGAACGATAACGAGGAAGCAGCAGCTCATAGGTTTGACTGCTTTGTTTTGAGTGTATGGCAATGACGACCGCGTGGGGGAGTGGAAACAGAGATTAACCAAATTGGCTTCCTTGTTTACAGTGGACTAGATAGGTTCACTTCCACTCTTGTCTGTTAAACCTCCTTGCAGCAGTTCATAGGTTTGCTTGCTGTGATTTGAGTGTATGGCAATGACGACCGTGTGGGGGAGAGGAAACAGAGATTAACCAAATTGGCTTCCTTGTTTACAGTGAACTAGATAGGTTCACTTCCACTCTTGTCTATTAAACCTCCTTGCAACAGCTCATAGGTTTGCTTGCTGTGATTTGAGTGTATGGCAATGACGGCCGATTAACCAAATTGGCTTCCTTGTTTACAGTGGACTAGATAGGTTCACTTCCACTCTTGTCTATTAAACCTCCTTGCAGCAGCTCATAGGTTTGCTTGCTGTGATTTGAGTGTATGGCAATGACGGCCGCGTGGGGGAGAGGAAACAGAGATTAACCAATTTGGCTTCCTTGTTTACAGTGGACTAGATAGGTTCACTTCCACTCTTGTCTATTAAACCTCCTTGCAGCAGCTCATAGGTTTGACTGCTTTGTTTTGAGTGTATGGCAATGACGACCGCGTGGGGGAGCGGAAACAGAGATTAACCAAATTGGCTTCCTTGCTTACAGTGGACTAGATAGGTTCACTTCCACTCTTGTCTATTAAACCTCCTTGCAGCAGCTCATAGGTTTGACTGCTTTGTTTTGAGTGTATGGCAATGACGACCGCGTGGGGGAGCGGAAACAGAGATTAACCAAATTGGCTTCCTTGCTTACAGTGGACTAGATAGGTTCACTTCCACTCTTGTCTATTAAACCTCCTTGTAGCAGCTCATAGGTTCGCTTGCTGTTTTTCGAGTGTATGGCAATGGCGGCCGCGTGGGAGAGTGGAAACAGAGATTAACCAAATTGGCTTCCTTGCTTACAGTGGACTAGATAGGTTCACTTCCACTCTTGTCTATTAAAGCTCCTTGCTGCAGCTCATAGGTTCGCTTGCTGGGATTTGAGTGTATGGCAATGATGGCCGCGTGGGGGAGAGGAAACAGAGATTAACCAAATTGGCTTCCTTGCTTACAGTGGACTAGATAGGTTCACTTCCACTCTTGTCTATTAAACCTCCTTGCAGCAGCTCATAGGTTTGCTTGCTGGGATTTGAGTGTATGGCAATGGCGGCCGCGTGGGGGAGTGGAAACAGAGATTAACCAAATTGGCTTCCTTGCTTACAGTGGACTAGATAGGTTCACTTCCACTCTTGTCTATTAAACCTCCTTGCAGCAGCTCATAGGTTTGACTGCTTTGTTTTGAGTGTATGGCAATGACGACCGCGTGGGGGAGCGGAAACAGAGATTAACCAAATTGGCTTCCTTGCTTACAGTGGACTAGATAGGTTCACTTCCACTCTTGTCTATTAAACCTCCTTGTAGCAGCTCATAGGTTCGCTTGCTGTTTTTCGAGTGTATGGCAATGGCGGCCGCGTGGGAGAGTGGAAACAGAGATTAACCAAATTGGCTTCCTTGCTTACAGTGGACTAGATAGGTTCACTTCCACTCTTGTCTATTAAAGCTCCTTGCTGCAGCTCATAGGTTCGCTTGCTGGGATTTGAGTGTATGGCAATGATGGCCGCGTGGGGGAGAGGAAACAGAGATTAACCAAATTGGCTTCCTTGCTTACAGTGGACTAGATAGGTTCACTTCCACTCTTGTCTATTAAACCTCCTTGCAGCAGCTCATAGGTTTGCTTGCTGGGATTTGAGTGTATGGCAATGACGGCCGCGTGGGGGAGTGGAAACAGAGATTAACCAAATTGGCTTCCTTGCTTACAGTGGACTAGATAGGCTCACTTCCACTCCTCCTCGGAAGAAAATGCGTCGCTGCTCCTGTCGGGCCACCGTACAGCGTACTACTCTCGCGCGGGGAGGGGGGGGAGAGCTTCCGGCTCGAGTCGCCTTTGATCGTCCTACGTCACGTCCTGTACAGCCCCAGTCACTATAGCGACCGAGAGTCTACCCTCCCGCGCCAGTGCTCCTCGCGCTGCCAGGGGCGCGTCACGGCCTGTACTGCCCCCCTGAATCGTCGGTCCGCGTGAGAGAGGGCGGGGTTTCTGCGGCTCCGCCCCCCTCCCATCGAGCTACTCGGCGATGTCCTGGCACGGTCTTCCGAGTTCTTCTGCCGGGACGATAATGGCGGCGGCGTCGTCGTCGAGGAGAGCGCGGGAGGCGCCCTGGGTTTGAAGGCGCGCGCGAGCCCGGACCATGAGGACGACGGGCGGCCATGTGTGAGAGTTACTCGCGCTCGCTGCTGCGCGTGTCGGTGGCGCAGGTGTGTCAGGCGCTAGGATGGGACTCGGTGCAACTCACCGCCTGCGACCTGCTCACCGACGTCCTGCAGCGCTACCTGCAACAGCTGGCCCGGGGCTGCCACCGCTACTCGGAGCTGTGTGAGTACGGGGCGGGGGAGGCTGCGCAATGTTTACATACTGCCCCCCCTCCTCTAACGAGGCCCTCCCCCCCCTAATGTCTGGCCTCCTTCCGTGTAGTCCCAGTGTTGACAATCGGATTTCCATGTGATGATTACTACTACTATTTATCACTTCTATAGCGCTACAAGGCGTACGCAGCGCTGCACAAACATAGAAGAAAGACAGTCCCTGCTCAAAGAGCTATGTAATAAAAGTGAGCCAAGTATAGGACAATCAAGCCATTGTGACATCACTGATGAGGTTGGCTCTTATTGGTGGACTGAGGCATTATGACATCACAATATTAGCTCTGGTTACAAGAGACTACTACTACTACTATTTAGCATTTCTATAGCGCTACAAGGCGTACTCAGCGCTGCACAAACATAGAAGAAAGACAGTCCCTGCTCAAAGAGCTATGTAATAAAAGTGAGCCAAGTATAGGACAATCAAGCCATTGTGACATCACTGATGAGGTTGGCTCTTATTGGTGGCCTGAGGCATTATGACATCACAATATTAGCTCTGGTTACAAGAGACTACTACTACTACTATTTAGCATTTCTATAGTGCTACAAGGCATACGCAGCGCTGCACAAACATAGAAGAAAGACAGTCCCTGCTCAACGAGCTTACAATCTAGTAGACAAAAAATAAAGCAAACAATTAATGTGTAGAGGAAAGAGGAGAGGAGGGTAGGTGGAGGCGAGTGGATACAAGTGGTTACGAGTCAAAAGCAATGTTAAAGAGCTGGGCTTTCAGTCTAGATTTAAAGGTGGCCAAGGATGGGGCAAGACGAAAGACAGTCCCTGCTCAAAGAGCTTACAATCTAATAGACAAAAATAAAGCAAACAAAGTAATTAATTTGTAGAGGAGAGAGGAGAGGAGGGTAGGTGGAGGCAAGTGGATACAAGTGGTTACGAGTCAAAAGCAATGTTAAAGAGGTGGGCTTTCAATCTAGATTTAAAAGTGGCCAAGGATGGGGCAAGACGAAAGACAGTCCCTGCTCAAAGAGCTTACAATCTAATAGACAAAAAATAAATAAAGTAAGCAAATCAAATCAATTAATGTGTACAGGAAGGAAGAGAGGAGGGTAGGTGGAGGCGAGTGGATACAAGTGGTTACGAGTCAAAAGCAATGTTAAAGAGGTGGGCTTTCAGTCTAGATTTAAAAGTGGCCAAGGATGGGGCAAGACGAAAGACAGTCCCTGCTCAAAGAGCTTACAATCTAATAGACAAAAAATAAAGTAAGCAAATCAATTAATGTGTACAGGAAGGAGGAGAGGAGGGTAGGTGGAGGCGAGTGGTTACGAGTCAAAAGCAATGTTAAAGAGGTGGGCTTTCAATCTAGATTTAAAGGTGGCCAAGGATGTGGCAAGACGAAAGACAGTCCCTTCTCAAAGAGCTTACAATCTAATAGACAAAAAATAAAGCAAACAAATCAATGAATGTGCAGAGGAAAGAGGAGAGGGGAGGGTAGGTGGAGGCGAGTGGTTACGAGTCAAAAGCACTGCAATATCCCTTATGGCTGCAGATGTCACCTATATGTTAACATTGCTTTTGACTCGCAACCACTTGTAACCACTGGCCTCCACCTACCCTCCTCTCCTCCTTCCTGTACACATTAATTGATTTGATTTGCTTACTTTATTTTTGTTATATTTGTACCCCGCGCTTTCCCACTCATGGCAGGCTCAATGCAGCTTACATGGGGCAATGGAGGGTTAAGGGACGGAGGCAGTTCCTGCGGGGTTCCCGCGGGGATGGAAGCAGTTCCTGCGGGGTTCCCGCGGGGATGGAAGCAGTTCTGCGGGGTTCCCGCGGGGACGGAGGCAGTTCTGTGGGCTTCCCGTGGAAGTGTAAGCTGCACCTGCACCAGCCTCTCATCTACCGAATACCAATTTATTTGAGTGCTGTCTCCTCCTCCTCCTCCTCTTCTTCCTTGCTTTAACAGCATAAATGTGGAAAGTCTTCCATTAAGGAGGTGGAAGAGTCACAAATGATGACGGAATTCAAAAAGGCATGGGATGAAAACAGAGGATCTCTAATTAGAAAATAGAAGTTATATAAAAGCTAACCTTAAATGGCTGCATGTGTGTGGATGTGTCAAGTGACGCTTAGATGGCGACTCTGGCTGTGATGAACTAGGGCTGATACCTGGCAGACTTGTATGGTCTGTGTCTCATACATGGCAATCTGGTGTAGGAGGGGCTGGAAAGGGCTTAGACAGCAACTTCAGTGGCTGGAACATGAGGACAGTACTGGACAGACTTTTACGGTCTGTGTCCCACAAATGAGAACATGAATAGGCTGGAGTGGGCTTCGATGGCAACTCCAGCATTTGAAACATAAGGATGGGGCCAGATAGACTTCTGTGGTCTTTGTTCCAGAAACACGAAAGAAAGACCATAATCAAGTATATAATATCACACTCGTTGATTTAATGATGAATTAATCATGAGTGTGACTATTGGGCAGAGTGGATGGACCGTTCAGGTCTATTTGCTGTCACTTACTATGTTACTATTAATCCTCTTTGCTCTCAGGCAGGTGCACAGACCTCAGCTCTGACACAGGCACGAGAATCAGATGTCACCTGACCTACTGGCGCGTGCATGTGGCGGCCTCTCAGCACCCACTGCCAATGGATCAGAGACAAATCTTACATGTGCACACCAGAGTGTTCCAAGTTCCAACTTCCGTTCCTTCCTTGCCTACAGTGCTGTGGCTCAAATCCAGAAAGAGACTGACTGGAACTTTCTTTTATGTACTTTTAAATTCTTACGGGGATGGGTGGGGATGGGTTAAATTCTTACGGGGATGGGTGGGGATGGGTTAAATTCTTGCGGGGACGGGTTGGGATGGTTTAAATGTTTGCGGGGATGGGTAAGATTCCAGTGGGGATGGGTGGGGGCGGGTAAGATTCCAGCAGGGACGGGCGGGGATGGGTAAGATTTCTGTCCCCGTGCAACTCTCTAAATCGAACTCAGTTCCCCAGGACCAAAGTCCACCACCCTAACCGCTAGGCCACTCCTCCACCACATCCTGATATTCCTCCCTCAGTTTAGATGCTTAGTTTTGCAGTTCAGCACTTTTCAATTTTCCTCTGTAATCATCCAAAGATGATTCCAAGACCACATATGTCCCCCATCCCTTCTTCAGATCCATTTCATTATATCTGCTCCAGCCTTTTCTGTATAATAATAACTGCAGCATTTTGTGCAGGAACCAGCAGTATTTTCACCCCAACCTAGGAAATCTCCAGAAATAGCCCTAACTACATCTGTTATAGTTCTGAAGTAATTCTGAGTGCAGAATTCGTTTTCCTGCTAGTAGATTGCTCTACTGGTTTTAAAAAACTTGAAACATCTCTGCCGTGCTGTAGTTACTTAGCCTTTGGCCTCATTCTTGTTGTGTGGCATGTATTTCAATGTTTAATGCACAATATACTTTATGTATTAACTAGCCGTTGAGCCCGTGAAAACGGGCTACTTTTGGAATGGGGGGGTTCCGAGCCCCCCCCCCCCCCCCCGGAGTCACCGCCACCGCCCCTCCACCCGGCCCGAGCAGCACTGTAAACTTACATCAGCACGCAGCAGCAGGCACATCAGCAAAGCTGCCGTCGGGGCGGGCTTCCTTCTTTGCCCGTGTCCCGCCCTCGTGTGACATAACGTCGGCGAGGGCGGGACAAAGGCAGAGAAGGAAGCCCGACGGCAGCTTTGCTGATGTGCCTGCTGCTGCGTGGTGATGTAAGTTCACAGTGCTCGGGCCAGATGGAGGGGCGGTGGCGACTCCGGGGGAGGGGGAGCGGTTCCGACGTCTGCAGCATGCCAGTAGAGACTTCCCTCTCTGTCCCGCCCCCATCATCACGTATTGAAGCGGGGGCGGGGCAGAGAGGGAAGTCTCTACTGCGCATTTGCGAGTGAGTACGGTCACTCGCCGTTTATATGTTTGATGGGATACTCCTCTGGTCAGCTCTTTTTTTTTTTTTAACCAGATTTGTCTTTTGTCTTTCAGATGGCCGGACTGATCCAGTTTTGGATGATGTGGGCGAAGCCTTCCAGCTGATGGGGGTTAACCTCCAAGAACTGGAAGATTACATACATAGCATTGAACCTGTCACCTTTCCACACCAGATCCCGTCGTTTCCCATTAGTAAAAACAATGTCCTTCAGTTTCCACAGCCTGGAAGTAAAGATGCTGAGGAGCGGAAGGAATACATCCCTGATTACCTCCCTCCTATCGTCTCTTCTCAGGAAGGTGGGGTAGTTTACCATTTTCTTTCTTTCTTGGTATTTTAATTTAACTAAGAAGTACTTAGGCATCCTGCGTATTGTTTACTACCTTGAGCACTGTTGAAAAGGTGTTGATAAATTGAAGAAGTGCAAAGATGAGAACTTTGTGGCATAAAGTATAACAAATACAACTGCATTTGGGGTGGGTGAGCATGCGATGTATTTTTAATTCTTGGACTGCATGGAAACGTCCACAGGGGAGAGGAATAGTGTCACTATTAATCGATTGTGGTTGCTTGTCTGGCAGTACAAGGAAATGATTTTCCTCTGTGACAGAGGGCATTTGAACTTGAATTTGAAAGTGGAGGAGTAGCCTAGTGGTTAGTGCAGTGGACTTTGATCCTGGGGAACTGAGCTCAATTCCCACTGCAGCTCCTTGTGACTCTGGGCAAGTCACATAACCCTCCATTGCCCCTGGTACAAAATAAGTACCTGAATGTATGTAAACCGCATTGAATGTAGTTGCAAACACCTCAGAAAGGCGGTGTATCAAGTCCCATTTGCCTTCCCATATTTTTTTTCCTTGTAATTAATTTCTGTAACCACCAATCCCCAGCTTTACCATCTCCTGCTGAACTGTGCCTCTCAAATTCATGATCCACGTATCTTCAGTGTTGTTCATTATCAGAATGGCATTTTATACTCTGTTGTGTGTAGATAGTCATGTGTTGCATGCCTTTGAAATTACTCGAAAAGCAGTCCAAATCAAAGATAATGCGGAGTTCATACATACCTATTATTTGTGCACAGAGTTGATGCATTAATGGTCATTTATTGTTCATAGAGCATTGCTGCTAATGACTAATTTTTTTTTGTGGAAAAGTTGTCTACGATGGGATTTACCGTACAAAGTGCTAAATATGACCACAGTTGAGGGTAAAGCAACCATGCCTCCCATTCTGTACAAACAGGAAACTTGCATTGGTTTGGAAGCTAAGTTAGCAACCATTCCAATTTGTATTTTGTTGTTCAAATTGTTGTTTTTTTTTTTTTTTTTTTTTTTTAAATCCTCTGGATATTTAAAAGGAAAAGAGAATATCTGTAGGTTCTCTATAATTCAAGAAAGTGGTAGAAAGCTCACCACAGCATTTCTCAGTCCCTCTTTCTCCTTTGTCCATAGCCAAACTGCCGTTTGCTTGTTTTTGAAGAAACCTGTGTCGTTTAGGGGACCTCTTGACATTTCCTTGCATGTTAGAAAATAAACGCAAACTTATTTAATCTTTTTATAGTCCACTTTATTAATGGATCTGGCAAATTATATGTATGTATGCATGCACGCACTTTGCTTTCAGTTTAACTTCTGACTGATGTCTGCTTAAATTATGTAGTAAGGAGAGTGCTTTGTTTTAAGGACCTTGTTCTGTGATTGACGGGAGGAATTTGGCCCTTCCTCCTCAGGTTTCACAACATTTTGAATTGCTAGAGTGGGGGGTCTACATTACAGGAGCAACCACTGTAATGGCACCACTGTCTTTTTCTAAATCTTGTTGAACATGTAATGGTGCTGGCCTGTGAGTGTAGAAAATGAGATGTTGGCATTAGAGGGGGATTGGCACTTCTCTCTATATAAAAAGCAACACCAACGTTCTATGAAGCCTCCAGCCGGAAGTGTGAAGGGGGAGAGATATCCGGTTTCCCCATGAGTGTCTGCCCCGCCCTCTCTGTAACACAAACAGTCAGTGAAGGAAAACAGCAGAGCATGAAATCAAATCGCTGGCTCTGTAACAGTGAAGGACTCAGAGGGGGGAGGGGAGAGAGGGCAGGGACACACACACTCCCACATGCACACAGAAGAAAACATTGCTAGCCCCCGTTTCATTTGCATCAGAAACGGGGCTTTTTTACTAGTTGGGTAGATAAAAAGCTGTGACGTAGTGAAACCAGGAGTGGGGTGAGGAGTGTGACTGGGACAAGATTATCTCCCTATTTCACTTATTTTGTATCATCTCCACAAGAGCGATTAATAAGAGGATGGATGATAATCTTATAATACTCATAAAAGAAGTGACAATGCCATGTTTCAGCACCTTGCCTGAATCAGAGGGTCGTAGAAATTTTGTGTAAATGATCACCATGGAAATACATAGTAATCATTCATTGTTACGTGACTGACACACACACACACATATATATATATATATATATACAGTGCTTTTTTTGTGCCGGTATGCAACGGTACGGCGTACCGGCACCTTTTTCTCCTCCTCCCCTCCCCTCCCCTCCCATTACTTCCAGCGATTCTCCGCCTCTCTCCTGCCCTCCCATCGACGTGCAGCGATTTTTCCGTCCCTCCCCTGCCCTCACCTCTCTCATATCCAGCGATTCTTCGTCCCTCAGCGTCCTCCTTCACTGCCTGCCAGCCAGTCGGACTCAGAAGCGAACGGTGCAGGCAGCGATTGGCTAGCAGTGTCGTAGCTTCCCTCTGCAAGTCCCGCCTATGCGTAAACAGGAAGTTGTAGGCGGGACTTGCAGAGGGAAGCTACGACGCTGCTAGCCAATCGCTGCCTGCACCGTTCGCTTCTGAGTCCGACGCTGGCTGGCAGGCAGTGAAGGAGGACCCTGGGGGACGAAGAATCGCTGGATATTGGGAGAGGTGAGGGCAGGGGAGGGACGGAAAAATCGCTGCACATCGATGGGAGGGCAGGGGAGAGGTGGAGAATCGCTGGAAATAATGGGAGGGAAGGGCAGGGGAGAGAGAATTGCTGGACATGGGATGGGACGGGCAGGGGAGAGAGAATTGCTGGACATGGGATGGGAGGGAAGGGCAAGGGAGAGAGAATTGCTGGAAATCAATGGGATGGGAGGGAAGGGCAAGGGAGAGAGAATTGCTGGAAATCAATGGGATGGGAGGGAAGGGCAGGGGAGAGAGAATTGCTGGACATGGGATGGGAGGGAAGGGCAAGGGAGAGAGAATTGCTGGACATGGGAAGGGCAGGGGAGAGAGAATTGGACATGGGATGGGAGGGAAGGGCAGGGGAGAGAGAATTGCTGGACATGGGAAGGGCAGGGGAGAGAGAATTGCTGGACATTGGATGGGCTGGGAGGGAAGGGCAAGGGAGAGAGAATTGCTGGACATGGGAAGGGCAGGGGAGAGAGAATTGCTGGACATGGGAGGGAAGGGCAGGGGAGAGAGAATTGCTGGACATGGGATGGGAGGGAAGGGCAAGGGAGAGAATTGCTGGACATTGATGGGAGGGCAGGGATGAGATAATTGCTGATCATGGAGGGGAGGGCAGGGAAGATAGAATTGCTGGACATGGAGGGGAGAGAGGAGAATCGCTGGACGGGGAGGGGAGGACAGGGAAGAGAGAATTGCTGGACATGGAGGGGAGAGAGGAGAATCGCTGGACAGGGAAGAGAGAATTGCTGGACATGGATGAGAGGAGAGAGGAGAAATGCTAGAAATGGATGGAGAGGAGAGCAGGAGATAGAGGAGAATTGCTGGACATGGATGGAGGAGTTGGCTAGGAGAGAGGAGAAATGCTGACTTGGATGGAGGAGAGGGGAGAGAGAATTATTGCTTTATATGGATATAGAGGAGGGAAGAGAGATGAGAAATGCTGGACATGAATGGAGGGGAGGAAAGAAAAAAGAAGATGCGCATGGATGGAGATGAGGGAAAGGGAAGAGGAGAAAAACTGCACATGGATGGAGAAAATAGGCAAAAGCTGGATCCATGTTATACCTTCTCCAGTCAATTCCATGGAGGAGGACCCAGCTTTTACTTATGGATGCAGGGCAACAAAAGAAGAAGAAAGGAGGAAAGTAAAGAAATAAATGGAAAGGAAGCCCTGGAAACGGAGTTAAGAGAACAGATAGAGAGCAGCAGAATCAGAGACTGGGACCAATATGGATAGAAAAACAAAGTCACCAGACAACAAAGGTAGAAAAAATCATTTTATTTTCATTTTAGTGTTTGGAATTTGTCTTATTTTGCACTGGGTATACTGGAGCTGTAAGAGCTTACAGAAATTATTTATAATGAAAAAAAATCACATTATTTTTTCTCCTATACTAGTATAATATTTTCAATGATGTCTGTTTATATGCGCCATGGCTGGTATAAGGGGTGTGGCTAATGTGGGTGTGGCTATAATAGGGGCAGTGCCATGTGTGGTGACCCCGCCCACAATGAGTACCGGCACCTTTTTTTCTACAAAAAAAGCACTGTATATATATATATATATATATATATATATATATATAAATATATACACACACACACACACACTCTTATTTTAAACCTAATTTTCTTTGACCATCTGATTTAGGCAAGGGCCATGTCGGGTCATGAATTTTATTAGATGTGTTAAAAGTTTTTTAATTCTGTTTTCACCAGTGTATTTTTATTTATGTATTTTCTTGGTGCATTTTTTTTTACTTATCCTGGCCTTTCACTCTTCCAATACACAAGAGTAAAAATACTAGAGAGGATGAAATCACAGGAAATGTTGAAGCTCAAGAACCTTGTCATTTATTGTTAGAAATTGGCCACCTAACAGGGCAGCCATAGCTGTCAAGAGCTAATAACCCGATGATCCATTACAAGTAGTAGGGAATCTAAGCCTTGAGCTTCCTGTGCCAGATTCAGTATGATAGAGATGTCATTGACTTAAACTCTACTGCCGTCCCAAGGCTTCTGAGCAGCATTCCTTTTATGAGGATTTCTTTGTGAAAAGTGATGCATCTTGATTGCGTTATGATTTCCAGGGCATAATTTATAAGAGAGATCCAGGAATGTTTGTAATAGAGAATGACACGGGTACAAAGTCTGTCCCCATCCCCGCCCTGTCATCATGGGCTCTGTTCTCATCTGCAGAAGCCTCAAACACTTACGATTTTATATTTAAATCTTTTTATTAAAGTATAAAAAGGAACAATATGCTGTGCAACTGTTGTGTATAAATTACAAATAGAAAACAATAATAACAAACAGCTATAATAATCCTCCTCCCCACCACCACCCTTTACTCTCCAACCCCAACAATAGCTGATTTCTACTACCCCAAGGAATCCTAATCCACCCTGTTAAAATGTCCAGGGGTACAAAATACAACCCGTTCTGTATGCCCTAGAGGGGAGAAATATGCCCTATGAAGCACTGTTATGACTTTTTAATCTGTGGATGAATAAGAAGTCATCAACAATCTTAGGATTCAGTCTAGCTCTCCTGTCTTTTACAGTCCTTCCTGCAATAGAAGATGTCTTCTTAGAAGATGTTCTGGTAGCAGAATGTCCAGATAATCCGCAAAAAGCGGAGAACACGAACGCCCCACGAGAGAATACAGATATGGGAGAAAGTGGGATGTTTGACCACGGAAAACCAAAGACTGGAGGGATGGATTCTTAAAACAGTTGTTTATTGATGAAAAAAGACTCGACACAAGCATGTGTCGGCCGTTAGGCCTGCATCAGGAGTCTCAGTGGATGGAGAACAGCTGATACAATTGAAATGTCAGCGTAAAGCGAAAAAAGCTTTTTTCGCTTCACGCTGACATTTCAGTTGTCTAAGAGCAAGTCTCTTCGGAAAAGGTCTTTTTAAAGACCAACCTCATAGATTACAACACCACATGATTGTAAACGTCGACTGAGACCCACCTTATTGATCATCACATCACGTGCTTCTAAAACGTTTGTATCAGCTGTTCTCTGTCCACTGAGACACCTGATGCAGGCCTAACGGCTGAAACACGTTTGCGTCGAGTCTTTTTTCATCAGTAAACTGTTTTAAGAATCCATCCCTCCAGTCTTTGGTTTTCCGTGGTCAAACATCCCACTTTCTCCCATATCTGGTGGCGGAATGTACAGAATCCCTCATGCAAATTTGATAGTTGTGGCCAGCATGTTTGCTTGTTTTTCCAAAAAATCAAAATGTTGTTGTAGGCATCACTCAAACATATATAACAGTCCAGTTCATTAACAGGCTTCAAAGTAGAAAATGACATGAGGGACAAAGTTTGCCCCCATCCTCATGGGCTGTGTTCCCCTACCCCGTCTGATGAAAAAAACCAGTATGGGCTGTTAATCCCAATCGAGTAATCTAATACTACAAAGAACTGAAAAACAGCCAAACACAATCCGAAGGGTTGTGTAGAATGAATATGAAGAAGTGAAAAGAATGGGAAATACCCTCAGAAACCAAGGCTCCTACCGAGGTCTGATCAACAAGACACTATTATCTACAAAAGATTTTGTGTCCGTGACCTAATTTCTTTCATGGGGTAAGCTTTCCCTCCTCTTTTCAATCAAAACTGCCCATATTAGAGCACAGATTTTAAGACTAACTGAGTAACAAAATTTCTCAAGCTACAGCATAGCATGCATAAACTTAGCTTAATAAATGCTGGCTTGACAACCCCACATTTCAACGGGGCCCGATTCATTTCACCCACTAAAGGGCTTCATCAGGAAACATTCAGTTGTATCATAACATCAGTGGTGTCGGTCTATAATTGAAACAAATATTTGACTCAGATAATCCTATACTTACAATGCAGACACACAATATACAAACTTGAAAAAAATGTGAGTCAAACATTTCAAACTACCCCGTCCCCATCCCTGCGGTTACTGTGGGTCCCCATGTCATTCTCTAGTTTGTAATACAGTGGGAAAATGTCATTTTGTAGAGTATGCCTCAGTTTTCCTTATTTATGCTGTGTATTGGTTCTGGTCCTGTGTACCTATGAGATCTGAACAGGTTCACTTATTTGTCCAAAGTCTGTTACTGTCTGAGACCAATCAAAACCTACTAATTTAGGAAATGTCGTAAACTGTTATGACTAGCACTGCTGTTGGCCCTCATAAATATGAACAGCATGCTTTTTATTGTATCATTTGTTTACATTTTACATTTCCTGGAAATGTCCAGCTTCTTAGTGATTGTAATCCACATTGAACTGATAGGTATATGGCTGTTTATTGTTATTGAGTAAATCTTTGAATTTAAGAGAACATGCATACCCGGTGCCGGAAAGAATATTTGAAGCGGGGGAGTCGGAGAAACTAAACAAATTCTCTGTAACCTTGGAGGATGTAATGGGTCAGTTCAGCAAGCTGAAGAGTAGTAAATCACCGGGACCTGATGGTATTCATCCCAGAGTATTAATAGAACTAAAAAATGAACTTGCGGAGCTACTGTTAGAAATATGCAATCTGTCCCTAAAATCGAGTGTAGTGCCGGAAGACTGGAGGGTAGCCAATGTTACTCCGATTTTTAAGAAGGGTTCCAGAGGAGATCCGGGAAATTATAGACCGGTGAGTCTGACGTCGGTGCCGGGCAAGATGGTGGAGGCTATTATTAAGAATAAAATTGCAGAGCATATACAAAAACATGGACTGATGAGACAAAGTCAGCACGGATTTAGTGAAGGGAAGTCTTGCCTCACCAATCTAATGCATTTTTTTGAGGGGGTAAGCAAACATGTGGACAATGGGGAGCCGGTTGATATTGTATATCTGGATTTTCAGAAGGCGTTTGACAAAGTGCCGCACGAAAGACTCCTGAAGAAATTGCAGAGTCATGGAATCGGAGGTAGGGTATTATTATGGATTAAGAACTGGTTGAAAGATAGGAAGCAGAGAGTAGGATTGCGTGGCCAGTATTCTCAGTGGAGGAGGGTAGTTAGTGGGGTCCCGCAGGGGTCTGTGCTGGGTCCGTTGCTTTTTAATGTATTTATAAATGACCTAGAGATGGGAATAACTAGTGAGGTAATTAAATTCGCCGATGACACAAAATTATTCAGGGTCGTCAAGTCGCAGGAGGAATGTGAACGATTACAGGAGGACCTTGCGAGACTGGGAGAATGGGCGTGCAAGTGGCAGATGAAGTTCAATGTTGACAAGTGCAAAGTGATGCATGTGGGTAAGAGGAACCCGAATTATAGCTACGTCTTGCAAGGTTCCGCGTTAGGAGTTACGGATCAAAAAAGGGATCTGGGTGTCGTCGTCGATGATACGCTGAAACCTTCTGCTCAGTGTGCTGCTGCGGCTAGGAAAGCGAATAGAATGTTGGGTGTTATTAGGAAGGGTATGGAGTCCAGGTGTGCGGATGTTATAATGCCGTTGTATCGCTCCATGGTGCGACCGCACCTGGAGTATTGTGTTCAGTACTGGTCTCCGTATCTCAAAAAAGATATAGTAGAATTGGAAAAGGTACAGCGAAGGGCGACGAAAATGATAGTGGGGATGGGACGACTTTCCTATGAAGAGAGGCTGAGAAGGCTAGGGCTTTTCAGCTTGGAGAAGAGACGGCTGAGGGGAGATATGATAGAAGTGTATAAAATAATGAGTGGAATGGATCGGGTGGATGTGAAGCGACTGTTCACGCTATCCAAAAATACTAGGACTAGAGGGCATGAGTTGAAGCTACAGTGTGGTAAATTTAAAACGAATCGGAGAAAATTTTTCTTCACTCAACGTGTAATTAGACTCTGGAATTCGTTGCCGGAGAACGTGGTACGGGCGGTTAGCTTGACGGAGTTTAAAAAGGGGTTAGATAGATTCCTAAAGGACAAGTCCATAGACCGCTATTAAATGGACTTGGAAAAATTCCGCATTTTTTTTTTTTTTTTATTTCAACGTTTTTTATTGAAGACACAACATAAACTTTCTTACAATCATTGAAACCACTTTTGACAAATAAAGTTTTTACAACAACTTGTGGATATTGTCTCCAAAGATTTTTCTTTTTCCCCCCTCCCACCTCCCACCTCCCTCAACCCCCCCTCCCCGCCCCCCATTTGAAATGATACATATGTTTTATTAACATCTTAGTGTGTTGAGGACCAAACTTCTTCCCTTATGAGACAGAGAGTCTATATAAGCACCCCAAATTTTCATAAATATGTTCTTTCTTTTCAATGAACGGTTGGCTTCTTTTGCTTCCCACATCATTAACTGGTGGGTGAGGTTCCGCCAGTGCCAATAATCTGGTCCTATGTCATTCGTCCAGTTTTGCAAAATACATTTCTTTGCCAACAATGTTGTTTTACGTAAAAATATATTATGTTCCGGTATTTGACCTCTAAATGATCCCGGTAAATTTAACAACATCTGCACTGATGTGCCTGCCAGCTTTTGGCCTAAAAGTTGTGATATGTAATGAGTTATTTTTCCCCAAAATCTTCTAACCTTCCAGCAGCTCCAAAAACTATGGTAGTATGTGTTGTCTGTTCTCCCACATCTCACACACAAGGGCGTCTGCAATCCCCCAAATTTTGCTAGTTGTGCCGGTGTCATATATGCTCGGTGTATAAAACGGAATGCACACTCCCTATACTGGGCTCCACTGACCAATTTCGGTATCCCCTTCAGTTGCCTTTCTACATCCCATCCCACTAGTGTAACTCCTAAGTCTTTCTCCCAGCGCTCTCGTAACTTTTGAAAGTTTTTGGGTTTCTCATGTGTCCACAGTGCCTTATGTATCCCTGAAATTGATGGTGCTTCTTCAGAAATCTCTAGGAAAAATTTTTTTAGCTTCAATCCCTGTTTCTGTTCCAATCGGCCTTGATCTAGTGAATGAATAAAATGCTTGATTTGGCAGTGCGCAAATGTATCACCCCATTGAATTGTATCTGCACCCAACAGTTGATCTAAAGATTTAATTTTCCCACTTTCATCTAGTACGTCTTCCAGACATTCCAAACCTCTCTCTGCCCATCGCTGAAAAACTGGGTTTTCTATACCTGCTGTAAAGGTTGGGTTTCCTCTAATTGTTAATAATTCTGTTACTCCTCTCCCCATCTTCAATCTGTTCCCCAAGAATTGCCACGCTCTCCTAAGCGATTTTAGCAGTAAGTTATTCCTGTGTATCTCCGGGATCTGCGGCGTTTCTAATTGTATCAGGGATTCCAATCGCCACGGACCAAAATATTCCTGTTCTAACGCTAATGGTGTATACCATGTCGTTCCAAATATCCAGTCCCTCACATGCCGCATTAAGCAAGCCATATTGTATAACTTCAAGTCTGGTAATCCCAGCCCTCCCTGTTGCCAGTTACCCATCATGAACTGTTGTTTCATCTTAGCTTTCTTATTGGCCCAGCAAAATTGCATTACCATCTTAGTGAATGTTTTCAGATCTTTACCCATTATACATATTGGTATGGTCTGCATAACATACAACCATCTAGGTAGGATCACCATACGTATTAGGCATATTCTACCCATCAGCGGCAACTGCAATTGACTCCAACTTGCGAGTTGGTGTTTAGTCTGAGTCAACAGCATCTTAATGTTAAGTGAGTATAATTCTACTACTTCTGGCGTCAACTGTATACCCAAGTATCGAAACGATTTAGTTGCTCTTCTCAATGGAAACGTTCCCTGCCATGTCGCTGTATTCTGTATATTACTAACCAATGCTTCTGATTTCTCCAGATTTAGTTTGAACCCAGAATAGGTTCCAAATTCTTTAAACACTTCCAGTAATGCTTGTAAGGACTCTTCTGGGTTTGTAAGTATAACTAATAAATCATCTGCAAAGGCAGCCAATTTGAATTCCTGCTTCCCTAACACCACTCCTCTTATGGCCGGCATATCCACAATATCTCTAATCAGGGGGTCTAAGTATAACGCAAAAAGAAGTGGCGATAGGGGACACCCTTGCCTAGTTCCTCTTTGTATTTCAAAAGCCTCCGAGCAATTATCATTGACCGTTATTCTAGCCTGCGGGGATGTGTATAGTGTTCTAATTGCTGTGACAAACCACCCTGCAAAGCCATAGGCATTTAGCGTGTCGAACATATAGTTCCAGTCAACTCGATCAAATGCCTTCTCGGCATCAAAACTGATCATCAAGGTTGGCTGTAACTCCCTCTTTACATGTTCCAGCGCTGTGATAATTCTCCTCAAATTTTTAGCAACTGATCTTCCTTTGACAAATCCCACTTGTCCCTCCTGTACTAAATTTGGTAATACGCGGCTCATGCGTCCTGCCAATATCTTAGCAAATATCTTCATTTCACAGTTCAATAGAGAAATAGGCCGATACGACTCCGGCAAGGTATGATCTCGTTTGGGTTTGGGTAGCAAAATAATTTGAGCCATGTTCAGCTGTCTAGGAAGAAATCCTCTCTCTACCCACCCATTGAAAGTCTCTACTAGTGCGGGCTGTATTTCTTCTCCTAATAGTTGGTAAAATTCTACTCTTAGCCCATCTGGTCCTGGCGCTTTCCCTGGAGAGCTATTAGTTATTGCCCAATGTACTTCATCAATATTTATTGGTTCATTTAATACTTTTTGTTCCCTTTCAGAGAGAACCGGATGGGCCACCCCCTCTAAATATAAATTGCTCGGAAGACCTAAGTTATGTTCTTCTGCATATAAGTTCTGGTAAAAATTTTTAAAAATATTTTGGATTTCCACATCTTTAAAGCACATTTTTCCTTTCTCGTCCTTTAAAGTTATAACTCTTCTCGATGTCTGTTTCTGGGCAATAAGTCTGGCCAACATCTTTCCCCCCTTACTGCCATACTTATATAATTGAAATTTATAATAAGCTTGTGACTTCATCTCTCTCTCATGTATAATAGTATTTAGAGCCACTTGAGCTGATACCAATTCTTTCTTCATTTGAGCGCTGGAAGACCTATCATATCTTTTCCTCAATGTTACAATTTCTTTTTCTAGCCTCAGTATCTCTCTGTCTCTAGCTTTTTTAAATTGGCTTACATAACTAATGATCTCTCCTCTTAGGACCGCTTTCGCCGCCTCCCAGAATATTATTGGGTCGGAGGCTGTATTCTCATTAAAAAGTTTATATTCTTTCCAAGTTTTCATCAAATGTTCCCTAAATCCCACATTATGGGTCAAGTAACTTGGGAATGTCCACTGTCTAACTTTACCTCCCTCCTCCCCGGGTTTCCAATTCGCCCAAACTTCTGCATGATCCGATATTGCATAAGGTCCTATTTGCGTATCCTGTATCTCTCCCATTAATGTACGTGACACCAGCAGGTAATCTATCCTTGATTGTGTGTTGTGTGCTCTGGACATATGTGTGTAATCTCTATCTTGTGGGTGGAGCACTCTCCAGATATCCAATAGGCCCAAAAGTGAACACAAGTTCGGTAGACCCTTTGACATCCAGTGAGATGGTGTCTGTGTGGCATTAGATTTGTCCATCTGCGGGTCCCATACTGTATTAAAGTCTCCTCCCAAAATTAATCTGGAAGAGTCTTCTATTAAATGCCCCAATAGTTGTTGATAAAATTTTTTATCCATTTGGTTTGGTGCATAAATACTGCCCAGTATTATCTGCCTCTTTGCCAAAAGTACCTTACAAAAAATGTACCTTCCCTCTGGATCTTTAATTACATCGCAAATCTTGTCCACCACCCCTTTTCTTATGAGGACGACCACTCCGCCTTTTCTCCCCTTTGCAGGCGATCCAATGCATTCTCCCACCCACCATTTTTTAAGTTTATCCTGTTCTGTCTCCTTTAGGTGTGTCTCTTGTAAAAGAGCGACATCTGCTTTGATTCTCTGTAGATATTTTAATATCTTAGAGCGCTTCACTGGCGACCCGATGCCTCCCACATTCCAGGTCACTATTTTAACCATCTTTCACGTGTTGTGGTGGCCTCGGATCACCCACAGAAGCTCTTTATCATCCGGGAGTAACCACCCCAGCCTATGGTTCCCCCCTCTTATCATGTAGTCCCCACACATTCTCTTTTGCTGCATAGTATCATTTTCCTCTTCTTTGTTCCTTATCTTGTTAACGTCTATTTGCTTTCCCCTACACCCTATCCTTCCCCAACTCCTCCCTCCCCTTAACATCCCATCCCTCCCTTCTATTACCCTCCCTCCCATGTTCCCTATTAACCCTCTACGTTCCGTCCCTAGTATGGGACTAATCACGTTTACGCCTCTCTCTACATTCCTTATAATTAAGCTTCTATTGCAAGGTTACTTCCCTCTTCTATATGTGAACCCTTATATGAATTCCCCATTCCTCCCTCTCTCTTCTCATATTCAAGGGCAACTCTTATCATATTCAGTGGTCTGTCATTTCTAAATAACTGTTTCAATATAACATTTTTCTATCTTGTGGTTATGTCCTCTCCTACAATTGGGGACCATTGTATATTATATATATTAACTCCAACATTAACCAATAACGTTATGATTTCCTTAATCTAATGTTTTCACAACTTGCATATATAGCATCATTCCCATCTCCCTCCTTTCCATCTTAAAAAGATGACATGGTTTTATCTTCTAAGCATTGTCTTTGTAAATGTTCAATTCTAGCTTCTCCGGAAGACCAGCCGAAACTCTTCCAGTGTATCTTCCATGTTATTTCAAAAGTTCCACTCTTGTTGGTTAGCGATATTAATATTGACTGTGGCTGCTCGCCTTGGTTTTTTGCTTAGTCATTCAGCAGTTGTAATCCACAATCCTGTACACGGACGATCATGTTGCCTCATCCCATCAGCAATTGTAATCCAAAAGTGTAATAATAGTTGTTCAGGTTGCGGCCTCCACCTTTTATTCTTATTATAGCCCGTTACGGGTCTCTTGTATTCCGTGTTGGCTGCTCAAACCACGTCCTGATTATTTCTGTAAATTGTAGTCCCCATTATTCCACCCCGTTTCATGTCTTCCTGGGCACTTGGTTCTGTTATTCAACTTCTGAAAGTTTCTACTCGCAGTGTTTCTGCCGCTTCATTTCCAAATTTGTAATCCATTGTATTCCAGTTGTTGCTTCCATGTATGTCATTGCTACTCATCCCTGAGCCTCCGTCAGGGTCCGGAGCTGAGCCGATAATCATTCAGTTCTTATGTTTACTGTGACCCCAGAAGTTAGCTATAATCATACCAACTCAGGCTGTCGCTTTATATCACTGAGGTCATTTTATCCAAAAGATTTAACTTCCTTAAATCAACTTTTTCAGCAATGTCCATGATTTAATTCCAACATTCAACTGTTTTACTCCATGTCCTTCCCAGTCTCAGCCTGATCCGTCATTCATCTCCTTCACTCAGTATTTGTCTAATGTATTGCTGTGCTTCCAGGACCGTCTCACAAATTTTAACAGATGATTGGTAAAAGATCTTTAATTTTGCTGGGTACAACAGCGCGAATTTGATCTTGTGCTGCACTAGTTGCGAGCACGTCGGTGAAAAAGCCTTCCGCTGCGCGGCCACTGCGCTCGAATAATCTTGAAAACACAGGATTTTTTGATTGTTATAAGTCAGAGGTATTCCACCACGTATGGCCTGCATTATTGCGGTTTTATGGTTAAAGTTAAGTATTCGGCATATCACTATTCTGGGCCTCCCCGCGCTTTGTCGCATAGGGCCTATTCGATGGGCTCTCTCAATAATTAGGGGTCCCATTTCTGATTGCAGCTTTAGTTCTCTCATTAACCATTTCTCTAGGAAAGGGCGAAGTTCTTTTTCCCCTATATCCTCAGGCAGCCCAACAAAACGCAAGTTATTACGTCTAGACCTATTCTCTAGGTCTTCTATCTTTTCGGCCTGTGTTTCCACTGTTTTTAGGAGTTTACCATACCTCTGTTCCATAGTTGTAACTTGGTCTTCCAGGGCCCCCGTTCGTTGTTGAAAACCTGCCATATCCTGGGCGAGTTGCGCCATATCGCTCTGCAAACCTGCTAGTTTGGAGTCCAGTCCCTGTAATTTTTTGTCTAGAATAACTTCCAGGGCTGCTGTTACTTCTCCCACTATTTCGGCGGTCCATGCTGAGCTAACTGACAAATTCGATGGGCTCGCCGGTGCCGCCATCTTGTCTTCTCCCGCTTTTCCTTTACGAAGCGATTTAGCGGCCATTGCTACTTCGGACCTCCGATCCAAAAAGATAGGTGGATGGGTAAGCCTCGCGGGTTCTTTATTTTAAATTTTAGCCGGTTTCCGTTTTTTAATTCGAGGGTTTTAGCTTGGAATGCGAGAGAGGGCACGGAGCTAATCTTTTAGTGACCGCTCGCGTGCATCGCGTCACGTGACCCAAAATTCCACATTTTTAGGTATAACTTGTCTGGAATGTTTTTACGTTTGGGGAGCGTGCCAGGTGCCCTTGACCTGGATTGGCCACTGTCGGTGACAGGATGCTGGGCTAGATGGACCTTTGGTCTTTCCCAGTATGGCACTACTTATGTACTTATGTACTTATGCTTGCTGCTCTTAGTTTCACTGATTGGCGAAGATGAAAAGTTACAGCTTAGCTGTATTTTATTACTCTTTTGAAGACGTTAACATTTGAAACTGGCAGCTGTATTCTTGGCGCTGTAATAATAGAAGTTCTTAAATTCTTCTTTTCAGCATGTGTGAGAGAGGTAGGTGACTAATACTGTATTTGGATCTCAGGCCAGTGTTATGAGCACCATGACCAGTTGGTGTTGCTGAATTACTTCCAAAGAGTGAAAGTAATTTTCTACTGTAGTTCAAGGGATGGATGTAGGTAAGGAGGTTGAAACAGGAGACAACATGACTTCAAAAAGTTGAATCCACTTTGGGTTGTCTCTGTTTCCCCTCCCCTGCACAGCTATCACTCAAGTACACTCATAACAAAGCAAGCAAGCAAACAAACCTATGAGCTGCTGCATTCACATTGTCATTCTTTATTGCTGGTATATTTTCAAACATGCGAGCTTGTGCAGCATATGGATGTATACAGAGAAAGTATAATAATGGAATAACTTTTCATAGGTAGAGTAGAGGAGTGTGGTAGCCGTGTTAGTCCACTCTTAAGGTTATCAATAGAAATCAAACAAAATAAAACATGGAAAAGAAAATAAGATGATACCTTTTTTATTGGACATAACTTAATACATTTCTTGATTAGCTTTCGAAGGTTGCCCTTCTTCGTCAGATCGGAAATAAGCAAATGTGCTAGCTGACAGTGTATATAAGTGAAAACATTCAAGCATTACTATGACAGTAAAATAGATACCATTGGAGATTCTACATGGAATGTTGCTACTATTGGACATTCTACATGGAATGTTGCTATTCCACTAGCAACATTCCATGTAGAAGGCTGCGCAGGCTTCTGTTTCTGTGAGTCTGACATCCTGCACGTACGTGCAGGATGTCAGACTCGCAGAAGCAGAAGCCTGCGCGGCCACATTGGTGATCTGCAAGGGCCGACTTCTACATGGAATGTTGCTAGTGGAATAGCAACATTCCATGTAGAATCTATAGAAATCAAACAAAATAAAACAAGGAAAAGAAAATAAGATGATACCTTTTTTATTGGACATAACTTAATACATTTCTTGATTAGCTTTCGAAGGTTGCCCTTCTTCCTCAGATCGGAAATAAGCAAATGTGCTAGCTGACAGTGTATATAAGTGAAAACATTCAAGCATTACTATGACAGTAAAATAGATACCATTGGAGATTCTACATGGAATGTTGCTACTATTGGACATTCTACATGGAATGTTGCTATTCCACTAGCAACATTCCATGTAGAAGGCTGCGCAGGCTTCTGTTTCTGTGAGTCTGACATCCTGCACGTACGTGCAGGATGTCAGACTCACAGAAGCAGAAGCCTGCGCGGCCACATTGGTGATCTACAAGGGCCGACTTCTACATGGAATGTTGCTAGTGGAATAGCAACATTCCATGTAGAATCTATAGAAATCAAACAAAATAAAACAAGGAAAAGAAAATAAGATGATACCTTTTTATTGGACATAACTTAATACATTTCTTGATTAGCTTTCGAAGGTTGCCCTTCTTCCTCAGATCGGAAATAAGCAAATGTGCTAGCTGACAGTGTATATAAGTGAAAACATTCAAGCATTACTATGACAGTAAAATAGATACCATTGGAGATTCTACATGGAATGTTGCTACTATTGGACATTCTACATGGAATGTTGCTATTCCACTAGCAACATTCCATGTAGAAGGCTGCGCAGGCTTCTGTTTCTGTGAGTCTGACATCCTGCACGTACGTGCAGGATGTCAGACTCACAGAAGCAGAAGCCTGCGCGGCCACATTGGTGATCTGCAAGGGCCGACTTCTACATGGAATGTTGCTAGTGGAATAGCAACATTCCATGTAGAATCTATAGAAATCAAACAAAATAAAACATGGAAAAGAAAATAAGATGATCCCTTTTTTATTGGACATAACTTAATACATTTCTTGATTAGCTTTCGAAGGTTGCCCTTCTTCCTCAGATCGGAAATAAGCAAATGTGCTAGCTGACAGTGTATATAAGTGAAAACATTCAAGCATTACTATGACAGTAAAATAGATACCATTGGAGATTCTACATGGAATGTTGCTACTATTGGACATTCTACATGGAATGTTGCTATTCCACTAGCAACATTCCATGTAGAAGGCTGCGCAGGCTTCTGTTTCTGTGAGTCTGACGTCCTGCACGTACGTGCAGGATGTCAGACTCGCAGAAGCAGAAGCCTGCGCGGCCACATTGGTGATCTGCAAGGGCCGACTTCTACATGGAATGTTGCTAGTGGAATAGCAACATTCCATGTAGAATCTATAGAAATCAAACAAAATAAAACAAGGAAAAGAAAATAAGATGATCCCTTTTTTATTGGACATAACTTAATACATTTCTTGATTAGCTTTCGAAGGTTGCCCTTCTTCCTCAGATCGGAAATAAGCAAATGTGCTAGCTGACAGTGTATATAAGTGAAAACATTCAAGCATTACTATGACAGTAAAATAGATACCATTGGAGATTCTACATGGAATGTTGCTACTATTGGACATTCTACATGGAATGTTGCTATTCCACTAGCAACATTCCATGTAGAAGGCTGCGCAGGCTTCTGTTTCTGTGAGTCTGACGTCCTGCACGTACGTGCAGGATGTCAGACTCGCAGAAGCAGAAGCCTGCGCGGCCACATTGGTGATCTGCAAGGGCCGACTTCTACATGGAATGTTGCTAGTGGAATAGCAACATTCCATGTAGAATCTATAGAAATCAAACAAAATAAAACAAGGAAAAGAAAATAAGATGATACCTTTTTATTGGACATAACTTAATACATTTCTTGATTAGCTTTCGAAGGTTGCCCTTCTTCCTCAGATCGGAAATAAGCAAATGTGCTAGCTGACAGTGTATATAAGTGAAAACATTCAAGCATTACTATGACAGTAAAATAGATACCATTGGAGATTCTACATGGAATGTTGCTACTATTGGACATTCTACATGGAATGTTGCTATTCCACTAGCAACATTCCATGTAGAAGGCTGCGCAGGCTTCTGTTTCTGTGAGTCTGACATCCTGCACGTACGTGCAGGATGTCAGACTCACAGAAGCAGAAGCCTGCGCGGCCACATTGGTGATCTACAAGGGCCGACTTCTACATGGAATGTTGCTAGTGGAATAGCAACATTCCATGTAGAATCTATAGAAATCAAACAAAATAAAACAAGGAAAAGAAAATAAGATGATACCTTTTTTATTGGACATAACTTAATACATTTCTTGATTAGCTTTCGAAGGTTGCCCTTCTTCCTCAGATCGGAAATAAGCAAATGTGCTAGCTGACAGTGTATATAAGTGAAAACATTCAAGCATTACTATGACAGTAAAATAGATACCATTGGAGATTCTACATGGAATGTTGCTACTATTGGACATTCTACATGGAATGTTGCTATTCCACTAGCAACATTCCATGTAGAAGGCTGCGCAGGCTTCTGTTTCTGTGAGTCTGACATCCTGCACGTACGTGCAGGATGTCAGACTCACAGAAGCAGAAGCCTGCGCGGCCACATTGGTGATCTACAAGGGCCGACTTCTACATGGAATGTTGCTAGTGGAATAGCAACATTCCATGTAGAATCTATAGAAATCAAACAAAATAAAACAAGGAAAAGAAAATAAGATGATACCTTTTTTATTGGACATAACTTAATACATTTCTTGATTAGCTTTCGAAGGTTGCCCTTCTTCCTCAGATCGGAAATAAGCAAATGTGCTAGCTGACAGTGTATATAAGTGAAAACATTCAAGCATTACTATGACAGTAAAATAGATACCATTGGAGATTCTACATGGAATGTTGCTACTATTGGACATTCTACATGGAATGTTGCTATTCCACTAGCAACATTCCATGTAGAAGGCTGCGCAGGCTTCTGTTTCTGTGAGTCTGACGTCCTGCACGTACGTGCAGGATGTCAGACTCGCAGAAGCAGAAGCCTGCGCGGCCACATTGGTGATCTGCAAGGGCCGACTTCTACATGGAATGTTGCTAGTGGAATAGCAACATTCCATGTAGAATCTATAGAAATCAAACAAAATAAAACAAGGAAAAGAAAATAAGATGATACCTTTTTTATTGGACATAACTTAATACATTTCTTGATTAGCTTTCGAAGGTTGCCCTTCTTCCTCAGATCGGAAATAAGCAAATGTGCTAGCTGACAGTGTATATAAGTGAAAACATTCAAGCATTACTATGACAGTAAAATAGATACCATTGGAGATTCTACATGGAATGTTGCTACTATTGGACATTCTACATGGAATGTTGCTATTCCACTAGCAACATTCCATTTAGAAGGCTGCGCAGGCTTCTGTTTCTGTGAGTCTGACGTCCTGCACGTACGTGCAGGACGTCAGACTCGCAGAAGCCTGCGCGGCCACATTGGTGATCTACAAGGGCCGACTTCTACATGGAATGTTGCTAGTGGAATAGCAACATTCCATGTAGAATCTATAGAAATCAAACAAAATAAAACATGGAAAAGAAATAAGATGATCCCTTTTTTATTGGACATAACTTAATACATTTCTTGATTAGCTTTCGAAGGTTGAGTAGGTTTTCATAGGTAGAGTAGTAATTTGTTATAAATCGTAATCAGTGTGTCATTTGGACAGGGTGGTTATAAGGACTCCCTAGCACGTGTTGTATTTGTGCGGACATTTTTTTTCTCCTAGTAAAAGGCCTCTAAAACAGATATCATGTTATGAGAATCAGGTGCTCAGCATTCAGAGTTTCTATCTATTTATTATTTATGACATTTATATCCCACATTAAACATGAATAAGGTTGAAACCTGGGAGCATTTAAAAATATTTTTATTTTTCCTGTTCCTAGATCAAAAGAGAAAGATGGTTTATGGCAACTTGCTGCTTTTATTTTGTGGAATGCAGTAGTATATTATAAAAATGCGCTTAATATTGTTTATTACTACTATTTAAAAGAAAGAAAGAAATAATAAGGGCAGAGCTACCTTGTAGAGGTAATTAGCCTGGCAGAAAATTACTAAATAGCAATTATTCTGGACTTGTTTCTAGAACTATGATAGTACCTGTTATTTGGCCCTTAGGTTTCTGCTAGGCTGCATCCAAAAATGGAAATATTATTTGTTATAGATATAAAAATAATGCAAAGCAAGTTACAAAATTCTGTTCACTACCAAAATATACTGATTATTCAATATATATATATATATATATATATATATATATATATATTATTAGTTGCATTTGTATCCCACATTTTCCCACCTATTTACAGACTCAATGTGGTTTACAATATATTGTACATCAAAGCAAGTGTCAATCAAGAGTAGATAAACAATTGTTTAATAAAGAACAGGTGTAACGTAATGGATATAATCAATTTTTAAAAAACATATCAGAAAACAGATTAACCAGTAAATTGGTGATGTGTTAGAGTTCCTATTGTTGATCATTCTGGTAAGTCTTGTTAAAAAGAAAAGTTTTTAGTGATTTTCGAAAGTTGATGAGGTCATGAATAGTTTTCAGATGACGTGGCAATGCATTCCACAGCTGTGCGCCAATGTAGGAAAAGCAGGACGTATGTAGTAGTTTGTATTTTAAACCTTTACAGTTAGGGAAGTGAAGTCCCAGGAATATATATATATATATATAAAATATACAGTGCAATCTGCTTAAGTGCAAGGGTCTGGGACCAAAGAAATGCATGCAGTTAACCGGAGCGTGCACTTAAACGTTGTGACCCAAAGAAGCTTGACATCTGATAAACATATGTGCAGTACTGTTTATTATTATACCTACAGTATACAGTCTCCATTAACTGACATTAGGCTTACTTGAAGTAATCAGTTATAGTCCTCTGTACACTATTGGGTCTGCGAGTTCCATAGACTATGTGCGCCAGACGGTAAAAACTGTCAGCACTGACATCCAGTGGCCTCCAGATAGGTCGCCCACGGTGTTGACTCTCCAGCACTCTTGCAAAAGTGTCAGGAGGAGGTTGTTGAATTTCGTCAGCATGTGCCTCGCTGCTCATTGCATTATCTGTTTCATCATCAGCCGTTGTTGCCTGCGTGTAGGCGCTTATCTCAACATCAGTGCTGTTGTCAGCTGTTTGTTGATCGTAATCAACAGCTACATAGCGATGAAACTCCTCTTCAGTAACACCGGCTGGATTGTCAACCTGTTCATCTGACACGTTTGCAACAGCTCCATCTGTTTCGTCCCTCTCCACATCCCTAACAAAGCTTGCCCGCTTGTAGCAGTTCACAATGGTTGCCTGTGTAACATGATTCCAGGCTTCTTTCTGCATATGTAGGGAATCCAACAGTGATAGATTACGAGCCAGTTCAACAGCCTGTTTATCCTTGCCAATTTGGTTATCCATAAAGCTCATCAGATGACGTAGCACAAGAGCCCGATATTGTTGTTTGAAATTGGCTGTTATGCCCTGCTCCATAGGTTGGATCAGAGAGGTAGTGTTTGGTGGCAGGAAGACCACCTTGACGTTAGACAGCCTGACATCATCACTGTGTGCAGCACAATTATCACAAAGCAACAAAATCTGACTCTTTTGTGACCGCATTCTAGTGTCTAACTTCTTTAGCCACTGCTTCCAAATTTCCCCAGTCATCCATGAATTTGCGTTAGCCTCGTATGACACAGGAAGTCGCTTAACTTTCTTGAAGCAATGGGGCTGTTTGCTCTTTCCAGTGATGAGGGGTTCCAACTTCTCACTCCCATCCATATTGCAGCAAAGGAGGATCGTCAGTCAGTCCTTCGACGTTTTACCTCCAGTAGTTTCAGCATGTTTGAATGTAAGTGTTCCATCAGGAATCGCTCACCAGTAGAGACCGTTTTCGTCAGCATCGAAAATGTCATGAAGTGCAAACTCGTTCAAGATGGTAGGAAGAACTGAAACAACCCAATTTTCAGTACCAAAGTCATCAGCGTCTTGTTTCTCACCATGCTGTTTCTTGAATTTTATGTTGTTCCTCTCCTTCCATCTTTGCAACCATCCAACAGTGGCTTTGAATTCAGTTAGTTCAAGACTTTCAGCTAGCTGATTAGCTTTCTCCATAAACAGTGGACTACTGACAGGAAACTGTCTGCTCCTGACTCGAGAAAACCACCGAAGAAGAGCATCTTCTACCTCCTCAGCTTTTCCCACCCGTTTACATTTCCGTTGTGGATTTGTATTGTTTTGCCAGTCTTCCAGAAACTGATCTTTCTGCTTCAAGATACGTGAAATTTGAGTGGGATTGACACCATATTCTTTAGCAATAGATGCTTGACTTTGTTTTCTAATTTTTTAAGAACTTCTATTCGTTCAGCCAGCGTTAGTCTTACAGTTCCGCCGCGACGACAACCCTAGTGTACACTCTAACAACATTCTTTCGCTTATTCTGCCTGTAGCAGTTAAAGGGGCGGTAAATTTGAAATCTCGTTGGTTGTCACATGCCAATCGGCTTCCATATTCCGTGCATGCACTTATGTGGAGTCTTTACTGCAGAGGAGCGGTCTTAAACCATGCATATAAGCGAACCTTGCACTTATCAGTGGTGCGCTAAACCGAAGTTTGTGCCCATAGAAATTGATGGTGCCAAAAACGGGATCGAACTACGACATGCAGTTAAACAGAGCATGCGCTTATCCGACGTGCACTTAAATGGAGTGCACTGTATATGTATATAAATATATAAAAGTGATTGCACAATTATAATATACATTCTGAGAAGATTACACACTTAGCAGCAGAATAAGGCTGAAGACCACAGGTCCTGTTACAACCAATAAGTGGCAGGCAAAAACCAATAACTATACCCAGAACTATAGGTAGAATAATCCCACTTCTCTCAACCAGCAGTCTGTAGGTTGCAGACTTCCAGTGTGGTGAAGAATCGGACTTTTCCGTTGAGTCTCCAGCAGGGCAGCTGTGAGTCTGTCCCAGTCCAGGAATAATATCTGAGGTCTTTGCTTTGTATACTAATTCGACAGTGTTTTGGGAAAGCCACATATCTGGACCAGTCACAAACTGTGTGCTTCTGTCCAGCAGAATTCACGGTCATGATGAGAGGCCTAGTGATTACCAAAGAAACTCTTACCAGTCACAAGTCTGATGGTAGCAAACTCCCGGAGACTCTGTATGAGGTACGCTCCTCCACGCTTCCCAGGAGATAACTGGAGGCTAGTGGGGATGAAGTCGTCACAGTAGGTTTCCTTTGTAGAATGCTGGTTTCTGATGTATTCAGGCTATAGAATCCATATTAGAACAGGAAAAGATGTTCAGGCTTACCAGGCCTCTGACCAGCAAAGGTGAGACAGTAGGAAAATACCCCTACAGCCTTCATGCAGAAGTCCAGAGTCAGTCTAAATGTGCCAACATTTACCAGTTCTATGATCTATATTTAAGTCAGTTTTCAACAGCATTTTCTCAGTTATTACCCAAATGCGAACACAATGATAACGGTAATAAGTTTTGCATGTTACTGAATTTTATTATTCTGCCTCACTGTATTTCTAGTTTTTTGTTTTTTTTTGTTACATTTGTACCCCGCGCTTTCCCACTCATGGCAGGCTCAATGCGGCTTACATGGGGCAATGGAGGGTTAAGTGACTTGCCCAGAGTCACAAGGAGCTGCCTGTGCCTGAAGTGGGAATGGAACTCAGTTCCTCAGGACCAGAGTCCACCACCCTAACCACTAGGCCACTCCTCCACAGTATTGTCATCACAAGGACAAAATATAAGAAAACCAATTGACTACATTAAGGGCTTATAGGCCATTTAGTTTTGTTTAAACAAATGAGAGATCTGTATGAACAAAAATATTTATTTTTATTATTTTGACTTATGAAAACCACTTGTCCATGAAACATGGTCAAAACAGACTAATCCATTTGTACAAAAGTGATGAGGTGAAGATGTGATTCCGTGTGCCTCAATGAAAGGAAAGTTTAACTTTACTTCCAGTCTTTATAATACCAGGCTTCCCAAGGCAGATTACAACAACAGTTAAGATTAACCCATCAGAAACAGGATATCTTCACAGAAATTTGGCCATTACTGCATTGTGTAGAACAGTGTAGAATAATGAGTGCAAAATACAGCCTTTATTAGTGCTTTTTCCACCGGCAAGAATAATTTTTGAAGCTGTTTTAGTGATATTCAGTTTTGATTCCATGATATTTATATCTACATAGGGGTCGCTTTCAAATAAATTAAAAAGCTGTCAAAAAAGTTTTAAAAAAAATCTTTTGTCCTCCACCTTTTAAGGCTTTTTTTTTTTTTTTGTTACATTTGTACCCTGCGCTTTCCCACTCATGGCAGGCTCAATGCGGCAGGCAATGGAGGGTTAAGTGACTTGCCCAGAGTCACAAGGAGCTGCCTGTGCCTGAAGTGGGAATCGAACTCAGTTCCTCAGGACCAAAGTCCACCACCCTAACCACTAGGCCACTCCTCCACTGTTGCTACTATTTGAGATTCTACATGGAATGTTGCTATTCCACTAGCAACATTCCATGTAGAAGTCGGCCCTTGCAGATCACCAATGTGGCCGCGCAGGCTTCTGCTTCTGTGAGTCTGACGTCCTGCACGTATTCACAGAAACAGAAGCCTTCTACATGGAATGTTGCTAGTGGAATAGCAACATTCCATGTAGAATCTCCAATAGTAGCAACATTCCATGTAGAATCTCAAATAGTAGCAACATTCCACGTAGAATCTCCAATAGTAGCAACATTCCATGTAGAATCTCCAATAGTATCTATTTTATTTTTGTTACATTTGTACCCTGCGCTTTCCCACTCATGGCAGGCTCATTGCGGCTTACATGGGGCAATGGAGGGTTAAGTGACTTGCCCAGAGTCAGAAGGAGCTGCCTGTGCCTGAAGTGGGAATCGAACTCAGTTCCTCAGTTCCCCAGGACCAAAGTCCACCACCCTAACCGCTAGGCCACTCCTCCACATTGCTTATCCAACTGGAACAGCTTTTGACTTTTTACAAATAAACCAGGTATAGGCAGTCCCTTATTTCTAATAATCTTTGGCTATTGTTTTCATAATGTTTGCTATTGTTTTGTGTGAACTAAAATGGCATCAGGCTCCACCTACTGGTTTCAGCTCATATAATGGACTAGATAAGTTCACTTAGAGGCATATTTTCAAAGCACTTTGGGAGGCTAAGTTCCATAGGTTTCTATGGAACTTTGGGAGGCTAAGTGCTTTGAAAATATGCCTCTTTGTCTCCTGTTCATCCAAACTCTTTGGTTGTAGGTAATGAGGAGTATAGTAACATACATTTATTTATATTTCATAACTGTTGTTATGAAGAGATTCGCCCAAGGCAGTGTACAGCAGGTACAGCATGAACCTAAAACTTAGTTTTGTAAGTATGAACATAAATAGAATCAATGAGGTAAACTTGGAGATGGCAGTTTGCCCTAGAAATAGGAATAACATGACACAATGTCAGAAATTTACATATTAGAACAGTACAGTAAAACATTCATATAACAGAAATATGATAATGCCAGCAAAATATAAATGATTTTTTTTTTTGTTACATTTGTACCCCGCGCTTTCCCACTCATGGCAGGCTCAATGCGGCTTACATGGGGCAAAGGAGGGTTAAGTGACTTGCCCAGAGTCACAAGGAGCTGCCTGTGCCTGAAGTGGGAATCAAACTCAGTTCCTCAGGACCAAAGTCCACCACCCTAACCACTAGGCCACTCCTTCACTTAATGATGCACCATAATGAGCAGCATAGAAGAGCATTTATATCGCATATATAAATCTATGCTGAAAACCCACCTTTTCACTGCTGCTTTTTAGCTCCCATTACTCCCTCACCCGTAACTGTCTTGTCTGTATTATTTAGATTGTAAGCTCTTTTGAGCAGGGACTGTCTCTTTGTATCAGGTGTTCAGCGCTGCGTGCGTCTGGTAGCACTATACAAATGCTAATAATAATAATAACGTGGACAGTGTCATCATGATACAAATGACGCACCTTAATAGGCATATAGAACATTCATATAAATACAATGAAACATCTTAATAGGCAGTCAAAGGGGAAATGCATTGAGAAACATAAATATACAAGATGGGTAGGATAAAGTCATTGGGATAAATTAGATGGTGGATTAAATGAAGGCAAATTATATGTAGAGTTGAATAAGTTATGTGGAACTGGTATTAGTTTGCCACATATCTTGTAACTAATCTAGATGGCCAAGTGCATGTAAAGTCAGTGGCCACATATACTAAAGGTTTGGAAGAAGGGCCAGGCTTTCACCTGCTTCCTGAAGTAGGTGTAGCCTTGAATTTGGTGAAGCCCGTCCAGGAGTGCACTCAAGAGTGTGGGGGCTACTCCTGAGAAGGCTCACTAGCGTGTATCACGTTATGCAGTTTCTTTTATGAGGGTACAGATAATGATGCTCCTAGAGGGCCAGTACTCTGGCTTATTTTATCTTAGGGCTGTGAAAATCAAATGTAGGGTGTGAAGGACATTTGAGGGCTGGTATTCCAGGTGCAAACTTTCTCCCTTCCCTTTCGTACATCCTAGCGTTTCTCCAGGCAGGCGTCTAGTTCTCTAAAAGTTCAGGTTGCGTCTTTGGCCTGTTTCAGGTGTTGACTACAGAAGACGTCTATTGTGGTTCACCTGGATATCGTTCGATTCTTGCGGGGAGTGGGTTTCTTACGTACAAAAGGGAGGCTGCAGAGTCCTCATTAAGTACTTGGAAGTCACGAATGAGTCTTGCAAATCGGACAGACTGTTAGTTTTTTTCATGCTATGAAAAAAATTATGGATAAATAATAAATGTAAATTACATTAGAAACCTGGTCCTTAAATGTAAGCTCAGAATCTAAAATAATGCCTAGATATTTGAAGCTATCTACCACTGTCACAGGGACCCCTAATAGGACAAGAACTAATGATGAACGCTATATCTACTAGGTAAGCCAACAAGCGGGTGTTTCAATAGTATCATCTTGTATTGAACTTATCGCATACTGGTTATAGGGTCAAGTCAGTTTTGTAAGGTGCTAAGATCAATTTGGGTGGGACATACCTTATAAACTAACAAAATATCATCTGTGTATGCATATAGACTTAACACCAAAATCCTGAACTGGAGTAAGAAGTGGGCTAAAAATGTTCAACTAGATAAGTAACAGTTTAGATCCTTAAGGAACCCCCACACTCAAGCTTGTACGAGGCGATTTATCAGACCCTATTGCAACTTCAAAAATATGTTTAGACAAAAATGAAGAAAACCAATGCAAGACTACCCCTGATATCCACAGATTACAGCCTTGACAGAAGTTGATAGTCTACTAAATCAAAAGCAGACCTCAAATCTAATGTTTGGACAAGTTCTTGGAGGAAAAGTCCATAAAGTTCTTGGAGGAAAAGTCCATAGTCTGTTATTGAGATAGACATGGGGGAAGCCACTGCTTGCCCCAGGATTTGGTAGCATGGAATGTTGCTACTAATTAGGTTTTTGACAGGTACTTGTGATCTGGATTGTCTACTGCTGGAAGCAGGATACTGGGCTAAATGAACATTGGTCTGACCCAGTATGGCTATTCTTATGTGAAACTGCTAATATAATCTGGTGGGCGTTCTATATTGGTGCCGCTGATTGGTTGGTGGTAGGCGGTTCTGTATCTCTGATTTCCGGGTAGCGGCTGCGATAGAGTGAGAACAGAGCAAAGGATGCACTGAACCTACATAATTTGCATATTGCAGCATCACAATTGGAATGAATCTCCATTCCTAGATTGTATCTCCATTTCATCATATAGGGAAAGTCACCTATACAATCTATATATTACAGTACTATATATTTTGACCCCTGAGGCAGGCGTTGCCTTACACCAAAACACGGCCCGTGTCGGGTCTGTTGCTAAATAAAGAGTCACAGTTGTCCCAGTCTTGAAGGCCCAGTGTTGCTTTTTTGTCTGTAATATAATCTGGCCTGCATCTAAAGCACGGTATAATTCATTCAAAAATGCTACCAAAGTTGTTTCCATACTATAAGCAGAGTGAAAACTAGACTGCCTTGGATGTAATATATTAGACAATTCAGTAAATATAGTTAATTGATCCACCACTACCTTCTTGACCAATTTACTAAAAAAAACACAGATTTAATATAGGTGTATATTTAGAAGAAGTCAATGAATCTAAAGCAGGATTTTTCATAATGGAGTTGATGATAACCCTTTTCCATCCAAGAGGAACTTTACCAGTAGAAAGGCTTTGAGTAATCATTATCGGTGTTGGTGGCAATAATCTATGACTCGGCAATTTCATCCAGTGCGATGGAAGTGGGCCCAATGGACAGTGTTAAATTCATTGAGGAGAACATTTTTGAAAGTGAGGTTAGTGCAGCTAACTTTAAGGAACATCACCTCCTTATAGCTGTCATCTACTGGTTCAACATCCAGCTAATTGGCACGAACTACCAATAATTGGAGTTAATTGATGCCAGTTGGCGCTAATTTGTTGTTACGCCTGTAACTGCACTTGGTCATAATTCTATAACCTCAATGCGTAATTCCTTAAATACATAACTGCTAGGGGGATATAGACGAGGGAGGGGCATGGGTGGGTCAAGGTTGTGCCCAGCACATGCGAGGGTTACAGAATACTATCAGGCGTGAGCATTTACACCAGCTTTTGACATGGTGATTGTGCCTAAAATTAAGAGAAAAATAGTCTTAACTATAGTATTATATAATGGTGATTACGTTTGTAATTGCTGTTACAGAATTCACGCTTAGCGCACATACTTTAGGAAACCTGTACAGAATTAGCCCCATAATGCACCTTGGAGGCCAGGAAATGATGTCTTATCACTGGAGCATGAGTGTGCATGTGCACCCCCACCCACAGATGTGGCGATTTGGACCATCTAGGCACAAGAATTGTTCTGCAGAAGGAGGGTGTCTGGGGAGAGAGTACCAAGAGAATGCTGGGAGTGGAGAGCGAGAGCGTTCACTGGTGGGAGGGTGCTGGAGGTTGAGACAGAGCAAGAGAATGCTGGGAGTGGAGAGCGAGAGTGTTTACTGGTGGGAGGGTGTATGTAGGCAGAAAGGGAAGGAGAGCAGGAGAGTGCACATGGGGGAACAGAAGGGGGATGAAGAGAAAGTATGCAAGACTGGGTCAGGTTGGAGGAGTTGCTGATGGGCAACCACAAATGTTTTGTGGGTGTCTGTTAGTATAATAGGTTATGTTGAAACATTGGCTGACTGATTTAAGGATTAGAGTCGCATTTAAAAAACATGACTTTATATGGCTTCTCATTTAACATTTTTATTATATAGTTCAGTGATGAAGTTGGTGAGACAGTTTATATGTGTGTGTATGTATATTAGGTATATATAGTATTTTTTAAATATTGCTTTCTTAAAATCATATTTATAGAATTAAATATGAGAGCTTTTTTTGTGTTCTTGCATGCTAGCACTTTCTTTCTGAGAGTTTTGACTGTGTCCGGCAGGCTCACTTGGGAATAGTTAGGGGAAATAGCTCTTGACCAATCGTCGGTGAAATGAAAAACTCAGGAAGTCTTGGTGCCATAGGAAGGGAGAAAACCACAGTTTTCATTTCCTCTGAAGTTCAAGAAATGGATTAACTTTAAAGGCTGGCAAGATGCTGCTCTGAGGACCAGGTCTCCAGTGGAGAGTTCTGCATGCGGTGGAGCCCAGCTCAGCAGGATGCTAGCCACCAGTCAAAAAAACATTCTCCTGGTGGCCTGTTTGGTATCCTGTTGCAAATTAAATATGGAACAAGAAGACTCTTGCTTTTCTACAAAACATTGTAAAGCATCCGTTAAAATACTATGCAAACTTTAAAATAAAGCACCTTCTTAAGCCATCATATGTATCACTTGATTTATTTTTTATTTATTTATTTATTTATTTATTTTTGTTATATTTGTACCCCGCGCTTTCCCACTCACGGCAGGCTCAATGCGGCTTACATGGGGCAATGGAGGGTTAAGTGACTTGCCCAGAGTCACAAGGAGCTGCCTGTGCCTGAAGTGGGAATCGAACCAAAGTTCACCACCCTAACCACTAGGCCACTCCTCCACTGTTGCTACTATTCCATGTAGAAGTTGGCCCTTGCAGATCACCAATGTGGCCGCGCAGCCTTCTACATGGAATGTTGCTAGTGGAATAGCAACATTCCATGTAGAATCTCCAACAGTAGCAACATTCCATGTAGAATCTCCAATAGTAGCAACATTCCATGTAGAATCTCCAACATTCCATGTAGAATCTCCAATAGTATCTATTTTATTTTTGTTACATTTGTACCCTGCGCTTTCCCACTCATGGCAGGCTCAATGCGGCTTACATATTATATACAGGTACTTATTTGTACCTGGGGCAATGGAGGGTTAAGTGACTTGCCCAGATTCACAAGGAGCTGCCTGTGCCTGAAGTGGGAATTGAACTCAGTTCCTCAGGACCAGAGTCCACCACCCTAACCACTAGGCCACTCCTCCACTTATTTATGATAACTTTCTTATGAACACAGAATAGGGAGCGGGTATTTTCAAAATAGATGAATACAGCGTAATCTGATTAGATTTTTTGTCAAGGTTGTCGGTACTCTCTGGGAGGGAAGTGTTCCCTCTAATATCAGTAGCTCGGTTCATATTGTCCCCAATCGTGCAACTACTTTTGAGGATAATATTACCTTGTCTGTATTACGAACCACCCCTCCTCCTTATCCTTTGGTGCCTAATACTGACGCTCCTCCTCCCACGAATACTACCTTAACCACTCCAGGTACCAGAGTCCCAGCTACACGTCCTCCCAGATAGCCCAACACCCCTCATTGACTGTTACACCCGTGACATAATATATGTCCCATAGCAGACTAAACAACCAGCCTTCACCGCCGCAAACAGTTCCTTCCCTTGAATCTCCACCACCGTTGCCTAATTTAGATGATCAAGTAATCCCAGAGTACCTTTTAGATCCTCGAGAATTAAGATTTCCCCATTGGGACCCAGCTCCAGAAGACAATCCCAATTGGGATCCCCTCACTCGATATCAGACACTGTGTGAACCCTTACTTGAGAGTTGGACACTCGGTCCCAGTCGAACAGTTATTCATACTCTGGCATTATTTGGAGGAAGCTTGGGTTTACAGGTTGAACAGACTGATGAGCTCCTAATAAGACCAGAAACTGGTGACGTGGTGGATTTTTGGTTATTCACATACGCCATACTTGGCACTGACTGGATACCTTTTTTGTTTTTCAGAGAGGTTGGATTGGGACCTTTGGAAATATATAGTCTTTTTGAAGTACCCGATCCCACTGAGAAAGGGGCTATCAGAGTTTACCCCCCTTACCCAAGTCATACCTAATGATATATCAAGCCTTGATATATTTTGGGATATTGATTATTGTCATTGCAGCTCTTGCTAAAACCCTAGGGGTGATTCTGTTACTCACTTTTATTCTTAGCCGCCAATTGCCTTTTGTACAGTCCAGATCTAACATCTAATCATGAAAACTACCAACATGAAGTGCCTGGCCCTTTTCTTGTGTGTGCTCACCATGCCCATTGTACATGGAGCACAGGATTTAGAAAAATTTCTGCAAAAATTTACGACCACTTACGAAATAACATTACCCACCACAAAAGACACGACCACAATAACCCTTGATGTGTGTGCCTACACTATGTGTGGTGAACATCCTGTGCAGCAATATTTGTCAGCTTTTGAAATATACCTGTGTCCCTTCTCCAATTGCGGAAGTTGGGCGCAAGTATGGTGGTACACAGGTTCATGGGTTCCCTACTCAGGTAGCGAAATTCCAGATCTCAAAAAGAGCGTTTCCATTATGAAATTGAGAGTGACTGGCTTTTGTTCAATGACCAAATGTAATCAAGTGGCTATCACTTTCAGAGGAGTAACGGCTGTTACATACAGAACTTATTCCTTAGGAATTGATGCCACAGGTAGAGACCCCATTGGCAAATTTAAGATTGTTCCACCCCCAGCACAACTAGAAAAGAATCCTTTGATGCCAACAAAGATCCCAGAAGTAAAGATTCCTTATCAGATCGTGCCAATTAATAATTCCAAAGATTTAATGGCATTAGAAACAGGATTTGGAGAAACAAACTTGTGGCTCGAATGGGCGCATTATACTACAAAGAGTTTGAATGTCTCTAATTGTTATTTTTGTTCCCATGCAAGAGCAGAACCAACAGTAGTCCCCTTTCCTTTAGATCTCCACAATGACCCAGATGGTTTTTGGTGTATGCTAGAGTTACTTCAGGTAACAACTGAAGTGAATCAGTCTTGTCAACATCTTGACAAACACCACCCCTACTTACCCCCTCGGATGAGGGTTCCACCTGCATTCAGGATTCCAGATCCTGCTACCAGATGATATACATGTCTGGAACGATATGGGGTGAAAAATACACGGTTTCTAGGAAATTTGACTAATTGTAACACAACCCTAGAAAAAGGGACTCTGCGAAATCTGAACCTCACAGAGTTTTCACAGGCTAGAGCAGACATATGGTGGTACTGTGGAACCCATACTATCCACCATACACTTCACAGAAGTTGGACAGGCAGATGTGCTTTAGTCAAATTGGTAATTCCAATCATTATAGCATCCTTGCTCCCTCCTCATAGCAGCTCTTCCTCACGAGTGAAGAGAGATGCAATGCCTGGATCCTTTGATGATCGGGTATATATAGATGCAATTGGAGTTCCAAGAGGGGTACCTGATGAGTTCAAAGCCAGAAACCAGATAGCCGCAGGGTTCGAATCAGTTTTCTTTTGGTGGGCTACCATAAATAAAAATTTAGACTGGATCAACTATATATATTACAACCAGCAGAGATTTGTGAATTACACTAGGGACGCGGTCCAAGGAATTGCAACACAATTAGATGCCACCAGCAGAATGACGTTAGAAAATAGATTAGTGCTTGACCAGATTTTGGCAGCGGATGGCGGGGTGTGCCGCAAGATAGGTACACAGTGTTGCACTTTTATCCCCAACAATACTGCTCCAGATGGATCGATCACCAGAGCTTTACAAGGCTTAACCTCACTGTCACAAGAATTGGCAGAGAACTCTGGTGTCGACACTTCTTGGACTGGTTGGATGGATAAAGCATTTGGTAAATGGAAGACATTTATCATTTCTGCAGCCACTACCATAATCATAGTGGTAGCAATTTTTGTACTAGTAGGATGTTGCATAATCCCTTGTGCTAGAGGCTTAGTAGAACGCTTGATTGAAACTGCAATAACAAAAAAGACAACAGCAGGACAATATGTCCTGTATGAAAATCTCCTTCCCAACACCACTGGAGATAACACATTGGACTATCTCCCTTTGAGACGGACCAATCGCTATGCGAATGCTAGAGACACTATAGAAATGTCTGCAACTGTATAATCAGGTAATAGCACACAGGGGTACAATATAACGATGTAAAGCTTTATAAGATGAGGTGATTAATAATCCATATGACTATGTAATCGTTGCATATATATATATACCTAAGATATAATCAGTATATAATCAAAGAATGTATGATTGTTAACAGTAGATGCACATACAGGTAAAAGTAAGATAGGACCTGCATATTAATAGGTTGGAAAATATAGTTGTTAGTGCTTTCATTCAACTGCAGATAAGAGTAAGTCCCAAGAAGAATTGAAATAATAGAGTTCGGTAATTTAATCTCAATTCAAACAAGTTGGACTATACAGGTTTTTGATTAGACTCTCCAAATGCAATAAACCGATAGAATACCTTCTGGAATGGATGGTACCATGGTATGTTAACCCTGGTGTCACCCTATGGGATAGGGTGAAGAGGGGAATGTTAATATGTGTTGTAGCTTGAGGCCTATCCACTGGAATGGTGGTAGGCCAAGTTACAGGGCTTTGGCCAGCTGAGAAGTCCTGAATAGGCCTGATAACCCATTGATGGCCTTATAGTAGAGAACCTGCAGAAGCAGGATTGCAGGAAGAGTGTTAATAAAACCTGGTACAACTTACAAATTGAATGTAGCACATATGATGGTTGAATAATGGATTAGAATGGATAAAATCTGGTTTTTAAAATGAAGTCTGTGCTTCTATGAGATGATACTCAGATCATAAGATGTTATGAAAGCTGATATGTTAATAATAGGAGAGAAAGAGAAAAACAAGTGTTGACGAAAACGGAAGTTTCACAATCATTTGCAATAGCTAAAATAGATATTTTGGTATCAAGAAAAAAACAAGAATTTTACGAGAACGGAAATGTTTTGAAATAGCTAGAACCGGAAAAGAGATGGTACAGATGTACACCTGCCGGAAAGAGTTGGGCAAGAATAAAAAAAAACAGGGTCTTGCCATTAACTTGTATAGAGGTCTTCGCCTATAAAAGGAGATGAGATTTAGACAGAAAGTGGGAAGTTTCCTCCAACACTTGACCGACAGCAGAGCTCTGTCCAGTTGAACTCAGGATCTGTTTGATGATTGTACTGTCCTGAAGACCTTATATTGGTGAGAATAAATACTTTATCTCTGGAAACTATCTTTGTCTTCATTTCTATATTTCTATCTACCTTCTGTTTATCACTTGATCTACTAAGTAATCCACACACCAATAATACTGATTCCCTGAACTAATTTGGGTTGATTTTCAATATAATATATGTGGGAAAATAAAAGGTTAAAGATTTACTTTGATCCTAATGGACAGAAAGCTGTGGTCATGGGAATAAGCTTTGAACTCCGCCTTCTGATGCCTCCCCAGAACAGACCCCCATGGGACTGGGTAACCCTTGAGGTCAGGGAAACAATTCAAACCCTTTTGGATGAACTAACGCTCTTTAACTTTCCGTGTAGAGGGGACAAAAAGGGGTCTAAAAGGGGGGTAATTTAAACAGAAGGATGCAGCATGTTGGAAGAAGTGCGGGATCTTAATCCTCATTTCCCTGATATGCTAGAGATGCAATGAAGATGAAAACGGAAACCAATATTCTATCCGTACACAATCTTATATACCACTGGCAGCTGGGATGTATTCTTGCCACGTGAAGTGGAATAACTGGGGATATATGTTACTAAGCAGTGTGCGTTTTGGGTCTGCTGGTGGACTAGGCAATAATTCACTTTATGCAGGGAACCTCTTTAGTGCTTAGAATCCTTTTAGTTTGCTTTGTGGGTGGTTTGGGTTTGTCTCTGAAAGATGAGGAAGTTGATAGGGTGGAAGTAGTGTCTCCTTCAATTATTGAGAGGAGTCAGGGGCAAATTCAGACTTTTCTTTTCCTGTTCTTTGCACAGAAGGATTGTTTGCTTTTTATTTGAGAAATTCAGTAGGCCCAGTGTCGTGACAGTATAGCAGAGATTGCAAACTGTGGCTCGGGACCCCAAATGGGGTCACGACCTTGGTGGGCTGTCCATAGGGTTATCGTTCTGCATCTCCAGGGGGGTCACACACAAAGATTGGGAAGCCCTTACTGAGCATAGAAAACTTAATTATGATTTCCATGATGATTGTTTTATAAACACTGTTAATTTTGTTTTCTTATAGTTTCTTCCTGGCTTCCTCCAGGAGAATATAAAGAAGTTCACAGTTTTGAGTATGAAAGACAATTAGAAAGCTCAACCTTTCGTCTGTAGGTAAACGGTTTACCTTTGGCCTTTTAGGGACTTTACTGTCATTTGACGAGTAGTCATTTACTAGTGTAAACATCGGCTAAAGCCAACTTGTTGAAAGTTTTGAATGGGAAAGCTGGAAATGCTGGTAAAGATAAACCTATCCAATTCCTACACTTAAGACTGACCATCTTTCATTTACATCAGGAGTATACAACACCAGGCACAGAGGGTCCTGAAAAGGTTTGTTGTTCAGGGTAACCATGTTTGGAATGGAGGAGCAGCAGGCTGAAAACCAGAGAAACCAGACTGAAATCCCACTTCTGCTCCTTGTGATCTTGGGCAAGTCCCTTAACCCCCCCCCCCCCCCCCCCCCCGCATGGCCTCAGGCACAAACTAACCTCCCTCCCCTGTATAGTCAGTGAATGGGCTATGTCGGCATTAGTGCACGGCAGCCACTAGTGCGGCTTAGTAAACAGGGGGTTAAGATTATAAACCCACCTGGGAAAGAAAAATACCTACTCTACCTGAATGTAACCTGCCTTGAACAACTGAGAAATGTGTGCGCTCAATCCTACCCCAGTTTTGCACCCCTAATGTAGGCTTACCGCATGCTAATCTGGAACTCCCCCGGCGGTAGTTCCAGCCCTGGCATGCTCCATTTGCCATGCTACATAAAATAGCTAGATATTTTCCAGTGTGGTGCTAACCCGGTGGTAATCAGGCAGCGCTGCGTGCTACCCGGTTACAGCTGGGTTAGAGCAGGAGCCCTTAACACCATCTCAGTGGCCACGCAGTAAGTGAAATCTTACTGTGTAGCCATGCCATTATTTGGCTTTTTTACCCACTGCGGTAGAAAGGGCTGCAACACGCAGCAAAAAAGGCCACCAGCGCGGGGCTTTTTTTTTTTTTTTTTTTTTTTTACCACAGCTTGGTGAAAGGAACCCATTGAAGCTTATGGTAACTGTAATGAAGTTCAGGTTTTGCTGATGTGCGGATTGTAGCAGCCAGTTGGGTGGTAATTTGTGAAGCAGTGAAGTTTGTTAGCATGAATATTTCTGAGCTGAATCTCATATAGCAATATATGCCTGTGGAAATCCATAGTAACATAGTAAATGACGGCAGATGAAGACCTGTACGGTCCATCCAAATATCTTATGTTTTTATAAAGTGACTTATAGAAGAATAGAGAGGTCTTTTAAATTGTAATTTAATTCTGCATTGCTGTTGGGTCAAATTCTCCCCTACCCGGTCACCTTCACTTTCATGTATGATTTGGTCTATTTGTCTAAGGAAGGTGTGATATAAGGTAACTTCCTTTGACAGTAGAGGTTAAGCAATATTTCTCTGTCCCAACAGAGGGCACTCTTGTAGCACTGAAGACAAAGCAATCTCCACTCCATCCTGGATTTGTTTCTTGAGTAAAGTGCCTTTTTTCTTTTTTCTTTTTTTTTTTAAGTAATATTCTCCATGTAATTAAATTCTGTTGCCGGTATGATTAATATGGTGTTTTATATTTTGTAGCAGGGCTGTGGATGGCATTATTTTTCAGGCATTTGGTCAATATCGAAGACAAAGTTTGCTAATCAGGATGTTGCAAGTTTAATTACTGTTTATCCCAGCCTGCAAAATCAAAAGGTGGAAATATATATAACTGTAATGAGTTTGTTTTCATCGCTGTGACTCGGTTGTTGGATGGGAGAATGTAAAAACTCTTAGCCAGAGCTTGAAAAATAGAACTGATCTTAATGTAGTTTTTTAACCAGCACCATTAAAACTTTAGATTCGGTCAATGACCTATCGCTAAAATTACAGCCTTAATAAATTATGTGTTTGTGGTGATCAAACTTTTTTTTTTTTTTTTTTGCATTTGCTCCCAACATATCGGTGAATTAATTTGTTCAATTATAGGTGGCTTAATTTGATTCTTCTAGTTCTCTTTTTCTGGTTTTGTACAGCTTGTACTTTTAATTTCAAAGCGTACATTTCCGAATTTAAATAAAGAGTGAACCAGTGACACTTCTGTCTTTGTTACAGTTATTACAAACCTGCCATTAGTAACAAATTTAATTTTAATGATCTTCTAATTTAGTCTCATTAATACATTTGGTGTAGTAAACATTGCCATCTGCACTGTACAGTTTCTGCCCAAAATAAAATGTAACGTTTCCATATGCCTACACTATGTGGAAATTAAACAGTGCTGTTGCACACCTTCTAAGGGCAATTATTAAAAACAAAAAAAAAACAACCCAGTCGAACTAGCAGTTAATATAAAAGAAATCAGAAGTAAGTCATTAATTCTGGGTAACGTATAGTATCTGCAAGCTGTCTCTGAACCCTTTTTCCCATGTAGTGATTTGTAGAGTTGAATTGTCAGTGCCTATTGGCATTTTGGTCTTCCAACGGCACTTTTGTAGGATTAGTAATACACATTCAACAAAAATTACTACTTTGCCATATAGGTAATTGCCTAAATGGCATTATTTTCTGACATAGTCATAAGGAAACTCCAAGCTAACGTTGCCTTGGTTTGTGTAGTTAATGTTGTTTTAAATTTAACTTATATTGTTCTGACCCTCAAAAATTGTCCGAGGTGGATTGTTGAACAGTGGCATAAAAGTGTGTGATGCATTTTGTTTCCTTCCTGTTGTTATGCCTTTTCTTCACTTAATCTCAGGAGAATTCATTGTAGCTCTGCTTTAAATCTTGGTAAGGAAAGCTCCTGGGAATAGAAAATTTGCCAATTGTGTGTTGGGTGCTGTTCACTAGAGAGATTTTGTAATGGGCATAAAATATAAGTGATGAGTAGCCTTTCATTGTTTTTTGATTCGACGGTGTCCTCTTGCTTTTTTGAGTTTCTAGTTTAGACAGAACCAGACTGGCATTTGGTGCCATGAACATTTGCAGCCACACTTATTTTGCTCCCCCCCCCTCAAATTAGTTTACTCGTTTCAGCAATGACTCTTAGCAAGAAGCCATGCAATCGTGGGCCTTAAATCTGGCCTCTAGGTATTTCCATCACACACATAGTAACATAGTAAATGGCGGCAGCTAAAAACCTGAATGGGCTATCCAGTCTGCCCAACAGTCGCACTCTTTATCAAATTCATGATTAAACCAGCAATGAATGCGATATAAAATACTTGATCATTGTCTATCTTGGCATTTCTGGGACATAGACTATAGAAGTCTGCCTGGCACTGTCTTTAGTTTCCAACTACTGGAGTTGCCATTGAAATCCACTCCAACCTATCGGAATACATCTGGTCATTTGCTGGACACAGACCATAAAAATCCACCCAGTACTGTCCTCATGTTCCAGTTACTGGAGTTGACATTTGAAGCCCTGTCCAGCCCGTCCTAAACTGAATTGCTGTATACGGAACACAGACTGTACAAGTTTGCTTGGCACTGGCCTTAGTTCTTCACAGCTGGAGTTGGCATCTAAGCACCACTTGACTTGTGAACTCATATGTAGCCATTTAAGTTTTGGGGGGTTTTGGAGTGGAGGAGTGGCCTAGTGGTTAGGGTGGTGGACTTTGGTCCTGGGGAACTGAGGAACTGAGTTCGATTCCCGGCACAGGGAGCTCCTTGTGACTCTGGGCAAGTCACTTAACTCTCCATTGCCTGCCGTATAGAGCCTGCCATGAGTGGGAAAGCGCGGGGTACAAATGTAACTAAAATAAAATAAAATATTTATTTATTTAGATCATTTATACCCCGCTTTTTACCACATAAAGCAGCCTCTAAGCGGCTTACAATGAACTAAAGAAACTATTGCAATGACATTTCATCTTCTAATTAGAGATCGTCTGTATTCATTCTTCGCTTTTTTGAATTCCATCACTGTTTTTGTCTCTACCACCTCCCTCAGGAGGCCATTCCAGGCATCAACCACCCTCTCCATGAAAAAGAATTTCCTGACATTACTCCTAAGCCTCTACCACCCATTAGGGATTGTGAAGGAGATTCCACAATGTCCCAGGCTGCTTTGAGGAGCATAAGACCAGGCCTGGAATTGAGCCCAGGGCCCTCCATATGTTGCTGAACGATTGGGCCTGCCCAGTCTTAATTTTCTTAGGGCATTCTTACTTTTTAAAATTAATCCCTGATTTATATTTCTTGCAAGTTTTTTTTCTTTACATGTATGCATGAACTTTGTCCACAGGAGCTCATTTTCATTTGAATTGTACTGGTTTTTGCTCCAGTCTTAGCCAGGAAGAAAAAAGAGCAAGATCTCTTTGCTGAAGTTCAGTAAACAAACAGTTATACGTCCTGATCTTCCCAAGTACTTTTTAGAAAGTAAACAAATATTTAGTTAGTGTTATAATTGATCCATATTTCAGTTACCAGGCCATATGAACTAAAAGTAGGAATTCATTTCAAATTAAATTTGTGCATTTCTGTTGGTTTCTTGTAAGAGGTCAGCTGAATTTTAAAATGTAATTGAGCATTGAAATGTTCCCAGGTTTCTTCAAACCCAAGCACAGAAACGCTGATAAGCATCAGCAGCTTCATTTGCTAAATTATATATTATTGTGGCTCTCAGTGGTGCTATACAGATCCATCTTAAAAGCCTAGGAAAAAGGGTTTTTTTTTTAGGGGGAGGGGGGGTCTTTTCCTTAATCTTTTTTGTTTTTTAATGTTTCATGACTTTACCAGGCTCCTGAGATGTACACAATATAAAAAGAAAAGGCAAATTTAAAGACTTATCGCATGATAGTGAATAAAAGAACAATTTATTAGGATTTATTTGTAGATGTGACTTTTACACTTCATGAACTGCTGTCTAGAGGTTTAACCTCCTAAAGATGCTTTGCAAAGAAGGACATAAGACTTAAAATGTAACAATTTGAAACAGTTGTACAAAAAAACCAAAACAAAACTGAGAACAGAATTCCTTGAAATGTATCTTGAAATTTGTCAAGTCGAATTTGGTTTATTTAGCAGCAGAGCTATACCGAGTCTAAGCAAGAAAGAAGATGCACTGGAATTCACTAGCAGGACTAGCACAATTAAGGGACATATTTACTAAGGTGTGCTAAGCAGTTAGCTCGGGTTGTAGCACTTGATAATTTGTTAGTGCAAGCCCACGCTAACGTCCAGCGGATGTTAAAACAGCCAGTTCAGTAAACATTTAGCACTATTTCCTTAGCACATGAAGGGGCAGGGACTCTCTTTTGCTGGCTCGACCTTCCTTCAGCTTACTTGCCTTCCCCTCTGCCCCACATAAGTACACAGGTATTGCCACACTGGGACAGACCAAAGGTCCATCAAGCCCAGCATCCTGTTTCCAACAGTGGTTAATCCAGGTCACAAATACCTGGCAAGATCCAAAAAAAGTTCATTACATTTTATGCTGTTTATCCCAGAAATAAGCAGTGGATTTTCACCAAGTCAATTTAATAATGGTCTGTGGACTTTTCCTTTAGGAAGCCGTCCAGACTTTTTTAAAATCCCGCTACACTAACCGCCTAATCTCTGGCAACGGATTCCAGAGTTTAATTACACGTTGAGTGAAGAAAGATTTTCTCCGATTCATGTTAAATTTATTACTTTGTAGCTTCATCACATGCCCCCTAGTCCTAGTCAGTGGCGTTCCTAGCCTCGATGACACCCGGGGCGGATCGCCGATGCGTCCCCCCCCCCCCCAGTGAAATGACCCCCCCCCAGGTGCACACCGCTGGGGGGGGGGGGTGCCGCGGCGCGCACCTGTCGGCTCTGAGTTCGCTACACTAAATTCTCTCGTTCGCTGCAGCTCCCTCTGTCTGCCCCGGAACAGGAAGTAACCTGTTCCGGGGCAGAGGGAGGGAGCTGCAGCGAACGAGAGAATTTAGTGTAGCGAACTCGGAGCCGACAGGCTCGTGCCGCGGCACCCCCCAGCGCCGTGCACCCGGGGCGGACCGCCCTCCCCCCCTTGGTACGCCACTGGTCCTAGTATTTTTTGAAAGAGTAAACAAATGATTCACGTCTACCCGGTCCACTCCACTCATTATTTTATAGACCCCCTGATGATTTTACGTGGGAAAGCTGAAACCTCCCCCAGCTGACATCCTAGGAGCTTTCCTCAGCCAATTGGCTTTTTGCTAAGGGAGAGTGGGTGTGGACTGCACATTGCAGTTGATGCTCAGTAGGTTGTGCACTTAATATGGGTTCACCTAATATCGTATCAGTAGGTGGTGGTGGTATTTATTTATTTATGGATTACTTATATCCCACATTTTCCCACTCATGCAGGCGCAATGTGGCTTACATAGAATTAAATAAAAGTACAAAGATAAAACTCAGGCAAGTGCATCCCTGCTCATAGTGCTTGAAAGTAAGGTGTGTTGGAGTACATGTCTGTGTTAAAACTGCAGAGGGAATTCTGAACATGCTTCCAGTAGCTGCCACAGAGCCTTTGCACTTAAGGCGTATTTTAAAAAAATTCTTATTTATTAATTTTCAAAATATTATAATCACATAACAATGCAACAAAGGAAATAAAGGAAAACAACAGTATAGGAAATATATATATCATATATCATGAAAACGTTATAATCTTTAGTCCACAATTATTAGATAACCGAGCCAAGATATTAAGAAATTAAAATAAAGGAAAAAGAATCAACATAATAAGACGCCAACATCGGGAACAATCCTCAGCCAGCATTACAATGCATCTAAAACTAGGATTTATGTCTGAACCTTTATTTCCTCTTTAGAAACCACAGATTCTAATAATTGCTTAGGGTCAGCAAAGACGTAGGAATTATTTTGAAAGGTGAAACAGCAAGCACAAGGAAACCAAATTTAAAAGCTTACAACCAAGAGTGCAAGGCTAAGAATTCATGACATCTCCTCTGGGTATTCCTAGATGAATTGGGAAAAATTCTTATCTTTGACTCCTAGAAATCATAGTTCATATATCGAAAATATAACTTCAGAATAGTATCTCTGTCCGGTTTCAAGGCAAAAGTCACCAGTAAAGTGGAACTTTGAGAAACAAATTCCAAAGATGATTACAGGAAATCTGTTAAATTAACTTTTTGGTTATCTTCTCTTTGTTTAGCTCCAGGTATCAAGTAGTTAGCTCTCACTAAAGGTGACTGTGTCTCAGATGGAAGTTTTAAAACTTTTCAGAAGTATTTTCTAACCATTTCAACAGGAGCTATCAAAGGTCAGCGTGGAAAATTCAAAAATCTTAGTGTTCCTTCTTAACTGATTTTCCAGATACTCCATCTTCCAACTGGTTAGCTTTTAGTGTTCCACGTAATCCTCTTATTTCCCAGTGTAGTCACTTTGTGTAGCTGCTGATCTAAAGCCTGAGAATGGGCATCTACCATTCCTGTTACTACTCCAACCTTAGAAGAGAATATAGTAACCACTTGTATTAGAGACTAATTTAGGGCATTCACAGCGTCCCACAGTGTGTCCGAAGTAACTACAGCCAGTTTAGTGAGCGTGTCCACCTTTGACTCTGAAGTTCCTGTGGAATCCAGATGGAGAAGCTCCTTCTCCAGGTCCACCTTAATACCACCTAGCAAAGAGTTTGTGGGTTGTGGCAGGGCTGGCCTAAAAGCAGGGCTGAGAGAAACCCCGCTTGCGTCACTGCTGGTATCCACCGGCACCGCCGAAGAAGAAAGTAATCCTCTGTGTGCAGGGATTCCGAAAGAATCCCGTGTCACTTGCTTCAAAGGCTGGGGGTCCACCTGGCAGTGAGGGCAACTGCTTAGTCTTCCCTCTCCTTTTCTCCATCATAAGGCAGGTAAGGTGTCTGCTCAGCAAAGCTAAACGTGGTCCCAGACGGAGCACCTGCTCGTGTGTCTGTACACGATGCCATCTTGGAAAGGCGTATTGTTTTTTGCCTGTTAGTCTGCATTATGCATAAAACCTTAACGTTCTTTAGTAATCATGCCCCTAAGCTAGCTCAGTATGGTTGAATTGACCATGAAACTAATGACACATCAACCCCTTTCTTCTTTGCCCACTGCTGGGGCAGTAGAAATGCCAGAGGTCCTTGGTTGGTCTTTCTGCTGCCGTGCTAATCCTTACTGGAGCCTTATGTAGACATCATAAAGATGAATGCAAAGAAAGAATAATACACAAATGGGCCTATGCGGCACTGAGAGCAGACGTTAGTTAAGAGCTCTTTTACCTTATTGTGCCAGGCCAAGCTCTTCAAATGGGGAAGCATAATGGAGTTTCCTGTGCCACCCATCTAGTAGGTGGTTTTGCTCCGAGGCTGTTGAAAACAAAACTAGATTTTAGAGGTTCTGTGACTGCAAGAGGAGCCGCTGCAGCTTTATAAGGGTCCGCAGAGGTTTTCACGGACCTTAGTGATGATTGAGCCTCATTGAACTTTGAAGTTAGAACAGTGCCCCTGAGACTCGGAAGCAGATTGGAAACTTGGGCAGTGTCCTACACGTCCAACGGTGGAAACAATGTGTCAATCCGGACAAGGAGGTCAGTTGGTTTCCCATCAAGTGAATGTCACGGGTACAGGCCAGATGGAAAGACTACCACCTCAAGCCAACGAAGGTTTGGAGGGGATCTGCTTCGGAAGTTTGTTAGTTCCTTTCATTGAGTTAATTTAACTGCCGGTTGTAATATTACAAGCTCTGTGGGACGCTATTATGGATTTGTCCCTTAACTGTTTCTACTACTCTGGATCTTAAAGCTTCCGAAGTAGTGAGTAGGGTGGTGACACACGACCAGAGACTAATTGCCCAAAATATTAAAATGGAAAAAGTTGAACAACTGTTGGGAGAAATGAAAAGCAAAAGTATAGAGACAGCACAAATAAGAGAGAGTATCTGTGAATTGCAAAATGGAGTACTTAGAAAATCAAGTGAGAGAGGATTACGTAAGCATTCTTCTCATTTCAACAGAGTCCTTGCCACCTATTCTGAGAGTGCAGTATTTAACTGTTGGAGACAGGATAATTCTGCTCCGAAACAACAGGAGGGTGGAGCTACTTCTATTATAGACTTATCTACTTTTCTGGAAAGTTCTCTGGAAGTAATAGCTAGAAAAACTCTGCTTCTAGAACTAGATTGTAATATGGTGCTTCGTCTTTATTCATGACGCTTACATGAATGGTTCTTGGGTTCATTAATATGTGAATTCCCTGACCTTTCCTTTGTGACACAAAAGTGCCATCTTAGCCCTTTGGTCAAGAGCTCAGGCACTTGTTGCCACTTAACATTTTGAATTTCTTTCTCAGTGTTGCATTTTGATAAGAATTATCTTTTCATTGAACCCTAAACAACTGTTGAACTTCTTAGTTTCATGGGAAGGCCCACTAACTTACATAGCTGTTGATTCTCATGGAGTTTGTTTGACGTAGCTGCATGCTATGGCGTATTCTCGTCTACTCTTTGGTTTTGTATTTCCTAATTTGATGTTAGAAGTTTCTAGCTTATTTCTTTCTTGGTTCCAAAGTACTGTGGGCTAAAAGTGATGGTATAATTTCCTATGTTAATTTCTAAAATTGAATTCAGATCTCTGTATTAAGAATTTATTTTTTTTGCTTATAAAGTAAATAATTTTCAGAAAAAAAAAAGTAAAATGAAAAGAATAATGCAGAAAGGGCTGAAGAGTTCACTTGGGGAGGGATATTCTACGTATAGTGAAATATTGTATTCCTTTTCATACTTAAAAAACAATTTTAAAACCATAAGAACAGATATAATAGGCAAAGAAACTATACAATGGCGTAAGACATGGGAATAGGAAAAAACACTGAATAAGAGGAATCTGATTAATTTCTTTTCTTTTTCCCATTTCTTATAAAATCATCAGTCTGCACATTGTGTGTCCTGCAGCTTCATAATGTTATATGATACAGGTTGTTTCATTCGTCTTTATTTGAGCTTCCTAGATAACTTACTGCAGCCTGTGTCCATCATGGTTCAAACATTAATACTAGTAATACCGTTCCTGTATCAGCTTTGTAAGTGTTATCGCTGTCTGTTTTCCCGTGAGAGGCTAGAGGGGCCTTTTAGTCCAAGACTGTTTGTATTCAGCAAGGCCAAGATAAGTTTTTATCTCCACAGATAACTCAAGTGCAGTCGGATCAATATAGTTACAGTGAGATATATTGCCAATATTTATTGCCAGGACCCTAATGAATTTTTGAACACTGTCAAAGGTTTGGATTCGAGTTCTTCTTCTTTTTATTTTTTATTTTTTTTGTACAGGGAGACAAGGTGCCTGTTTCCTTGAACTCCAAATTGTGTTGCAGAGCACAAATCTGCACGTTGGATTATTGAGCAAAAACACCATCATGCTGGTTGGTTAAGGAAATCTTTCTTTTGCTATCTCAGTGTAGTTGACTGTTTTGCTAGCTGATCCTAGGGGGATTTTGCGCACAATATTTGAAAATTCTGTAAAATTCTGCGCATTTTATATGTAACTAGGAATAAATGCCCGTTTCTGAGGGCAATGAAACGGGCGCTAGCAAGGGGCCCCCTCCCTCCGAGCTACTTGCCTTGTTGGGTGTTCGCGTCGCTGTGTGTGGGTAGGGTTTTTTTTGTTGTTGTTGTTTGCTGCGCCTCCGTGGCCGTGCCTGTGGAGTTTCGGTTTCGGGCCTCGAGTGTTATAGCTCCGCCCTCGACGTCATGACGTTTTGACGCGAGGGCGGTGCAGACACTCCAGGGCACACCGGATATCTCGGGCGCCTCAACTTCCGTGGAGGCTTCAGAACGTTGGGGTTGCCTTTTATATAGAGAGATTTTCTTCTGCAGAATTCCCCCATTATAAGGGCTGGCATCTCACCACAGGCATGAAATACTGCCCCCCCCCCCCCCCACCACCACCACCACAGCAGTTTCCCATGCACCTTTCTGCAGATCTCCATTTCACCCCACCCAATTCCCATGGAGGTAATGAGTGCATAATAGTCCTCCATATGCTACCCAAAAACATTCCTTTTCTTACAGAGCTTTCCATTTTCCTTACCAGTTAGCAACTATGGGTGGCATAAATACCACAAAGTTTATAAATCTAAATAAGTTCATTTAAATAAATGATCACTGAAAGTCTTAAGAAAAATGATTTATAGAAGAGTAGAAGACTTCAGATGCTCAAAGTCCTGCGCAAAAAAATCTTTTCCGGAGATGGGAAGGCGGTAGAACTAGAGGACATGAAATGAGATTGAAGGGGGGCAGACTCAAAAAAGATGTCAGGAAGTATTTTTTCACGGAGAGGGTGGTGGATGCTTGGAATGCCCTCCCGCGAGAGGTGGTGGAGATGAAAACGGTAACGGAATTCAAACATGCGTGGGATATGAATAAAGGAATCCTGTGCAGTAGGAATGGATCCTCAGAACCTTAGCCAAAATTGGATGGCGGAGCAGGTGGGGGAAGAGAGGTTGGTGGTTGGGAGGCGAGGAGAGTGGAGGGGCAGACTTATACGGTCTGTGCCAGAGCCGGTGATGGGAGGCGGGACTGGTGGTTGAGAGGCGGGAAATACTGCTGGGCAGACTTGTACGGTCTGTGCCCTGAAAAAGGCAGGTACAAATCAAGGTAAGGTATACACATATGAGTTTATCTTGTTGGGCAGACTGGATGGACCATGCAGGTCTTTTTCTGCCGTCATCTACTATGTTTCTATGTTACTGAATCATAGATATGAGATGACATCACTAGTCATAAAAACCTCTCCGTCCTTCCTTTATTATAATCTACTATCATTTTTGTATTTTTAAATATTCCTAGTAGGGCAGTAAACGGTGCTAAACTTTACACCTTCAAATTGTACAGAGCTGAAAGTGTTCTGTATGGAAAAATGGGCCAGAACTCCTCAAGTGTAGCGAGAGAAACTGATCAGTAGTTATAGGAGACATTTATTTATTTGTTTGTTTGTTGCATTTGTATCCCACATTTTCCCACGTCTTTGCAGGCTCAATGTGGCTTACAATACATCATGAATGGTGGAAATACATAAGAAAAATATACATTTAGTATTACAGAAAGAACTTGGGTAACATGATATTGATAAAACGTGATAGTAGTTTAACAAGCAAATATTGTAAGACAGTTCTGGAGATATGTATAAGAGTTAACATTTGTTGATCTTTGTGGTATGCCTTGTTAAAGAAATGGGTCTTCAGTAGTTTGTGGAAGGTAGTTAGTTCATAGATCGTTTTTAAGTTGCGCGGCAGCGCGTTCCAGAATTGTGTTAATTGTGTTTAATTGACGTTATTGCTGCTCAAAGAGGTGCCATCAGTTATTGAATGGGCTTACCCACTCTTTCACAAGAATACTTATTGAATCTTTTTACTAAATAATCAAACTACACTCAAAAGGAGGAGCCAAAATAAGTATTATAACTGGAGAAGGCTAAAATATCAGAACCGCTTGGTAAGAAAGTAGTATCGAACGGATGCTGTAGATCTGCCGAAAACCCCCTACTCTTTGAACTTTGTGTTGGATTACACATATGGGATTTACCTTTATCTTTGGTTTTGTGGTTGAGTGATACAAAATTTATTGAAATTGCAAACTTGTGAGGCCAGCCTGGTGGTCTAGGTAGCAAATGTTTCACCCTGCCATTTGGAAGTCCATGATTATTATTAAATCCTCAAGTAGCATCTTCTGCTCCAGGGGTTGACTGGAGCTGACGGAAGAGGTAGCAATTCACATTCCTGAGGGGGAAGGGGCTATGGAGGGAGAGCTGCGGTCATTGCTTAAGGATAGCAGATAGTGCCTAGATGCAAGGCCTGTGATTCCAGGGTTCCAGCAGAAGCCCTGGCTGAGGTCTGTCTCTAGATGTATATCCCAAGATTCTGAACAACTTACATACTCAAAATACAGAACGTCACAAAAACAAAATGCTTTAAAATTACTTACGTGTAAAACTACATTTAACCCAGATCACTACTACTACTACTTAACATTTCTAAAGCGCTACTAGGGTTACGCAGCGCTGTACAATTTAACATAGAGGGACAGTCCCTGCTCAAGGAGCTTACAATCTAAAAGACAAGTGAACAGTCAGTCCGATAGGGGCAGTCAAATTGGGGCAGTCTGGATTTACTGAACGGTAAGAGTTAGGTGCCGAACGCAGCATTGAAGAGGTGGGCTTTAAGCAAAGACTTGAAGATGGGCAGGGAGGGGGCTTGGCGTAAAGGCTCAGGAAGGTTGTTCCAAGCATAGGGTGAGGCGAGGAAGAATGAGCGGAGCCTGGAGTTGGCGGTGGTGGAGAAGGGTACTGAGAGGAGGGATTTGTCCTGTGAACGGAGGTTTCGGGCGGGAACGTAAGGGGAGATGAGGGTAGAAAGATAGTGAGGGGCGGCAGACTGGGTGCATTTGTAGGTAAGAAGGAGAAGCTTGAATTGAATGCGGTATCTGATAGGAAGCCAGTGAAGTGACCTGAGGAGAGGGGTGATATGAGCATATCGGTTCTGGCGTAAACATCTTCAAAACTCTTCAATCTTATTTGGAATTAGTCTCTGGATATCCATCTACAAGATGACTCCTGTTACTGCTAATGGCAGAAAAGTAAAAGCTATATATTTTGTGACATAAAACCTGTTATTTCTAAGTGTACCCAAAGCTCTGCATGACTTCAGAAAACCAGTAGCCGAGCTTGCAGTTCTTGGAGCACAAAGTTTACTTAGTAACACCATCGTGGTCTCAGCATTTTCCTCTGAGGGAGGCATTGCATGTATTATCCTGGAAAGCAAATATTATTTTAAGCAGATGGGGCAACTTTCAATGGCTGTTGTATTGTACAGATGTCTCTTTCACTTCAAACTTGCCACTGTACCCAGAGAAGGAAGTGTCTTTTGACAGCTGCTCTGTTTTCACTAGCATTTCATTCTCTTGGCAGTATATGTGAAAGAAGTAAATTTGTCTTGGAGGCACTGACCATTTTGCTTTAATTTAGTTTAATTTGAGCCGCATCAATTGTTCTTGGAGCTGTGTGTTACTCAGGGCTCCTTTTTCCAAAACCTATTCTGTTCCTATGGGCTTTGTGGCTTTTACTGGGCTGGAATCGCTAGCGTGGCTTTGGAAAAGGAGCCCTTTATTTTTCCTCAGAAAGAAAGTGGTGTGTGCAGCCATGTTCTTTAAGTTCTGTAGTCACACTATTTGCTTCACTTTTCCTTCAATTGCTTCTGATATGATGCTGACTTTTTATTAATTAAAAAATTTTATATACCACCTACAATTGAAGCAGCATCTATACATCCTTAAGATATTAAATAAAATACAAACAAAATTTAGCAAGAACCAAAAACAGCAATCGTCTCTAATTGTTTTAATAAAACTGGGCAAAATTATTTAATAACTGTACCTGTTGTGGCTATTTTATTCCTCAAAGAAGAAGCCGCCACTAAGAATGCACTTGACCTCCATTGAACTCTTCTCAAACTCTCAGAAGACGGAATTTCCTATAAAGCATCATGACTTGAATGTAAAGTTTGTCCTGGTGTATACTGGATAAACGTCTGTGAGAGATGAGAAGGAGCCTCTTTACATAATGCTCAAAATAAGACACATAATGGAGTTAGTTGGCAGTAATTAGGATTTAAGTGTGCATCTGCCCTATGCCCCGTTCTATAACATAAGTGCTTAAACTGCATGCTTATTTATTTATTTATTTGGATTTTGCTCACACCTTTTTCAGTAGTAGCTCAAGGTGAGTTACATTCAGGTACTCTGGATATTTCTCTGTCCCAGGAGGGCTCACATTCTAAGTTTGTACCTGAGGCAATGGAGGGTTAAGTGACTTGCCCAAGATCACAAGGAGCAGCAGTGGGTTTTGAACCGGCCACCTCTGGATTTCAAGAGGTGGAGGAGTGGCCTAGTGGTTAGGGTGGTGGACTTTGGTCCTGAGGAACTGAGTTCGATTCCCGGCACAGGCAGCTCCTTGTGACTCTGGGCAAGTCACTTAACCCTCCATTGCCCCCTGTAAGCCGCATTGAGCCTGCCATGAGTGGGAAAGCGCAGGGTACAAATGTAACTAAAATAAAATAAACACTGGGCCACTCCTCCATTCCACTCATAGCATGCAACTGAAAGGGGGACATAGCCACGGAAGGGGTTTGGGTGGGTCAGGGGCGTTTCCAAAAATTAGGCATGATGTTGTACTTGGACCTCTTCTCTTCTCAATCTACACCTCCTCCCTAGGCTCACTGATCCCGCCCGTAACCTCCGCTCACAGGACAAATCCCTCCTTTCAGTTCCCTTCTCCACCACTGCCAACTCCAGGCTCCGGTCATTCTGCCTTGCCTCACCCTATGCGTGGAACAATCTTCCTCAACCCCTTCGCCAAGCCCCCTCCCTACCCATCTTCAAATCTCTGCTTAAAACTCACCTTTTCAAGGCTGCTTTCGGCACCTAACCTTTCGTGAAATATAGTATGCCCTATCAGACGGACTCTACACTTGTCTCTTGACTGTACACTTGTCTTTAGATTGTTTAGATTGTAAGCTTTAGATTGTACACCTGTCTTTTAGATTGTAAGCTCCTTGAGCAGGGACTGTCCTTCCATGTTAAATTGTACAGCGCTGCGTAACCCTAGTAGCGCTTTAGAAATGTTAGGTAGTAGTAGTTGTAGTATACTTGGATTTACACACTAGAGTTGCACAGGGACAGAAATTTCACCTCCCTCCCCCCCCCCCCCCCCCCACCCCCAAGTAATCTCCTCCATCCCTTCCCATTCCCTGTGGTAAAATAACTCACCTTAACAGTAGCCCATAACGTCCTTTCTCAGTGCTTATGGGGATTTCAATGCTATATTAACCATATCCAATAATTTTTTGTGCTATTTTTAGGCAGGCCTGGTACTTCACTTCCGTAGGAACCCCGCAGGAATCCTGTGGACCTGGAGAGGATCCCTGCGGGATTCCTGCTAACCCCTGTTTCTGTACAGTTCAGCTGTTGGGCACAAGAGTTTACAGCAGGTTTCAGCAGGTGTAAGTTTGGGCATTGGAATTTGCGATATTGCTTAGTGCTAATTTGGGGTACCATTTACTGAATCTGGCCCTCTGTATGTGATGCATTAAATTAATATTTGTCAGTTATTGTGAGTCAGACATTTCAGAATTAAACTACTTTCTCTCAATATTAAATTGCTGGTCTGTTAAACTTTGATTTTATAAATCGGGATATACACCTCACTTTCGCTTGGAATACTTTCCTTGTTACTTATCTTTTTGGATGTAAGTTATTCTCATGTGCCCTGTCTGATGATTCTTTGAACCTGTTGATAGCTAATTTCCCAATTCTGTAGGCTTGTCAACCTCCAGATGTCAACTTTACACAGAAAAGTCATTTATATTTTAATCTCCTAAGGGAAAGAGTAAAGAAGCAGTATGCTGTAAATGAAACATACATCCTTGGGGAATGATTATACTCAATTTCACTTCCCTTACCTTACCACTTGTGGGTTTTGTTGTCAACCCTCAGTATACAGTTTATTACCCTCTTCAGCTATGTTATTGATTGTATATTCATGATACATGGTTTTCTTGAGTTTTTAATGCATTCTAATTAAATCAGAAGATTGCTTCTATCCCTTCTTGTTGCATCTAAATATTTACTTGGGTGACTTATTGCTAAATGAAAATGCACAAAGCAAATGCATGCCATATTTTCTCATGAAAAATCTAGATTTTTTCCCTGAAGTTCATTATGCATAGACTTTTAAAAATAAATAAATACATAAATAACTATGAAAAACAAGACCAGCATTCCATTAGGGGCATTTGCGTACCTCAAAGATATAAATCGTGCCCCAGGTAAGCATTTTTGTGTAGTAGGAAGGAAGTTCTAGAGCAAGGAGTCATGGAAGGAAGTATTTCTTTACAGAAGGTGTTGGAGGCGCATTGATCAAAACCGCTGTGTGAGCTAGATATATATATATATATATATATATATATATATATATATATATATATATCAATAATAGAAAAATGAACAATTTTATGCCGCCAATCACTGGCTAAATTCAGAGGGAATCAACTAGTCTAAACGTTTACCAAGTGTTGTCATGTTTTCGAAACAAAGCAGCTATTCATTCAGACTGATTTATCTGAAATTTCTTTTCCGTTAGTGATTGTACCCTTGACAGTAGGTGTTTATCTGATAATTGATCTTCCCCCATCATTGGAGGCACCGTTCTTCCATACAGAATATCTGACTTTCAACCCACATTATTATTTTTTGGTAAGTCCTATGGCTGTGAATTGCCACCACTAGAGAATGACACGGGGATAAAGTTTGTCTCCATCCCCGCCCTGTCCCCGTGGGCTCTGTCCTCATCTGCAGAAGCCTTGAACACATATGATTTTATATTGAAATCTTTTTATTAAAGTATAAAAAAGAACAATATGTTGTACAGTTGTTGTGTATAAATTACAAATAGAGAACAATAATAACAGTGAGCAGCTATAATAACCCTCCTCACCTCTACCCTTCCAATCCCAACAATAGGCGATTTCTACTACACCAAGGAATCCTAATTCACACTGTTAAAATGTCCAGGGGTATAAAATACAACCCGTTCTGTCTGCCCTAGAGGGGAGAAATATGCCCTGTGAAGCACTTATGATTTTTTAATCTGTGGATGAATAAGTCATCAACCATCTCAGGATTCAGTCTAGCTCTCCTGTCTTCCACAGTCCTTCCTGGAATAGAAGTTGTCTTCTTAGAAGATGTGCTGGTAGCAGGATGTACTGGATCAACCATACACATTTTGCTAGTTGTAGCCAGTATGTTTGCTTGTTTTTCCAAAAAATCAAAATATCTTTGTAGGCATCACTTAAACATAAATAACAGTCCAGTTCATTAACAGGTTTCAAAGTAGAAAATGACACGGGGACAAAGTTTGTCCCCTATCACCATCCCTGTGGGCTCTGTCCCCGCCCCATCCCCGCGGTTACCGCGGTTCCCCGTCCCCCGGGAATTCTGTAGCCACCACTAACAAAATAGCAGAATATTTTATAGTGCAGCAAAATATACCCAGGTGGAAAGAAATGCTAGTTCTGGAAAGTAGTTTTCTGTTACACGTTGTGTTGTCTATTTGTATATGTTTGAAAGCTTATTGTTGTGTTAAATCATTCTGTTTGCAGTTGAATTAAACTTTAGCATAGCTTACCCATTGACCTTATCAAGAAGTCAACATGATCTCTGGTATTTTCTCCTTCCGTTTTAACATTGTAAATAACAGCACGTAGGCTATCTGGCTCATTCACACAGCCCATTTGAGTTTCTTTCTCCTGGTTCTCTGTCGTCATGGCTAGATAAGCATACACGCTCCCATATTAAAGCAGCTCCATAATGCTCCTCCCCACCTTCTCAACCCTTTTCCTATCCAGGCTCAGTTTTAGGGTGAGGCACCCTAGTGATGAAACTGTAATGTCACCAAGGCAAATCTTCAGGGTTGTCTGGCCTTGACTGAGCCCACATCTTGGTTTCTACAATGAATCCCATTCTGCTTGATGCCCCCCTGTTCCTGTCGCTGCCTTTTATGTGCATCCCAAGTGTAATCCCAAGCATGCTTAAATTCTGTTACAGTTCTTGCCACCAGAAAAAATACCCACAAAAAATGCAAAGAGCGCCAAAATCCCACGGGGTGGATAAAATAAAAAAACAAGGAATGGGAACTGGATTAGGCTCTTCTAAAACAGACTCAGGACCTCAGGACTCCAAAATAAAGTTATAGGTGTTTATTTAAGCTGACTCGACACGGTACCATGTTTTGGCACATCCGTGCCTGCCTCAGGAGTCTTGATACATATACTTGACAATCGCATTTCTCCTTGGCAATGCATCTGGTAAAATGAACATTAGCTGGTCTTTAAAAAGACCATTGGTGAAAAAAGCAAATGATGTATAGCATTTTGCTGGTAGCTTCTTCCAGATCTTGCCTAATGTGCTTACAGAGGGGATACCAGTATTCGTAAGATAAGTACTAAGTCTTGAATAATGGGGCTCAACAAATCCTAGGTATCAACTCTATGTGGTGCCTAGAAAATGCACTGTGGCATATTGTCCCCCTCCCCCCTTCTCCTAGTGTTTTAGGCCATAAGCCCAGCAGAGAGTTCTGTGTTGTGCCGCCAATCACTGGCTAAATTCAGAGGGAATCAACTAGTCTAAACGTTTACCAAGTGTTGTCATGTTTTCGAAACAAAGCCAGCTATTCATTCAGACTGATTTATCTGAAATTTCTTTTTCCGTTAGTGATTGTACCCTTGACATTAGGTGTTTATCTGTGCAGTCTGAAGTTTCTTAATAGTTTTTTCCTTGCATCCTACGAAAATGGAGTACACTAATCCAGGTGGCTTAATACCAATGATTGCACCAGCATACGAAATATTTCCCTTGGGAAAAAAGGTTTCACTCTTTTCAGCTTCCACATTGCAAAAAACATTTTCTTTGTCACATTGGTCACATGATTGTCAAGGGTGAGATTTCGATCAATAGTAACTCCTAGGAGTTTCAAGTTGTTTGCAACAGGGAGAGTGTGGGACGGTGTGTTTATATTAGTGTAATTAGTCTTATTAAACTGCGATGATAAGATAAGACATTGGTTTTTTTCTGCGTTGAGTTTAAGTAGGAAGGCATCCGCTGATGAGTTCATAATTTGGAACTGGTATGAATTTTATCTGTGATTTCTGATATGCTGCTCTTAAATGTTAAATGCTTGTATATGTTTGCTGTGGTGGTGTTAGCGCTGTGTTTCAGTATTTCAAGCACCAGTCACTTACAGTTTCTCCTCACTGGGAGAGGAGTTTGATCACAGGCTTGGACCCACTCTGTTTATACAGAATACTAATCCATTTCAATGCAACTGTAAGTGATTTATTTTGTTTTATCTTGTCAGTTATATTAAATGAAGAATGGAATTGAGGATTGGAATGAAGATCAAGTATACATATGTAGTATCACATCATACCTTATACTATGAATGTATCTTGTTGGGCAGACTGGATGGACCATACAGGTCTTTATCTGCTGTCATCTATTATATTACTATGTTCTTTAGCCTCTGGATATACTGCGCCAAAGTTAATGCTTTGAAGTAGATTTTTAGTCTTCTGGTGTCTCAATTATTTATTTTATATTTATTTATTTCATTTATATCCCACATTATCCTGATAGGTAAGGTTAAGTGTGGCTAACAACTTATTGTAATTAATAGTACAAAAAGTGATGCAGGATAGTATCTATTAAGTAGTAATAAAGTAAATGAGGATTGGGTATTACAAAATGCAATATGAAAACAAATGCTAGATGGAAAAAGGTAACAATTTATAGTCATCCATGTAAAATAACAATTAGAACTGAGAAATTGGAATAATTTTACAATTAGGAGTTTAAATTAATTATGATCTGTGAGAAACTGCTTAAACAGAGAGACTTTAAGGTATTTCTGGAGTATAAAATAATTAGGTTCTTATCTGATGAATTTTGAGAGGGAATTCCACCATTTGGTACAGAGGTAAGGAAATCCTGACATGTGGATTGACTTGTAGATCACATTTTTGCAACTAGGACAGTGGAGGGTTAGATAATCTCTTGAACCAGGGAGAGCATTGCGAAAAGGGAGATAAATAAAATTGCATATAATCAGGGTTGAAGCCATATAGAGTTTTTTTTTTTTTTTTAAACAAATGTACATAGTTTGAATGTTTGATTGGGTGCTAGTGTAACTTTATAAGCAAAGGGGCTGCACTTTCGAATCTCATAGCCTTGTAGACTAATCTTCCTGCTGTATTTTGAGCTGCCATCAGTTTTTTCTCAAGGAAGATTCCTTACAGCCAGTAGAAATGGCATTGCAGTGATCAAAGTGTTAATATTAATGTTTGTACTAAGGTTCTAAATATATCATTAGGGAAGAGATGCCCGATTCTTTTTAGTTATATTATTTAGTTACTAGTAAAAAAAAAAGGCCCATTTCTGACACAAATGAAATGGGCGCTAGCAAGGTTTTCCTTGGAGTGTGTATGTTTGAGAGAATAAATGTGCGAGTGTGTGTGTGTGAGAGAGAGAGTGAGTCTGGGTGCGAGTGTGTGTGTGAGAATGAGAGTGTGTGCAAGTGCTTTTGTGAGACACAGTGTGACAGAGAGTGTGTGTGTTTCACACAGATACAGTGTGTGCGAGAGAATGTGTGTGAGACACAGACTCTCTGTGAGACTGAGTGTATGAGACCAAGAGAGTGTGTGAGTGACTGTGTGACACACACAGGGTGAATGTGATACAGTGTGAGACATAGAGTGTGTGAGAGTGAGAGAGAGAAAGACATTGACTGTGAGAGAGAGTGTGACAGAGATACCTCCCCTCCCCCTCTGGTGTCAGGCCCCCCCTCTCTCTCTCTGGTGTCTGAGCGTTACTGTGCAGGACGCTGAGCTCTGGCTGTGCTTCAAGGAACTGACCAATCCTATTTAATAGAATGCACCTCCAACATTCTGAAGCCGAGATACCTCGTGTGGTTGGTCACTTCTGCTTGTGACGAACCCGGAAGTACGTGATGTCAATTCAGGAGATGGATACAGAGAGCAGAAATGCCTCAGCCATGCAGTCAGCTTCAGAATGTTGGAGGTGCGTTTTATTATATAGGATGATAGTGTTATGAGAGGATTCTTCATCATAAAGCCTCAGTGACACAGACCCAGAGTTGTCTGTGCAGTATTTAGATTGGCTTCAGTGAGAGCTAATTGCTACAGAAAGTGGAAGATCACTTGCTGATTAGCTGTGATGACTGTGTGAGAACTGCCAGGACTGAAGTGTGATCAGTATAAATTAATCTGTTAATTCAAAGTTGGGAAAAGATAAGTGTGTGATCAGAAACTGACAGGAAAGAAAGTCTTAGACTTCAGAAGTTGACAGTGTTAACAGTTAAGTGTGTGGCATATAAGGAAATCTGTGAGTATCTGGCAACAAACATTGTATTAATTCTAGCACAGGCGAGCTAAGTCAGTGCTCAGAGCTTGTAAAGAAGAAAAAATTTAAAAAAAAAAGGTTTATTCTGGTCAGTGTGGTTGTATATGATGGCACAGCTCAGCTCGGAGGCGGAAAGTGAGCAGGCTGAAATGGATGAGACCTCACACACACAATAAAACAAACTCTGGGAGTAAAGAGGAGTCTGTTGTGATTTAAAGGAAAGAAAATTATCAGGTAAGACATAATTTTTCCATACATAGATAGATGAGGTCCAGCAAGGGAAGAACCTAGAGTTTTGATCAGAAGATTCTTAAACTTTGCTTATGAAGTGGCCTTTATGCAGGGGTCTTCTGCTCATCTCTAAGAATTAAAAATAAATAAAGCCTTCTGTTCCAGGACTAATTCACCAAAAATTGAGGGGGAGGTGCATAAAACTTACCAGGCTAGCAGCGTGAATTTTTGACTGGTTTATTGAGCAGGGAATCCAGTGATGAATGCACAAAGGGTCTCTGCGGGCTTCTTACTATTCGCGGCAGTAGATGTCGGAAATTGTAGACTAATGTATTTAAATGAGTTGTTCAGTATTTAGTAAAAGAAATTTTATGGGAGCTCTGGAGCAGTCGTAGCGACAGGCTGGCGGGGAGGCAGAGAAGGCTGACGCTGGGCCGCAGCCTGACATGACGAGTCCTAAAGTCTGCTTTCTGTCTATAGTGGGCAGGCCTTGACACATCACTACTTCCACTGTACTAATTAATGCTGGTTTGAAAACATCATGTTCTCTTTAAATGCAAAGATCAATGCTTAGGGATCAGGTGTTAAAAGACCTCAAGAACCAGTTGTAAAAATTCTTTAGCCAGACATGAAAGGGTTAACAGAAGCCGAAGCAGTAGTAATCTAATTTTCTTTGCCTGCCCTGCTCCTCCTCCTCTTCCTCCTGTGGGCAATGGTGGTTGTGTTGACCATGGTGGTTCCTCCCACACTGACCTCCTGCAGCCAATCAGGCGTGAGTTCTCCGATTTGCTTTCCACATTTGGGCTATCAATGCTAACGAGTTGAAGAAGTGGCTCTGTTCCCTTTCTCTTACATTTTTTTCCCCTAGTTTCTGAAGTTACACTGCCATGCATGTGGCTTTCACGCAGCTTGTGTGCATGTATGAAAGCCATGTGTAGTGCAAACTGTTCTGAACATACGCAGAGCAGCCAGGCATAGAGATTGACTGTTCTGTGCATGCATAGCTTACCAGCTGGCTTGTTCCCTACTGAGCTGCTTGCTTGTTTGCGAGCAGCTCATTTGCATGCAATTTCCTTTCTGCATGGCTCGCTATTTCAGAATCATTCAGGGTTAACAGGGATGAAAAGGTACAGGTTTTTGCAAGGAGTTTAATTCATCTCCCCCTGAGTTGACCCTGATGTGTTCAAGCCTGGCCGAATCAAAGGTGAGGTTGACCCTGCAATACTCTGCATGGTTGAAGGTTGCTCATTGGCGGAGGGGGATGAGCGAGTAGTGGCCTAGTGGTTAGGGTGGTGGACTTTGGTCCTGGGGAACTGAGGAACTGAGTTCGATTCCCACTTCAGGCACAGGCAGCTCCTTGTGACTCTGGGCAAGTCACTTAACCCTCCATTGCCCCATGTAAGCCGCACTGAGCCTGCCATGAGTGGGAAAGCGCAGGGTACAAATGTAACAAAAATAAAATAGATACTATTGGAGATTCTACATGGAATGTTGCTACCATTGGAGATTCTACATGGAATGTTGCTATTCCACTAGCAACATTCCATGTAGAAGGCTGCGCAGGCTTCTGTTTCTGTGAGTCTGACGTCCTGCACGTACGTCAGACTCACAGAAGCAGAAGCCTGCGCGGCCCCATTGGTGATCTGCAAGGGCCGACTTCTACATGGAATGTTGCTAGTGGAATAGCAACATTCCATGTAGGATCTCAAATAGTAGCAACAGTGAGTGGCCTAGTGGTTAGGGTGGTGGACTGAGGAACTGAGTTGGATTCCCACTTCAGGCACAGGCAGCTCCTTGTGACTCTGGGCAAGTCACTTAACCCTCCATTGCCCCATGTAAGCCGCACTGAGCCTGCCATGAGTGAGAAAGCGCAGGGTACAAATGTAACAAAAAAAAAAAAAAAACAACATAATGGCTGCAGTTAAGTTGTATGTGGCTACATATATAAATAGAGAGCCCATAAATGTGTGGACATAATAATAATAAAACTTTATTTATAACCCGCTATATCTATAAAGGTCTAAGTGGGAAACAAATCACATACAAAATATAAAAGGTCAGAAAAATAAAAATTATTTCTTTACACAAGAAACTATACAAAAATTACTCTAAAATTAAAACATACAGCAGATTAAAATTTAAATGGTATTAAAATAATATCATACATCAGAGGAACCAAAAGCCTGAAGAAATAAATGAGTTTTCAGTGCTTTTTTAAACTGGTCCATATTTTGTATTGAACAAAGTTCAATGGGCAAAGCATTCCATAATTTTGGACCTTTGATGCAGAAAATAGATGATTTGCTTTCTTACAAATAAACCCGATGAAATGAAGGCACATCAAGTAGCTGTTTTTGAGATGATCTCGGAAAACGAGTAATTTGATAACATCTTAGAGTGGCACTAAGAGTTGGTGAAATATTACCATTCAATATTTTAAAAACTAGCAATAAAATTTTAAATTCAATGCAAAATTTTACAGGGAGCCAATACAGGGATTTCAAAATTGGAGTAACATGATCATAGCGAGAATCTCCTTTAATCACTCGGGTTATAGCGTTTTGAACTACTTGTAGCGCCTTCAGCATGTTACCGGTAATCCCATTACAATAATCCAAGAATGGACAAACTACAGACTGGACAATTTTATAAAAGTTTTCGACAGAAACCAGTGATCTAATATGCTGTACAATTCTTAATTTATAAAATACCTTTGCTGTTGTCTTTCCAACCTGGTTTTTCATAGGTAATGTAGTGCTAATCAGATTTGATCTAACATGAAGCGGTATAACAGAACAGTATGAGCTGTTCCCCTTGCTCTCGTAATCTAATACCACAATACTGGTGAACAGCAAAAAATAGACCCAAAGGGTAAAATAGTTTACAGTTCTTAGTCTATGGGTATAGCCCTCAGAGACCGAGGATTAACCAAGGTCTGACCTGCAAGACCCCAATATCTACACGAGATTATAGTGTCTGCGGTCCTATCTCTTTCATAGGGCTAACTTATACCCATATTAATTTGCTTATATACAAAAAAATCATTTTTATAGTTTGTATCAAAACATTCATTCTTTTTGCTGAATATTGCAATCTAGGACCTGTTGAGAATCGGTCCCTGCATTTGCGCCGCTGCATGGTTAAGTGATACCCCGGTCTAATATCTATATTGGAAAAGCCTGAGGAAGCCTGTAAGAAGGCGAAACGATATGGGCCCCGTTGTTTATTCAACTAGAGGGGTTATTGCGTTACTTCAGTGAAAGCTAATTGTTTTGAAGTTTTTACTGTCGTCTTTTCAGATTGCAATATTCAGCAAAAAGAATGAATGTTTTGGGTCTATTTTTTTGCTGTTCACCAGTATTGTGGTATCTAACATGAAGCTCCAGATGGAATGACAGTAGCAGAATGCTACAGTTTTGAAATGTAAACGACATGGAATGGAGTGTTATGAAATCATCTGGTTGAGTAGCTCCTCCTCCTTCACATCATCATCCTCCTCATCGTCATTCTGATGACCATACCTGGAATAGAATAGTACTTAAAACTTTATGGCCATGACCCCATTTTAACTAGAAAAAGGGAAATTCAATCCTGATCCCCTGCCTTGCCGAATGTGCCACTGCTTCTGGCCCTCTTACACATCCGCAGCACAGTTTCTGTAATCCCGCAACCTTCAATGTGAATTTGTGACTCCGTTTGTTGTTGTGACTTAGTTTGGGAAGTCTGAAATAGAAGCATTTCAGAGAAGGGTTATCAAATCAGTGCAGAGGCTGCATACTGTGTCTTATAAAATGACGCTCAAGGATGTAAATATGTAGGCTGAAAAATAGGAAATTTGGGTGCCAGTCACAATATATTCTTTTTAATTTCTGTTTATCTTCACTCCATTTTGTGCCATTTCCCTTACTTTTCTCTTTATTTTCTCACATTTTGAGGGTGGAGGAAAGGAATTTCCATGTTGAGGATTTGCTAAAATCTTGTTTGCTTTTATGTTCCTTTCCCTTCGTCCCTTCTCTTTTTTTTTGCCTGCTTCCACCCTTAGTTTCACATCAGTTTGCCAGTCTACATATTGTAGGCAGTGGTGTCTCTCTGCTTGTATGGATTGGTGTTGATGACTTCCTCAGGCTGAGTTAGGTCTCTCTGCATTACCTGGCAATAGTGACTGCTTTATATAGTAACATAGTAGATGATGGCAGCTAAAGACCCGTACGGTCCATCCAGTCTGCCTAACAAGATAAAATCACTGTATGTGATATTTTATATGTACCTGTCCTTGATTTGTCCTTGCCATTTTCAGGGCACAAACTGTACAAGTCTGCCCAGCACTGGTTTGCTTCCCAATTACCAGTGTTGCCACCCAATTGCCACTAATCTTCTGTGGATCCATTCCTTCTAAACAGGATTCCTTTGTGTTTATCCCATGCATTTTTGAATTCTGTTACTGTTTTCATCTCCACCCCCACCCCACCCCCAACCCCCGCAGGAGAGCTTTGGTCTCTCCTTCCCTGTGCTGCTTGATTACAGGCATCAGCAATGATTAATTTGGCTGCTCATTCTCCTGAGCATTTTCTATCCCTGTATACTGTAGAGGAGAGAAGAAAGAGAGGATAATTTAGATACTTAAGGGAGCAGGGCCGTGGCTACCATTGAGCGAGGCTGACAAAATGCCCAAGGCCACCTGAAATTGCATCATCTTCCTTTCCATCTTCCCCCCCCACGTCTGAATCTGATTGACTCTCTACCCTCCCCTTCCCTGTCTGCTCGTGCCCCTCTCCCACTATCCTCCAAACACTGCAGCAGAGGCAGCTCTGAAAGCTACTCTATTTGGCGGGGTCTTTTTTCTGCCACGTTCCACCCACAGGAAGTTGCATCAGAGAGATGGGACAGGATAGATAGGAAAGGCAGGCCGAGAGCAGCTTTCAGCCACAGCATTTGGAGGACCAGGAAGGCATGAATAGACAGATGCTAGACCTGGGTGCAGGGAAGGGAGGTGGAGAGACACTGGAATCGGATGCGGGGGGAGGGAATAGACGTAATAGAGACAGCAAGAGAGCCCTGGAGCAAAGGAAAAGGGGAGAGAGATGCTGGACCTGGGGATGAGAGAACTGAGGGAAGGGAGAGAGAGACATGGAGCATAAGTGGAGAGGGAAGAGAGGGGGGCAGATGCTGGGCTGGAGGGAGCAGATGAAAGAGAGAAGAGGCTGCACTGGGGGAGAGTTGCTGGCCCAATGGAGATTGGGGAAGAGAGATGCCAGACTACAGAAGGTGTGTGGAGGGTCGGGGGGGGGGGGCACAGGAGGAGGGGAGGAGAGAAGCCAACCATGAGGAGGGAGAGGGACACATGAAATGTTGGCTCTGGAAGAAGCATAAGGACAGGGACATAGAGGGGAGACACTGGACAATACGGATAGAGACAGATAAGAAAGATGGATGATGGAGATAGAGAAGAAATGTCAAAAGGACAGGAGACCCTGGAGAGAGTTAAGACAAAAAAACAGGAAAAGCAGATGAGAGACAGAAGGACCAAAGCAATGCTCGGACACCAAAGGTAGAAAAACAAGTATTTTTTTCAGACTTTATTAATGTTGGCTTTGGGAAATGTGCATCCTTCCCCCTCCCCCCCAGTCCTTACTATCTTGGGGGCCCATCTCAATTTTTCTGCCCAGGGCCCATTCAATCCTAGATCCCCACCACTGTCAAGAAGATGTATGTATATGTACACACATACACACTCATAATGAAAAGAAGCAGACTTCACTGAAAGACATTTTAGAAAAAGAAGACAAAGCTCAGAAACAGTCCTGTATGTATGGAATACACTGTTGCTGGAGGTCAACATGGTGGCAAAATTCACAAAAATATGGGATAAGTTCATAGAATTCTTGTGACCAAATTTTGTTTCTGTCATTCTGTGAGACATATATGCTAGTAAATCAAGCTGTTAATTGAGAGGAAACAGGTAAAACACAAATTAAGCTGTTTTGTAGTATTGTTAAAGGAAGGGCTAATGTGGCAGCCTAGATTTGTGTTTCTAGTCTTTGTCAGTTTCACTTAGTGTCACGTTTCCTCTTTTCTCTTGTGTTGTCCAAAAATGGTCCACTCTAAATACCAGGTCATACAGATCAAAAATTCTGAACCAAGATATGTACTAATGAAAAGGAGCGTTATCTCGGAATATTTTCTTCTTGGCCACTTGTGTACCTCAAAAGTGCTCTTAATTGACAGGTGCCTGTGTATGATAGGCGCCATTCCATAAGGTGGCATCAGACTGCAAAGGGGTCCTACACGTTTGTTGGATGCGTGAAATGTCCTTTCACACATCAACCGCACAAAATATAATGTAAAAATTCTTTTTAAAAAATGTGGCACAGTAGCAGTAGTCCTCGCTCCTCCCTCCCTCTAGATCAGACCAGACGTCCCCAGTAGATGGGAGATCCCTAGGCCATAATAGTACGGCCCTAGCCACATCGCCATTCCTCTTCTAGTTTCAATTCACTTCAATGTTGGCCTATACTAGTAAAGGTCCTTTAACTGAAAGTGTTGACCTACTGCTAAACCGACAGATGAAGGATCAATTTTTTTTTCCAACATAGTGTTATTTTTTTGTGCATGGTTCTGAAATTTTCTCAGCTTTGTAGATGCACCATTTATAAAATAAAATTAACACTTTTATTTTTCTATCCCTTCCTGCCTGTCTGTATATACTAATGCATGTCCATATTTACAAGTAATGATGGATTTTCAATAAACCTTTATGCCTCTGGAAGTATTTTACACAAATTATCTGTTCATTGAATACAGTGATGCTAACAATTTTGTCTAGCCATACAGCAGAAAAAAAAACCTGTATCCTTTATTTAAATAATCAGAACTTTAAGAGAAACATTTATGAAAGACCAAGTAGGATAATAACATATCTATTTAAGCTTGCAAGTTACCATCAAGCATGAATAATGTACTTGCAAAATGCTAGAAACCTGGAACCATTGCTTATTTTTCTGTTTAAATGTCTTGATATGGATGGGTCCCTTGAGATGCAAAATCTCACAGAAGTATCTTCTCAGTGCTTGTTTGACTGTGGCCACAGTTATAAACGTAGACATTTTCCTTTAACCTTTCATCTTAACAAGAACAATACTATCTATTTTCTGTCAGCAAGCGGGATATAATCTGACAGAAGTGGGTGATGTCATTGCACAGTGCAGGGACGGAATGGCTCTCCAGAACTAAGAACTAATGTAAAGTTCTGAACATGCGTGGCCCTTCTTGCGCGTAGCTGTCGCTTCCATTCTTCAGGTTTGTTTTTTTTCTGCTCTACCAAACAGATGTGAAAATAAAGCTCTCTCTACTCATTTTTCTAGCATTGTCTTTTTGAACATTTAATATTTATTTTAATGTATTATTTTATTGGGCCCTCAAAGTTCTACAGCATGGTTTAGACTAAGCCTGGCTTCAGGCTGCTCCTGGAATATGGATGAAAGTTCCAGAACTTTGATACCTGTAACCAGGGCTTAATTTGTAGACAGAAAGGAATTGGGAGTGGGGGTGGGGCCAGGGACAGAAGAGAACTTACTCCTACACACACAATGTCATTTGTGTATAAAAAGGAAGCTGGTTTGCACATATACTTGGAAAATTCATATATTTAATTTTAAAAATATTATTAAAGAGTATTGGCGACAGTAGGACAAATTTGCAACATTATGAACAAAATCTTGGACTAATCAGTGTTTTTCTGAACATTTACACATTTGATACCATAGTGTTCTCAGAAAGTTTTGGCAGCCCGGTTGGCATGGAGTAGTAGCTGGTTGGGGGCAGAGGAATGCTTAAATTTACAAAGACCTTTGGTCTGACAAAAGTATAGCAATTCTTATGATTTAAATATAAACAAACATGCGCTGTATCCACAAAAATCCCCCCCCCCCCAAACAACAGGTAAGGACATTTCTCCTTGGAAGTTATCATACAAGTGTCATCTGAGCAACAGCAACGTAAATCTCTCCACTACCAGACACACTGTGAAATACAAAACCTGGAAAAAACCATCTCAACATACATGTATCAAACCTGACATACAACAGTAGCACTAATTCAAACAGCAAGAACCCTACCTATGAATAGGCAACACTATAAATATTATACTGGACCATGGAACACCAATATACCTACCATTGATCAAACAGAACAAGTGGCCATGGAACACCAATATACCTACCATTGGTCAAACAGAACAAGTGGGATTTCGATAGATCTCTACACAAACTACATGCAAACAGCATACTGCATCTCAGTCACAGGCAAGCCACAGACAGACCTCACTAAATACAGATCATAAATTGGAAATAAAAATATGTAAACAAAAATTGAACTGATAACCTGAAGAAGTCAAAACTCATCACCCAAAGCTGGAAAAATAAAAACAAATTCATGTGCTCTTTTATTGAGCACAATGCAAAGATATCCATGATTCACATTTACTAAAACTAACATATTCCAGTTCATAAATTCAGAATAAAAATACTGTAGATAATATGCTGAAATCTTCTGCCCAGTGTGGTGGCGGCGGCCAAAGAAGCAAACAGGATGCTAGGAAGCATTAGGAAAGGGATGGTAAATAAGACTGAAGAAGACCTTAGGAAATTGGAAGACTGGGCATCCAAATGTCAGATGAAATTTAATGTGGTCAAATGCAAATTGATGCACATTGGGAAGAAAAGTCCAAATCATAGTTACCTGATGCTAGGTTTCACCTTGTGGGGTCAGCATCCAAGAAAAGGTTCTAAGGGTCATTGCAGGAGGTGGTGGAGATGAAAATGGTAATGGAATTCTAACATGCGTGGGATAAACACAAAGGAATCCTGTTTTGATCATAACTGAATAGATAGGGTTGGGCTGGAGTGTAAATTTTAATGGGCTTCAGAACTTAGTACAAGAACAGTGCTGGGCAGACTTCTACGGTCTGTGCCCTGAGAAAGGCAAGGACAAATCAAACTCGGGTGTACATATAAAGTATCACATACCATGTAAAATGAGTTTATCTTGTTGGGCAGACTGGATGGACCGTACAGACCTTTATCTGCCATCATTTACTATGTAGATAATATGCTGAAATCTTCTGCCCAGTGTGCGGCAATGGTGGCCAAAGAAGCAAACAGAATGATAGGAATTATTAGGAAAGGGATAGTAAATAAGACTGAGAATAATAATGCTCCTGTATCAGTCCATGGTTTGACCTCACCTAGAATATTGTGTTCAGTTCTGGTCACTGCAGATATAGCGGAATTATAAAAGGCTCAAAGAAGAGTGACCAGAATGATAAAGGGGATGGGAACACCTCTCATGAGCAAAGACTAATGAGATTAGGGCTCTTCAGCTTGGAAAAGAGATGGCTGATGGGGGATATGATTGCATCAACAAAAGTTTGTGTGGTGTAGAATGGGTAGAAGTGAATAGAATTTTTTTTTTAACTCTTTCAAAAAGTGCAAAGACTAGAGGACATTCAGTGAAGTTACAAGAAAATGCAAATAGGAGGAAATATTTTTTCACTCAATGAATAGTTAAGCTCTGGAACTCTTTGCCGGAAGGTGTAGTAACAGCAGTTGGAGTATCCGGGTTTTAAAAAGGTTTGCAGATGTTCCTGGAGGAAAAATCTATAGTCTTCTATTGAGACAGACATGGGGAAGCCACTGCGTGCCCTAGGATTGGTAGCATGGAATGCTGCTACTATTTGGGATTCTGTCAGGTACTTGTGACCTGGATTGGCCACTGTTGGAAACAGGATACCGGGCTGGATGGACCATTGGTCTGACCCAGGATGGCTAATCTTATGAACCATTCCTCTTAGTATCAAAGACATTATTACTATAGGAAGAAGCCTTTCATACCCCTCTCCAAGCAACCACAACCATCCCAGTGTCAGCCTTGTCTTATAGAGGAGGCAACCTGAAGCAACAACTGCTGTGCAATCTAATCTGTTTGACTCTGCTATTCGGACACTCCCAGTCCCCTTTCAGAAATATACATTCTGCCCTTTGTTTCAGCGGTCAGATACAGATGTTTCTTTAGGATTGGCAGAAAATAATGGGTTCTTGATCAGGCTACAGTCTCCACTTTAATAATAAGCGGTACTAGAGGAGACCTACAGGGACGTTGTAGAGAAGTCCCACCTCCAGTCTGGTAGCCCCTGTGCTACCTTGGAGGAGGGAGGTCTCCTAGAAGTGGAGCATCACCCTGGTGAAGTAGGAAGTACTCCTGTAGCCAGGACCTGCCCACCAGGTGATGTACTATCCTCTCACACTGAAGATATGTCTCCAAGTGCTGACCGGGAGGGAAAGGTTAGGACAGCTGTTGTAATTGGTGATTCGATCATTAGACATATAGATAGCTGGGTGGCTGGTGGACGTGAGGATCGCCTGGTGACTTGCCTGCCTGGTGCGAAGGTGGCGGACCTCACGCGTCTAGGGAAGGTAGGGTATCCTGATAGTGAGGTTGCAAAAGAGACCGTAGTAGATCAGGTGTCCTTAAATAAAAATCAGACAAAAGATTGCAAATTAATACTGTCAAGTACTAAGCATGATGTAAATAGGAACAACAAACATACTTTGAAATGTCTATATGCGAATGCCAGGAGCCTAAGAAATAAGATGGGAGAGTTAGAATATATTGCACTAAATGAAAAATTAGATATAATAGGCATCTCTGAGACCTGGTGGAAGGAGGATAACCAGTGGGACACTGTCATACCGGGATACAAATTGTATCGTAGTGATAGGGTGGATCGAATTGGTGGAGGGGTAGCATTGTATATTAACAAGAACCTGGAAAATTCTGCAGGAATCAAAACACTTCTTGGAATCACTGTGGATTGAAATTCCATATGTAAAGGGGAAAAGGATAGTGATAGGAGTGTACTACCGTCCACCTGGCTAGGATGAACAGACGGATGCAGAAATGTTAAAGGAAATTAGGGACGCAAACAAACTGGGCAACACAATAATAATGGGTGATTTCAATTACCCTGATATTGACTGGGTAAATGTAACATCGGGGCATGCTAGGGAGGTAAAATTCCTTGATGAAATCAAGGACAACTTTATGGAGCACCTGGTACAGGAGCCGACGAGAGAGAGAAAAATTCTAGACCTAGTCCTTAGTGGAGCGCATGATCTGGTGCGGGAGATAATGGTGCTGGGGCCGCTTCATAACAGTGATCGTAATATCGGATTTGATATTAGGTTTGAAGTAAGTATACATAGGAAATCAAATGCGTTAGCGTTTAACTTTAAAAGTGGAGACTATGATAAAATGAGAAGAACGATGAAAAAAAAACTTAGAGGAGTGACTGCGAGGGTCAAAATTTTACATCAGGCGTGGATGGTGTTTTTGAACAGGCCAGGCCAAATATATTCCGCGTATTAAAAAAAGGAGGATCGAAGACCAAACAGCCAGCATGGTTAAAAAGTGAGATATAGGAAGCTATTAGAGCTAAAAGAAAATCCTTCAGAAAATGGAAGAAGGAACCAATTGAAAATAATAAGAAACAGCATGAGGAATGTCAAGTCAAATGCAAAGCGCTGATAAGGAAGGCTAAGAGGGACTTTGTAAAAAAGATTGCGTTGGAGGGAAAAACACATAGTAAAAATTTTTTTAGGTATATTAAAAGCAGAAAGCCGGCAAAAGAATCGGTTGGACCGCTAGATGACCGAGGAGTAAAAGGGGCAATCAGGAAAGACAAAGCCGTAGTGGAGAGATTAAATGAATTCTTTGCTTTGGTCTTTACCGAGGAAGATTTGGGTGGGATACCGGTGCTGGAAATGGTATTCGAAGCTGATGAGTCGGAGAAACTTAATGAATTCTCTGTAAACCTGGAGGATGTAATGGGGCAGTTCTACAAACTGAAGAGTAGTAAATCTCCTGGGCCGGATGGTATTCATCCCAGAGTACTGATAGAACTGAAAAATGAGCTTCCGGAGCTATTGTTAGTAATATGTAATTTATCCTTAAAATCGAGCGTATTACCGGAAGATTGGAGGGTGGCCAATGTAAGGACTAGGGGGCATGCGATGAAGCTACAAAGTAGTAAATTTAAAACGAATTGGAGAAAATGTTTCTTAACGTGTAATTAAACTCTGGAATTCATTGCCAGACAATGTGGTAAAGGCGGTTAGCTTAGCGGAGTTTTAAAAAGATTTGGACGGCTTCCTAATGGAAAAGTCCATAGACCATTATTAAATGGACAGGGAAAATCCACTATTTGTGGGATAAGCAGTATAGAATGTTTTGTACCTTTTTGGGATCTTGCCAGGTATTTGTGACCTGGATTGGCCACTGTTGGAAACAGGATGCTCGGCTCGATGGTCCTTTGGTCTTTCCCATTATGGCAATACTTATGTACTTATGTAGGTAGATAAAACTTGATGCCTTTGTGGTCATTTCTTGTATTATCCTTTAACACATTTTTAGTTGTGTCTGTGTGTATTGCTAGTTGCAAGGGATTCATGATTCTACTGGAGTCTACAAAGGGTTTGCAAAAACATGCATTTTGATATTTTCAGAAAGTGAAGGGAGGGGGGTCCTCTGTTGCACATTGGAAATATTTGCCCTCTCAAGATGGTTGATTAGTACTGAAGCTAATTTCAGCATCTATCACTGCCTGGCTAGTTTGAATGTGAAATTTCAGTTGAATTACCTCGAGAGAGAGTTTTGGGCTCCAAATGTAAATGTGGGAGTATGGATAGAGAAAATAATGTATTTAAATAGTTTACAAGCATTTTGGAGAATGCTGTATCCATTGAGCTTGGCTTTGTTGTTCATGGATAATTGCCAACATTAACTTTGTGATAATGCAGTTTTATATTGTCATGCAGTATATGAATAAAGAGCCCCAGTAAAAGCACTTAGGACAGTGTTCTTCAATGCAAGGCCTGTGGATTAGTGATGGCTCCCGGAGACCTCTGGAGCTTCCCCCGTTGTCTTTTTTTCTTCCCTACTACTCTGCCTCTCTACCTAGGCTCAGGACAGAAAGGGGAAAGTGGATGGGGTTAAGAGCCACATGCTTGAAGGACAAGGCATTTATCTATAGACAAGAGAATGCATTTGGAAATGCTCACAACCTTGAGGATCCGCCCCCAATGAAGTTTGAAGGTGGGCTGGTGGGGATGGATGTCAGCACTGTTCTGATTCAGCATTGGAAGATATTTGACGGCTCTCTTTCAGCTTATTAGAATCCAAAGTGACCTCAGCTTAAAAATTAATGATGACCACTGACTTAAGGTCTGGTGTTTCCCAATTAGGTATAAATGTACAGCCTTTTTCTTCTTGCAGAGTAAAGAAAACGGGTTAAATATTTTAGAAGTTCAAAAAAATTGTGTGCATGCAAGTTTGATCATAAACTTTCATTTTAAACACGGTGTTTAGAAGTCATTTCCCTCAACCTGCTTATTTTTGGAGGTTTGAGATGAACTGAAGCCCTGCCAGAAAATCTGTTTTTCATCCCAAAACTACATTGAGTAGTCCTCACTCCATACAGCAATACTTTGATTCTTGTCTTCACTGTAGTCTCCTCGGTGTAATATTTTTATACAACCATTTTTTTTTCATAATCTTCATCTCGCCTCTGAGGAAAACAGTGTTAATTTCAACCAAATACTTAAAATTTTGATCAGTTTATTAGGTGTGGGGGGGCCAGTAAATGTTTTGTTTAGATTGTTTTCTGCTGACATTGTCTCCTATACTCAGGAAATCAGAATTCATGTAAGGCACAGGATTTCAAACCTGTCTTTAGCCCGGTTGTTCTCAACAACCAATTGGGTTTTCGGGATATTCACAATGAGTATATGTGAGACAGATTGGCATGCACTGCCTCTTTGGTATTCAGATCAATCTCGTTTATATCCAGAAATCCCGACTAACTGAGTGTGCTCTGAGAACTGAGTTGATAGACCTGATGCTTATGAATGGAAAGAATGTTTTTGATGTCATAGTGGGCAATCGTATAAGTTCCAGTTATCGCTAGATAATGTTGGAGCACAAACAATGATGGTTTGTTCAAAAGTGAGGGACCTAGATCAACTAACTTCATCAAGAAAGGGGAGAACCTCAAGGAGTTGGTAGCTCAGTGTGAATGTCTTGGGGAGATGGAAGAGCAGTGAGCAGAACTGAAAATTATTCTGGGAGCAAATAACCTATTTGTTAGGAAAGTAATTAACAGTAAGGGTAAAAAGAGGCTGCTGTGGTCAGGGCTGCCATTAGGGGCATGCAAATGGGGCAGTTGCCCTGGGCCTCCATGCTATAAGGAGCCCCACATCATGGCAAGCCATTTTGGAATGCAGACTGGCGCCAGGCAGGAGCAAGTTGAGCATCACTCCTACTCGATTTCCCCCTATATCACCAGGGACTTCTCCAGGTAGGCCCAGGGGAGACTACAAAAATGGGGTGGGAGTGCTGGCTCCTATGGTTCCAGCTAAATATTGGCAGGTACCCACTTAAGCTCTGACGGCTAACACCATTGAATTAACCCCAGATATTTAGTGCAGTTGCCAAGATGTGGCCTGGAACTGAATATCCAGAGCTAATACTGCCCGCAGTGATCAGCATTTAAAAAAAAAAAAATCTGACCACCATGTGCAGAATATTGACCGGATAGTTTATGGACATTTTCTAGATTACAATTTAATGTTATCCAAGTAAGCCAGGATAGAGTTTTTTCCTCCATTCATATGACTTTTTTTTTTTTCAGTAAAAGATTTACAGCTTTAGAAGGGAGGAAAGGGAAGTAGGAGCCCAAAAATAAAGTTGAAATAACGGTCTTATGTAAACAGTAAATGAAAGGATGTGGCACTGGGAAGCAGGCGTGGGAAATGTGTGTTCGATGTAGGGGAATTGGGTTAGAGGAGAGAGCAAAATGGCTGGCCTGGGGGAGTGGTGATTTGATATATAGGAGACATGGAAAGGTTGAGAAGTAAAGACTGAAGGAAAGGTTAGGCAGGAAGTGTGGGCTGAGGACAGAGAAGAAAATCTCAGCTGTAGGAGTGATTGAGAGTGAAAGAGTGCTTACATTTGGTGTTATAGCCCTTAGGAAAGACCAAGAGAGGGTATGGAATGAAGTATAACAGGCTAAGGAGGGGCATATATTACCAGAATTGTAATAAAGCTGAACCATGGTCTGTTTTTCAAAAATACTCTTGACAATTAGTAGTGATAGACCTTGCCTCTCAGCGTATAAGATGCGAATTTTCATTCGTGTCTGAATAAGTCCCCTGCAAACAGAGCTGTGGAGTCGATACACCAAAGCTTTGACTTTAACTCTATTTTTCTACTGTCCAATCCTACTCAGGATACCCTCAGAAAGCATGAAACATACAGTTTGCTAACAAAATGGCTAACACAGACTATGGGGGGGGGGGGGGGGGGCTGCAAATTTCAAATTTTAAATAAGGCCTCAAAGCTCAAAGAGCATCAGTTTGACCAAATATGTCAGTTTTCCCAAAGGATTTCCCAGATATTATCATTGGCCTCAGTAAATCATCAAACTCCAGAAAAAAAGAGAGCAACCAAAAAAACCTCCCAAAAACGGAGAAAAACGTTGCTCGCCAAAACCCTCACAGTCTGTTTTAGTCATCAAAAAACAAAATTCCCACAAAAGGCCTTGTTTGTTTAAATGTTTTGATTTTTTTTTCAGTCCCACCCCCCACCCCCCCAGGTAGCCATTTTGTTAGCAAACTGCATGTTTCATGCTTTTTGAGGATATTTTGAAAGTTTGCGTCCCCTTGTGTATTTTTTCTGATAGTAAATCTAAGAGAAATTTGATTAATTACAGAAACATAGAATATTGCTTTATGAACAAAACTAGGGCTAATAGAACACAAAATATATTTATTTGAAGTTTAAACAAAGAGCATGAACATAAAACAAATGCTATCAAATGAAAATATGCAATACACTGTTATGCACTTAGCGGTCTTTTACTAAGGTGCACTATTGAATTTAGCATAAACGGTAAATGATAAGACACCTATTATATTCCTAAGGATGTCTTATTTAGCATGCGCTAATCGTTAGTGCTTGCTAAATCTATTAGCACACCTTAGTAGAAAGGACCACACAGTATCTTTCCTCTTTCACTATTTCGTATTCACTGGCCCGCCTTCTTCACTGTATAAACGATCACTGTTTGGTTCTGCCTGGCCCTAAACATGCACAGAAAAGTGAATGATGTGTTAGAAATGTCTAAAAAAAAAAAAAAAAACCCAACAAAATAGTATCCAGTTACATCAAAAGTCAACACGCAATTTGTGAAAAGAAAAGCAAATGGCGGGTTTTGAGACAGTGTAAATATTCTACTATTCGCAACCAATCCACGTTTAAGCTTTTGTCTCCCGTGTCGACACCACCCTGTATATAGCCAAAATACAAACGCTGTCCTACATTACAGGATCAAATTGGTCCAGTGATATAAGTACATAAGTATTGCCATATTGGGAAAGACCAAATGTCCATCAAGCCCAGTATCCTGTTTCCAGCAGTGGCCAATCCAGGTTACAAATACCTGGCAAGATCCCAAAACAGTACAAAACGTTTTATACTGCTTATCCCAGAAATAGTGGATTTTCCCCAAGTTCATTTAATAATGGTCTATAGATTTTTCCTTTAGGAAGTTGTGCAAACCTTTTTTTAAACTCCGCTAAGCTAACCACCTTTACCACATTCTCTGGCAACGAATTCCAGAGTTTAATTACACGTTGAGTGAAGAAACATTTTCTCCAATTTGTTTTAAATTTACTACATTGTAGCTTCATCGCATGCCCCCTAGTCCTAGTATTTTTGGAAAGCGTAAACAGACGCTTCACATCTACCCATTCCATTCCACTCATTTATTTTATAGACCTCTATCATTTCTCCCCTCAGCTGCCTTTTCTCCAAACTGAAGAGCCCTAGCCGCTTTAGCCTTTCCTCATAGGGAAGTTGCCCCATCCCCTTTATCATTTTCGTCGCCCTTCTCTGCACCTTTTCTAATTCCACTATATCTTTTTTGAGATGCGGCAACCAGAATTGAACACAATATTCGAAGTGCGGTTGCACCATGGAGTAATATAAAGGCATTATAACATCCCCATTTTTGTTTTCCATTCCTTTCCTAATAATACCTAACATTCTATTTGCTTTCTTAGCTGCAGAAGCACACTGAGCAGAAGGTTTCAACGTATCATCAACGACGACACCTAGATCCCATTCTTGGTCTGTGACTCCTAACGTGGAACCTTGCATGACGTAGCTTTAATTCGGGTTCCTCTTACCCACATGCATCACTTTGCAGTTGCTCACATTAAACGTCATCTGCCATTTAGACGCCCAGTCTCATAAGTTCCTCTTGTAAGTTTTCACAATCTTCCCGTGATTTAATGACTTTGAATAACTTTGTGTCATCAGCAAATTTAATTACCTCACTAGTTACTCCCAACTCTAGGTCATTTATAAATATGTTAAAAAGCAGCGGTCCCAGCACAGACCCCTGGGGAACCCCACTAACTACCTTCTCCATTGAGAATACTGTCCATTTAACCCTACTCTCTGTTTTCTATCTTTTAACTAGTTTTTAATCCACTACCTCCTATCCCATGACTCTCCAATTTCCTCTGTAGTCTTTCTTGAGGTACTTTGTCAAACGCCTTCTGAAAACCCAGATACACGATATCAACCGGCTCACCTTTATCCACATGTTTGTTCACCCCTTCAAAGAAATGTAGTAGATTAGTCTACTATGTTGCCCGGCACCAACGTGAGACTCACCGGTCTATAATTTCCCAGATCTCCTCTGGAACCATTTTACAAAATTGGCATTACATTGGCCACCCTCCAATCTTCCGGTACCACACTCGATTTTAAGGATAAATTACATGTTACTAACAAGCTCATTTTCAGTTCTATCAGTACTCTGGCATAACTCAACTGATGCATGCTACAAGTGGTCCATTTCATTAATTCATTCAAAAATATATCCACTAAATGTCTATGTTTAAATCCCATGATGAGATCATTTTCCTTTGGCAAACCCATTTTGCTCTTGTTATAGGAGCAACTGATCATAGTCACCTCAGTGCAAAGTTGGATAATTATGATCCATGATTTCAAAGTAGTTGTGCAAATCATTTTTGAATTCCAAACAATGAGCTATAGTTGGAGCCTCCAGTTGTGTATGCAAATAATTTCTGTGTTCAGCTAACCAGGGGGCTATTTTAGCACAGGTCCCATTTTATGCAGTGAGATCTAGTTACTAATAACTCAGGTTAACAGCAAAATGAAGCGTCGTAATGGTAGCCCACATTGATAGCTTCCTCCCTAAATGATAAGGGCACACGATGACAGAGACCATAATGTGGACTTATAATCGCAAGGAAATTTCACTTCCACCGTTGATTTCCAAATAAGGGCATCAGATGCCCTGTCAACATTTGAAGACGTGATAAATCCGTAAGGATATTCACACACACTAACATTTTCTTACAGCCTTTTCCCAATTTGTAAGTTTGAATAATTTTATTCCAGACTTCTTTTGACAGCTTCAGAGTTGGCATGTTTAGACTTTTGATTCAAATTCCGTGTTACAGCAGAAACAACTTGATTCTTCGTCCAGGAGTATTCAGATCAGCTCATCTGCTGTGATTGGACACAAGTAGGCTCTAAGTTTTTGCAAGCCTTTTTAAGACAGTTTTTGAAATGGAAACAATCTGAGTTGTTTTGACAAAGTGTGTGAAGATTTATGCAATCAATACTGTAACTACATTTTATTCTTTTCACATTTAAAGTGTACTATAGGTTGTGTAGATAGATTTATTTATTTATTTATTTTTATTTTATTTATTTATTGCTTTTGTATCCTACATTTTCCCACCTATTTGCAGGCTCAATGTGGTTTACAATAATCATGAATAGTGGAAATATATTAGAAAATAGACATTTAGTGTTGCAGAAGGATCTTGAATAATCATGAATAGTGGAAATATATTAGTAAATAGACATTTAGTGTTGCAGAAGGATCTTGGGCAACATGATTATTAAAAAAAAAACCCATGATAGTAGTATAACAAGTAGATATTATAAGGCAGTTCTGAATATATGTGGAGGAGTTGGGTATATTCACATTGGTTGATCTTTGTGGTATGCCTTGTAAAAGAGGTGGGTCTTCAATAGTTTGCGGAAGTTCATTAATTCATAAATCGTTTTTAAGTTGCGCGGCGATGCGTTCCATAATTTTGTGCTCAAGTAGGTAAAGTTTGACACGTGCATTAGTTTGTATTTCAGACCTTTGCAGCAGTTTTAATGCATTTTGTTTGTATTTTTTAGACAAGGGATTGTGAAAAATGTGCAATGGTGGGAAGGGTCTTGCAAGGCACAGTATGTGTGTCTACATCATGTATGTTACACAAACGCACATACTGAATTTGCAGTTATAGTATCCCTGAATGTGCTAAAATGCTTAGTAGCAAGATACCCTTTTATTGAAAATATGCAAGATCTACAGTGGTGGTTGTACTGGGTTGTTTTTCAGATTGACTGGGTAATTCAAGTGTGAGGTTTTGGGTAGTAGTGAGTTCATTGAGAACATAAAAGCAAGAGGCAAGCTGCAGTATGCAGTGAACCTTAACCGTATAATTCGTGGCAGCTGCCATGACATTTTCTCACATTAAATTTAGTAAACTGAGCAGATAAAGCAGGATGCGTCTGTGAATAGTTTTTTGGAGCTTTTCCAAGTATAAGCAAAGCCTATGTCAGAAGTCAGGAGTTTTGAATGAATGAACCTAATTACCCTGAGGGCACATGTTGGTCACTCTTTAAAGTTCTTATAAAAACAAAGAAATTAATTATCTGGTATGAAAATGGTTATAAGTCTGTTGGCAAACATTCAATTAACTTTTTAGTACTTGCTGTTTAATGTTGTGTTTTAACTGGCCAACCATGGAGAACGACTTTCCTTTGAAACAGGACTGGAGTGGAACACTATTGCATTGCAGCTTTATTCAAATGGTCATTGGTCATGAAGAGTTTTTCCCATGGTCTTTGGGTCTAGTCACTGGTTATATTTTACACATGCGGCATGTGGTCTGATGTATCTTGGGTGGTTGTTCTATATGCAGAAAGAAAACTCGTATTGGTTTTGCATTTGGACTGAATGGGTTAAATCTAATAATCCATGCCAAAACATTTAGTAGCATAGTGCTTGCTATATAAATCTGCAGGCCTTACAAAATGAAGAAAAAAAACAATTTAGCATCATTCAAAGACAATTCATCTTCAGTTTAATTTTCAGTGTTGAATTCTAGAAGTGTTATTTTTTTTCCTTTTTTAGTTCAGCATTTACTTCTACCCTCAGTTGGTGACATGACTGCAGTGGAAAGCGCTCCTGTTTTAGAGGATTATATTTGTCATTGTTTGATGCAGTTCTAGTGTGTGTTCCAGTGGATTGTAGAGACGAAAAGCAAGAATCCCTAAAGGTTTTGAAAACATTTCCAATCACTATGAAGACAGGATGAAAATTATAGTAGCCTTTTCCCCCAGTGTCGCCCTCTTCTAGTCCTTCCTTTTCTTCTTTGCTCCTCTCCACAGCTTTCTCTTCTTTCCCTCCACTGCCGCCCACTGCCCTCCATTATCTTGGAAACAAAGTGCCTCTGTTATTCATCAGAGACTGCTTCCGATAGGTCTTAAGATCACTCAGATCCTAACTCTTCCTAAACCAGGTAGAAACCATACTATGGCAGAATCTCATCGCCCTATCTCATTGATTAATTTTGATGTGAAATTGCTCGCTAAAATTCTAGCTAACAGGCTTTTGAGGATGTTTCCCAGTTTAATTACTTCTCTGCAAGTTGGCTTTGTGAAGGGCAGGTGTTCTGATCAAAATGTTCAGCGTATCTTGACTTCTGTAGGGGAGATGGCTCACCAGAAACTACCATCCTTACTTATCAACTTTGACGCTGAAAAAGCATTCGACCGGGTTTGCTGTGATTTTTTTTTCTACATTGAATGCGCATGGTATCCATGGTTTTTCCAGGATGCTGTGCATACTCTTTATGTGGATCCAAAGGCGGTATTGAGCCGTTAATGGGCTTCTATCTGATTCTTTTCAGATATCACGGGTAACTAGGCGGGGTGCCCTTTATCACCTCTGTTATTTGTTTTGACATGGATCCTCTGATTAGGGACATGACCTCTAATCTGACTGTCAAAGGAGTGTAGGTGCAACGCTTGGAATTTAAGATCGCGGCGTTCACCAATGATTTTCTTGTCCACCTCATGCAACCCCAGGAATCTTTAGAGACCTTGCTGGAGTTTTTTTCGGGAGTATGGGGATTACTCGTAATTTTAGGGGAAAATGTATTTTGCAACATTGGATTGGCACATCTTCTTCTACTTACTTGCATTGGAAGCTTCAACTTCAAAATGTAAATGTTATTAGAACTGAGAGGTGCTAATTTTACCTTCAAGAGGAAGACAGCCTTCTTATCCCTCTGGAAAAATTATTTTCAAACTTTGGCTCCCTAAGCGCAAAGTTTTGTTTTAAGTATCTTGCATATGTAATGTTAATTGAGTTGGGTTGTGTTTGTTTGTCTGTCATTGGGAGGCATAAGAAAGCAACTTTCTGATGATGTATCTTGTGTTGGGGGATAGGGAGGGGGAAGGAGGGGTGGGCTATAGGGGTGGTATTGTGATGCTTGTTTTGTATATTGGTCATGAATAAAAATATTCTTCCAAACATTAAAAAAAGAAAAGACATTAATAAATCAAATCAACTATAACCAGAAAGTTTTTAACACGATGGCTTTTCTCCTAGTACATTGTGGCAAAAAAAAAAATCTTTTAAAAATCCATGATTTACTGAATTGGCTCTGGTCCACCTTCTAATGACTACCATGCACTTAATAAAATAACCAAATCATTATCTTATTTTATGTCAAAAAACAATCATTCAGAATAAAAAATGTTTTGTTTCATGATGTCTAGTGCATACCTGCCAACCTAAAAATGTACTGATGAATATGAATTAACTCATCAACCAAGAAGAGCACACTTTAATAGAAAAGGATTTATTTATTTACATTATGATTTAAATTGCTTATAAAAACCCCCACAAAAAGTAAAAAAAAAAAAACAACCTGTACTGCACAGAAAAAAAAAATATGTAAGTTCATTCTTTATTATACATGTTTTTGATTCAAAAGAAAGCTAAGAAAATGCCCCTGGGTGTTATTTTAATAATGTGTTGACAGTATTTGTACAAGATTTAAACAGATCAGCAAACATAAACTGAGTTGTTAACGCTAGACATACATAGTAACATACATAGAAATGCAGAGAATAATATCTTCCTCCAGGATCTACAGTTATATTTGGTAGTACTTTAGATCAGAACAAAAATTTAAAGCCTAATATCAGTAGGAGTCAAAGATTTGGTGCACCGACTCCACAGCCCTGGTTCGAACAGTTCCAGCATAGCAATACAGGGTCCCTTAAGGCACTGCCTTTTCTGCTGTTTAATCTGTTACCAATATGCAGATTGCTAGGCAGACTTGGAGTACACTATCATATTTACACTGACATCTATTTTTTTTTCTGCCAATGTGGTCATGTTTGTTTATTCAAATCTCTAGTCAAAGCTGAAGAAACATATGTTCTGCCAACTCCCCATGCAGGAGCATAAGTCATTGAATCAATAAAAATAATGAAGAAAAAGACCTCAAATATCCCAACAGTGGCAGCAAGCAAAATAACTTAGTGCCTACGTTTATCGCACTTAGTTTTTTTTCATTGGTCTCAAAAAAACCTCCGTATATATTTCTTATCATTATTATTGCATGCGCTTTATTTCACACTTAAATCATTTAAATGTTCACTGTGGTGTCCAACATTATATCAAAAGCTGTGGAGGATGATTGGAACGAGCACTAAGTTTTGAATAACGTTCCCAACGGGGCTCTCGTTTCACCGTCTCTTAAGCTTCATCAGGGGACTAAGTCCTGAACTTCTCATATTATCCTATAAAAAATACACACAGTGTGAGTGCAACCAATAAAAAATATGTACATATTCAAATTGATTGAACTTTTTAAATTGCAGCACCAAAAACATGGCGCTCCTCATGAATACAACACCAACATTCTCCCTAAACTGGAAGCGGAACTCCGCTGTTTAAATAACTTTATTTATGCTCCCTAATGCATAAGGGACCAGTTGTGTCCTCTAAATAACTCTGCAACAGAATCTCCAAAAACCAAGTTGTTAAACCTATTGCCTGAAAAGGATGCTGCCCATTCAATTTGTGAATTTAAACCCTTTGGTCTGTAGGATATGACATCCTACATCGTTCTCGTCTTACCAGAATCTTATCACAATTGCTCCTTCCCCCGAATACTGGGGGGAACATAATCACAAAGCATAAATGCTCTTTAGCTAGGTAATATGCCGCTGAAGGAGCGCCATTTCAATTGCTAGGAAAGATGATGCGTTCAAAACTCAAAATAAAATGTTTTCAAATAAGATTTAAATTTTAAAAAGGAAAGTTTTGATCTGCACAATGTAATCCATAACCAATCTGTAACAAAATGTATTTCTAACATTTAACTCATATTGTAAGCCACACTGAACCCGCAAAAAGGTGGGAAAATGTGGGATACAAATGCAATAAATAAATAAATAAATATTCCATGGTTTTGGAGCTAAAAAGAAAAGTGGCAATTTGGATACTATTGGAGATTGGGTATAAGAACATAAGAATAGCCATACTGGGTCAGACCAATGGTCTGTCTAGCCCATTATCCTGTTTCCAACAGTGGCCAAGCCAAGTCACATGAACCTGGCAGAAACCCAAAGAGTGGCAACATTCCATGCTACCAATCCCAGGGCAACCAGTAGCTTCCCCATGTCTGCCATCGGTGTGAACAAAATAGAATTGAAACCATTCCTTGTAGCTGACGATTTCTTGTTCTTGCAGACCATAAACGCGTTCCATTCTTGTTAGCTCTGTGTTGGCTACTGATAGACTGGAGAATAAGATTTAGGAACTAGATTTTAAGGCATTAAGTGGCAAAGCACCTCTTTATGTAAACATCATGTTGAAATTGTACAACGCTTCTCAAGCCCTGACATTCAGGGGTATCTGCCTTTCACAGATGCCGCTAATGCACAGAGGGTACCTTGTGGAAACTCGGGAGCATTTTTTTGGTAGCAGGGGCCTGCTGAGTAAACCAATTGCAGCCCAAGCGGTATTATAAGATCTTAAATAAATATAAACAACCTACTGGTTGTTTTATGAACTAAAGTAAGTATAGCAACTTTTAGGATATATTTAAAAGCTCAATTCTTTCGGCTAGCATTCTCTCTTTACATTGGTTGAGATATAACTAAAGTAAAAAGGATTGATAGCATATTCATTTTAAGAGTGGAGCGGGGTCTTGTGTTTGAGTTTTATTGTAAACAGGATCTTATATTTTTATTATGTATGTATTTTGTACCCTGCCCAGAATAGATGAGTAATAAATATTTTTAAATAATAAATATGCCAAATCCAAAAGGAAGAAACCCATTTTCTTCCACTGAGTGGTTAATTACATAGGAAAGTGTACAGGAGTTCTCTTGGAAGCAGAGAGAATTATCAGAGCAACCGCCTGGAATGCGAAGGTTGATCTCCAGAATACAAATAAAGTATTCAGCCTGTGGTTCTGCCTGACAGAGCTGGCGCATTTAGAAATGCTGCGATAAATGCACTGATAATTTTGAGGGGAAAAAAAGTGCCTGCTGAAGAAAACCTGATGGAGCCTAGAGAGTGTCCAGTTAGTTAAAATTGCATTGCTTGGTTAGACACACTGAAATTAGATAGAATTTGCTTAAGTGAAATTACATGGAGGGTTATTAAATGCTCTCCTGGGAGTGGGTGGTGATCACTTTTCTCTGAAGTTACTTGACTAAGTGCTTCAGCAGCTCTCTCCCAGGTTTTTGGTTCTCGTTTCCTCCTTCCCCTTTTCTTCCCCTGTTTTTGGGCACGGCTGCTAACTGGCGCCTTTAGTTGTAGTCTGAAGAATGGATAGGTGGCTTCCTCCAGGCTAAAATACCTGTCCTCATTCTGCAGATGACCAAAAGACTGTGTTGCCAAACCAATATTTGGTGGTTTAAAAACACTTTTCTATCCTGATCTCCTCACTGTGTAACTACTTTGGTTTAGAGGGGAGGGTGTCCATATAATTTAATCTGACTTCATAGTAATCCAGGTAGTGATAAATGAGGCGAACAATCATTTCAATTTGAACGTCTGCTTTCAGTATATGTTTAAGTTAAATGCTTCATATGCAAGTAGATTAGATTGATTTTGGAGGCGTCTGGCATGAGGAGACTGTTGGTATGCATAACTGTGTAAGAGAGCTTACTGTTTGTGACTCAGATTTGTGTGAGGCTCCTTTTGATGTCACAAAATCGACTTACTGATAAGAAAGTGACTGCTAGTCTTTCTATTAAAGTAGAAAGGAAAATGATCTGCCTTTAAGCCATTACTCATTCAAATAGTTAAGATTTTATAGATAGAAAGTTCAGTTACTCAGGGGGACTGTTGAGTGATTATCATAGCATTTAATGCTCTGCCTTTATAATTTTATCGATAAGTTTATAACTGTAATGCAAGTCCTGATACTGTATATAAAAACAAAAAAAATAGGTATTTGCCAGTCCATAGTATTTGTCAAAGGCTGTTATTACCATAGACACAAAATACAGGTCTTCTGCATTTTCTAAAACAGCTGCACAAAATCTACTGCATTTTGGTGGAAAACGTTTTATTGACACAGTTAGATTGCTGTAACTTTAATTACAGGTCATCTTAATGTTAAAATTTGGGCTGTTACAGGGTAGTGTTTCTTATATGATCTTCCAGCATAATCTTTTTTAAGAGAGCAGTTCTGTTCATCAGCAGAATGCTGACACCAGGTAATATATGCTGTTCAGAATGTTCACAGTTCAAAACATTTCACAAAATGTACTAACTTATTTTACTTAATTATTTTAAAAACTTATATATCACTTAATTGACTAAGTGGTTTAGAAAAGAACATACATAATCATGTTATATAGAACCTAACATACAAAAAGACACATTTTAAAAATACAAAATCACAGTTCAATTCATGTTGTATCAGAGGACATAACGTTCCAAAAACTCGATAAAATGCAGCCACAAACAATTGTGTTTTGAGAAGTTTCTTAAATTTCATCACGTTACTGAGCCACAAGGGTTCTGTAAGAGTGTTCCACGGTTATCAGTAAAGGAAGAAGTTCTAGTTTCCAAATAGTGTGTCTGTACCACTGGATCTAAGGACAGCCACATCACATTTTTTGATCTAAAATGCCTTTTTGGATGGTGTTAATTCTGTAAGATTGTTGAACAGCCTAAATGCTCAACATCTGCAATATTTTTTTCTTGTGCTGCTAAACTGCTGCTCAAGCATAGGAGATATTCAGCTCAGTACCCCAGCACTTAATCCTTTGTACAATATGCTCGAGGTCCTGGATTACACAAGTCTCCTCCTAGAGAGGTTGTGACGGTCTCGCTTCATGAGATCTTACCGGACGTTCAAGTGGAGCCCTCTCTGTCGGTTCCTGTCCTTCCCAAGAAGTGGTGGAATCCGCTCTCAAAAGGTCCAGGAGTTAGGGACTATGCTTCAGCACACCCGGGCAAAGAGAAGTTAGGACCTTGGATTCTTTTTGGTGGAAGATGTATTAGGCCTCTTTGCTCATCTCCCGTATCCAATTGTACCAGCTGTATACGAGCCTATACTTGCGGTCCTTGGTGAGTAGTATGTCTGATTTGGCAAATGCTTTCCCACTGGAGCAGGCTGAATCTCTTCGCCAGCTGGTCAAGCAGCAGAAGGCATGTTGTAAGTTCTTAGCCAGGGCACTTATGACACTTTTGATGTAGCGTCTAGGATCTCTGCTCAGAGTATAACGATGCGCAGACTCTCATGGGTGCGTTTCTTTGGCTTGGACATGGTGGTCCAACAGAGGTTGCTGGATGCTACATGCCGGGCAGGGGGGGAAATAATCTTTTTGGAGAGAAGATGGAGGAGGTTGTTGACCTCTTCGAGAAGCACACTGATATGATACTGTCTCCCACTGGGCGCCTTCTACAGCTACCTCCTCATCTAAGAGGCTTTTCAGCAAGCCAAAGAGGAATACTTATTAGTCACAGAGGCATAGGTACACCAGTCCCAGCAGGTTCAACCCCAGCACACTCGTTCTCATCAACATCGTGTGCCTAAGACCCAGACAGCTCTCCACTCAAAGCAGGGGTGAGCTTTTGACTGGATCCAGCGGAGCATAGCTGCTGTAAAAGTGACCATCCCAGATGACTTGTCGGTCGGGGGGAGGCTGAAGTTTTTTCGAGAGAGGTGGCCCCTTGTAACTACAAACCAATGGGTCCAACATATAGTCTGTCTCGGTTACGCCCTGTATTGGCGAAAGAGACCGCCAGATTGCCCACTGAGAGCAAATTACTTCGGCTCTCAGCACAAGCAGGTACTTGCAGAGGAACTCTCCGCCCTTTAAAGGCCCATACAATTGATCCCATTCCACCATGGAAAGAAGGGAAGAAATTCTATTCTAGTTACCTCCTTCTACCTGTCTACAGTAGAAGACAAGGAGGATGCATTCCATCCTAGATCTAAGGGTCCTGAACAAATTCCTGGTTAAAGAAAAGTTCAGGATGGCTTCCTAAGCACCCTTCTCCTCGTGATTCAGGAAAACAATTGGCTATGCTCTCTGGACTTAAAGGATGCTTACACTCACATCCAGATACGTCCAGCTCACAGGAGGTATTTTCGATTCTGGCTGGGACCACATCACTTCCAGTACCACATGTTGCATTTTGGTCTCATGTGAGCTCCCCAGGATTTCACCAATTGTCTTGCTGTAGTCACAGTGTCACTACACAGATGGGAAGTCTGTGTGTACCCTTATCTCGACGATTGGCTGGTGAAGAGTACATCAAATGACGGTGATCAGGAGTCCATGCAGATGACTATTCAAGTGTTAGAGCTACTAGGGTTCATTTTAAAGTACCCAATTTCCATGTGCTCCCTGTCTAGCAATTGGAGTTCATTGGAGCTCTGCGAGACACTCAGCGGGGCTCGGTCTTTCCTCTCTTTGGCATGGGTGAACGGCACCCTTGCCGCCCGAGTCCGAGCAGCTCAGGAAGTCACAGTTCAGCAGGTGTTGAGGTTGTTGGGTCACACGGCCTCCACTGTTCATACGACACCCATGGCACGTCTTCAGATGAGAACTGCCCAGTGGACCCTAGCTTCCCTGTGGTGTCAGTCCACAGGGAACCTGGAGGATGTCATCCGAGGGTCACCAGAGCTGGTTCAGTCTGCTTTGGTGGACAGTTTGATCCAATTTGACTCTGGGACTCCCTTCCAAATTCCACAGCCCATGAAGGTGCTGACGACAGATGCACCCCAGCTGGGATGGGGAGCTCATTTAGAAGCACTTCACACTCTTGGTCAGCCCAGGAGATGGGTCTTCATATCAAACTCTCAACACTCCTACATCAGCCCGCTTTACAGTGACAGCATGCCAAGTCAGACCAGGGTCAATCAAGCCCAGCAACCTGTCTCCAATAGTGCCTAGTCCACACTGCAAGACCCCAAAAGATCCTTTTTTAGGCTTCAGCCACAGTGTGACCCTGTTCTGCATAAAGGGGTTTCACTCTAGCACTATATTGTCTCTCCGGCTGTTGCTGCTCAGTGTTTCAGTTATCTTTTAATATGGGCACATCCCACAACTGTCCCAGCCTCTTACACTGCAGGAAGACCTGGACCACATTGCCTGTGGACCTCTGCGCCTTCCCTATCCTCAGCTCCCTGCCATGCATAAATGTCCTGCCCTTTGAGATCTTTGCCATGAATAACCACCAACTTTGGACGCCAACTCTCACTACTCAGGAGAAAGCAGTCATCCGTGCAGTGTGAGCAGCTGGCTGCTGCATTAGCTACCAGAGGTCCAGTACTGCAGCTCCCAGCACTTGAAGTGAGGCACTTCTGATGCTCCGTCAATGCTTAAAAGACGGAGATTGAAAGGTCTCCAATGAGAAAACGTGTATGCTGCACAAAGCAGAACCTGGCTGTCCATGCCCTGAATGTGTTCATAGGCTTTTCCTGTAGCCAGAAAGGGAGAGGCTTCTGTGAATCCTAGGTACTCGGAAAGGGTTTGGGCACGTATGAGTCACAGCTGGTCTCTCAAGGTTCTGATCTGGACCTGAGCATCAGGCAATGGTACCTTTTCCATGACACTCCAGATCAGGCCTGAAGGCTCACTAATTGAGAAATGCTGCTTTGCATCACATGGGTTTCAAACAGAACTGGAGCATGGTATTCTGTTTGATACTCATGTGGTGTCTCCCTGTCTGCCTTTTTTTCTAGAGCATATATGGCTTTTCTTTAGGCATTGTCATCTTCCTCTGAAGAAGGATCCTGAATAATGCAGTATACGTATGGCTGGTTTTGTCACAATCAAGAGAGGCTTCCTTTTTAAACCTGGTATTTACCTAAAATCACAGTTTTCTCTGGCAAGGCTAGTGTTTGGTTTTGTTTTGTTTTTTTACATTTGTACCCCGCGCTTTTCCCACTCATGGCAGGCTCTATGCGGTGGGCAATGGAGGGTTAAGTGACTTGCCCAGAGTCACAAGGAGCTGCCTGTGCCGGGAATCGAACTCAGTTCCTCAGTTCCCCAGGACCAAAGTCCACCACCCTAACCACTATGCCACTCCTCCACTGTTGCTACTATTTGAGATTCTACATGGAATCTAGTAGTCGGCCCTTGTAGAACACCAATGTGGCCGCGCAGGCTTCTGCTTCTGTGAGTCTGACGTCCTGCACGTACGTGCAGGACGTCAGACTCACAGAAACAGAAGCCTGCGCAGCCTTCTACATGGAATGTTGCTAGTGGAATAGCAACATTCCATGTAGAATCTCCAATAGTACCAACATTCCATGTAGAATGTCCAATAGTAGCAACATTCCATGTAGAATCTCCAATAGTATCTATTTTATTTTTGTTCCATTTGTACCCTGCGCTTTCCCACTCATGGCAGGCTCAATGCGGCTTACATGGGGCAATGGAGGGTTAAGTGACTTGCCCAGAGTCACAAGGAGCTGCCTGTGCCTGAAGTGGGAATTGAACTCAGTTCCTCAGGACCAAAGTCCACCACTCTAACCACTAGGCCACTCCTCCACTCTGTTTATTTATAGTTGCATTCTTAATGAACAAAATGCTGGGTGGTTCCTATTTTAAGTCATATTTACAGAAAGCTTTGTGTTACTGCAGTAAAAAATAGCACACAATCAGTTGGTCATTTTCCTCCTCTATTAAAAAAAAAGAAAGAAAAAGGAACATTTTTCAGTGACATTAGGCCTACAGATTTAAAAAAAAAAGCTGCAAAAAATTTCTTCGCTGTAAATTGATGGCAAGTTAAATGTTTTTACTCCTGGTTTTATTGCTTCTAATATTTGAAAGTTGCATCACTGTTTTAGCAACATACTCATTCAAGAATGTATAGTTGTACAATAACTTGTTTTACTTGCCTCGCAAAGGTCATTTAGACAGAACAACCACTTTTATTTGCAGTGTTGATCGTTTCTAATTTTCGAGTGCCGTTTGCTGTAATGTGGTTGGCAGTCTTATACTAAATACTTTGATTCCAATTACCAGCATTTTTGGCATTTAGTAATGCCTAGAGGGATTCACAAAATTTATCCAAAAGTAGCTTGAACAATTAGCTTTGTGGTTTAAATGGAATGGTTCAGGTATTTAAACTTAGCTATATTAGCCATAATCCTTTGCATGATGTGGAAACAGTTCCATGCTTAAAACATTCTGAGTGATTCTGGCGCATTTTCAAAATATTTAATTTAAAAAAAAAAAAGGAAACCTAGAGGGTTATGAAATGGCAGAAGGGTCTGTTGGAATTGCCCCCAAGGGGTGAAGAGCAAAGGTTTGCCCATTCCCTGAAACTACATGAACAAGTATTTCAGATAAAATTATTCATATGACCTCAGTCCAGTCAGCACAAGTATTTAAAAGTTATCAATATTTAAGTAGGTAATAAATGATGGAAAATTAAGAAAGTGTAAGTTCTTCCTTCTCAAAATATTCTAAGTTTTAAGTTTAGCTTAAATGATGATCCTTCTGTGTACAACGTGTTACTTTGCAGAAATTAAGCTGAGCTTAATACTAGCTTTAGACACCGATGTATTTTCCATAGACTCTTGATATATCACCTTTCTGTAGTATTACCCTGTATAGTGCTATAGACTCAGCACTTTACAGATATACAGAAGAGACCATCCCTGCCCAGTGGAGAGCGTACTTTGGCACTGTATGTGGTATTTATTTTATTTTTGTTACATTTGTACCCCGCGCTTTCCCACTCATGGCAGGCTCAATGCGGCTTACATGGGGCAATGGAGGGTTAAGTGACTTGCCCAGAGTCACAAGGAGCTGCCTGTGCCTGAAGTGGGAATCAAACTCAGTTCCTCAGGACCAAAGTCCACCACCCTAACCACTAGGCCACTCCTCCACTGTTGCTACTATTTGAGATTCTACATGGAATGTTGCTATTCCACTAGAAGTCGGCCCTTGCAGATCACCAATGTGGCCGCGCAGGCTTCTGCTTCTGTGAGTCTGACGTGCAGGACGTCAGACTCACAGAAACAGAAGCCTGCGCAGCCTTCTACATGGAATGTTGCTAGTAGAATAGCAACATTCCATGTAGAAATCTCCAATAGTAGCAACATTCCATGTAGAATCTCCAATAGTAGCAACATTCCATGTAGAAATCTCCAATAGTAGCAACATTCCATGTAGAATCTCCAATAGTATCTATTTTATTTTTGTTACGTTTGTACCCCGCGCTTTCCCACTCATGGCAGGCTCAATGCGGCTTACATGGGGCAATGGAGGGTTAAGTGACTTGCCCAGAGTCACAAGGAGCTGCCTGTGCCTGAAGTGGGAATCAAACTCAGTTCCCCAGGACCAAAGTCCACCACCCTATGCACATTTTTTTAAAAGGTCTGATGTATTTTGGCCTTCTTTTTTTTTTTTTTTTTAATAGTAGGTTGCACATCAGAGAGAGAGAGAGGCATGCAGTATTTTAATGTTGAGGAAAGAAAAAGGACCATTTTGCAGCCTTCACTGCACAATTTGATACTAAATTGAAAACTTTTTCTAATTTTTGATTCTTTTTTTGTTTTGCTCTGTTTGCTGTTTTAAGTATTTTGCATGTTGTCCTTGGGTCCTCTCCAGGCCTTAGGTTGTGTGATAATATATGGACCAGGGAATAGTGTTTTTTTTTCAGGCAGTTGATAATCCAAATTACCATAGATAGAAAATTTGCCTAGTGTAGTGCTAAAGTGGCAAGACAAATTGGAAATGAGATTCAGTGATAGCATGACATTAAACTGTGTATGCAAAACCCTTTATTTGGCCAAATAACTTCCCTCCCATGACATTTGATTCACACTTTTTAATGTAAATGTAGCAATGTTAGTTTTTAACCTTTATTTCTCCGAGGACAAGCAGGCTGCTTGTTCTCTCTGATGGGTGACGTCCACGGCAGCCCCTCCAATCGGAGAGGGGCAAGGAGGTGTTGCATCAGGGGTGGGGACAAGGAGGGAGAGAGGTGTTGCATCAGGAATAGGGGCAAGGAGGGAGAGAGGACCTGTGGGGAAAGAAGGAGAGGTGTTGGCCCTGCGAAGGGGAGATAGAACAGTTGTGAGGGAAGAGAGAGAAACACTTGGGACCCCTGGGGAGTGGCAGAGGGAGAGATACTGGTATGTGGTGGGGGCAGAAGGACACAGAGATGGAGATGCAAGACAGGGGTGATACTGGGTCAGATAGGGATGCAGAGAAAAGATGGATGGTGGGCATGAAGAGAAGGGAAATGTCAAATGGACAAGGAAACTCTAAATAAACGGTTAAGAAAGAGGAAAGTAGAAACCAGACTGGGACCAGAAGAATAAGAAAAATAAAATGCACCTAAATGTTGCAGCTTGCACGCATAACTGATAGTTATGTGGAGACTTCGGCGCATCAGATACCTCCTTCCCAGAGACTTGTTTCGTACCCTTGTCCACTGGCTTGTCCTATCCCATCTGGATTATTGTAGTGGTATTTACGTGGGTTGTCAGGCCTCCTTATTGAAAACGTTCCAAACGGCTCAGAACACTGCGGCGAGGCTCATCCTTAGAGTAAGGCGTTTCGAACATGCCGAACCCCTGCGCTTTAAACTTCATTGGCTGCCTGTACATGAGCGCATTGCTTTTAAGATCTGCTCCCTAACACATAAAATCATCTATGGGACTGCACCGGAATACATGCTCCCCTTGATCGACCTTCCGCCTAGAAATGCCAACCCTGCCGCTCGGTCATATCTCCACCTCCATTTTCCGAACTGTAAGGGAGTCAAGTACAAGAAAATCTTCGCCTCGTCCTTCCGTTACTGGAGTCCCAAACACTGGAATACGTTACCTCATCACCTTAAAACTCAAGAGGATCATGCCCTTTTTAAGAAGTTGTTAAAGACATTCCTCTTTGCTAAGACTTACCCATCATCTTACTATGTTGATTAATGTATCCCTTGTCCCCTACCCTACCTAGTTCACTCTGTTAGATGCTTGCCTAATCTTTAAGTTTGTACTCTTATTTAACTTACTGTAAGCCACATTGAGCCTGCACAAGTGGGAAAATGTGGGATATAAGCAACAAATAAATAAATAAATAAATAAATAGTGTTCTATAAAGTGCGTAATAAGGTAATCAGAGTGCCCATGATCCACCCCTCCCATCTGAAAGCCCTCTGTGCACTTATATGCCAGAATAGGGTCATAACTCATTTACAGGTATAACTGCAAATTAGTGGCAATTAGCTGTAGTAATCGCCTGTCAAGGGCCACTTAAGTAATTAAGACACGTGTGTAAGTAGTACAGTTGTATAATTCTGCACACAATTGTGTACATAACTGTTCACACCATGTATAGACATAGAATGAAAGTGTATTAGTTAGCTTGATAGGATAGATTTAATTTGTATGTATACGTTCAGTAATGTCATTCTTTGACTATTGGCCAGAGATGCATGAAGACCCAGCTTTGTCATTGGTATCTTTAAGCTCTAATGTGTGCAGGGAAGTTTCTCTTCTGTGCTCCTGTAATAAATGAAGCATGACTCTTTTTTTTTTGTTCTTTATAAATGTGATCTTTTGACAAGCCATCTGAAAGCAGTAGTGATGTATTTATAAGTGAAGTTGTACAGGGTAGATGAAAGATATTGTGTGTTAAATTGCATGCTGCAATCAAAATGATAGAGTATGGAACTCCTCTCGTATGAGGAAAGGCTAAAGAGGTTAGGGCTCTTCAGCGGGGAAAAGAGACGGATGAGGGGAGATATGATTGAGGTCTACAAAATTCTGACTGGTGTAGAACAGGTAGAAGTGAATTGATTTTTCACTCTTTCAAAAGTACAAAGACCAGGGGACACTCGCTGAAATTACATGGAAATACTTTTAAAACAAATAGAAGGAAATATTTTTTCAGTCAAAGAATAGTTAAGCTCTCTGGAACTCGCTTTCGGAGGATGTGGTAACAGCGGTTATCGTATCTGGGTTTAAAAAAGATTTGCATAAGTTCCTGGAGGAATAGTCCATAGTCTGTTATTGAGATGAACATGGGGGAAGCCCACTGCTTGTCCTTGGATTGGTAGCATGAAATGTTGCTACTAATTTTGGTTTCTGCCAGGTACTTGTGATCTGGATTGGTCACGGTTGGAAGCAGGATATTGGGCTAGATGGGACCATTGGTCTGACCCAGTATGGCTAGATTTATGTCCTTATGTTATCTTCTTATTAACAAAAACCCAATTAGCAGCAAAACCATCTATATCATCATATCAACAATTCAAAAAAACTAAAAAAATACTCAAAAAAAGGGGGGAAACCCTCATAAACACAGTTAGTTGTACGTACAAAAAGTCATCATAGACTGAAAAAACCCCCGTAGACAAAAGAATTTTTTACATATATTTTTTTTAATCGCTTTTCACATGGATAGTCACAAAAAATCTGTAGAGCCTTGAATATACTTAGAAGAATGTCAACATGGTTAATTAAAGTGCACCAAAATACTTAGCTTTATAGTGTCTGTTTCTGTGAACTCCAGAGGGCTTGTAGATTCTGACGGTCCCGTTTCGAATTTCTTCTTCAGGAAACCATAACGCATAACACTGGCTTAACCAGCCTCCAGTCTTTAACACGTCTGTGGTTAAGCCAGTGTTATGCGTTATGGTTTCCTGAAGAAGAAATTCGAAACTGGACCGTCGGAATCTACACGCACTCTGGAGTTCACAGAAACAGACACTATAAAGCTAAGTGTTTTGTTGTCCTTCTATGTTAAATTGTACAGCGCTGCGTAACCCTAGTAGCGCTTTAGAAATGTCAAGTAGTAGTTATATACGTGTTATTGGCTAGCTGATTCTTTCACCTGTCAGTCTTCTTTTGGTTAGCAAATTAGTTTATACATGCTATATTGGAAGGAAGCTTAGCTTTGCTTTTTGGTGTCTACAAAATCCTGAGTGGTGTAGAATGAGTAGGAGTGATTCGATTTTTTTTTTTTTTTTTACTCTTTCAAAAAGTACAAAGACTAGGGGACACTCAATGAAGTTACATGGAAATGCTTTTAAAACAAATAGGAGGAAATATTTTTTTCACTCAGCCAAATAGTTAAGCTCTGGAACTCATTACCAGAGGATGTGGTTACAGCGGTTAGCGTATTTGGGTTTTAAAAAGTTTGAACAAGTTCCTGGAGGAAAAGTCAGTAGTCTGCTGTTGCTTACCCTAGGATTGGTAGCATGGAATGTTGCTACTCCTTGGGTTTCTGTCAGGTACTTGTGACCTGGATTGGCCACTGTTGGAAACAGGATACTGGGCTAGGTGGACCATTGGTCTGCCCAGTATGGCTATTCTTATATGTGGCTGCACTGATGTAAAGTTAATAGAGTACATTTGTGCATAATTAGACTTGTAATTACAGATGTCATTTTTGAGTGACAAGGAGTTGGAGGTTATTTTTGTGTGTTTTGTGTCATGTGCTTCAGTCTCACATTCTCATTAAATTTTACAGTGCTCTAGATGAACCCTAACAAAGAAAATGTACTTCCCATTTATTCCTCAGATTTGTGTGACTTCTATGCTTGATGTCCATTTTTTTTTTAGCTTTTCTTTGCACCGCTTCCACTCTTTTACATTTTTAGCAAGATACGGCTTCCAAAACTGAACACAATACTCCAAGTGGGGTCTCATCAACGATTTGTAGAGGGGCATCAACAACTCCTTTCTTCTCCTGGTTATACCCCTCTCTATGCAGCCTAGCATCGTTCTGGCCACGGCCATCGCCTTTTCTCTTCACTTTTAGGTCCTCAGACACCAACACCCCAAGGTCTCTCTCCTGAGTCGAGCTTACTAATCTCCTATCCCGTATCTCTACACTTCTTGGCATTAAATTTTAACTGAAATCCAAAATTTTCAGCTCAAAAGCTGCGAGTGTGCTACAATTATGCATGCACCCGATGTGACTGCGACTTTCAGGCATCACCCAGCCTCCAGATACTGGAGAAAAAAGGCCTCAGTAATACCACGCAGCCAGCCAGTACTTTTCCAGCTATAAGGCGTGGGCCCGGTACACCATCATGTGGCCTAAAAAAACTCCAGAATTTCTTATGCTTGAGTGTTCACCAACAAGTCCAAGTGACAAACTTGTGCATATATGCAGAACACTGAATGCAGATAATAAAAAGTGATGTGATTTCATACAATGTTCATTCCCATCACCAAATTGCCACTATACATCAGATAAACAACTTCGGTGCGGCAGACCCTAGCACTTATCTGAAGATCAATCCAATTTCTCCAGTCCATCCAGCGCTGCGCTGCTCCAATCGCTCGCCAAGTTGAATCCCAAAACCCAACAGGGAGCCCCCGTTTCGCCAGAGCTGCATCAAGGGTTCTACTCCTGTGTCCAGACTGCTGAGTCTCAAACGCGGTTAAATTTTAACTGCCAAACCCCTAGACCATTCTTCTAATGTTCGGAGATCCCTTCTCATCGTTTCTGCTCCCTCTCTATTGGCTATTTTCATGTCATCCGCTAAAAGGCAAACCTTTCCTTCCAACCCTTCAGCAATATCTCCAAATAATATATTAAACAAAATAGGCCCCAGCACCGACCCCTGAGGAACTCCACTGCTCACCTTCCTTTCCTCCGAGCACCATGCATATTAATATGAATGATAAAATATTGTATCCTCCACAGTGTGAATTAAACTCTAAAAGAAAAGTCTTGCTGCGCTATTGTGTCAGATCAGATATAACAAATTCAGACCTTATTTGGAGCATAATTGCTTTTCCTATGCAGATATACTTACACAGCCAGAAAACACATAGATAACCATCACAGCTAATTGTACAACAATCCTACCTATTATTTTCATTAGTTTTGAAAGTGAAGTACACATTAATTGATTTGATTTGCTTACAACCACTAGTAACCACTCGCCTCCACTTACCCTCCTCTCCTCCTTCCTGTACACATTAATTGATTTGATTTGCTTACTTTATTTCTTGTCTATTAGATTGTAAGCTCTTTGAGCAGGGACTGTCTTTCTTCTATGTTTGTGCAGCGCTGCGTACACCTTGTAGCGCTATAGAAATGCTAAATAGTAGTAGTAGTATGCTGTGGTTAAGGTTTAAAGGTCTTTGAAGTGTAGCCCAAACTTATTGCCTGTGTGTAACGTAGATGGGCTTGTTGGGGGCTGGGAAAGGAGGAAACCTACTAGCAATTGAAATTCAGCGAAATTAGTTTTCACCGATGTAGCCGGTTAATGATTTCTTTCACATTTCTTATCCCTCCGTGTAGAGACCAAGCAGGAAAGCCACTGCTGCCAGCTTTCTGAAGCCTTAAAGTTAGATGACCTTGTGTTTGAACCCAGCTTGAGTGTAAACATTTTGTTGAGATGGTTGGAAGCCGGGCCCAGTCTGGAGGATATTAGTGGCCCGCAGTTAAAGGGAAGTTGGAATCCCTGGGTAATTGTCAGGAGTTCTTTTCTGGGCCAAGACAGCGTGAGACCACGCTCTGCTTAAAGTTTTCAAAGGTTCATTGGCAATGCTTGGCTTCTCCTTTTGAAATGTAATTGGTAAAATAATTGATTTTTTCTTTGCTAGAAAGAAACGCTTGTTTATTGTGCTTTAGTTATTCATTTTCTTTACCCATTAGTAAACAATACAACTTTCTCATATTAATTTGTTCTTAAGCTTTCTGTAGGCACACCTTGCAAATTGATAATTCTGTTTTATAAACCTTGGGTGATGTATAAAATGAACTTTTATTTTCCTCTGTTTTGGTCTATGGGTTATTTTTTATTTTTTAGGGCTGCATTTTAATTAAAATTTTAATCATACAATTAAAGGTATGTTTGTTTTTTCCCCTCTGCAACTTCTTGTGACTCTGGGCAAGTCATTTAACCCTCCATTGCCCAGAGTCACAAGGAACCGCAGTGGGTAAAAAATAAATAAATAGCTTACTTTTAATTATGTGATTAATTGCAAATACAAATCAAAAGCAGCCCTAAAAAATTAAAGAATAAAAAGTAATGAAAAGATAAGAAATATAAAATACAAACTGAAAAATTACAGCTTAAAGAATCTAAAACAGCATGCAGAATATAAACAGCCTTACAGTAAAAGCAGGTCTAGTTAAAATCAAGTCTAGTTTGGTTTTTTTTTCATTGAGGTATGTATAATAGGTTTGAGTGTGGGCAGAATGGGGACTTCTGTGTTTATCCTGAGCTCCTCATACACTCCCAACAATGTACATATATGATTGCACACTGGCCAAGAGGTTATGTTCACCTGTAACATTCCCCATCCTGACTGATAAAAAGCTGGATGCCAGAAAACCAGATACAGTGGTAAGAGAAAAACACCAGAATGGCGTTGAGTAGAGGTGTCAGTCCCAAGTAATTACCCAGTGAATCATGTGGCGAGAGAGGAAGATCCTCAAGTACCAAGAAATGCAGACTGAGATAAAGAAAATGTGGCAGAAAGATACAGAAATATTTCCTCTTGTTTTGGGTGTCACACAGGCTTGATCAAAAACGACTTCCAAGCGCACCTGGATAAGTTGCTTGTTCATGTTACATCTTATAAACTGCGGAAAGAAGCTGTCTTTGGCACAACTTAAGTAGTATGGTGAGAGTTAGTAGTAAATTTGAGAGGCTGAGGCCCCGATGCTCAGAAGCAGATGTGGGTGCTAGAGCCCATTAGCACTGGACTAGCGGCCCACATTTGTTAGCGCTAGATAGCGCATGAATCAATGAGCATGCAAATGCATGCAGATGAGGTCTTTCCCCATTCCTCCTCGGACAGCGCGCCAAACAAGGGTTCTCTTTCCACCATCAATCCTGCGCCAGCTTGGAGCTGGCATTAGGATTGTGCCAAGCCTGAGAGGAATTGAGAGACCGGTGTTACTGGTGGTCAGCACTGCTGAGGAGGTTTTTGTTTTGGTAAGTAACCCAATGAAGTCATTCAGCTGCTCTGTAAGCACAACTGCAAGGCGGCAGCCGGCTTAGAACTTCAAATCCCATCCGATAGAATATGAAAAATACCACAATTTATATTAAGCAAGTGGCAGTCTCGACCCGCCAGGCCTCAGTTCCTTTGCTGCGTTGATCTGGAGGTATTTTTCCAGTGCTGTTCAGAACAGCACCGGAGTTTTGAGCATACGCCAGTCAGATCATACTCCACATACCCTGGCTTAGAAGTGAGGTTCATTCCTGTCATAGTAAGCAGGGCGAACTACATGTACAGTTCAGCAGTGTGAATGTTGATGGTGCAGTGTGCATTCAGGTGTACATGTGAGTGCTGACACCCATAAATATAGACAGGAACCCACAAATCACACACAGCCTCTTCTGTTTCAGTGCATGTCAAGCTATTCACTTTGAGTACAGCTGCTGTTCCATGACATATTTTTAAGAGCTTTGTACCTCAGCCGAAGAATCATATTACATAGTAACATAGTAACATAGTAGATGACGGCAGAAAAAGACCTGCACGGTCCATCCAGTCTGCCCAACAAGATAACTCATATTTGCTGCTTTTTGTGTATACCCTACTTTGATTTGTACCTGTGCTCTTCAGGGCACAGACCGTATAAGTCTGCCCAGCACTATCCTCACCTCCCAACCACCGGCTCTGGCATAGACCGTATAAGTCTGCCCAGCACTATCCTCACCTCCCAACCACCAGCCCTGCCTCCCAACCACCGGCAATCCAAGATTCAACCACAAGATTTCAGTGACATCATCCTCAGTGACAATGTACTATCAAAAAAGAATAGGTAGACAATGTCCTGGTTCATTACAGCAAGGTTACTTACTCAGGACTGATAGAAACAACTCTAATGGCAACAGACAGCAGCATGAAAGAAGTCTTACAGTATCACATTGGACAGGGGTGTTGACTGCAAGCCACTCTGCTTTTCAGGGCATCCTTATGAACATAGTAACATAGATGACGGCAGAAAAAGACCTGCACGGTCCATCCAGTCTGCCCAACAAGATAACTCATATGTGCTAATTTTGTGTATACCCTACTTTGATTTGTACCTGTGTTCTTCAGGGCACAGACCGTATAAGTCTGCCCAGCACTGTCCCCGCCTCCCAACCACCAGCCCCGCCTCCCACCACCGGCTCTGGCACAGACCGTATAAGTCTGTCCAGCACTATCCCCGCCTCCCACCACCGGCTCTGGCACAGACCGTATAAGTCTGCCCAGCACTATCCCTGCCTCCCACCACCAGCCCCGCCTCCCACCACCGGCTCTGGCACAGACCGTATAAGTCTGTCCAGCACTATCCCCGCCTCCCACCACCGGCTCTGGCACAGACCGTATAAGTCTGCCCAGCACTATCCCTGCCTCCCACCACCGGCTCTGGCACAGACCGTATAAGTCTGCCCAGCACTGTCCCCGCCTCCCAACCACCAGCCCCGCCTCCCGATCTTGACTAAGCTCCTGAGGATCATGCATAAAGGATTTGCATACAGTGGAGATAGTGCATGCAGATATCTCCCATTCATATTTAATGAGTATCCTGAAGATCTGGCTGATTTGCAGCTCTCCAAGATTGCACTTTGACACCCCTGACATAGGGTACAATAATCATTCTTTCCCAATAATGACAGAATGAGAGGAGAATTTTCCAGTGCCACAATTCTTCTCTTTCTATATTGTTTCCTTTGTTTTTAGGTAAGAGCATCCACGTCAAAGATTTCACTCTCTTCTATATTGGTTGCTCATGACTTTATTCCAGTGTCCAGTCAGGCTACCTGGAGCGGAGGAGTAGCCTAATGGTTAGTTCACTGGTGGGCTACAAACAAGGGGAACTAGCTTCAATTCCCATTGCAGCTTCTTGTTACTTTGGGCAACACTTAACCCTCCATTGCCTCAGGCAGAAAAACTTATTTTGAGCCCACTAGGGACAAGGAACGTATCTACTTGTTTGAAATATATAAACTGCTTTGGTTGTACCTCACAAAGTCGGTATATCAAGAAACTCCTAAATATAAACATACTTGACCCCATCATCTCCAGTGAGACCCAAAATGGTTCTTTCTGCCCTGTTTCATTGTTAATAAAATAGTGCTTGTGTAAACCAACCATCAGAAAAGGATCCAAGTCCTACAGAGACTTATTACAAAGGTCAAAGATTTTTCTTTACTTAAACTTCTTTTACATATTGATTCAATAACCCAGTTAATGTGCTCAAGCTGTGCCCACTTCTTCCCAACTGAAGAGTGATTGTCTTCCATCGGTATTTCCTTGATTGATGTTTTAAAGCTCATATATGTCTCCAGTGGGTTTTTTAATAATTCAGATAAGAATTTATTGTATTTACCAGCAGTATCTCAGCTGAACTGTGAGGATAGCTTTGCGTGGGTTTTGTATCCACTGCACTTGTCCAAGTAGAGTACTTTCACCCTGGCCTTATATTTTGACTGATGTGAACCACAATGCTGACTTAATTCATCAAATTATTTTTGGTCTTTGAAAGACCAAAAGTGAAAAGCTCACACAGACATTAAAATGTACATGTTTAGGAGATGTTTGTGTGCATATATTTATATCTATATAGATAAGAAGCTACTAAGTTAAAACAAATCAGAAAAATATTTAGTCACCCAACGTGTAATTAAACTCTGGAATTCGTTGTCAGACAATGTGGTAAAAGCAATTAGCTTAGCAAGGTTTAAAAAAGGTTTGGTCACGTTCCTAAAAGAAAAGTTCATAAACCATTATTAAGATGGACTTGAGAAAATCTACTGCTTATTCCTGAGATGAAGCAGCATAAAATCTGTCTTACTCTTTTGGGATCTTGCCAGCTACTTGTCACCTGGATTGGCCACAGTTGGAAACAGTATACTGAGCTTGATGGACCTTCGATGCTTATGTTCTTATAGGCTGAAAGAAAGATGTTCAGAGTATAAAGGAGATAATGCCACCATAGAGATTATATTTTGGTCCTGCCCCCACTTTCCTTTTTCTTTTATTTGCTGTAGCACAGTGCTTCACAAACTTTTATCCTCCCTGCCCATCTTCAAATTCTTGCTCAAAGCCCACCTCTTCAATGTCGCCTTCGGCACCTAACCACTACACCTCTATTCAGGAAATCTTGACTGCCCCAACTTGACATTTCATCCTTTAGATTGTAAGCTCCTTCGAGCAGGGACTGCCCTTCTTTGTTAACTGTACAGCGCTGCGTAACCCTAGTAGCGCTCTAGAAATGTTAAGTAGTAGTAGTAGTATGATCCTATTTTAGCAGTTCTCACCCCACCCCCAATTTATTCAAGGGTGAAGGCAGAAAGCAGCACAGGACCTTATGTGTCCGTGTGCTCTTAGACTAACAGGGGCTTCCAGTCGAACAGAAGTTGACTGCCACTATAAGGCATAGATCACAGAAGTGGTCCAGGGGGGAGGAAGCAACTCGGTTTATGTGACTCCATCCATTTATGTGACCCTGTTGGAGGTTCCAACCCACAGTTTGGGAACCACTGCTCTAGCAGTCCTCAGACTGAATATATTTACTCCTGCTCCAAGCTGACATGATTCTGTAGCATGATGCTGCTGGCACCAGCTTCCATGGTCATCTGTGAGAGCATGTTTGTCATTCTATATTTTTTATCTTTCATTTATGCAATCAAGTACATGAACACTGAACTTTTGCAGCTTGTCTTTAGACATGAAAGTGCTAGTTACTCTGTGTGATCTGGCAGCTGGTTTGGGGTAAATGTGACAGGGAGCATTGTAGTAGTATTCATCAAGAGAGAAAAATGTGGAAGGCAATAGGAGTTTGGGGAAGAAAGATTACATTTAACATGGCCAAAGAGAAGCTTAAGTCAGCTATGTCAGATAAACAAGCTAAGATCTGAGTCTGGATTCCAGGTGAAAGTTCTGGAGCAGAGGTCATTACGAAGTTATAAGTATAGAGATTATATTGAAAGCCATGAGAGGAGATAAAAGCACCAAGGGGATGGGTATAATGAGAGAAGAGAAAAGGGCTCAATATGGGATACAGTAATTGATAATGTGTGGAAGATGATCTGCTAAAGTTGTGATGGGAGAAATAAGTGGGGAGCCAAAATAGAACAGAGTCCTGGAATCCAAGTGAGGACATAGTACAGAGGAGTAAATGGTGATTAACAGAGTCCAGATAAGCTAATAGATTGAGGGAGAGGAGGAGACTTTGAGTAATGGTCACTGGTCTTGGCCATAACAAGGTCATTGGAAACTTTGTCAAGGACACGATCAGTGGAATGGACTGAGAATGGCTTAGGATGTAAGAAAGCAACAATAACAGGAGTAAGAATTATGTTTGAATAGTTGGGATGCAAGTGGCAAGGGGGAGGGAAGGACAATATTTAGCAAGGCAAGTGGGGTCTAGAATTGAGGAGCTATGTAGGAGTGGGGACAGAGAAAGAAAGTTGTAAGTTGGACCTGCAGTAAGGGGAGCAGTTTGCTTCATAGTCATGAGTCAATACTGCAGCTGAGTCCTAGAACGTATAAAGATATATTCTGGTAATGGTAGTTTTTTAAATCTACTTTCTCAATATTGTGAGCAGACCAGCGTCCTAGACAATCTTAGGTGTACTTCGGGCTTTTGAGTCAGTTAAAGTTGTTTGACAGTCTCATTAGACCTTTCCACAGCATTTGTTCTTGTGGATCATTCTTTGTTAGGTAGACTGCAATCCATTGGTCTTAATGACCAGGCTTGGAATTGGTTCACTTGTTTTCGTAAACATTGTTCTTTTATGGTCCGTTCCCATTCTTACTCTTCCTTACCTCAACCTTTAGTTTAAGGGGTACTTCAAGGATCAGTATGGGCCACCCCTATTATTTAACAACTTTTTGAGTCTTCTCGCTGCAGTTCAGGATGCTGGAATCTCTGCTTATGACATAGGTGACATTCTGCTATTTACTGCCTCCCACACTCCAGATTGCTCACCATTTGTCTCGAACTGGTTTCATCCTGGCTTTCTGAGAATAATCTAGTTATAAATCCCTCAGAAACAGCTGTATGGTTTACAAACTCTCTCACTCCTCCAGTTGCTCCTATTCATTCTGGTTCTTCTATTCAATTATAACAAACTGTCTAACTATAGGGGTTATGATCAAAAACCAGAGTCTATTTAAAACATCTAACTACTAAAGACTCCAGAATGAAAAAACTTAATTTATTAACAAAAATATCAATCATTCACACACCACATAACAATGTACATACCAATATTACCACTCATACATTTTAACATATTTCAGCCAAATATCAATATTCGGAGTAATCTCTTCATTTATAACCGGCGATGTGAAAATTCCAAGCACGTTTACATGTTTTCAGCCATTTCAAATTTGGAACGCCCAGATATTCTCAATAACAGTTGTCATCGATTGGGAATATTTATATGGACTTTCAAGGACTAAGAACACTACTATGGTACTATGGTACTGAGACTGTTCTTTTACAGGGTACTCAGCACCAATCACGCGCTGGTTCTATTTTTATAGAAACCAGCGTTATAAATGAAGAGATTACTCCGAATATTGATATTTGGCTGAAATATGTTAAAATGTATGAGTGGTAATATTGGTATGTACATTGTTATGTGGTGTGTGAATGATTGATATTTTTGTTAATAAATTAAGTTTTTTCATTCTGGAGTCTTTAGTAGTTAGAGATCTTCTATTCAATTGCCAGTTCTGTAGAGTATTTAGGTATACATTTGGATAACCATTTAAGTTTTGAAACTCATGTTTCCCTAATAATCGAACATTTCTTCATCTTCCATCAGTTCCGATCAGTGCATTCTCTTCTAAACTATTTAGCCCAGTGCACAATTCTGTGTACAGGTTCTTTCAAGACTTGATTATTGCAGTGCTGCATTAGCAGGACTGCCTCAGGCTATTATTAATTGGCTTCAAACAGTACAAAACTATTTGCCACACCCATAAATATGATCATGTTTATTCGCCATCATTAGCATCTAATAAACTATTGTTATCAATTCAAGATCCTCACTGTGATCCATAAAGTACTCTATACAGTCCTTTTCCTTTATCTCTCTCCACAATTATGTCTTTATAAATCCTCATGACATCTTCATTGCTGTAGTTAAATTCTTTTGTCCCTTCCAAACCCATCTCATGCTTGCCTTGAAAGCACCTGTCATTCAGTTTCATTTTTTAGTTCCAGAGTTCTGGAATTCTCTCCCTTGTGAAATTAGATCAGAGCCAACGTTCACCAGATTTAAAATCCTGCTTAAGTGATACCGTTTACACAGGCCCTTCCACATGTTGTAATGAGCTGATGATGTATTGCACTCTCATTTTTGTTACACTCAGTCCTACCAAAACTAAAGTTTGAAGTATTCCATTCTCTTCTTGTGTTCTTTTGTTTTCCTTTTCAGTGATACATGTCCTCTTTCCATGTCAAATACTGATCTCTCTCTCTCTCTCTCTCTCTCTCAATATATATAGGTAGATGGTGATTGGGGGGGGGGGGGGGGGAGGAGAACCCCTAGATTTTGTCATTTACTGTAAATTTGTTGTTTAAATCATAATTAAAGCAAATTTGGGTAATTTGTACCGAAATAAACATCAAGCAACTCTTTGCATAATTGACCACCAGAACTTGTTCTTGCTTACTTTTTGTACCGTGAAAAATTGATGTTATCTATCACTTGTGTTTCCACTTTCACTTTTGTATCTTGGGTTCCTCTTTCTGCTTACCTATACAACCTTTTGTGTAGTTTTGAAGTCTGCTCACCCTCTACTCCACATAGTTGTTTCGTCCACTTGGATTACAGTAACATAATTTGTGTTGATCTCCCTGGTTTTGTTCTTTACGACTTCTTAAGAACTCTGGTGTGCATCTCTTCTGTCTTCTATCTGTTCAATTCTGGTCGCCGCATCTCAAAAAACATATAGTGGAATTAGAAAAGGTGCAGAGAAGGGCAACGAAAATGATAAAGGGGATGGGACGACTTCCCTATGGGGAAAGGCTAAAGGGGCTAGGGCTCTTCAGCTTGGAGAAAAGGCGGCTGAGGGGAGATATGATAGAGGTCTATAAGAGTGGAGTTCAACGGGTAGATGTGAAGCGTCTGTTCATGCTTTCCAAAAATACTAGGACTAGGGGGCATGCGATGAAGCTACAATGTAGTAAATTTAAAATGAATCGGAGAAAAGTTTTCTTCACTCAATGTGTAATTAAACTGTGGAATTCGTTGCCAGAGAATGTGGTAAAGGCAGTTAGCTTAGCGGAGTTTTAAAAAGGTTTGAACGGCTTCCTAAAGGAAAAGTCCATAGACCATTATTAAATGGACTTGGGGAAATTTCACTGTTTCTGGGATAAGCAGTATAAAATATTTTGTACATTTTTGGGATCTTGCCAGGTATTTGTGACCTGGATTGGCCACTGTTGGAAACAGGATGCTGGGCTCGATGGACTTTTGGTCTTTCCTAGTATGGCAATACTTATGTACTTACGCACTCATGCTTTTCTACGCAGGAGCATAGCCAACCCTGTGATTGGGGGAACCCAGAGGTGGATTCGGGGGGTGGGGGGGGTGAGCACATCTCCCACACTACTACCACCACCCCATGCACCATATGCGCTGCTACAGTACAGAAGAAGTTGGAGGCATACCTCCTGCCAACGCCGGGACTCCCCAAGCATGCTCAGTTCTTTAATGAACTGAGCATGCACAAGGAGTTCGGGCATCTGTTGCTAGGGGTGCACCGCCAATTTCTTCTGTACTGCAGCTGCACGAGGAAGAGGGGAGCAGCTCGGCAACGAATTTCTTTGACTAGCTGGGCTTCGGCAACTTCAGCCATTTAACCGGAGCTGCAGTTTGGAGGGGGCCTGAGCCCGGTGTGGGGGCAGGCTCCCAAGGCACACTACTGCTCTGGTGCAAGCTTTATGTTGGCTTCCTGACAAATATTGCATTGGAGCCTCTCATATAAGTTCATCCACAGATGCTACCTCTGATCTCTTCTCTGTAAGTGAAGAAAGCAAGATACATAGTAGATTCTGACTGAATAGATTTAACACTTCACAGCAGGATGATTGATTAGAGTTCATTCACGAAATCCACACAAGCAAAGCACAGCCTGCTGGAAAATGAACCGGGGGCGTGATCATAATAAAACGAGCACACCCCTCATAATAATACTGCATAAAAATGTTTGCAGTAAACCATTGGACTCATGAAAAATGACCTTAGACATAGGACTATGAGATGAAGCACCTGGAGCTCTGCTTCCTTAAGTGACCAACTAAAAAGGCATTAGAGCTAACATTTTGAACAGAACATTAATGAAGGTATAATTTTGTTTGGACATGTCTGGGGTAGTCAGTACTAGGGTTTTGTTAGGCACGTCAGGATGCTGGATAGCACAGACACCACACATGAATGGCTTCTAGATCAGATGACCGAAAACAAAATGTCACCCACCGTACAGTTAAAGTGGAATGTCTTCCCTAGGTACACGTGTGCAAATATTGGTCCTCAGTTCATGTTTATTATTTACTGCTCACTTCTGGCGCCAGGCTGGAACAACAAAGGAAAACTGCTGGGAGCCAAAACATTTTGTTTTCGTTAAGATGGATGATTTGCCTGGTTTCATAATCACTATGATCAAAAGACATTGTAGGAGGTGACTGGTCTCTACTGAGGCATGTGCTGAGTGCAGTTAAGACACAGGCTGTGAATGTCCCTTCGGGGCTTTGCTGTGCTGCAGGCAATCTTGAAACAGAAATGTACATACCAGAGTCCTTTAGTGGAGCCAGTCTGACCTGGTGTAACTATGCATGGATTCCCTTCAACTGTTTGTATCTTTGGCATTTCTTTTGCTTGTAAATTCTGATCTCATTCCTATCAGATCAAAATCAGCAGTTGTGTTAAGATCACAGGGTATCGAAACATTTTTACAGGGAACATGATCAGTTTCTCCCTGCTTTTGCCCATAGGAAGTAAGAGGTCTCTGTCATTGTTATGGCCCCTTGGAATGGTAAGTGGTGGTGTGTCATGCTGCTCATGTCATTCTGGAGCTCGAGCGGCCTGTTGGATTGGATTTCTTGATTTTACATACCGCTCATTAGGGTTGTAAGGTACACGGAAGCCTGCTGAGAAGAAATAACCTTAACTTTTGCTTGAACAATAAACACAAAGCATAGGTCTATAAACCCTGTCTGTGCAGTGAACCTAGCTGGCATGACCTGTATCGCGGGAGAAAACAACAAAAATTAATCAGCCATATAAAAATAAATGAAATAGCATAAAATCAAGGACAGATGTACAGCTTTATCGCTAACGCAGAAGTACAAATGGTAGAATTGAAAACAAAGTTATTAATCCTTTATTTTTCCATCTCCTTTGAAATTGGGGTAGAACTGGTGCACTGAGTCTTCATGTACAGCACTATGTCTAGTTAAAGTAGAAAAACAGTATTTTACCCCTGCCTTACGTCCTTTTCCCTTCTCTTTAAGCAGGCCATTGCAGCAACAGTCCTTGGTCAGGGTTCGCACAGCCACACTTGCTTCTGTGTTTATGATCACGGTCCCTAAATTGGGTCTAAGCAAAAGCTGAGGGTCTCCTCCCCTGCACTGTAAAAGCAAGGGTCTCTAGCCTCAGCCATCCTGAGGTTTTGAACTTACATAAGTACATAAAAAGATGTAAAAAGAATCGAAGCAGTGCAAAGAAAAGCTACGAGAATGGTATGGGATTTGCGTAACAAGACGTATGAAGAGAGACTTGCTAAACTAAACATGTATACTCTGGAGGAAAGGAGAAACAGGGGTGATATGATACAGACGTTCAAATATTTGAAAGGTATTAATCCGCAAACGAACCTTTTCCGGAGATACGAAGGCGGTAGAACAAGAGGACATGAAATGAGATTGAAGGGGGGCAGACTCAAGAAAAATGTCAGGAAGTATTTTTTCACGGAGAGAGTGGTGGATGCTTGGAATGCCCTCCTGCGGGAGGTAGTGGAGATGAAAACGGTAACGGAATTCAAACATGCGTGGGATAAACATAAAGGAATCCTGTTCAGAAGGAATGGATCCTCAGGAGCTTAACCGAGATTGGATAGCAGAGCCAGTAGTGGGAGGCGGGGATAGTGCGGGGCAGACTTATACGGTCTGTGCCAGAGCCAGTGGTGGGAGGCGGGACTGGAGGTTGGGAGGCAGGGATAGTGCTGGGCAGACTTATACAGTCTGTGCCAGAGCCGGTGGCGGGAGGTGGGGCTGGTGGTTGGGAGGTGGGGATAGTGCTGGGCAGACTTATACGGTCTGTGCCAGAGCCGGTGGTTGGGAGGCGGGGATAGTGCTGGGCAGACTTATACGGTCTGTGCCAGAGCCGGTGGCGGGAGGCGGGGCTGGTGGTTGGGAGGTGGGGATAGTGCTGGGCAGACTTATACGGTCTGTGCCAGAGCCGGTGGTTGGGAGGCGGGGATAGTGCTGGGCAGACTTATACGGTCTGTGCCCTGAAGAGCACAGGTACAAATCAAGGTAAGGTATACACAAAAAGTAGCACACATGAGTTGTCTTGTTGGGCAGACTGGATGGACCGTGCAGGTCTTTTTCTGCCGTCATCTACTATGTTACTATGTTCCTCTCCCTCTCCTTTCTTCCTTTTCCAGTTCAATTCATTAGCTTCTCTCCTTCCCCCTCCCATTGCATAAACACCCCTCCCTTCCTGCAGCCCTCCTGAGTATGTGCCTATCTCTACCCCCACTTCCACCCAGCCGCAACTTCAGCCCTGCTGCTGCACACATTGTACTCCTGTGGCTCTTGATCAGGACAAAAGACATTACAGTCATGTTCTAGTCTAGGCCCTAATTGGGCCTGAAGTCACCACAATTGCCTAGTTTGGGACCAATTCTCATAACTCTTGCGCTGTATGAAACAGCACCGGGAAATACTGCGGGAACAGCGCAAATAATAACTTTCCAATGCTCAACACTAATAGCATGCAAATTATATGCACATTGTTAGTGTTGGGCATTGGGAAGTTAAGAAGTTCGCGGTAAGCGCAGCTCTTGTGCCTCACATCCAGGCAAAATAGGAAGTGCAAGCACACATTGTTGCCATCCTTCTGCACCCATAAATATAATCTTTTCAAAATGCTCCTATTTAAGCACAGAAAAATAGGCACAGATGTAAGCTTTCACTTTGGATCCCGCCTGGACTCACGTTTGTTTCTTCGTTGTCAGTGGCAGAGGCTACACGGATTTCCCTTCTGCTTCAAAAATAAACCCCCAAAATTGGCAGTCAAATGTTAATCTTAAGGAAATCCTCTCAACAAACCCCTGAACGCCACCTCTGAGCTGGCTGTAAATTTTCTGTGTTCTGTTTCTTTGCTGCATTTAAAATACAAACTGTGCACATCATTGGCGTGCACGTTCGCAGTGGCAGCACGCTCCTCTGAACATTCTGCTCAGTTTGACTCCGGCGCTAGTCTCGCAGTAATCGACTGTAGTGCTGACATAGGTGTTCTGAGCATTGCCACCCTCCGTTATGGACAGCTCCTTCGGACCTCAGTGGGAATGAGAGACACCGCCTTATCCTGTCTTCATTCAACTTTGTCAGCTATACAAATGCATCCTGGTGTTCTGTTTGTATCTCCTGTTAGATGTGTCTCTTCCAAACTGAAGAGTTCTAGTTTATGCATCTTTATATAGAAGTAATTCTTTATCCTGAATCAGTTTGTTTCCCTTTTCTATACCGTTTTTTTTCACTGTGCAGTGTCTTTTTGGGATGGAACGAACAAATGTGCACACATATTTCTGTAATAGCATCAGGACATTTTCTGTTTTGAGAATCATTTTTAAATTCCTCCCTATCTGTTGATCAGTGCTGTGCACTGGGGGCTAGTGATTAGAGACGAATATCCACAGTAAGTTCTGGATGGTGTAGGGCAGGAATGCTTAACAAGCATATTTCTGAAAATTCAAACGTACCTAGACACAGAGGCATATTTTCAAAGAATTGTGCAAGTGTAATTTTATCAAAAAATCCACATTGTGAAAAGAACATGTGTACTTTCACTAATGTGGGGAACTAAGGGTTTTAACTTGTAATATAGTGAGTCTGACTTATAAACATGTCCGTTATAAGTTAGACTGAGGTTTTGAAGTATTTATCCAGTGGGTTTATTTTAAGGAAAAAGCCCACAACCTGAACTTATGGTAGAAATCGGTGGTTTTAATAGGCCCAAGTCTAGTTGTGATCTCTTTCTGAACTTTAAGGAAATACTATAACATAGTAACATAGTAGATGACGGCAGAAAAAGACCTGCACGGTCCATCCAGTCTGCCCAACAAGACAACTCATGTGTGCTACTTTTTGTGTATACCCTACTTTGATTTGTACCTGTGCTCTTCAGGGCACAGACCGTATAAGTCTGCCCAGCACTATCCCCGCCTCCCAACCACCAGCCCCGCCTCCCACCACTGGCTCTGGCACAGACCATATAAGTCTGCCCAGCACTATCCCCGCCTCCCAACCACCAGCCCCGCCTCCCACCACTGGCTCTGGCACAGACCGTATAAGTCTGCCCAGCACTATCCCCGCCTCCCACCACCGCCTCTGGCACAGACCATATAAGTCTGCCCAGCACTATCCCCGCCTCCCAACCACCAGCCCCGCCTCCCACCACTGGCTCTGGCACAGACCGTATAAGTCTGCCCAGCACTATCCCCGCCTCCCACCACCGGCTCTGGCACAGACCGTATAAGTCTGCCCAGCACTAGCCCCGCCTCCCAACCACCGGCTCTGGCACAGACCGTATAAGTCTGCCCAGCACTATCCCCGCCTCCCAACCACCAGCCCCGCCTCCCAACCACCGGCTCTGGCACAGACTGTATAAGTCTGCCCAGCACTATCCCCGCCTCCCAACCACCAGTCCTGCCTCCCACCACTGGCTCTGGCACAGACCGTATAAGTCTGCCCAGCACTATCCCCGCCTCCCAACCACCAGCCCCGCCTTCCACCACAGGCTCTGGCACAGACCGTATAAGTCTGCCCAGCACTAGCCCCGCCTCCCAACCACCGGCTCTGGCACAGACCGTATAAGTCTGCCCAGCACTATCCCCGCCTCCCAACCACCAGCCCCGCCTCCCACCACCAGCTCTGGCACAGACCGTATAAGTCTGCCCAGCACTAGCCCCGCCTCCCACCACCGGCTCTGGCACATTATGTTAATTGTAGTAGTTCTATTTATCCAGCGTCAACTGTCATGCTCAGTGTGCGCCTACAAGTCCTGAACCCGACAGGTTGGTTGTCATAAACTAAAGAAAGCAGTAGTTCTTGACCGAGGACGGGTGTGTCCTGAAGATAGGTTGAAATCCCTTGTTTTAAAATAAAAGTAATTTGTTTACACTGTCCAAACCATAGTGGCCAAATCAGCAATGATCTGTGGAACCTATTTTTATCTAATACAGTTATTAATGTTAGGTCCTTCTATATTACTACTACTACTTAACATTTCTAGAGCGCTACTAGGGTTACGCAGCGCTGTACAAATTAACAAGGAAGGACGGTCCCTGCTCAAAGGAGCTTACAATCTAAAGGACGAAATGTCAAGTCTGGGCAGGCTAGATTTCCTGAGTAGAGGTGTAGTGGTTAGGTGCCGAAGGCGACATTGAAGAGGTGGGTTTTGAGCAATGATTTGAAGATGGGCAGGGAGGAAGCCTGGCGTATGGGCTCAGGGAGTTTGTTCCACGCATGGGGTGAGGCAAGGCAGAAAGGGCGGTGCCTGGAGTTGACGGTGGTGGAGAAGGGTACTGAAAGGAGGGATTTGTCTTGAGAGCGGAGGTTACGGGTAGAAACGTAAGGGGAGATGAGGGTTGAGAGGTAAGGAGGGGCTGCAGATCAAGTGCATTTGTAAGTTAGTAGCAGAAGCTTGAATTGAATGCGGTACCTGATTGGAAGCCAGTGAAGTGACTTGAGGAGAGGGGTGATATGAGTATATCGGTCCAGGCGAAAGATAAGACGTGCAGCAGGAGTGCTGGCCAGTGTCCCCAGCTATTATTTTTTCAGTTTAGTTTACAGAAGGGTTTATTTTTACTGTAACCACAAATGCAACATTTCAATAGCACCTGTCTTTTTGTGCAGATTAAGGGCAGCGTTGCTGTGAAAGCCTCCTGTAGATTTTTACTGTTGAGTTCTATCTGTTCTGCAGGGAATGACTAAGGCATAATCAATCCTTCTGTACAGCCTAAAGCATTAAACAAGTTCAGGTCAAAATAATTGGCATAGGGTTTGCTAGAGGGATGTCAAGAGTTCGCCGATCCGTGAGCTCCGTGTGCTCACCTCGGCCGTCGCGCTCCCCGGCAGGAACTGCCCGGGACCGTGTCGGCTAGGAGTTGGAGGGAGTTCGCCTGTGGCCTGTAGTGCGGGCCCGGCCTCGTGGCGCGAGCCCGGTCCGGGCGGCGTGTGGGCCTCTTCAGTGGGTGTTCGCGGATCTGCCGGCCCAGCGATCTGGGGACCCACCACACCACCGCAGCGATCCCTGGCCCAGCAGCCCGACGCCCATGTTGCCCTTCCCGCCGCGTGGCACGGCCAGCCTCCACCGCGAATCTTCCACACTGGGCTGTCGGTGCACAACGAAGCAGTCCACAGGCACCACAGGCACCACGGATCAGCAAATCTCCCTGCATCAGGAGGAAGTATTAACGCTCCAGTTGCTCTGAGAACACCCCAGCTTTCCCTGGTCCACCCGAACCTGCCTCTCTCCGCTTGCCTGCTACAGTCTGACGGTTCCAGCTTCTTCCAGTCCGCTGATCCAGCTCCCCCCTGCTTGCTGCAATCCAGCCGGTCTACCGTGTTCCAGTCCGCCTGATCCCAGCTTGGCTTGTTCCGATCCGGTCCGCCTGACCCCAGATTGTTCCGGCCCTCCAGTTTCCCAGCTTGTTCCAGCCCGCCTGAGCCCATCCTGTTCCAGTTCGCCGATCCAGCGTCCCCCTTGTTTGTTCCAGTCCATCTACTCCAGCCTGCTTCTAGTGTGTTCCAGTCCGCCTGCTCCAAGCTCGTTCCAGTCTGCATGATCCCATCTTGTTCCAGTCCGCCCGATCCCTGGTTGCTCCAGCGTCCCCCTTGTTTGTTCCAGTCCATCTACTCCAGCCTGCTTGTTCCAGTCCAAACGCTCTAGTGTGTTCCAGTCCACCTGCCCCAAGCTCGTTCCAGTCTGCATGATCCCATCTTGTTCCAGTCCACCAATCCAGCTTCCCTGTGTGCTCCAGCGTTCCAGCTTCTCCCTTCTTGTTCCAGCCCATCTGCTTCAGCCTACTTGCTCCGGTACACCTGCTCCAATCCCAGCTTGTTCCAGTCCACCGATCCAGCTTCCCTGTTTGCTCCAGCATTCCAGTCCGACTGTTCCAGCTTCTCTTTGCTTGCTTCAGCCTACTTGCTCCGGTACACCTGCTCCAGCATTCCAGTCCGACTGTTCCAGCTTCTCCTTGCTTGCTTCAGCCTACTTGCTCCGGTACACCTGCTCCAGCATTCCAGTCCGACTGTTCCAGCTTCTCCTTGCTTGCTTCAGCCTACTTGCTCCGGTACACCTGCTCCAGCATTCCAGTCCGACTGTTCCAGCTTCTCCTTGCTTGCTTCAGCCTACTTGCTCCGGTACACCTGCTCCAGCCTACCTACTCCAGCACATCTGCTCCAGCGTGTTCCAGTCCGCCTGAACCAGCTTCTCCCTGCTTATTCCAGTACCTGCTCCAGCCTGCCTGCTCCAGCTCATCTGCTCCAGCGTGTTCCAATCCACCTGAACCAGCTTCTCCCTGCCTGTCTCAGTCCATCTGCTCCAGACTGCCTGCTCCAGCTTCTCCATGCTCGTTCCTATTCATCCGCACCAGCTGCTCCAGCCAACCTGCTAGCTTGTCAGCCATTGACTTACTTGCCTACTAGCTTACTAGCCCGCTAACTCACCAGCCATTGACATACCTGCTCTCCAGTTTCTCCCTGCTCACTCCTGTCCTCCTGCATCAGTATGCTCCAGCCCGCCTGCTAACTTGTCAGCCCTTAACTTACCTGCTCTCCAGCGTCTCCCTGCTCATTCCTATCCATCGGCACCAGCATGCCCCAACCCGCCCGCTAACCTGTCTCCCACTGATTTACCTGCTGACCTGCTAACTTGTCAACCTACCTGCCTCACTGCTTGTTCCAGCCCACCTGCCTCTCCCTGCTCGTTCCTGTCCATCCGCACCAGCCTGCTTCACCCCGCCTACAAGCTTGCAGCCACTGCCACACTTGCCTGCCTCCTAACCTGCCAGCCACGCACTTACCCACTCTCCAGTACATCAATCCCACCAATTCCAAGCCTCCGGCTCTTCGCTCTGTCACTACACTTACACCTGTCACACTGTAACCACTACTTATGGCCCCTGTCCACATCTTCTTCCTTGCCCTGTCCCTTCCTAATCTTTTTCCCCTCCCCTTACCGCTGTCTACCGCTGGAACCCATTGCCCTCCCGTGTTCCCTCCCATCCTGCCCGCTACGGCATCCCTCACCACCTCACCATCTCTCCTGTCCCCCTCCTCCTTCCTAGCCCTTAATCTCCAACATCTCCTTCCTACCATTAACCCTTCACCATTCCTCCTATGTGCACCCCGTCTTCGTCGCCTTCGTCGCCCGACCTCCCCCACCCTCCTCCGCACTCTCTTGCTCCTCCTCCTGCTATCCGCGGGAGACATTAACCCTAATCCAGGCCCCCCCCACCTGTCCTCCTCCTTTCCATTCAAACGCTTCCGTGATGTCTCCAACCTCGTCCCTATTCCCCTCCTCCCCCCCTCTTCCCTCCCCTTCTCATGTGCCTTGTGGAATGCCCACTCGATCGGCAACAAACTGCCCTTCACCCACGATCTCTTCATCTCTCGTTCCCTCCAACTGCTCGCCCTAACTGAAACCTGGCTCTCCCCTGACGACTCTGCCTCAGTCGCGGCCCTCTGTCATGGAGGCTATCTCTTCTCCCACACTCCCCGCCCAGATGGCCGCGGTGGAGGCGTCGGGCTACTTCTCTCACCCTCCTGTAGTTTCCAACCCCTCCTCCTACCGCAGTCTCACTGCTTCTCGTCCTTCGAAGCTCACTCCATCCGGCTATTCCATCCATTACCACTCAGAGTTGCAGTCATCTACCGCCCCCCTGACAAACCCCTCTCTTCATTCCTTACTGACTTCGACGCTTGGCTCACCGTCTTTCTTGATCCCGCATCTCCTTCCCTCATTCTTGGTGATTTTAACATTCACGTTGACAACCCATCCAATGCCTACGCTTCTAAATTCCTTGCTCTGATATCCTCCTTTAACCTCCGACTATGCTCTACCACCCCTACTCACCGTGATGGCCATTGTCTCGACCTCGTTCTCGTCTCTTCCTGCTCACCTTCCAATTTCTGCACCTCAGTCCTTCCTATCTCAGATCATCACCTAATTACCCTCACACTTCATCACCCTCCCCCTCAACCTCGCCCAACTATAACCACGCCTTTCAGGAATCTCCAAGCTGTCGACCCCCCTACCCTATCCTCCCACATCTCCAATCTCTTCCCTTCCATCTCGTCTTCTGAATCTGTCGACACGGCTGTCTCTACCTACAATGAAACTCTCTCCACCGCTCTGGATACCCTAGCACCATCTGTCTCTCGCCCCACTAAGCGCACTAATCCGCAGCCCTGGTTAACCCCCTGCATCCGTTACCTTCGCTCCTGCACCCGATCTGCTGAACGACTCTGGAGGAAATCTCGCACCCTATCAGACTTCACCCATTACAAATTCATGCTATCCTCCTTCCAATCCTCCCTATTCCTTGCCAAACAGGAATATTATTCTCAATTAACCAATTCTCTTGGCTCCAACCCTCGTCGCCTCTTTGCCACCCTCAACTCCCTACTTAAAGTACCCTCCGCTCCCACCCCTCCCTCACTCTCTCCTCAATCACTAGCTGACCACTTCCGCGATAAAGTGCAGAAGATCAACCTTGAATTCACTTCCAAGCCTTCTCCTCCCTGTGACTTCTTAACCCACTCCCTCAACCAACCTAACCCGGCCTCCTTTTCCTCCTTCCCTGAGATCACCGAAGAGGAAACTGCTCGCCTTCTTTCTTCCTCCAAGTGCACCACCTGTTCCTCGGATCCCATTCCCACCAATCTGCTTACCAACATCTCTCCTACAGTTATCCCCTCAATCTGTCACATCCTCAACCTCTCTCTCTCCACTGCTACTGTCCCTGACACCTTCAAGCACGCAGTAGTCACACCACTTCTCAAAAAACCATCACTTGACCCAACCTGTCCCTCCAACTACCGCCCCATTTCTCTTCTACCCTTCCTCTCCAAACTACTTGAGCGTGCTGTCCACAGCCGTTGCTTTGACTTCCTCTCCTCTCAGGCTGTCCTCGACCCGCTTCAATCTGGCTTTCGCCCACTACACTCGACAGAAACAGCACTCTCTAAAGTCTGCAATGACCTGTTCCTCGCCAAATCCAAAGGCCATTACTCCATCCTCATCCTCCTCGACCTATCCGCCGCCTTTGACACCGTCAATCATAATTTACTTCTTGACACACTGTCCTCATTTGGGTTCCAGGGCTCCGTCCTCTCCTGGTTCTCCTCGTATCTTTCCCAACGCACCTTCAGAGTATCTTCTAATGGCTCCTCTTCCACCCCCATCCCGCTCTCTGTTGGGGTTCCCCAAGGATCTGTCCTTGGACCGCTTCTCTTCTCGATATACACCTCTTCCCTTGGCTCGTTGATCTCATGTCATGGTTTCCAGTACCATCTCTATGCCGATGACACCCAGCTTTACCTCTCCACTCCCGACATCACAGTTGAAACCCAGGCCAAAGTTTCAGCCTGCCTTTCCGACATCGCTGCCTGGATGTCCAACCGGCATCTGAAACTGAACATGGCAAAGACTGAGCTCCTTATCTTTCCACCCAAACCCTCTTCTCCTCTTCCCCCACTTTCCGTCTCTGTTGACAACACCCTCATCCTCCCCGTCTCTTCAGCACGCAATCTCGGAGTCATCTTCGATTCCTCCCTCTCCTTCTCTGCCCATATCCAACAGACAGCTAAGACCTGTCGCTTCTTCCTCTATAATATTAGCAAAATTCGCCCCTTCCTCTCTGAACAGACCACCCGCACCCTCGTACACTCACTCGTTACCTCTCGTCTTGACTATTGCAACCTTCTCCTCGCTGGCCTCCCGCTTAGCCACCTATCCCCCCTTCAATCTGTCCAAAATTCCGCCGCACGTCTTATCTACCGCATGAACCGATACTCTCATATCACCCCCCTCCTCAAGTCGCTTCACTGGCTCCCAATCCACTACCGTATACAGTTCAAGCTTCTTCTATTGACCTTCAAGTGCACTCAATCTGCTGCCCCCCATTACCTCTCTACCCTCCTCTCCCCGTATGTTCCCACCCGTAACCTCCGCTCTCAGGACAAATCACTCCTATCTGTACCCTTCTCCACCACCGCTAACTCCAGACTCCGCCCCTTCTGCCTCGCAGCACCTTATGCCTGGAACAGACTTCCTGAGCCCATACGCCATGCGCCCTCCCTGCCCATCTTCAAGTCCTTACTCAAGGCCCATCTCTTCTCCCTTGCTTTTGGCGCCTAACCACCTTCCCCATTCCTGTTACCTACACTGACTGCGTAGTCTATTACCGTTAGATTGTAAGCTCTCTTGAGCAGGGACTGTCCCTCCCCGTGTTTAAACTTGTACAGCGCTGCGTAACCCTGGCAGCGCTATAGAAATGCTAAGTAGTAGTAGTAGTACTTAGATGATTTATGATTTAGAAAGCAAAATAAAAAGCTGCTGTTATATATTTAATATGTAGAGATATGCATATATGTATATAATAAGATGTTTACACATTCACCTTGGTGTTCATAATTCTGTGGGTAATTTTAGACAGGGAATAAGTGTACAGGTGCATACGTTAGCTCCTATTCGGCTTATCTCATTTAGTTTCTGTGGTGTCTTGATATACTACCGCCTTTCAACCTTGAATAAAGATACAGTAAAGCAGTTTACAGTATAATACTGCAAAAGAAAATAAATGAACTACAATCTCTCAACAAATATAGAGAAAGCAGAGAGGTAGTGTCAATGCTTATTCCAAATTCCTGGAGAAATGGGTTTTCAGGGCCATCTTAAAGTGGGCACAATTTGATTCTTCTCTTAAATAATAAAATCTAGGAGGCCTTAAAATAAAAAGGTGCCTTGTGTTACATGATGGCTAGAGGGAGGCAGAAGAGTCAGTTGATTCATATATTAGGGCACTAGTAAAAGAGGCCCGTTTCTGAGCAAATGAAACGGGCGCTAGCAAGGTTTTCGTCGGCAACACCCCCCCCCCCGCCAACCCCTTCGTTGTTGTGGCATTGCTCCGCCCTCAACGTCATGACGTTTGACGTGAGGGCGGGGCCCATAGCGATTTCCCACCGCCTCCCTCCCTAACAAACCCCTTGGTTGTTCTGCCATTGCTCCGCCATCGAGGGCGTGGCCCGTAGCGATTTCCCACCCCCCGCCTCCCTCCCTGCCAACCCCTTCGTTGTTCTGCCATTGCTCCGCCCTCGAGGGCGGGGCCCGGAGCGATTTTGGTGGCTTCACCACCATGAACCTTTTTGAGGGAAGTCAGGGCTTTGCTTCACTGACGTCACTGTCTTCAGAACGTTGAGGGTGAGTTTTATATATATAGATATAAGTTAGAGTAGTGATAAAAGGTATAAGTAAATCAGAAAGATAAATTGTAGTGTACTGGTGCAAACTACTTTATGAATTAACTGTAGGGTTTTAAAGAGTATACTAAAGACTGGAAGTTAGTAAAGCTTTTTGAGTACAGAGGATAATGTGATCAGATTGACTGTAAGCAGCCTGGCAGCCATAGTTTGCAGCTTGTGAGTGGATGCATGATTTAGTCCAAAAGGGTAATGGGTAATGTGATTTGATATACTGCCTTTCTGCTTTACAGTCAAAGAAGTTTACATTTATTATATGCAAGAGTTAATCACAACAGTCGAGTTCAAAATTAAAGACCAGGGTTCTCAGATTTTCAAGGGCAAAGAGGTTTTACTGAAAAAAATTTGCCTAAGGACAAAATAAGATGACTTGAAAATCAGTGCAATTTGAAATTCAAATATTATTTAAAAAAAAAAAGAAGAATCAATTTTGCATTCAATAATTGTGAGGATTGATCTTGAGTTGGATAAGGGAAGAGGGAACATTATGAAACCCATATGGCCGTAGGCATCGAAGGAATTAGCTTCATACCATGTTCAGAGAACCATAGGGCAAACAGCATCAAGACATGTGTTTAAGTTGATGAGATCTGGGTTGAACTGATCTGTGTATCCACTAAGTCCCAAACTTTGGATAGTAGTAGCTAAAGGTACTAGAAATAAGAAAGCTAGGGGAAAGGGATGGGGGTATCTAGGACCTCTGGCTCATGAATAGGGGAGGTGGTCTTGAATGAGGTTATAAGAAAGCTTTTAAGATTTAATACTTTAAAGAACGATGCCAATGTGTTTGATGAGAGCTATGGGCTCTCAGAGGATTCAAAGGATGTAGGATCCCAAGTAAGTGTCATAAATACAGTAAAAGGTTTCCTAGTTGTGACCAACGACTGTGTGATCCAAAGCTATATGGAGACCTAAGTCTCAGGATTTAATGTGTTTCTATCTGCTCAAAGAGTAGAGTGATGTGGTAACCGTGTTAGTACACTTTTAAAGGTAATAAATAGAAAAAAAAAAAAAACTTAGAAAAGAAAATAAGATGATACCTTTCTTATTGGACTAACAATACATTTTTGATTAGCTTTCAAAGGTGACCCTTCTTCAGATCAGAAATAAGCAAATGTTGATAAATAACAGTATATGTAAGTGAAACACCAAAATATTCCAGTGACAGTCTCACAGGTAAGAGGGTGAGGTGGGTAAGATGAGAAACAAGGGAGCTGGGTGGATGAGAGACAGGAAGAGATGCATGGTAGATAAGAGGGTGACAAAGCAGTAGAATTTAATGGTTTATAATGGGCTAGAAAACCAAGATCTTTGTTAAGTCTTGTCTGGTGGGTGTCAAAATATTTCATCATTTTGACTTCAAAGGTCTTATATTCCTGGGTTGTCTTAGTTTCCTTTTAGTATTCTCACCATAAAATCATTGATACAGTGTTCTGGTTTGTAAAGTGCTGTCCCACAGAGGTGACATCCTGGTTGGCACTGGCATTTTTCATATGATGTCTGTGTAAATTAAATCTCCTCTTTAGCATCTGGCTTACTTCTCTAATGTAGCAGCCTTCTTCACACTTTTTTACATTGAATGATATATACCACATTGGAAGATGAGCATGTGAAGGATTCCTTTATGTTGAATATTTTTCCTTTCTGAATGACTGTAGGATCCTGTAAAATGTGTTGGTACAATTTGCGGTTGGCTATATTGCAAGGATGTGTGCCACTCTCTTCTTTTTGAGTTTCTTTTGGGACCTTGCTTTTCAGTAGTTTCTGTTTTAAGTTGGGTGGCTGTCAGAAAGCCAGGACTGGTGGGGATAGGAATATCTCTTTCAGTAGTTCATGCTCGTGGAGTAATGGCTGTAGATCCCTTATGATTTTTCTCAATTTTTCTAGCTCTGGGTTGTATGTCACAACAAGGGGGATTCTCTCTGTAGCTTTCTTTTCCTTGCACTACAATAGGTTTTCCCTGGGTATTGTAAGGGAGAAGGCAACGTTCTTGGAGTTTGGGACTTAATAGATACACAGATCAGTTCAACCTAGATCTCATCAACTTAAACACATGTCTTGATGCTGTTGCCCTATGGTTCTCTGAACATGGTATGAAACTGGTCGGGACTGACGAGCTGGTGGTCTTAACACCAATTGTGAGGATAAGTGGGAGGTGCCACAGCTGTGAAATAATAGGCAATGACATAGATACACAATAATATTTATGTGCAGGATATATATTTGATATTCACACAAATACATATAACGTAACATGTGTAGTATAGGCTTCTGCTACCAACTTGTGCCCAATGCACTAGAAGGTGCATGTGTATTTATTTTATTTTATTTATTGTATTTGTATCCCACATTATCCCACCTATTTGCAGGCTCAATGTGGCTTACAGAGTGTGGTTATGACATGGTCAATTTAAGCTAACAGGTACAGTAATGTTTGAAGATTAGGTACGGGAAGATCTACAGAATCATTTCATCGTAACAGGTACAATTATTGATGTTTGAAGGTTAGGTAAGGGAAGATAGACGGCAGGTGTTAGGTAGTATAGAGGTGAACTGTGTGGATTATTGAGGTAGTTTTGTAGGCTATGTGCTTTCTTTGTATGCCTTTTGGAAGAGATGTGTTTTCAGAGATTTGCGGAAGTTAGTTATCCCGTCGGTAGCTTTCAGGTCTGTAGGTAGAGCGTTCCACAACTGCGTGCTCAGGTAGGAGAAGGTGGTGGCGTGTATCAGCTTATATTTTAGTCCTTTACAGCTGGCACACTCTCCCTTACACACATTTTTTTATGCACATTCGGTTTGTATACAATTTGTTTACTGTATCAAACTTTTTTTCCGTGTGTGTAGAGCTTTTGTAACACAAGACTTATTACAGTGGCTCCTCTCCATGTGTGTATATATATAGATAGATATCTCACTCAACTCTTATCTGTAATATTGCTAATCTGTTTTCACTAGATCTATTTTCCCTTCTTGCAAATATTAACATATCTAAGGGTATTAATTTGCTGTTTTAGATGAAGTTACTTCAAGGGCCACTTCTGCCTGTAAATTATTATACAGTTATACTTATTGGCAGTGTCCAAGATAGTTATAGGACTTGGAAGAAAAATAGCAGTTTTCAAATTACAGTTTACTATTCACCAAAGAAATTTAGCATCCGTATAAATTGCTGATTTTCATTGTCTTTTTTTTTAACCTGCACATAATGTTGCATTGATAAAGGACACAGCTTGCTCTACTGAGTTTTATTATAGATCTTGAGTAAGCCTTTGAAAACGATTAGTGCACCTTTCAAATGGACAAAACTTGATTAAATAATTATTCAAATAATGGTCAGTAATAGAATACAAAGGGTTATCTCCTTGCTAATCCTCAAGTAATGGAATTGGTGTATCTCTGATTTTTCTCTTAGCTGCTCCCAGTGTACTGAGGAAAGAGACAAACGTGATTATGAGAAATAGGGGGAGTCACTGGAGGCAGGCATGGAAAAGGAGACCTTATCTTAAGCAATTAATCAAGAAACTCATATTGTGGGACAATTATTCAAAGCTAATTCTAAAATTGCTTTAGAGCCCTAGGTCCTGAGATATTTTTCTAGAATTTTGTCAAGGTCATCAAGAGCACCGGGGGGGGGGGGGGGGGGGGGGGCAGATCCCTGCAACAGAATGAAGGATCTTCATGAAAATGTGCATATTTAGAACTTAAAAAGGAACTGATGCATAGGGCTGCATCCTGGAGCCTTACTAATAAAATGATTTTTTTTCCCTTATTATCCATGCTAGATCAGTCCAGGTGAGTGGATTATGTCCCCCAACCACTGGATGGAGCCAGAAAAAAAAAAGCTGATTTCAACCCTTTAAAGGGGGCTGGTACTGCCTTCAGCTTTTCAGTATTTCTCTCACTCCAGCAAATGGTGCAGGCATGTAGCTTGATGCATATAGAATGAATAGGCTGCTCCCAGGAAAGCTGTAAGCCCAGGTCCCCAGTGGCATGTAGAAACACTGTGGGCAGCAGTCCATTGGAGCTGATTTCCTTTCTCTCTTGGGAACATACTCAGGATCTGAATTCTTATACCAGTGGGTTTAACGCTGGGTAGCCCCTGGTGGCTTTTCACCTTTGGTCTGACAGCAGGAGCTACTGACAGACCACTCTCTCTCTATCCTTGGAAAGGAACTGGAAAGCAGTGATGTTTACAAAAAAGAAAGGCTTTCAATGCGGCCTCTTCCCAGACTTGCCTTCTTGTCTCCTGTGGTAATTTGTTAAACTTGAATAGACGGGGTCTGAAGTGTGCATAATCAGTTTTCGTGCATGCGTGAAATTGAGCATATGTGGAGGCCAGCATCTGGCAGCAGTGGTTCGGGGACAGTGGTGGCAGATGACCAAGAAGAGCTTGTTTGGCGGGAAGGAGGTCTTCGGCTGGTGGGATTTGGGGATCCCCACAAGCATAGGTATTTCATTTACTTTGGGAGGGGCGCTGGGAGGGGAGGCAAGTTAAATTTGCTTTTTGCTTTGGGTGGGGGTGGCGGTAGGGGACATGAAATTTTTGGCCCACCCACTTTGATCTCAGGCCCCCCCCCAAGTCAGCTGTGTCTACGTTACTGGATCATCTGTTTTTGTCTCAACCACTTCCTCCTGTGCATTTATGCCACACAGATATTTAAATGTCTCTATCATATATTACCTCTCCCGCCTTTCTTCCAAAGTATACATATTGAGAACTTTAAGTCTGTCTCCATACGCTTTATAACAAAGATCACTAACCATTTTAGTAGCCACCCTCTGGACTGACTCCATCCTGTTTATATCTTTTGAAGGTGCGGCCTCCAGAACTGTACACAATATTCTAAATGAGGTCTCACCAGAGTCTTATACAGAGGCATGATCACCTCTTTTTTTCCTACTGGCCATTCCTTTCCCTATGCCCTCAAACATCCTTCTAGCTTTCACCATTGCCTTTCCTACCTGTTTGGCTACCTTAAGATCATCACAAGATCACACCCAAGCCCCGCTCCTCTTTCATGCACAAAAGTTTTTCACCCCTTAAACTGTACCATTCCCTCGGGTTTTTGCAGTCCAAATGCATGACCATGCATTTTTTTTTAATTTTTTTATTTATGATTTTACAATTTTACATCCATTTCAAAAATGTAATAGATACAGAAAATATATTTTAACATACTATAACATAGGAAATATAATCATTCTTATATTGACCACAATCGACACCACATTATGAGGCAAGAAACTAGGAATAACAAAATAAAGGAAAGATTAATTGAGTTTAATTTGACCATGCATTTTTTAGCATTAAATCTAAGCTATCAAATTCCAGACCATTCCTCTTACTTCGCTAAGTCCTTCCTCATGTTATCCAATCCATCAGGGGTGTCTACCCTATTGCAGATTTTGTTATCATCCGCAAAGAGGCAAACCTTATCAGACAACCCTTCATCAATATCGCTTACAAAAATGTTAAAAAGAACTAGCCCAACAACCGAATCGTGCAGCACACCACTGGTAACATCCTTTTCTTCAGAAGGAGCTCCATTTACCACTACCCTCTATTGCCTTCTATTCAACCAATTCCTAACCCATTTGGTCACTTTAGGGCTTATACAGATATACCAAGGGCAGTCAGTTTATTTACTAGTCATCTATGTGGAACCGTGTCAAAGGCTTTGCCAAAATCTAAATACATCACATCTAGTACTCTCCCTCGATCCATCTCTCTGGTCACCCAGTCAAAGAAATTCATCAGATTTGTCTGACAAGATCTGCCTCGGGTCCTGTAATCCATTGGATTACTGTTCTCTGTTTTAAAAGAGTTTCCATTATTTACTTACCACAGAAGTCGTTCTAACCGGCCTGTAGTTCCCAACCTCTTCCTTCCATTTTTATGAAGAGGGACCACATCTGTTCTTCTCCAGTCCTCTGTGACCACTCCCAACTGTAGAGAAGCATTGAAAAGGTCATCCAGCAGAGGTGCTAGAACTTCCCTATGTTCCTTCAGTAGTCTCGGATGTATGTGATCTGGCCCCTTCATTTTGTCCACCTTTAGTTTAGCCAGCTCCTCATAAACACAATCCTCTGAAAATCGTTCAAGTACTACCACCCCTCCATTCCTATTTATTTGTCTTCTGTGGTCCAGCTCCCCGCCATTCAGCTGTGAACACAAAACAGAAATATTTGTTAAACAGTTCCGCCTTACCTTTATCAGCTTGTACATATTCCTCACCTTCACTTTTGAGTCTTAAAATGCCACTTTTGCCCTTCCTCCTATCAATAACATATCTAAAAAAACGTCTTGTCTTGATAGCCTTGATTTAGGATTTCAGTCTTCTGAACCTGGCACTGTTTCAGGCTGTTACCCAAAGAAGTTGTGCAAAATGTATTTACTTATTTTTAACATTTATAACTGACTTACAAAATAGCGTACATAAGATATATGACAAATTAAATGAACACTTCAAACTTGTTAACCTCTTAGAATCCCAATCATAGTGGCTCCGCTACAAATTTACTGGGGTATCTTTAGTATATGGGACCTAATGAAATTAGTTTGCGAAAATGGCAAAGTACAACCAATCTGTATGCGGTTAAATATTTACCATGAGCACTGGCATACTGACACTATTGCTACTTTTTGTTGGGGACTATGCTTTCTGTGCCAAAATTAATTTTGATTAATAAATGGTTTAGTAGAGTTGACCTCTTACAGTTAAGTGGAACAGGCTCTCTCATGCCCTTGTTTTTAGAATCTGTTTTTGTCATTGTCATCTGAAAAGATTGAACTGTGTGCAGCTCTTTGAAAAAAAAAGACTCTTTAGTCACAGTATTACCATACCTAGGCTTATTGTGCTGTTGCAATCATAGCTGAACTAAGACTGGTGATTAACGATAGTAATTTATTGCATCTGAGGAGGGTAGAAAATAGGAGATGTTGTCGTTATCATGAATCGTATTATAAATAACCCAGAGCAAAGCCCTTGGAACGCTTGCATGGTGTCAGCAGCAAAACCCTTTCAGGCACCGTAGCTTACAATGTAGCCATAGAAACCCCAAAGTCATATTGTTATCTAGGTCTTGCTGCAGTTTTATGATACAACAGTATTAACATATAGATTAGGCCATTTATAATTCTAGGTGTCATTTCAGATTGGCTTGCTTATGTAGCATTTTAGTATTTTATTGTGCAGAGTAGTAGGGAAATGGGGCACTTTTACAGGTCACTGTATGAAGCCATTCGTAATAGACAATGGTCTCCTACTTTTTTGTCAACTCAATCAATGCATTGGTTTATCAATTATGACCAACATTGTAATTATTTTTGCCTATCCTATTATTCTAGGGGTCAATTCACAGCTGCCTCTTCTTCTATTAGTCATGAGTCAGATATTAGGGTTTGCCAAATATCAACTGTTATAAAAGGGTTTATTGAGTTATTTGGGACTGACAAAATATGTTTGGCATGGCCAGAAATAGTCAAGTGGGGCACATGAGCCGCCTTAAATATTTTAGGAATGCCCTCCACCCACACACTTAAAATATAATTAATTGGCTCTCAGAGCTTCCATCCCAAATATATTTACTTGTGATCAGTACACACGGGTCTTACTGGGCCTTGCTTTCTGTTGCATAGCTCCTGTTATTTTCTATGGAAGGAAAAGCATTGAATTTCTTCTAAGAACATATGACAAGGAAATAGAAGGTTCATGAGCTCAGTATCCTCTCTTCGACGGTGGCCAGTTCAGGTCATAAGTACCCAGAAGATCCCAAAAAGTAGATCAAATTTTTCATAGCTTATTTTAAGGGATAAGATGATAGCTTTCCCTTTCACGGAGAGAGTAGTAGATACTTGGAATGCCCTCCCGCGGGAGGTGGTGGAGATGAAAACGGGAGCGGAATTCAAGCATGCGTGGGATAAGCATAAAGGAATCCTGTGCAGAAGGAATGGATCCTCAGAAACTTAGCCGAGATTGGGAGGCGGGGCTAGTGTTTGGGTGGTGGGGCTAGTTCTGGGCAAGACTTCTACGGTCTGTGTCCTGAAAATGAGGCTAGTTCTGGGTAAGACTTCTACGGTCTGTGTCCTGAAAATGGCAGGTACAAATCAAGGTAAGGTATACACAAGAAGCACATATAAGTTTATCTTGTTGGGCAGACTAGATGGACCGTGCAGGTCTTTTTCTGCCGTCATCTACTATGTTACTATGTAAGTCTGCTTAGTTATAATTTTTTTAATGGTCTTTTCCTCCGACGCCACCCAAAATTGCTGACCACTCTGACTCCACAGCTGTACCTCTTGGGATAGGGAAACATCTATTGTACTTGAATGTATCTCTTGTTGGCTTACCACTGAAAAGGCATGAGCTAGATCCACCTCACCCCCCCCCCCCCCCCCCAAAAAAAAAAAAAAAGTGTGTTCTGATTTCCTTTGTTTTCTGTATATCTAAGATAATTATGCCTGATGACTTTATCTTACTGGCTTACGTACAATACTGATTTCACTTTCTTGTAAAATGCAGTATGACATTACAGCATGATATCTGTAAATACAGATATATGTATACTTGATGAAACAAGTTATTTTATGTCTCTTCACATCTGAATAACTTCTTCTTTTGCTTCCTGCAGAGGAAGAAGAGGAGCAGGTACCCACTGATGGAGGTACATCAGCCGAGGCTATGCAAGTTCCCCTGGAAGAGGAAGGCGAAATGGAAGAAGATGAAGCTGTTAATGATGAAAATTTCTTGAGCAAAAGACTATTAGAAAGTCCTGAAACTGAGGAAATGCCTCCTTTGAAACGACCTAAAATTGCTGGTGGTAAAGGAGACATTACTGAGGGAGCACTAGAACCTCGAGAACCTCTTAGTTCAATAAACTCGCAAAAGGTGCCTCCCATGCTTTCCCCTGTTCATGTACAGGATAAGTCAGACTTAGTTCATGTATCACCAGAGCCACCAATGCTGGCTTTGGTTTCAAAATCACAAATTCCAGCTCTCAAAACCTTAGAATCAAAATCATTATTACCTAAAGCAAAAGGAAAAGTGAGTTCACCTGGACAGAAAACTAAATCACCTAAATCGACTCCGTTGACAACTGTTCTTGGAAGTCCCATGCGTTCACCAAAAACTGTTCCCAAAGAGAAAAAATCACCTGGACGTGCCAAAAGCCCCAAAAGTCCTAAGAGCCCTAAAGTTCTCATGCATGTTCCGCAGCCAGCAATCAAGGTGGAAACACCTACTAGGACTCCCTTGACCATATTAAGTGAAAAGATGGGAAAAGACAACATACAGTTAAAATCGGAGCCAACATCCCCTGAGCCTGAAAAACTAAGTGGTGAGAATTTGTCTAAAAAACCAGCAGTAGCAGATAAGACTATTGAGGATTCGATAGATGCTGTGATTGCTCGTGCTTGTGCTGAATGGGAACCGGATCCATTTGAGTTCTCCTCAGGTTCAGAATCGGAGGGTGATGTTTTTACCAGTCCAAAGAGACTCACGATTTCAGAGCCTATAACTGTTCCTACGAACAATGTATATAAGGGAGGGAGCACACCTGTGCTTATGTCTGGCGGCACTTCTAGCTCTGACACTTCTTGGACAATGGATGACTCTATTAATGAAGTAATTCGAAAAGCATACATGGGCACTTCTTCAAATGTACCTATCATCCTCCCAATTATATCTTCTCCTTCTGCTTCCCCTCCAACTCCTGAGCCTCTGCTCAAAGTCTATGAAGAAAAGACCAAGTTAGCATCATCAGTTGAAGTAAAAAAGAAGCTGAAGAAGGAGCTGAAGACAAAACTGAAAAAAAGAGAGCGAGACAGGCAAAAGGACAAAGAGAAAAGGGATAAAAATAAAGATAAAAACAAAGATAAAGAAAGGGATGCAAATAAAGAAACAAAGCTTCTATGGAAAGATATGGCCAAAGACATAGACTTTGATGCTCATAGGTTCAAAATGAAAGATTCTGTTGATGTCGATGTAAAAGTAAAGCTGAAAGATGGCAGTGCCAAAAAAGAAAAAGAAAAGCATAAAGATAAGAAAAAAGATAGGGAGAAGAGCAAGAAAGATAAAGATAAGAAATTTAAAGACAAGAACAAGGAAGAGAGGCTGAAGGCTTCATCAGCACCTCTTTTGTTGACTGCCAAAGACATAGCTCTACCGTTATTCACCTCTCCTGGTGCTGTGAGACTTCCATCTTTACCATCTGTGTTGCCATTGCTTCCTGATAAATTGTTTGAAGAGAGAGAAAAATTGAAAGAGAGAGACAGGAAAAGAGACAAAAAGGAGAAAAAGAAAAAAAAAGAACGGGAGAAAAAGGAGAAAGAGAAGGAGAAAAAAGAGAAAGAGAAGAAGGAAAAAGAAAAACATAAACACGACAAAGTAAGATACATTGTTCTGAATCTTGTGTGTTTCTCTTTTGGGGTCTCATTTTATGACATGACATTTTATAAGGGCAACAATGAGGCATATTTTCAAAGCACTTAGCCTTCCAAACTATGTAAGCCGCATTGAGCCTGCATTGTGTGGGAAAGCACGGGGTACAAATGTAATAAATAAAAAAATTTTAAAAAAAATTGCATGCAAATGCCGAAGCGCAAACTTACACCTGCTTTGCAGCAGATAAAATTGTGTGTGTGTATGTTCTAAGCATTTAAGGGCCCTTTTACTAAAATGTGTTAATGCGCTAAGCCCATTTCTTAACACAACTTTTCCCTTTTTTTTAACATGACCATGAATTAGGGCTTTTTTTTTTTCTTTTTTTTTTTGGCAGGTCCTGTGCTAATTTTTCCATTAGCACATGAGACCTACAAAAAAAATCAATGCAGAAGCACTTACTGCCTCCTATTTAGGAGGCACCAAGTGTTCCAGGAAACATGACCCCTAATGGGGGTCGTGTGAGCCGATCACTAAGGGCACCATTTTGTCAGGTGGCACTAGAAGAACAGGAGCAACTGGGGGTCGCTCCTGCCCAGTGAACCCCTAGACCACCCAGAGATCACAGGTACTGGCATGGGTCTAAAGGGGATCCTTTGGGGTTGTAGGAGGGTGACTTTGGATTGGGGGGGGGGCAGTAAACCCCAGCTAAAAGGTGAGGTTATTTTACCATATTTTTAGGGCCATAACGCAACTTGCAGTGTGTACTTGCTGTACTTAATAATGAGCTTCTTTACATGCATTTGCATGTTTTGTATCTCATCAAACATATAAAAGGCGAGTGTCGTACTCACTCGCAAATGCGCAGTAGAGACTTCCTTCTCTGCCCCGCCCCTGCATCAATACGTGATGAGCGGGAAGTCTCTACTTCGCATGCCGCAGACGTACTCGCAACCGCTCCGCCCTCCCCCCCCCCCCCCCCCCCGAGGTCACTGCTACCGCTCCCCCCACCCGGAGTCGCCGCCACCGCCGCCCCTCCACCTGGCCCAAGCTCTGTCTTATTGAACGTACATCGCACCACGCAGACGCAGCAGGCACATCAGCAAAGCTGCCGTCGGGACGGGCTTCTTTCTCTGCCTGTGTCCCGCCCTCGCCACGTTATGTCACACGAGGGTGGGACACAGGCAGAGAAGGAAGCTCGTCCCGATGGCAGCTTTGCTGATGTGCCTGCTGTGTCTGTGTGGTGCGATGTAAGTTCAATAACAGACAGTGCTCGGGCCTGGAGGGGGGGTACCGGCGACGACGACCTCGGGGGGGGGGCATCGGGAACCCCCCCCCCCCCAATTCCAAAACTTGCCCGTTTACACGGGCTCAACGGCTAGTTATTATATAACCTGCAGCAGCTTAAATACCACTGTAGTAATCAGCCTGTGTTGGTGCCTTTTAAGTTGTATTAAGGGACAAGTAATGCAACTCTAAAGCCGTAACACAATTTGATAATGTCCTCCCTAAGCTTTCACTTAGTGGTGACAGTGCATAATGGAGTTTTCCTGTACATGTACCAGTGCATTTTATGGCAGTCTGAAAATACTAGCCTCTCTTTTGTGCAGCCTTTTATGGCACATTTTGGTAATGATTTTAGAAGACTTGGACACCATTTGCACATGTAAAAAAACTGGCTTTATATGTGTAAATGGACATACAAGTGTAAGTACCTGTACATAACATGTAAACGCTTTGATTGTAACCACAGAAAGATGGTATATGAAATCACATCCCCTTTCTTTTCCCTTTGATTTAAAAAAAGCCATACTGACAAGTGTATCCTTTAGCACTCAGTGATTTGGAAGGGGCGGCATTTGGGCACCCTTTAGAAGTATTCTTGTTTTCTCTATCATTCAGAAGCTTTTTCAATAAATGCACCTGCTTCGGGTCATGTATAACCAGTGTGTTTCTTCTAGCAAAAAAAGGTGCCGGTACTCAAATGTCAGGCCACCCTTCAGGGGTGGGGTGATCACTGAGGGGTTCACCCCACAATAGCCAGGACCCTGCAACCAGTCACAGAATCTATGACAAGGCAGAATTGGTGTGTAGAGCCGGAGCTCGTTCATTAAAACTTGAGGACCTTGGGTCAATTTTAGCACACAATGGAAAAGGTGCTGGTACTCAGTACCCCCAAGTACCCCCTCAAAAAAAGCCCTGTGTATAACTGTCAGCTAACTACTCATTGGAACCTGGGTTTGGAATAGTCATTGATGGGGAATTGTACTTATCTCTCTGGTGCACCATCTGTATTTACTTCAGTGTTCCAGAGCCATCAACAGGTCAAGTTTTCAGGATAGACTTAATGAAGATGCATGAGAGATGTTTCCATATAATGAAATTAGTATGTATGCAAATCTTTCTTGTACATCTTCATTAAACACTATATGCTCTCGGGTTAAATAAACTACTCAATAACTGTACACAATGTTATGAATATATCAATCACAAACAGTTATATTCAATACTCTTTATTCATTATTTACTATAATAAAACTCACCCTCAACGTTCTGAAGACAACGTTCTGAAGTCACTCAGTCACTCCCTGAAGGGTTCATGGATTCATGGTGGTGAAGCCACAACACTGACCATGTCTCTCTGCCCCGCCCTCGCATGACGGACCAATCAGAAAAAACACCCTCAACATTCTGAAACACAAAGGACCATCACAACACCGTTCCCAGGCAACACTAGGCAACGTAAGACGGACCAATCAGAGGAAACTACGTGACAATAAGGGAGGAGCATTCCCCAGCAGAATGGCTCATTATCTGTGCAGCAAGGAGAGCACAGAACCACCGCTGGAACGAGAGAAGAATATTCCTGCTGTGGGTATGTGCAAAAATAGACCGGGGGGGGGGGGGGGAGAAATTTTTAAATGCCTAATGCCAGTACTGAAGAGTGCCAGAGGGCCTATAGCACAGACTATATTTGGGATCGCTTGACATGGAGTCAGAGGAGCCGGAAAACAACGTGCCCGTCACCATCTGGGATGTGGGCGAACAGGACAAGCTGCGGCCCAGCTGGAAGGATTACCCGCGACCCAGCCAGCAGCAAACAGCGACCAAGGACAGCACAGCACATCCCCCAACCCCCAAGCAAAAAACAAAATAAAAAAAGACACACATCAACAACCTGCACACACACCGCACCCTCACACACACACACACACACAAATAACTCTGTGACACATACACACACACACACACAAAAAAAGCCACATGCACCCGTTTCATTGGTTTCGGAAACGGGCCTTTTTTACTAGTATAATATATATCATTGACTTTTCCATATATAATAAAATACCTACATTCATCCCCATTCACTCTCATTCATACTATTTCACATGTCAAGACCACTGACTAATACATTTAATACCTATCTACCATCCCAAGCCCATTAATTCTACTAGTCCATATATCCTCCTCCAACCATGAATGCTTAATCCACTGATTAGTTCATCCGCAAAGATCTTTGACTTCACAAATCAGCACTCCATGTGTTGTATCCTTTAATACTCAAATTAGGTGCTGACTCCACTGATTAATTCATCATTGAACATATTTTAGAGCTTCACAAATCAGCACTCTGCATATTATTTTTCCAACTACACGGTAATAGCATCCCAAAAAGTCTGTCGTTCCAAGGCTTCTTGGTAGAATCACGTAAAGAATCCTTCAACAGGTCTCAAACTCAATTTGTAATCAATCCATTGTAGATCGCCCCAGACTGAGTTTGGAGCGATCTACAACGGATTGATTACAAATTTTTTACAGGTGCACTGAAAAATGGATCGGCGTGCGCCCAAAACCTGCGCCTACACTACCACAAGCCGTTTTTCAGCGCATCATTGTAAAAGGACCCCCAAGTTACATAGTATAGAAACATAGAAACATGACGGCAGATAAAGGCCATATGACCCATCCAGTCTGCCCATCCTCTGTAACCCCTAATTATTCCTGTTCCTAAGCGATCCCACATGCTTATCCCATGCCTTTTTTTTTTTTTAATTTTATTTTATTCATATTTATAATATATCACAAAACAATGTGAAGAAGCAATCGGCATAAATTTTACAGAAAAATACAATAGTTTAAGGAAAAAAAAAAAAAATTTCTCGGCCTTTCCGACCACTAATAAAGAAATTAATTCCAAGATTTCAAGAATCAAATAATAAAGTAGAAATATATAACATACATTAGCTTCCTCTGTTTTCAAACCCCAGCCTACAATTTAGGGAAGAGGCACAACATTCACATCCACCCTCGCATCAAGAAATTCTTTAAGCTGTTTTGGTTCCATAAACTGAAATTGTTTACCCTCAAGCATTACATTACAAATACAAGGAAAACGCAACACAAAATTTGCCCCCAATGCCACAACTCTGGGTCGTAGTTCTAAAAAAGCCGTACGGCGCACCTGTGTAGGCTTTGAGAGGTCAGGAAAAATTCTGACTTTTGAGCCAAAAAACAGTCTTTCTAAGTGTCTTAGGGAAAGTCTTAATACAGCATTTCGATCTGGCTCCAAGACAAAAGTGACCAGCATAGTTGACCTTTGAGTAATAATTTCCAATGAAGTTTCCAGGAAAGAAGTAAGATTCATTCCCTCTCTCATCATAGAGGGATTCTTCTCCGTCTCCTTAAAATTCCAGATATAATAAGCTCGTGTGATGGGAGGTAATGTATCCTTGTCCATTCCTAGTATTTCAATCATGTATCTCTTAACCATTTCTAATGGGGAAATTAATGGTGATTTGGGGAAATTAAGAAACCTAAGGTTAAGCCTTCTAACCTGGTTCTCCAGGTACTCTAAACGTTTGTGCAGGAAATTATTGTCCTTAACCAAAGCCGTTTCCAAAGTCCCCATTTCATGAATCTTAGTATCCACCTTTTCCATTTTTAAGGAGTGCTGTGCAGTCACTTGCGCTTGAATCAGAGCAGCCTCAGAAAGAGTCTTAATATCAGAAGTGTTTTCTTTCAAATTACTTTGCATAGTGGATTGAATGTTGTAAATCATATCCCACAGTGACTCAAGTGTCACTATAGCAGGTCTAACCACGCCAATTACAGGTAAGGAAGAGTGAGACTGAGTCTCATTGCGAGCAAGTTTAGAAACAATATCTTGCGGTAGTACCTTCAATGCTAATTGAATTTGTTGTTCTCGAACCTGGGATCCAGTCTCCGCCGCTGCAGTCCTCCCCTCGAACAGGTCTGGTCTTACCACTTCGGTATCCGTCTCTGTTCGGGCTGCCTCAAGCAATTCTCTTCCTGGCTGCGGCGGTGCTAAGCGTTCCACGGGGCTCAGGGAAGCCCCGTTACCGCTCTCTATCGACGTCAACACGTCGACAGTGGCAGATGGGGTTGATGTGCCCAGAGGACTCGGCTGCTGCTTGGAAAATTGCAATGTCGTCTGCCTCAGTGATGAAACGGCTTCGGGAGCCGAGGGGTACTCCTTAACCTTTCCCCTCCGCTTCCCCATTATCAACGACGAAGCGAAGGCACCAAAAAAAAGGTAAAAGACCAGAGCAACTTCCAGAAGCAAACTCAAGAGCTTCTGTTCAAAGCTCCATCTTGGAAATCAGAACCATCCCATGCCTTTTTAAATTCTGGAACAGTCCTCAACTCCACCACTTCCACCGGGAGGCCATTCCACGCCTCCACCACCCTTTCTGTGAAATAATACTTCCTTAGGTTACTCCTAAGCCTATTCTCTTTTAACTTTGTCATATGCCCCCTCATTCTAGAGCTCTCCTTCATTTGAAAAAGGCTTTCTTCCTGTACATGAATGCCCTTGAGATATTTAAACGTTTCTATCATGTCCCCTCTCTCCCTCTTCTATTCCAGCATATGCATGTTGAGGTTCATAAGCCTGTCCCTATAATTTTTGCATTCAAGACCGCTTACTAATTTCGTAGCCGCACTCTGGACCAACTCCATCCTGTTTATATCTTTCCGCAGGTGCGGTCTCCAGAACTGTACGCAGTGCTCAAAATGGGGCCTCACTAGAGACTTACACAAGGGCACTATCACCTCCTATTTCCTGCTGGTCATACTTCTCTTTATGCACCCAAGCATCCTTCTGACTTTGACCGTTGCTTTTTCTACCTGTTTGGAAGCTTTAAGGTCATCAGACAAAATCACCCCCAAGTCCCGCTCTTCCTTTGTACACTGAAGCACTTCACCCCCTATACTGTACCGTTCCCTTGGATTTTGCGACCGAAGTGCATGACCCTGCATTTTTTGGGATTAAACCTTAGTTGCCAAATATCAGTCCATTCCTCCAGCTTCACTAGATCCTTCCTCATGTCATTCACACCCTCCAGGGTGTCCACCCTGTTGCAGAGTTTAGTATCATCCGCAAAGAGACAGCCCTTCCGCAATATCGCTCACGAAGACATTAAAAAGAGCCAGCCCTAGGACTGATCCCTGCAGTGCTCCACTGACGACATCCTTTTCTTCAGAGCAAGCTCCATTTACTATTACTCTCTGTCTCCTACCATTCAACCATCCTACCATTCAACCAATTTTTAACCCAATCAGTTAGTCTAGGTCCCATACCGAGAGACTTCAACTACTAGATTGCCTTCAAACCCATGTCAAGAAGAGAGACTACCCAAGTACATTTTCAAAACAGAAAAACATCAAATAGAAGGTGTATACAAAATCATTAGCATCATTCCTAATGACTCATAACTTAAACCATTACCTTAACTCCTCAAAAATCCCCTGTTGTTTAAATTGACAAACCTACCTATTACCTTAGCAAAACGTTACCAAGAAATAATCTCCATTAGTGCTAAATTTCAGTTGCGATTTACCTATGGATGTGTAATCTGACGTGAGAGCAAAACACACACATTTTGTTTTTCAGCCCCCCCTCAGTTGAGATTCTTTGTGGATGTGAATGATCAGACTTCGGGGCAGGGGTTCCCAAACCTGCCTTGAGGGGAACCCCAGCCAGTCAGGCTTTCAATATATCCATAATGAATAGTCATGAAAGAGATTTGCATATACAGCCTCCTTGGTATTCAAATTGACCTGATTAATATTTGTGTGGATGTCCTGAAAACCTGGCTGGGGTTTCCCCCAAGACAGGTTTAGGAATTGCTGCTCTAGGGCCTTTTCCTTCTAGTTTATTCTTTAATCCAGCTTCCTTTGGTTATAGTTCCAAGGAGTGGGTTTTGTTCGTAAATTTGATTTTGTTTCCTGAACTGATTTCTTTGATATAAGGTTTTCTGGAATGCAACAATTTCTTTCCTTTAAAACGTCCTGTTCAAAGCACAGAACTTGTGCCTCAGTCACTACAATGACTTCAAATGTAAATTGATCTTTGCACGATGAGGGTTTCTTTTAGAGGCAGATGCACTAAACGTTTTTCATCGTTAAATGAGCCCTCGGGGAAGAATTTCCGATCCTTTCCATGCACTAAAGCCTATTTTTCGACGGTAGTAGCAGCTAACGAAAACGGAATGGAGATGAGCAATTAGTGTGAAAACCCCATTGAAACGACATGCACTAACCTTTTCCGATTGCCTTTACGCAGGAAAAAGGCAGGAAAACTAACCTACGTAGGTTACTGACGTCAGACAGGGGCGGGCCCAGGAGGAGAAAGACGCTCTATCGATGCCATCACGAAGGCAGGCATCAGCTGATTCTGCGTTCTTCTTGCCCGTGCAGCGCCTTCGGACAGAGGAGAGAGGCGCTGCACGGGCCCGGTAAGAGGGAGGGGGGCCCGATGGAGAAGGGGAATGGCGGCGACGATCCCCAAAGGGGGCGGGGCACAGACGGAGGATGTCGGGAGGCGGAGCTGAGAGTAGTGAGGAAGGGAGGGGGGCAGGGGCTTCTAGAAGTTTGCTTTTTCGGGGTGGGGGGAGCAGCGGAAAGTGGGGAGCAGCGGGGGGGGGGGCAAGGCCGTCCGTACAGGACGCTCCTGATGAGCGCCCTTGCCCCCTCCCGATCCTTTTTTTATTTTTATTTTTTATGTGTTTTCTGAGGTCCTTTGGACCAATCACAGCGCTTTTAGCTCTGCTAATGCGCTGGGATTGGCTCAAAGTTTGTTTATTTTTTCACTTAACACTTTTTCCTGCCACGGAGCTGTCCTAACGAGAGGTCCAGACCGATGTGTATTGTGATTCTTTGATACATTGTACGTTTCACTACCGATCTCAGCATGTGTGACTTTTTTTTTTGGTGCATTTTTCGTTATTTTAAAATCGTTAGGGACTTTAACGATTTAGATTTTTTTACGTTTGGTTGCTGCATCTGCCTCTTAGTCTCTGTTTTAGCTGCAGATTGTGATTTTTAAAAGTTTCCCCTTTAAACCTCGACTAGTTTCTATTTTTTTTGCAAAGCTGCTCCGCTGATGTCCTAGAAAAATGACAGGTTTTATCAGTTGGTGCCCTGAGGTATGTGATAGAGACTAAATCCTTGAAGATTAACAATAAATGCAGAATGTGACAATAAGGAGCTTATATTTCTGTTAGTTTAGGTGAAAGAAGTATTTCTTTATATATAAAACTGGGAAAATCGACTGACAATATATTTTTACTTGGCCACAAAAGTCTTATGTTGTTGAACTTTAACCCTTTGATTTTGGAAGGTTAGTAATTGAAATGCGGTTCTCCCGGCCTCGAGGTTCCACCCTTGCTTCAAATGCCAGGTTTTCATTTTAACCCAGTAGCAGCACAATATAGTTTGGAGTGAACGAAATGACTGGGGTTAGCTGACAGAAACATTCAGATGGTGCTTCTCACAGGTAACTACCTTGCCCGTGGTATTTACAGTGTTTAATGGAGCCCTTTAATTTACAACAAAGGATCTTATGTATTCTCCAGTTAATAATTTAAATGATATAAAATGCTACTTAAATTCAGATAACAAAAATACTGTGGACCTGATAAAGTAAATGGAAAAAAGCATCAAAATCCCGCAAGTCCATTTGCACACTTGAAATTGTAGATCCCGTGTTCCAATATTGCGTTTCTTGTGACTTCTTGAAGTGAAATTCTACAGGGAGAGTTATGTAAGTATCTGATATCTGAAAAGCTCAGGTACTGTAAATAACCTTTTAAAGGTGTCGCAGCTTACTGAGGTGCTCAGATGGCCTCAGAGTATGAAGATTGGTGTAAAACCTCTCCACATCAGCTGTGAAATGAAAATTCACCTTATTCTTGTGCCTGCACGCATATTGAGAGCATTCACAAAGAAACCTTTTAACTCTTGCTGAGCACACTTATCAACTTTCGTAATTTGTGTTCCCCTGAACAGGTCAAAGTGGAGCCAGTTGTTCCAGCGCCTTCACCTGTTATCCCCCGGCTGACACTCAGGGTGGGTGCTGGCCAAGACAAAATGTAAGTATGCGACGTTCATGTGAAACATTTCAACAGTAGCTCATGTCCCTTAGAATCCAATGACATACGAACGCTTGCTCAAAATCGCTAGACTAGTCTCTTCTTCCAAAATTATAGTTGTGTTTTGCCAAGTACCTGCATATCGTACATGTAAACAGCTTTGGTTCTACCCACAGAAAGGTGGTATCTCAAATCCATGATCCTTTACCCTTTTACCAAATTGATTTTATTTCGATACTAAGCTTTTGTTTCTGCTTGTAAGAGGAGTCACTGTTCTGTTTTGCTCAGTAAGGAGGGTTGGGAAGCACAATTATCTCTCTATATAAAAGGCAACACCAACGTTCTATGAAGCCTCCAGCCGGAAGTGTGAAGGGGGCGAGATATCCGGTTTCCCTACGAGTGTCTGCCCCGCCCTCTCTGTAACACAGTCAGTGAAGGAAAACAGCAGAGAACAAAATCAAATCGCTGGCTCTGTAACAGTGAAGGACTCGGAGGGGAGAGAGGCCAGAGGGCACGGACACACACACTCCCACATGCACACAGAAGAAAACACTGCTAGCCCCCGTTTCATTTGCATCAGAAACGGGGCTTTTTTACTAGTATTTGTATATTTCCTGTATCATTATCAGGTCAGCATGTGCTGCAGTTTTTCATGAAAGCTCTGCTCCTTGTAAATCTTCCACTGCAGCAGCCCCCTGTGCTGTGGGACCTAAATGTAGTCCTGGCTTCCCTCACAGAGTCTGCTTTGGAACTTTTAAATGCAATATCTCTGAAATCTCTGACTTGGAAAGTATTTTTTCTAGTAGCAATCACTTCTGCTAGGAGAGTACGTGAACTCCAAGAACTAGTAACATACAAACCATATACCCAGTTCCATCATCTCAAGATCTTGCCTAAAGATGTCGCACCTTTTCACTTGAAGGAATAATGCTTCTTACCTTATATATGAAGCCACATTCAAATGTTTGCAAAAAAGCTCTCCGTGCACGACACAGTAAGTAGGTTCTCACTGACTACTTGAAAAGAGCTTGTTCAATCCTAATAAAACTGTGTCAATATGTAGTCTTTCTTACTTAGAGCAGTTTCAATTAATTGTTGCACTAAGCTTCTAATACAGGGTGTTATACAACAGCCAAGAAGTTCAAATACAGCAATAACAATTATCATTATGGTTAAACTAGATACTATGAACGTTTTCCATTTCCCCAAAAATATTGTCCATCCACCCAGTCCAGGTGGTATCTACACCAGAATTCTCAGCAAGTTCATATGGCATCTAATTGAGCAGCAATACCTTTCTCGAGTATAATTAATGAAGCGCTGTTGATTATAATAAATGTAATTAATCCAATCAACAGCAAACTTATATGGGAGGCCAGCATCAGGAGTCTAAACTGTGTAATCAGATGTAAGAAGGCAAAACGTTGACCACATATCTTTAGAATTTTTGAGGCACTGTAGGAAATGATTCTCTCCAATGATTTGACCACCTTCACAGTTGGCATCTTCCATTGTTCTGCGCCATTAAAACCACCACCTTATTTCTTAGTACCTGGCAGTGTGCCCTCAACCAGGATTCATCCAGCCTCAGGCCATAAGATAGTTTCCTCAATGTTGCATCTCTATCTGGTAGCAAGCTCAGCTAGCACTGTAGATTGTCTGACTAGAGAAAATAATCCATCCAAAAGCCAGAGGATGGATCCCTGTGGTGCGCTTCATACCACAGATTAATATAAAATCTAGCACATTCTCATCGCTACAAAATAAGTAAGGGAGATCCATGGCTAATTTAGGCATGAGAGTTTACACCAGATTTCAGTTGTTGTAAATCCTCGCGCTTTACATTGGGAACACAGTTATATAAATGGCGCCTAACTCTGAGCTCTTACCAAGCACATTAACTTTTCTTGCCCAGATCCCATAGTCTAATAAAAACTTAGTAGAAATTTAACGGCAAAATGTATTGTTGCATAGAGCGAACAGAAACCTGAGAGGCACCTTCAGGCATAACCGGATTGAAATGGGCACACTGTCCAAAAACAGTGGATTAGCCACCTTTTTGTGGGGGGGGGGGGGGGGGTAAGTTCTGTTTGCTTTTTTTTTTTTAATCATATGAAGCCGACGTTAGAATCTACCTCGGTCATTCAGTGAATTCCTAGGAAAAGATAGCAGGACATAAGCCTTCCTGCAGTGTGAAGATGAAGCGATGCATGGGATTGAGCTCTCAAGTCTTGCTCTGTGGCAGTGGTTCCCAAATGTTTTTGGTTCAAGGCACCCTTAGTGTCTGAGAAATGTTTTGTGGCACCCCACCCCCCTGCCACACAGGTCTCCACCCACCCACCCCCCGCTACATATGTCCAGTATTTCTCCCTCTCTCTTCCCATGCACCATCTCTCCCTTCCCTCCACCTCTATGTCCAACATTTCTCCCTCTCTGGCCCCTCTCCTCTCTCCATTCAGTATCTCACCCTCCCCTCAACCCCCATATACAAGATTTCACCCCTTCCCCCCCCCCCCTCCAACTCATGTCCAACACTTATGCCCCTTATTCCTCCTGTGTCATCTCTCCTTCCCTCCACCACCCCACCCACAATTCTCCCTCTGAACGGGTCCCTGACAGCGAGAGCAATTCCCACATTGTGCCTGTCGCTAACTCAGAAGCCTCTGCTTGGTTTTGCCGTTCTTACAGGGTAATTGTGCCTAGTGGTTAGTGCAGTGGACTTTGATCCTGGGGAACTGAGTTCAATTTCCACTGCAGCTCCTTGTGACTCTGGGCAAGTCACTTAATCCTCCATAGCCCCTGGTTCAAAATAAGTACCTAAATATATGTAAACCGCTTTGAATGTAGTTGCAAAAACCTCAGAAAGGTGGTATATCAAGTCCCATTTCCCTTTCCCTTATCTCTCTCTCTCTGCCAGCTGTGTAAAAAATCTTTCTCACCAAAGGAGGACCGCTGTTTTCCTGCCACACATGACTTGGGGAAGCTACCAATCACAGCTCAGCTGTGATTGGTCACCGGAGCCTGTCTGGCGCCTAAAAGTGCGATCCTGATTTGGAAAAAAAAGAGCCTCAATCCTTGCTTCCCAATCAGGATCACCCTTTTAGGAGCCAGACAGGCTCCATGACCAATCGTAGCTGAGCTGTGATCAGGAGTTTGCCCCAGCCATGTAGATTTCCTGGAACTCCGTATAATTTTGTTTAAATACGTTGACATCAAGTGATGCCCTGGCGCTTTTCTGTGAACCTCCCATATGCCCCGCAGCACCGCTGTGAGTTTGCTGCGGCGCACTGGGGTGCCTTATGGACACACTAGTAAAAAAGGCCCGTTTCTGACACAAATGAAACGGGCGCTAGCAAGGTTTTCCTTGGAGAGTGTATGTGAGAGTGACTGTGAGAGAGAGAGAGTGAATGTGTGAGTGTGTGACAGAGAGTGTGTCTGTGAGAGAGTGTGTGTGTGAGAATGAGAGTGTGTGCAAATGTGTATGTGAGACAGTGAGTGTGAGAGAGAGAGAGTGTGTGTTTCACACAGATACAGTGTGTGTGTGAGAGAGAGTGTGTGTGAGACACAGACTCTCTGTGAGACCGAGTGTATGAAATCGAGAGAGTGTGTGAGAGGGACTGTGTGACACATAGAGAGCGAATGTGATACAGTGTGAGACATAGTGTGTGAGAGAGAGAAAGACACTGAGTGTGTGAGTGTGTGTGTGTGAGACAGATACCTCCCCCCCCCCTGGTGTCAGTCCCTCCCTCCCTCTCTCTCTCCCTCTCTCTCTGGTGTCGGGCCCTCTCTCTCTTTCTCCCTCTGGTGTCAGCCCTCCCTCCCTCTATCTCCCCCTCTCCCTCCCCCCCCTCTCCCTCTCTCCCTCCCTCCCCTCTCTCTCCCTCCCTCTCCCTCTCCCCCCCTCTCTCTCTCTCCCTCCCTCCTTCCCCCCCCTCTCTCTCTCTCTCTGGTGTCAGGCCCGCCCTCCCTCCCTTTTGTGCCATGGAGAGCAAGTTGTGAGGGTGTACTTGGCTCCGCGCGTGCGTTGTTGTGGTGTCTCGCATGGCGAGAGAATGAGCGCTGGACCTGTGGAGAGTGGTGCTGGCGGCAGGAAGAGTCTGCCTCAGTGCCGCGTCAATCAGCTGATCAGCACCATGGAGAGCGAGTTGCAGGTGGGCAGCAAAAAAGGAGACCCCATGGAGAGGCAGCTGAGCGTTACTGTGCAGGACGCTGAGCTCTGGCTGTGCTTCAAGGAACTGACCAATCCTATTTAATAGAATGCACCTCCAACATTCTGAAGCCGAGAAACCTCGTGTGGTTGGTCACTTCTGCTTGTGACGAACCCGGAAGTACAGATGGATACAGAGAGCACGGATGCTTCAGGCTTCACTTTCTCGGCTTCAGAATGTTGGAGGTGCTTTTTATTATATAGGATTTGCTGGTGATCTAGCAACACAGCTGTTTGTTATAAGTGTTGTAATCGTTTTATTTGCCCAGTAGTAAAATTGGCTAGTCCCGGGTTGCAAATAGTGTATGACCTCAACTCTCCAGAAAGAGAAGTGGAAAGCAGCTTGATTGTTATCGGAGCACTTCTACTTTACTTGTGAACAATTGCAGGAATATCTGTGCAGTTGCCAAATTAGAAGAGTTAGGAAAATTTACCGATTTCCATTCTAATGCAATTAGAGCTAATTTTGTTCTTTAAATGAATTAAGGGTCAATCAGTAAATCTTGCTTTTCTCTAGGTCCAGTTCAATAACTTGTTTTATTTAATTTATTGGCAGAGATCCTTATCCTTAATGGGTCTTGGTCTTATTGGTTCATTTAGGTTTTAAAATATTTATGGTCAGCTTTCTACATATGATTTGAATGATACATTAGGGAGTTTTCTTTGCAGTTTTATCAAGGCACCGATCACTAATTGAGTTAATAAAAGTAGGTGCTTAAGATTAGCTTATCTTTAAAATGCTGGTGAGCACTTTCTAAATGTGAGTTGTGATGCATTGCTCTTAGCTGGATGGACAAAAATAGTTATTTGTTTGTACAGTGATTACTTGATTGCGGCCAGTTTCTCCTCTTCAATCATATCACACTTCTGTGCACTTAGTATGATAAATGTAGGAGAGAATATAGATTTACCACAAATATCAGATTTAACATTTTAGTTGGCCTATTATCTATCTAAGTTTCCTACTGAGTTCGATTCCCACTTCAGGCACAGGCAGCTCCTTGTGACTCTGGGCAAGTCACTTAACTCTCCTTTGCCCCATGTAAGCCGCATTGAGCCTGCCATGAGTGGGAAAGCGCAGGGTACAAATGTAACAAAAATTAAATAGATACTATTGGAGATTCTACATGGAATGTTGCTACTATTGGAGATTCTACATGGAATGTTGCTACTGTTGGAAATTCTATTGGAGATTCTACATGGAATGTTAGCAACATTCCATATAGAAGGCTGCGCAGGCTTCTGTTTCTGTGAGTCTGACATCCTGCACGTACGTGCAGGATGTCAGACTCACAGAAGCAGAAGCCTGCGCGGCCACATTGGTGATCTGCAAGGGCCAACTTCTACATGGAATGTTGCTAGTGGAATAGCAACATTCCATGTAGAATCTCAAATAGTAGCAACAGTGGAGGAGTGGCCTAGTGGTTAGGGTGGTGGACTTTGGTCCTGGGGAACTGAGGAACTGAGTTTGATTCCCACTTCAGGCACAGGCAGCTTCTTGTGACTCTGGGCAAGTCACTTAACCCTCCTTTGCCCCATGTAAGCCGCATTGAGCCTGCCATGAGTGGGAAAGCGCAGGGTACAAATGTAACAAAAATTAAATAGATACTATTGGAGATTCTACATGGAATGTTGCTACTATTGGAGATTCTACATGGAATGTTGCTACTGTTGGAAATTCTATTGGAGATTCTACATGGAATGTTAGCAACATTCCATATAGAAGGCTGCGCAGGCTTCTGTTTCTGTGAGTTTCTGTGAGTCTGACGTCCTGCACGTCCTGGGGAACTGAGGAACTGAGTTCGATTCCCACTTCAGGCACAGGCAGCTCCTTGTGACTCTGGGCAAGTCACTTAACCCTCCATTGCCCCATGTAAGCCGCATTGAGCCTGCCTTGAGTGGGAAAGCGCAGGGTACAAATGTAACAAAAATAAAATAGAAAAATAAATCTAGGCCCCAAACAAAGGATCCATATTTTGTCAACAGCAGTGGGTTGCTTAGAGAATTCACATAACGCCCTACTTCACCTGATTTGGGGAGGTGTTTGATGATGATCTACAGTTGGTTGTATAAAAAATCCTGTTCAAGTTAACCTACCTCACAGTCCACTTGACTGTATAACACTTTCAACTGGGTGGGGGAAAGTCAAAGATACGATTGTGTTTGATTTCCATTGACAGGCTGAATGGGGTGACAGTCTGGTAGGGAAAAATCAGACACTTCTGTAAAAACAGTACTTGAGTTTAATAGTAAGAGTGTTTCAAAGGAGCATAGTTCCATATTTATCAGTATATACTATCTTTACATGTTGAGTCCAACCAAAGTCAATTGAGACCAGCATCCTGTCTCGATAGATGGTCAGTCCATGTTATAAACTTACCTGGTAGATTAATTTCTAATGGTTAATTAGCAGGAACTGCTTCCCCATGTCTACCTGGCTAACAAATTTTATGGACTTTTCCTCCAAGAATTTGTCCCATCTTCTTTTGAACTCTGCTTTAATTGTCTTGTCCACATCTAGTAACAGATTGTACAGGTTAATGGTGCACTGCATGAAATAATAACTTTCTATAATTTGTTTTCAAAATCTGCTAGTCGTTAGTTTTCATGCAACATCCTCTTGTTTTTGTTTTAAAACCCTTCCCACCTCGCTCTTGATTTTATGAACTTCTATGATCCTCTCTTAGCTGCCTTTTTTTCCAAACTGAAAAACCTTAACCACTTTAGCCTTTGATCGTAAGGTTAAACCCTGCTGAGTGATCCAGCAGCCAGTACTCGGTGGTACTAAACTGGGGACAGAGTTAGGACGGATGTCAGTCTGCTAACTAGTTAAGTAACCACATGAAGTTAGGACAGCAAAACAGTTGTCCTTACTTTGTGTCGAGCTAACCAGGCACTGGTCTATCGGCTGGGGCCCCAGTTAATTTCCAGGTCATTGAACAAACTTGGATATTCAGTGCTGAGAGCTGCACATGCCCCAGCAGTGATTAGCATATCTGGTTTTAAAAAAAGGTTTGGACAAGTTCCTGGAAGAAAAATCCATAGTCTGCTATTGAGATAGACATGGAGAAAGCTACTGCATAGAATGTTGATACTATTTGGGGTTCTGGAATGTTGCTACTATTTGAGCATCTACCAAGTACTTGTGACCTGGATTGTCCACTGTTGGAAGCAGGATACTGGGCTAGATGGACCATTGTTCTGACCCAGTATGGCTGTTCTTAGTTCTGCAACGCGCACTGTAGAGTGAATATCGGACCTTTCGTTTTGTTTTTATAACAGCTTTTACTATATTTCCTGGAAATTATCCCAAAAAGCAACACAGGTAGGATGATCCTCAAGATCCAGAACAGCAGAAAAGAAAAGCAGACCCGCGTGGTGAAATAAAACAAAATGTATTTGACATAGATGCATAAAATCAGCATCTAACTTTCCTCTAACCGCCCAACATGGCCATGTTTTGCCTTCTCGAGGGTTGTGTCAGGGGCTTAACATAAAACCAGCAGGATCAGTCCAATGGTTCCCCTGTCTGGTTAATACAGTGCAGCACAAAGAATAAGGCTCACAAGCATTGAGCTGTCCTTTCCAAGCAGCTGCAGTCTGACGTGCAGATTTGTGAACTACTAGACTTTCACTGAATTGGAAGAAAACTGAGGCAAGGGAAGGTATTCTGGATTTAGTGCACACCTTTCAGTAGTAGCTCAAGGTGAGTTAGGTATTTGATTGATCAAAAGGACAGGAATTCTCACCAAAATTTGGCAATGTAGACAGTATAGAGATACCTTTAGGGGTCCTCAAAACCCAGTCTGCCATTGTTGTTCAAGATGGTGGAAAGTTGAAGTACAAGGAAGCAAAATTGACGTCCTCTCAAAATGAATGTTGACATCAGGCTGACTCTAGCCATGTTTTCCCAGAGAGGGTGTGAAATGTTGGGAAACAGGATGAGATGTTTTTAACTGGAGAGCACTTAATTTCCCTTAAACTCCAACAGGTAGTGTAATTGAGTCATCAAAAAAATATTTAAGTTTGAAGCAACTAGGGGAAGCCATACCACCACAGAAGGAAGTGTTTTATCTTCACTCTGGGACATGGATAGATGGATCTGTACCTTCTAGTGACCAGGGTCGCAAAACCATGGACAGCATTCCTTGAGGAGTCCTCTGAAGAGGGGATATTATGCTAGTCTGTTGTTCTCTTGTTTTTGAAATGGATAGAATTCCATACCGAGATGTTTTTCATGCCAGAAATGATATCTGTATGGACCTCAGCAGGTACTGGCTTTTTTTCCTGCTGTTAATAGACGTTTTTCATTCTTACTCTGCATCAATGTTTACAAAAGCATCAGGAAGTGAATCTTTTGGGAAAATTAATTTTTCGTTGCGATATCCCTGTTAATGTTTTAAGTTAGATGCCTAATGTTAGATGTATATTTTTTTTACCCTAAATAGCTTACAATAATTATTGATGCCAGTGTTTCAGCACAGTCTGTGGAGGAAGCAATTTAGGTGTAGATCCTTTAGGAAAAGGAGGAGTTTGTGGCCGCTGAGAAGGGGAAGACTGGATGGGCCATTTGGCCCTTGTCTGCCGTCATGTTTCTGTTCTTCTATATACCACTACAATAGCCCTTATGTCTGCAAGTGTCACCTATATGTAGGTACCGTGAGTAGTGTATTTTGGAGGATTGATACGTTCCACCACAAGTGTACCAGTTAGAGTAGGATATGGGCCTGGGTCGTCTTCACTACAGTCCACTGCACTGACCACTTGGCTACTCCTGGGAGCTGCTTGCTGCTCTCATAGCGCCTGGTATGTAGTGTCAATGTCACATATTAGGGGGATGGGAGGGAGGTCGGGGAGTAATGGGGGGGGGGGTTAGATTGTAAGCTCTCTTTTAGATTGTAAGCTCTTTGAGCAGGGACTGTCCTTCTATGTTTAAATTGTACAGCGCTGAGTAACCCTAGTAGCACTTTAGAAATGTTAGTTAGTAGTAGTACTAGTTATGCCTTAATTTCTCCAGTGGTCATTCAAGGCAACGTTTGGTCACTTAGTCATGACTGAAACAGATCTACCAAAGGAACATCTTAATTTTGGCCCAAGGTGTTTTCATTTTGTTCCATTAATGCAGAAAAACGTCTTTAACTTTTCGTGCTGCCCATACGTGCCCCCCTTGGATGAACTGTGGAGCAAAGTGTCTAAAATCAGACTGTCAAAAACTGCAACTTGTATGTTTTTGAGAGAAAATGTTCTTCTGCCACCTTATGACTTTTTTGGACTTTGTTTTGAAAATGAGCCCCAAGGTGTGGTAATGCTAGTATCACACGCTAAGCATTAGTAAATAAGGAGGATGATAATGAAAGCGGGACAGAGATGTACAAACTACCAATTTTAGAGTTCTTTTTTAAACCTATCCCCAGGTAATGAAGGTGCCAATGGCGGGAACCACCTTTTTTCCCCCTGACAAGTTTCATAGCAAAAGTTGGAGTGCAATTTCACTATGAAAATTAGTGCAAATCTCATGGATAAAAAAAAGCATACAGGGTCTTTGTCCCAATATGAGCAATTTCTAGCTAAACTGGGGAGTAAGACTGCTGGCGGGGGAGGGGGGGGCTGGCCTGATCAGGAGGAAAGTTTTGGGGGGAGGGGAGTGTCAGATATGGGGCAGGGAGAACCAGGCCTTTATTTATATGGTGTTTGTACCCCACATTATCCCAAACTGGCTCAAGTTCAGTGTGGATTACAAGCAATAAACAGCATTGACCGACAATAAAAGGGCACTATCACCTCTTTTTTCCTGCTGGTCATCCCTCTCCTTATGCACCCAAGCATTGTTCTGCCTTTGACCGTCGCCTTTTCTACCTGTTTAGCCATCTTAAGATCATCAGACACAGTCACCCCCAAGTCTCGCTCTTCTTTTGTACACAGAAGCACTTCAACCCCTATATTGTACCGTGCCCTTGGATTCTTGTATGGGTACAGTAGGGTTTGGGGGAGGCTTACCATACAGTATAAGGGTGCAATGGTGAGATGTGTACCTGGGACCTTTTATGTGATGCCCACTGCAGCACCCCCTAGGCTGTCCCACTGCTCCACTGGAATGTCTGTGTGACCAGTCTACTAAGAATACTGGCCCCTATAAATCCCAATGGCTTGTTTTTGTGCGTTTTTCACTTGGATTTTTTTTTTTTTTTTTTTTCAAAAACGGTCCCGAAAGACACACTGAGCACAAACACATCTAGCAAACAAGTTGAACATTTTTCTGGTTTGAAAATGGCCTTGTTTGCTAGTGGATTTTTGGACTCTTTTCACAAAATGTCGCAAATTGGATTTAGACGACATATCGAAAATGCCCCTCCTTATCTGCTGTAAAGTTCATTTTATGCAGTGGGCTTTGCAGCTATAATACTGTTATTGCATGCTAAGCTTTAGATTATTGGGAATAAAATATTGATTGTATTGCCCTTTCAGAAAATTGAAGGTCCGCAGGAATAAAGTCTAATTCATCCATCATTACCATAGTCGATCACTCTGTTCCATTTGTACCTCAGTCCCTTAAATAATTTAATAATAACATAGAGTAAATTCAGAAGTGTGGTCTGGTACCAGCATAGCAGTTCTTTCAGAATGGATATTTCTACATCCAAAACCACAACAAATTTGTTTTCTGGAGTATAAAATTAAACTCTGTGCTGACTGAGAGGCATTCTTTAACTAGTGCCACCCATTTAGGATAAATTAGAATTAAGTACACTTATTATGATCTTAATTTGGCAAATGCTATCCTGTTCAATGGAGACAGATTTAGCTTGCTTGTTCTTTGTCTTCAAGGGTAAATAATTAAGCCATTGTGGAAGAACTTTTGAACTTGGTATGTCTTTTAGTGGCCAAGGGCCTCAGCAATTCAGACTGTGATAATTTAGCTTACTGGCTCCATACTGTTTGCACACAATAGCCCAATGAGAGGATCATTAAACTCCCTGTCTAGGTGTATCCAGATTGCATTTGTCTCTAACCATGGCGCGTTCTGTGTGGCTCTTTATTCGCTTGTCAAGCTGTGGGCTTCCATTTCAGGCCGAGCACCTCCTGACCCGTTCTATTTATTTCACTGTTTTGTGGTGGGGAAACAGGTAAAGAAATCCTTCCTCTGGTTCCTCCTCCTGCACGTTTTTATGAATGAGACCAGTGTTTGCAAGGGTTAGGGCATCATGACCAAATCCACCAAGAGAAGTAATGCAAGCAGCAGGAGTCTATTGTGGGAGCTAGTTAGGGGCGGTGTTGGTTACTCTGAGAGAGATTGCTCTTTCAGCAGAGACGACTTATGGAATTAAATAAGAAAAAGTAATAGGGCAGATGGAACCATGTGGAAGGGGGGAAAGCCACTGTTGAGACAGAACGAAACAATGGAGATTTGGCAGTGAAATGTGTGAGGGTGATTCTTCAGTTTAAGTATAAATTGTCGAGGGGGTCTTGATTTTTGGCTTGAAAGTTAATTGAAGTGGTCACAAAGCTGAAGGTTCACCTAGGGTATTCTCCATCCTTGCACCAGTCCTCTAAGCAGAAACATTTGACTAAATAATGCTTATCAGAAATTGAAAAATGCTCAAGTGTCTGTAAAATTCTCTTGAAGCCCATACCTCTATCCACCTTATCAGTATAGTCAACTGATTGAATAATAAGTGTTTGTGCCTCAAGATCAAATGGCAAAGTGGTTAATATAAAATGTTAGAGGTCCCAGCGAAAACACAGACAACCACGTGGCTGGGACTGTCTGGCAGGTTACACTGGGAACCGAGGAGACTCTCTGATAATGCTAGCCACTGGAGCCGACTCTGTGGGTGGTGTGGGTGCTTGAGCACCCCCAATATTGGAAAAATTCCTTGTATGTGTCCAGGGAGGGATTATTTCCATTGGGCTTAGCACCCCCAATAATTTTGAAAAGTTGGCTCCTATGATGCTAGCTATTTACATGAGCAGAGGACGACTGAATTTCGGTTTTGTTTGGGGTACCGAAACCAGCCCAAGATCCCGTTTCTGCCCAGTTTCATTTTTGGCTGAAAGGTTATTTTACTTTTCAGTTATGTTTTCAGTTTCAGCCTAAAATGACCGTGTGTTTTCAGTGGAAGCTGAAAATTTGTGCGTTCTCTTATTGGTTTCCCTCCCTCCTCCTCCAAACAGGACTTGCCATTCCTCCCAGACCCCCACAAGTGCCTTCCCGCCCTACCCTTGGGCGTATTTCATAATCTCTGGTGGACTAGGGGAGTAGTTGGGGGCAGGAGCAATCCCCAGTTTCTCCTGCCCATTGTGGCTCTGCTCTCAAAATGGCTGCCGCAACTGGGGCTTTGTTTTGAGGTTTTTTTGTACTATTATAGTTGCAATTAATGCAGTTATGATATTGCACGATCGGTTTATTTGGTAAATAGAGTGCCCAAATAAATGCTTTTGATATAAAATTTTTTTGCTTGTTTTTATAAGTGTCTTTAAAGAGAAAATAATTCTCAGTTTTGCTATTCTGTGTTCCTCTGAGAGGAAGCCTCAACAACCAAAATGAAAAGTGGAAGCCCTGCTGGAAGGTAGGTTCAAAGGAAACTTCCGCAAATTATTTCTGTACTCAGAGAGTCATGCATATTTGGAATTCCGCTCTAACTTCTTCCAAGGCATGTCTAAAACAGGACTTGAGGGCCAGCACCAGTTGGAGTCCCAGGTCCCCAGTGGGCTGCCCAGCGCTACGGCAGGCAAGAGGCATAATCACAGCTCCTGACTGCAGAGATGAGAGTGCCTCAGGAGGCCATGTTGGATTTTGGTGGTCCAGCACCAACATAACCACTGTTCCTCCCAGATTCAAACCTGGCATGGAACTACTACTATTTAGCATTTCTATAGCGCTACAAAGCGTACGCAACGCTGCACAAACATAGAAGAAAGACAGTCCCTGCTCAAAGAGCTTACAATCTAGTAGACAAAAAATAAAGCAAACAAATCAATGTGTAGAGGAAAGAGGAGAGGAGGGTAGGTGGAGGCGAGTGGATACAAGTGGTTACGAGTCAAAAGCAATGTTAGAGGTGGGCTTTCAATCTAGATTTAAAGATGGTCACGGATGGGGCAAGACGTAGGGGCTCAGGAAGTCTGTTCCAGGCATAGGGCGCAGCAAGACAGAAGGAGCGGTCTGGAGTTGGCAGTAGTGGAGAAGGGAACAGATAAGAAGGATTTATCCAGGGAACAGAGTGCACGGGAAGGGGTGTAGGGAAGGACGAGTGTGGAGAGATACTGGGGAGCAGTAAACATAGGAAAACATAGGAGTCCCCTGACTAACTTCCACTTAGGTCCGCCAAAACCCCTGAAATCTTCCCCTGGTGCCCCCATCACAAATGGTTCAGTAGGAGCAGGATGTGCGGCTAGCATACTGGGCCACACATTCCACACAGCACCTGCTTCCCAAAAATCGGTGCTGCACGAGCTGCTAGCAGCCCGGGTTCCCGCTGTGAAAAACAATTAAAAGTGACTCACCTTTTATCCAAGTCTGCCCTGCTTTGCCTTTGCTCACACAACACAGTGAGCTTGATTTGAGGATTCCCCAGAGAAACAAACTGCCTCAAGTATATATTTTAGGCAGAAGGAAAAGAATAAACCAGTAAACTTGCCCAGAACCGGCAGGAGGGAGCCCCAATGTCCACTGGGGGAGGAGGAGAGTGTTAAGGGAACCCCACACCACATCCTGAAGCCCCATAGAACCATCTGCTGGCTGGCTTCAGAGGCAAAGCCTATGGGCTACAGCCTGGGACCCAGGAGAAGTAGCAGAAGGTCTGTGGACCAGTCCCTGGGAGCAACAGCCTAAACAAAGCTCAAACTCAAGGGTTACAGGCCTGGGGAGCCAGTCCAACAATATACACTCCACCTTGTTCTATGCTTTCTTTCATTCTAGCGATGATTACTGTAATGTCATCTATGCAGAGATTACTAAACATAACCTCAAGAGACTACAGACATTGCAAAACACTGCAGCACGTATACTTTGTCGAGCATCTTGTATGATTATGTCTCACCTCTCCTTCGACAGCTTCATTGGTTACCTACTGATTTCGGGGTTAAATTTAAAATTCTAACTTTAACTCATAAGATCCTTTATAGTGGTTTCCCTGCATACCTTGCTTCTTTGGTAATCTACACACCTTCTCTCACTCTGCGTTCACTAAAAAAATAAGGTAGTTCTCCCACCCCCTTCTAAAGCTAGATGGGAATCCACTAGATCTAGTTCTTTTTACTTTACTTCACCGGCTCTCTGGAACTTGTTACTGCAGTACCTTAGGCTTGAAACATCTTATACATCCTTTTGTGCTCTATTAAAAACTCATTTCAGCAGGCTTTCTATGTTTAGGTCTGGGTCGACTCTGCAGTGTGAGGTCAGGGATGGGTTTAGTTGCATGAATTTTTGATTGTTTGAACTTCGTGTTTTTTAAACTTGTTGTATGGATTTTTTTTTACTATTTTTTTTATATAATTGAAACAGTACTTGAATGATAGTTAATTCTGTCCTATTTACAAATAGTATTCCTTTCTGATTTTCTTGTTTTTAATTTTTTAATTGTAAACTGCTTTAATTTGCTTGCAACAAAGCGGTATAACAAGTTTAATAAATGATAAATCTAAGAACCTACTTCACCAGTCCAATCTTCACCACTACCTATATGAGTGTCACTGATGAGACAGTTCAAACTCTCCACCTCCCAGTTGCTAGTAAGGGGAGGGGGGGGCGCATAGTCCATCCATCTGGACTGGTCTAGCAGGACTCAAGGAAAGAAAATTATCAGGTAAGAACAAATTTCACCATGGAATCTAAATGAGCTGTGTGCCGATGTCTCCCCAAGTCTTTGTGTTAGCTCATGCACAAAACTTGTTTTAACATAGGGCACCAATGGTAGCACACAAAATTGTATGCAAAACCCAAACTAAACTGTGTGCAAACCTAGGACATTTCATTACATTGGTCCCAAAATGTTTAGTGCTTGAATTACAGCCCATCTGATGAGTTATTCTGCTCCGTGTGGTAGTGCAGTAAGTTAAACCTGGAGCCTGGAGGTTACCTTAATTCCAGAAGCATATAAATACCGTGTCCGTAATTTTGTGGTGTTTTGTACCTGGTAATGTGCCCAGAATTTTAGTTCATGTTGATGTATTAGGATCAGTAAATTTGTTAGCAGTAAATAGTCCAGTTTACTAGAAATTTTCTGCTTTCATATGTCATGATGATCCATTTTCAGATTTTGTCAGTGTTTGGACAATCTTTATAAAATGTCATGAACTCACATTATTTAAATAAAGTAAAGCGAGCAAATTGAAAGATTATGTCTGCAAAAAGCTTGGGCAGTTAAAGTATGAGGCATGATTCCTATTCCCAGTCTCAGGTAAAAGGTTTTTTTTTTTCCCTGCTGAAAGTAACTTTTCAACTGTTTGCTGGCATGAAAAGCTGTGTGTGCCTGTTGCCAGGAATCCAGCTTCAGGAGCCATTAAGGAACTGAACAAGAGCAGTGTCGTTTATCTCCTCAACTGAACAGATTTAAGAACATTCATGCAAGTCTGAATTTCTGTATGAAGATTTTGGAGGATTTTTAATAAGGTTACTATTACGTGTTTCCATTGTACATGGTAGTGATGTGGGGTAAATTTAATTGTTTCAGCCTGAGTAACAAAGCAGTTAAGTAGGCTGTAGAAAATCATTGTACGTGAAAAATCGTTTTCAAATCAGACTAAAGACAAAATAGTTTGGTTGGGTTTTTTTTTTTTGTCTTATTAAAGTGTCGGGACTGTTTTTTTGTGTTAATCTTGCTATGAGGAAAGATATAAAAGTGATGAGTTTTCTTCTTTAGTTCTGGTATCTCATGCAGAAAAATGTCACCTTGACCTGAACTCATAAAGGCACATGTTGAGTAGAAATTATTCCAGTCAAATAGATGATTGACACTCCTGTTTAAATGTTTCCCTCTTTATAGCAATTAACAATCGGGCGTCTGAGCTTTCCTTTCTGAGCTCTGGAAGTAGTCTTATCATGTCCCCTTCTTTTCTTTTTTTTCTGTGCTACCCGTCTGATCTTAGCCAAAATTTTAACAAGCTTTCTGCTGGAAAGGAAGACTTCCAAAGATTCACCTGCACGGCTTGTAGACCTTGCGCCAATAGTAATTACCAGAAATGTTAGCTTTTCACCACTGCTTTTGGCTCCTAGCTACTACTCAATTACCTCCCCTTGTTCCTTCTCACCTTGTACTTCCCTCGCCCTTAATTGTCTTGTCTGTCTGTATTATTTTTAGATTGTAAGCTCTATTGAGCAGGGACTGTCTCTCTGTGTCAGGTGTTCAGCGCTGCGTGCATCTGGTAGCGCTAAACAAATGTTAATAATAATTTTTGGATGCGTGTATCGGACACGCGGCAAGTGGCATTTGATGCACGTAGGTCATTGCCACCCAGTTACCTTGTGAGACTTTACTGCTAGGTCAGTGGCTGGCGGTAAGGTCTCAGACCCAATGTGGACGCGCAGCAATTTTCATTTTGCCGCACATCCATTTTCGGCAAAAATTTAAAAAAGGCAATTTTTGCAGGTGCCTTCTATGTGCGCCCAAAACACGCACCTACACTACTGCAGGCCGTTTTTCAGTGCACCTCAGTAAAAGGACCCTGTCCTACTTCTTGCCCCCCCCCCCCCCCCAACGCATGCTCTGTTTTAGTGAAATTAAGTAGCATACTTAATTTCACTAAAATCCATCATGTGTGTGGGGGGGGGGGGGGGGCAGGGGCAAGCTGCGTGGCTGCAAACATCACTGGAAGGAAGGCTTCTGCTGATGGGGCTTGGGGACCCTTGCCAGCCAAAGCAGCAGACCTTGGTGAGTTTATAAGTTTAACTAGCCATTAAGCCTGTTAAAACAGGCGAGATTTCCAGCTACCCTCCTCGCCGCCACTCCCTCCCCCCCCCCCCTCCATGCCAGGCCCCCTGCATTGACCTGACAGTGTCTCGCACCTCCGTGTGAAAGCGCTGCAGGCAGCAGAAGATCGCTCTGCTGCTGCCTGCAGCGCTTCCACATGGAGGTGAGAGGCGCTGTCAGGTCAGTGCAGGGGGCCCGGCACGGAGGGGTGAGGGACGGTGGAGGTTGGTGCGCGCGATGTTTGTTTCCAGGCTCCAGCGACAGTCCAACTCCGTTTCCCTCTCTGTTCCGCCCTCTGACATCATCACGTCTTGACGCGAGGACGGGACAGAGAGGGAAGTCTCTACTGCGCATTTGCAGGTGAGTCTGTCACTTGCCATTTATATGTTTGATGATAATTAATTTGGTAAATTAAAGAAAATCATTAAAACCACCATGTATTTTCTGAGGTGTTAATGAACGACGAACATTTTTTTGAAAGGTCTTCTTACTTAGATACTTCTCATTTTTCCCACCTCCTCCAAGATACCCTCCCAACCCGACACACCACATCACTACCGCCACTGAATAGCAGATCTAAAGAGAGAGGGGATGATAAATGTTTGTCTTTCGAGAAAGCATTTGGGGTGGATCGCTGAGTTAAGGAGAGGCTGACCTGTTTGGTTTCTTATTTAAAAGAGGAGTATGAGTCAGAAGGAACGTTTGGGTTAAGATGTATTATGGCCTTAAGGAAGTTTACTTTTTATTGCATCGTATCTTATAAATGTTTTTATTGTAACCCATCTAGAAGTTTAACGATAGGTTAGACAGAAATACAGTGATGATAAAAGTTAGTGTATTAATACAAATAAGGGGAACAGATTTCAGAATGAGACCAAAAGAACAGATCCTTTCCCAGAGACAACTCATCTGACAGCAAGTAAGACCCAGAAGGCCTCTCCAGTTTGCCAAGTTTCACTTTGTGTCTGGTTTTCCTTGCCTTTCTTTTTAGTAGAGTTTTGGGCAAGTATAATAGAAATACAGGAAGAATGTCATTATGCTAATGTGTTCTGTGCTGCTATCAGAATAAATTTCTTCTTTAGTTTTCCGTGTGCATGATTTGGAAAGAAATACATGCATTTATCATGCCTTTTTTAGTGTGAAAATATACATACTGAACAACTTTCTGATTCTCTTTTGCTTTGATCGGCAGCGTCATCAGCAAAGTGGTACCAACGGCAGAGGTTAAACCATCAACGCCTGCTCCACCATCACTGCCTTCCTTGGCATCTGCACCAGTTCTGGTGACTCCTCCTCCTGCTCCTCCTGCTCCTCCTCCTCCTGCCTCAGCTCCTCCTCTTCCTCCTCAAGTAATTGCAGCTCTTGCTGCAGTGCCACCAAACTCCCCCATCATCCCTTCAGCAGGAGGTTCCAAAGGACCCGTCAGGAGCGTGGTAACAGAAACCGTCAGTACCTACGTGGTATGTATCACCATCCTGCACGTCTCTATAGGGCTGAATGCCACGAAAAGTGAAATGTAACAACTTAAAAGCAGATTGAATCCAGTGGAAAAAAACAGTACCAGTAGCTCTCTGTTTATGACGTGGTTGTGCAATCTTGTGGTGATCTTTGCCTTCTGAAGTACGCAGTTCTAATGTAGAGCAAGACCCTTTTTTTTTTTCAGTGAATTCCCATTTACCTTAAACCGGTTCCTGATTCCATATTCCCATGTGTCACCCTGTAGGAAAATTCCATCTACAGTGAAGAACTCCCATAGTACAGAGACGCTTGTCTGGATAGGGCAGGTCATTTTCATCAGAACATCTCCTTAATTTTTCTCTCTCCTCTTTTTTTCGCGGAATTAAAAAAAAAACAAAAAAAAACTTGCAGTTCAATGTGGATCCCAAATATAAAAAAAACTGGCCAAGCCAAGATATACAACCAATTAATAAAACACAATAATAAGAAGATGAAAATAAAAACAGAAAATTATATTCCAGTACCAACGAAGTTTCGAAATAAATACATCTTAATCTGACACCTGAGTCAAAATATCCATTTGCAGTCAATATGGAAAATACCTCAATCTCCTCGTACCCCTCACAGAAGGAAAAGGAAGGCAAATTAACAGTTCTAGAAGGTCTAACTGAAATGGCTAGAGTCAGGCAATTCACCAAATAAGCAGGTGCTGGCCCATGCAATATTTTATACAGCAAGCAAAAAACATTTATACAAAATTCTTGGCGATATTGGTAACCAGTAGACAGTAGCATAATATGAGGAAAGCCCCTCTGATCTTCTCAAGGAATAAATGAACCACAAAGTACAGCATTCCAAGTAGTCTGAAGTTTCTTCATCAAAGACTGCAAACAGTTCAAATAAGTGATATTACAGTAGTCATAACCATAGGAGCCACCTTTTCAAAATGATTGTGGGTGCTGAATTTTTTTTTTTTTTTTTTTTTTACAGGTGGTGCATTCTCCCCTTCCCCCTCTCCCCTGTCCCCCTCCACCTCCGTCCGAGTTCTAGGCCCCCCTCCCTCCCTCCCGCCCTCCCAGTTCCAGGGTCATCGTCCCTCCCTCCCTTTGAGTTCCAGGCCCCCTCCCTCCGAATTTTAAAAGTCATCTATCTTACCTCATCGGGGTTAGGGCGGAAGCAGCGGTAAAAAGCATGCAGGCTCGGTGCTTAGTTCAGTTTTCCCTTTGCTTTCTCTCAGCTCTGGCCCCGCCCTTGCGGAAATAGGAAATGAGGGCGGGACCAGAGCTGAGAGAGAGCAAAGGGAAAACTGAACTGAGCGCCAAGCCTGCATGCTTTTTACCGCTGCTGCCACCCTAACCCTGACGAGGTAAAATAGATGACTTTTAAAATTCGGAGGGAGGAGGCCTGGAACGCGAAGGGAGGAGGGAGGGAGGGAACGAACTTCCAGTGGGTGGAATATTGGGGGTGCTCGAGCACCCATAGCACCCACGGAGTCGGCGCCTTTGGTCATAACAAAGCTTGTACAAGCATCCAAAACTGGTCCTCCCCAAAATACTTTTGAATGTAACAGAGTTTGACCCACAGGCTTTTCTCTTTATGCACAATCTGTTCACTTGAGGTTCCAAAGAGCCCCTAGGATCCCAAAAAAATTCCAAAGTTCTCACCACTGATGAATGTACGGGTTCATTGAAATATCATCGGTGCAAGTCTGGGTCTCTTCTAACACGAATGTTCTAGGCTTGTCTCATGTTGGAATGAAGGCTGTGCTTTTGATATACTGAATGCTATCCTATAGGCAGGAGCGTTTTTTGTGGCTAGTGGAAGGGGAATTCTCTGTACTATGTTTACACCTGATATGAACAGCATTTGGTTTAAAAAACATTAAAGCAGCAACTGTTCAACTGAAGGTATTGTTCTCTTAGTTTGGTGTTTTGAAAGACCTTATCTTTGGTTCAGGCATACAGGATTGATGTTGCCTTTATGGAGAGAAGACAAGTCTTCAGTATACACTCATACTTCTACAAGTCTCATTGTAAGCAGTAGCGACCTAGGCTATTGAGAAAATAAGCTTGGTTAGCTAGTGCAGACTTTCTGAAGAAGACGCTAGAATTTCTGAGATAACTAAGGCATTGTAAATACAGAGCTAAGTTAAAATAGTATTAAGGTTCCCATGAGTTTGAGATATGCATGACAGTTGTTTTTTTTCTGAGAAGAGTCGATGCAGTTCCCATGTTTATTGCCTATGCCTTTTGTTAATTTAAGATGTTGATGGGTGACTTTTCGAGTAGACTCAGAGGCATATTTTCAAAGCACCTTAGCCTTCCAAAGTTCCATAGGTCCCTTTGGAAGGCTAAGTGCTTTGAAAATATGCCTCTCCGCTGCCTTCTCGGCTACAGGAACATCTTCCCTTTAAGGCTCCTTTTACTGGCAGTCACCTTGTTGCCGTTAAGTAGGTCACATTCAGACTTTTCCAATAGCTTGACTGCACCATTGGGTATTAAAATGTTATATATGTGTATATTTCAGCATACAATAAGCTGTGTACATCAAAGGAAACAACCGCAAAACTAAACCTCACTAGAGTGAAACTTGGGGTGCAGTATACGTGTGGCACGTGGAATTCCAGAGAACTGTACGCTTAAAATTGTGAGAAGTCTCCTCTGGAGCACTTGCCCTTTAGCGTACTTTAGGAGAAATGTCACAAACTGAATGGAAAGTTACTCAATAACTTTTTATATCCTTGATCTTATCAGCTAGTTGAAAAGAGGAGTTTGGCTAATAAGTAATAACAGTGCAATGCAGAGAGCAGCGTACCCCAGCACACCTAGTCTGAGCAGGATTAAGATGGTCTATATGCAAATACACTTTGTGTTATCCTGTGCCACCTTCCTGGTATCCCGGAGCAGGACAGAGCTCACTCAATTCCTTGATTCCTGGAAACATCAGGAGCGCTAAATCTGTGCAAATGGCATGAGAACTCGACCGTCCTACCAAGTGCAGTAATACTGTCCTGACGTATACTTTCCATCAGCTTATAGGGGCTGCTACTTAGCTTCTCTCTCCCCGATCTGCTGCTTCCCATGTTACTGCACCAAAGAAAGAGATAACACCAGATCAAGAGCACTGGAAGTGCAGGAGAGACAGAGTGGTGTCAAAAGATGGTACCCAATCTGAACAATCAAAAAGCTTCCCTTTTATTATTATTACTAGTAAAACATGCCCGTTTCTTGTGCAAATGAAACGGGCGCTAGCACGGTTTCCTTCCGAACCTCCCCCCCTCCCTACTCACCCCTTCGGCATTCTGAAGGCACTGACCGCCATTGTTGCGGACCTCGGCACGCCACCTTCAATCTGCTGTTTCGTTGGTTGTGAAGCCACTGATGCCATTGCTCCGCCCTCGACGTCATAACGTTTGACGCGAGGGCGGGGCCCCAACACAGCGTTTTTGGTGGCTTCACCACCACGAAGGCTTCGAACTGGAAGGAAGTGCCCGGAGGACCTGACAGTGACGTCAGTGTCCTCAGAACGTTTATTATATAGGATTATTGTGAGCCACAGTGGTTTTACAGGAGAAGCACCAGGATCAAATTCACTCTTACTACTTAGAGAAAACATCCTCCAAACTGCAAAAGTGTAAAAAAAAAATGAGGTTTTAGCTAGTGTTTTGGGCCAAACCGTTATTGGTGATGTCGTGTGATAAAATCTTTTTATGAAGTAACGTGTAATAGTTTAGCTGACAAGCTTTAAAAATGTCATCACAGCACAAGAACCTGGAGGACACCTATAGTACATCAACTTCAGAGAAATGGAGAAAAATCAGTGGACATAATTATTTTCTTTTGAAACGGTGGAGTCTACTTAGAAGTTGAATAATATTGTGATATTGTTAACGATAGGAGTGAGTGAGTCCGCATAACATGAAGCCATGGCATCAGGGGAATCTATTTTCTGCCATTAGAACTGGATGCATAGGACGTGCTTTGCATGAAACGCTAGGGATGGGTCGACACACACGCCAAAGCTGAGCTGCAGAACGGTAACAGCTCTGCATAGGATATAGTAAAGAAAAATGAAGACATTCCCTTTAATTAAAATTTATCAGATAAAGGAAGAAAGTCAGTTGATTGCTTCCAAATGTATGGATCTAGTTATTTCAAACCAGTAGTGTGTCAGAGTTGGTTTCTTCTGATACAGCGGTATTATAAATATAAGACCCTTGCGTTCCAGTTTGGTAGAGTTTAAATCGGTGTTATTGTCTCTCTAGTTTTGCACCAGTTTTTGATGACGTTCAAGCTGCTCATATTGTCCGAAAACAATTACTTAGCAATTGTCTGAGGTTGCAGAAAATGACATAACGGTGAGCTTTGATGTAATGAAAAGCTTGGGCTGCTTGACCACAGACATCTCTATAATAGAGATTCCTATGCTTCTGTTTTGTTTTTTCCTTTTTTTTTTGTATCATTTGTTTTTATTTAAAATGGGGAAAAAAAATCTTCTGCTGCTCTTCTCAGGGCAGTTGCAATCCCCAGTCACACCTGCCCCCCAGCAGTTCAATGATAAAACATGGTGAGGGCCCTTTTGGCTTATGCTGTGAATGAAAATGGCCCCAGTCAAGCGGCCAGGCCATTTTGTTATAGAGCAGAGTCCAGTACTACTACTAATACTACTTATCATTTCTATAGCGCTACTAGACGTACGCAGCGCTGTACACTTGAACATGAAGAGACAGTCCCTGCTCGACAGAGCTTACAATGTAATTAGGACAGACAAACAGGACAAATAAGGGATAAGGACAAAGAGTAGCAAGATTCCGGAATCCCAAAGGCTACTACTACTACTTATCATTTCTATAGCGCTACTAGACGTACGCAGCGCTGTACACTTGAACATGAAGAGACAGTCCCTGCTCGACAGAGCTTACAATGTAATTAGGACAGACAAACAAGAGATAAGGGAATATTAAAGTGAGGATGATAAAATAAAGTTACACATTAGTAAATGTGGCCCTTAGCTAGTTTGGAAATATGAGTAATTAAATCCAAACAATAATCCAAATTCGATCAGAGTTCTATCCCCTCCCAGCATATATGGCTGTTGACATTATGCAGTACTAAACCGGAGAGGCAGGTTCTGGCAGTAATGTAGTTTTATTGTTTCTCTGAGATACAGCAGGGCTGTGGTCTTACGGTTATGGTTAAAATTTATTGGTATACTACCATTCATAAAAACAAAACGTGGAGGGGCATAATCGAACGGGGCGCCCAAGTTCTCATGAGGGCGTCCTCGCAAGACGGCCCCGTAAAGGGGCAGGGTAACCTGTATTATCGAAACAAGATGGGCATCCATCTTTCGTTTTTATGATACAGTCGGGGGACGCACAAATCATGAAACTTAGGTCGACCTTAGGGATGGTCGTTCTTAGGTCGTCTTTGAGATGGTCGTTCCCAGTTTTCGCCAATAATGGAAACCGAGGACGCCCATCTCAAAAACGACCAAATCCAAGCTATTTGGTCGTGGGAGGAGCCAGCATTCATAGTGCACTGGGCCCCCTCACATGCCAGGACACCAGCCGGGCACCCTAGGAGGCACTGCAGTGGACTTCACAAATTCCTCCCAGGTGCATAGCTCCCTTACCTTCGGTGCTGAGCCCCCCAAAACCCCCTCCCCACAACTGTACACCACTGCCATAGCCCTAAGGGGTGAAGGGAGGCCACCTACATGTGGGTACAGTGGGTTTTGGGGGATTTGGAGGGCTCAACATTTACCACCACAAGTGTAACAGGTGGGGGGGTGGATCTGGGTCCGCCTGCCTGAATTGCACTGCACCCACTAAAAACTGCTCCAGGAACCTGCATACTTCTGTCATGCAGCTGGGTATGACATTTGAGGCTGGCATAGAAGCTGGCAAAAAATGTTTTTACATTTTTTTGTTTTTGGGTGGGAGGGGGTTGGTGACCACTGGGGGAGTAACGGAAGGTCATCCCCGATTCCCTCCCTCCAGTGGTCATCTGGTCAGTTCGGGCACCTGTTTGAGGCTTGGTCGTGAAAAAAATGGACCAAGTAAAATCGTCCAAATGCTCGTCAGGGACACCCTTCTTTTTTTCCATTATCGGCCGAGGACGCCCATCTCTAAATCACGCCTCAGTCCCGCCTTCGGTACGGTGCCGACAAGCCCCCGTGAATTTTGGTCGTTCTCGCGACAGAAAGCAATTGAGGATGCCCAAAATCGGCTTTCCATTATGCCGATTTGGGCAACCCTAAGAGAAGGACGCCCATCTCCCGATTTTTATCGGAAGATGGGCGTCCTTCTCTTTCGAAAATGCCCCTGATAGTGATTTACAATACAAAACAGAAAAGAACTACAGTTCAATAGAACAGAGGAAAAAATAGCCAACATCAATCAAAGAAAATATATTAAAAAGAGCTAAACATCAACCACATACATATCCAGAACAGAACACAAGTCGCAGTAGCCCAGTGCAAAAAAAAAAATAGTGCTCAGCAAGTATGCCCAAAAGAAGTTTTAAAGTTTGGGTCATCCCATCCCCCCATTACTTTGAGGAACAGTAACATACTGGTCGCCAGAAGTTGGTTTGGCTCAAGAGCACAGGGCCGTGCCTAGGGTCTCCGGCGCCCCCTGCAGTTGGCCCCGCCGGCGCCCCCCCCCCCCCCCCGAAAACGATCGCTACACTACCTGCCCTCTTCCCCCCAGATCCTTTTCCTTTTTGTTTAAATTTACCTCTCCGGCGCGCGGCAGCGTAGCGTTAGTGAGAAGGAGGCGGCGCTCCCCCGCCCCGACGTGTCTTCTTCCCTTCGCTCAGTGTCCCGCCTTCTTCTGACGTCATTTCTGACGTCAGAAGAAGGCGGAACCGAGCAAAGGGAAGAGACTGACACGTCGGGGCGGGAGAGCGCTGCCTCCTCACTAACGCTACGCTGCCACGCGCCGGAGACGTAAATTTAAACAAAAAAAAAAAGGACAAGGATCTGGGGAGAAGAGGGCGAGGTAAGCATGGTGCGGCGGGGCGCCCCCCAGAGGATGGCGCCCTCCTGCCATGCTTACCTCGCTTACCGTGTCGGCATGGCCCTGCAAGAGCACATCTGGATCTGGAACCAGTGGGGTAGGGTCAGCTGGGGAATAGTTGATAGACTTGGGGGGGGGGCAGTTGGGGCAGGTGAGAGTATGAGGAGCTGGAAGGTTGTTTTTGTTTCATGGTGGGGGCAGGATCAAATTTTAAAATGAAACAACAATACATTTTTCATTCATTTTTCTTTCTTATTAAAAACAAATGCAATAAAAATTCCCAACAAAAAAAAAAAGACCCCTAATCTGTCACGATTTGAGGGATAAGAGGGAAAGCTTTCCTTAGAAGCTTTGGACAGTAATGGTTTTATAAGCAAAACTTTCCAAAGTATTAAACAGATATGAAGAATTGTTGGCTTTTGAAATTTTGCTCAAAATCATGAGCCTTTTTGTAAAAAGTCCATACATAAATCTGCCTTATACACTAGGAAAGAATCAAAATGGAGCCTGATCAATGTTTTCTCTCCATTCAGCAATAACTCAGGTGTACATTTTACCTGCTGTTTATGGTTTTCCTTTAGATCCAGGATCAGTGGGGAAACAAAATGTGGATCTGTCCCGGCTGTAAAAAACTGGATGACGGTAGCCCGATGATTGGCTGTGATGACTGTGATGACTGGTACCACTGGTATGAAAAGCTTTTCTTGCCTCAAGCCTTTGTAGAGCTGTAGACCAAATGAAATCCTTATCTGCAAACCTCTTCAACTACTAACCATCATTTACACAAAGAAGTAAAAGATGATCAGTTAGAGAGTTTCTTTATAAGCATACAGTAACACTTTGTCAGTGATGTAGACCATATAATTTATAGCAGTTGGAGAATAGCTGAAGGACAAGAGCCATAACCTTACCGACCATTCTCTTCCAGGGCTGAGCAGGCCAAAAATGTGTTTAGTTTTCTGTGTCGTTCTTGGGGTTCTCATTTCTTTCACACTTTTGTTGTTGTTTCAGGGGCAGTTGTCAATAGGGCGAACTGTAAATGACAGAATAAAACAAAGTTTTGGATTATTTCCTGATTTTGGGTTAAAACCAATGTGGGAAATGATTGTTTCAAAAGAATACACATCCCTATTCTTTTCATTCTTCACAAAATGAAGAAAAAATCCATTTGTAAGTCATTTTTTTAAACGTTTAAAACAGAGCATGGCAGGTAAGGATCAGTTGCCCCATGTTGTCTACACTGCTGTAACTACACACACTTGACCAGCTGCAGGATAATCACTACTTATCCTTGTCGGTTTGGTGGTCTTCCATTTTTGGTCCTCTGCTATGCTGGGTTGATTTAAAAAAAAAAAAACCATTCCTTTCTTAAACCAACAGTCTGACCATCCCCTCCCTCAGCCCTGGAACCCTATGTCTATTACTCCATCTCTCGTTCCTCTCATTATCTTCTCTGTCTGTCCCAAGCATACTTTGTGTATTCCAGACTTCGTGCCAGCACCAGAATCTGTCCTGTTACTTAAAATTTGCTTTAACATCAGCCTGATATTCAAAGTTAGTCATGTTCACGTGCAGCTGGTTTAAATCTGGATTTTCAGCTCTTTAGTATTGGACCAAAAATCCTACCTAATACATGATGCAGTCCGTATAAGAAAGGGGCAGAGTAAGTGTGGTTTTCCAGATTACCTACATATCTGTTTAACGCCTGAATATTGCTGCTAATTTGTAGTTAAAACGGATAGTGCTGGTACAGTGACTCTGCCGTCTTGGATATTGTGTGCTGCGATATGGATGGTAGCCGGTCACTTTACCAGATATAGAATTTCTGTACATTGAGTAAAACACGCATTGTGAACGTAAGCTGATAACCTAAAATTCTTGTAAAACTCACAGGCCTTGTGTGGGAATATCAGACGCACCTCCAGATGAAGAGAAGTGGTTCTGTCCCAAGTGCAATAGCAAAAAGAAAGATAAGAAACACAAGAAGAGGAAACACAAAGCTCACTGAGGTCTCCGAGAGTCATCTTTCCATCGTTCCCTCCCTTCTCCTTTGGGGTGACCCCTTGCACTTCTGCTTCATTACATTTTCCGGATTATGACTCTTGAATGATTCAGGAGCAGCAAAACAGTTCACGCTTTGTTTAGTGGCCTATTCAGTATTTTGGCCCAAGTGAGCTACTGTACGTGGCAGCCTCAGTGTTGGGTTGTATCTACTGAAGAAATGTGTTTTGGTAGATGCGGGGTGGATGTTGATAACCTGAATGGCATAGCACCTATTTTAATGAATTTCATTGCTGGTGACTTAACAGAAATCTTTTTTTTTTTTGTTGTTGTGCTGTTCGCCAGTGGACTCCTTTCTGCTACCTGGATTTTTCATTTACTTGTTAAATGAATGGATACAAGATGTAAATTGCAGTGACTATTTTAAAGAGAAATTTGGATATGATTTGACTTGTGGTTTTTTTTTCATTTGTTTTCACCTGCAATGTCAGATAATCATATGAAACCGTTATCAAAAACAATATATGTGATGTGGTATGTTTTTTGTTATCAAACTATACAAAGCTTTTTTTTTTTGTTTTTTAGTGTTAACATGCATAAAAGCTGTTTAAATTCTGGTGAAATATATATTTTATAAAAAGAAAAGTTGTTTGCCATTTTTATTTCTTTATTAGTTGTTTTGCTGCTTTTTTAAAGTCTGCTTCATAGTTTTCATCACTTGCATAATTCAGTATGGTAGTGGGGTGTAAAACACGTTAAGGGGGTATTTTACTAAAGCTTAGCTTGAGTTATCTGTAGCAGGGCCCATTTTATTCCTATGGGCCCTGCTGCAGATAAGCTAAGCTTTAGTAAAAGACCCCCTAAGAGTCATTCACGATTGTACATACGAGTCATTTGCAGATTTATTTTACAATTTACCTAAAAATTCAAGAGTATCATTTTTTTTTCTGTAGTGGACATCCAAAATAATATTTTTAATAAGTTATACATACACTAGTAAAGTATTTGCAGCTTTAGAAATCCAAGGGCTGGACATCAGAAGTTATCAAACATATAAACGGCAAGTGACCGACTCACCTGCAAATGCGCAGTAGAGTCGGAACACTGAGAGTGTAGAAGTCCAAGCCCCGCCTCCACCAGCAGTACAGCCCAATAGGGAGGAGGGCTTGGACATGGGCGTGGAAATCGGAGGAGGAGGGAGCAGAGCGGGAAGGAGGGGGCGGAACTGAGGGAAACAGACGCTGGGGGGAGGGCAGGGAAGAGAGCAGGGTTGGTGGAGGGGGGAGGCCATAGGAAAACAAAAAACTAGCCCGTTGTTACGGGCTTAACGGCTAATCAAACATATAAACGGCAAGTGACCGACTCACCTGCAAATGCGCAGTAGAGTCGGAACGCTGAGAGTGTAGAGGTCCAAGCCCCACGTCCACCAGCAGTACAGCCCAATAGGGAGGAGGGCTTGGACATGGGCGTGGAAATCGGAGGAGGAGGGAGCAGGGAGGGAAGGAGGGGGCGGAACTGAGGGAAACAGACGCTGGGGGGAGGGCAGGGAAGAGAGCAGGGTTGGTGGAGGGAGGGGGGAGGCCATAGGAAAACAAAAAACTAGCTCGTTGTTACGGGCTTAACGGCTAATCAAACATATAAACGGCAAGTGACCGACTCACCTGCAAATGCGCAGTAGAGTCGGAACGCTGAGAGTGTAGAAGTCCAAGCCCCGCGTCCACCAGCAGTACAGCCCAATAGGGAGGAGGGCTTGGACATGGGCGTGGAAATCGGAGGAGGAGGGAGCAGAGCGGGAAGGAGGGGGCGGAACTGAGGGAAACAGACGCTGGGGGGAGGGCAGGGAAGAGAGCAGGGTTGGTGGAGGGGGGAGGCCATAGGAAAACAAAAAACTAGCCCGTTGTTACGGGCTTAACGGCTAATCAAACATATAAACGGCAAGTGACCGACTCACCTGCAAATGCGCAGTAGAGTCGGAACGCTGAGAGTGTAGAGGTCCAAGCCCCACGTCCACCAGCAGTACAGCCCAATAGGGAGGAGGGCTTGGACATGGGCGTGGAAATCGGAGGAGGAGGGAGCAGGGAGGGAAGGAGGGGGCGGAACTGAGGGAAACAGACGCTGGGGGGAGGGCAGGGAAGAGAGCAGGGTTGGTGGAGGGAGGGGGGAGGCCATAGGAAAACAAAAAACTAGCTCGTTGTTACGGGCTTAACGGCTAATCAAACATATAAACGGCAAGTGACCGACTCACCTGCAAATGCGCAGTAGAGTCGGAACGCTGAGAGTGTAGAAGTCCAAGCCCCGCCTCCACCAGCAGTACAGCCCAATAGGGAGGAGGGCTTGGACATGGGCGTGGAAATCGGAGGAGGAGGGAGCAGAGCGGGAAGGAGGGGGCGGAACTGAGGGAAACAGACGCTGGGGGGAGGGCAGGGAAGAGAGCAGGGTTGGTGGAGGGGGGAGGCCATAGGAAAACAAAAAACTAGCCCGTTGTTACGGGCTTAACGGCTAATCAAACATATAAACGGCAAGTGACCGACTCACCTGCAAATGCGCAGTAGAGTCGGAACGCTGAGAGTGTAGAGGTCCAAGCCCCACGTCCACCAGCAGTACAGCCCAATAGGGAGGAGGGCTTGGACATGGGCGTGGAAATCGGAGGAGGAGGGAGCAGGGAGGGAAGGAGGGGGCGGAACTGAGGGAAACAGACGCTGGGGGGAGGGCAGGGAAGAGAGCAGGGTTGGTGGAGGGAGGGGGGAGGCCATAGGAAAACAAAAAACTAGCTCGTTGTTACGGGCTTAACGGCTAATCAAACATATAAACGGCAAGTGACCGACTCACCTGCAAATGCGCAGTAGAGTCGGAACGCTGAGAGTGTAGAAGTCCAAGCCCCGCGTCCACCAGCAGTACAGCCCAATAGGGAGGAGGGCTTGGACATGGGCGTGGAAATCGGAGGAGGAGGGAGCAGGGAGGGAAGGAGGGGGCGGAACTGAGGGAAACAGACGCTGGGGGGAGGGCAGGGAAGAGAGCAGGGTTGGTGGAGGGAGGGGGGAGGCCATAGGAAAACAAAAAACTAGCTCGTTGTTACGGGCTTAACGGCTAATCAAACATATAAACGGCAAGTGACCGACTCACCTGCAAATGCGCAGTAGAGTCGGAACGCTGAGAGTGTAGAAGTCCAAGCCCCGCGTCCACCAGCAGTACAGCCCAATAGGGAGGAGGGCTTGGACATGGGCGTGGAAATCGGAGGAGGAGGGAGCAGGGAGGGAAGGAGGGGGCGGAACTGAGGGAAACAGACGCTGGGGGGAGGGCAGGGAAGAGAGCAGGGTTGGTGGAGGGAGGGGGGAGGCCATAGGAAAACAAAAAACTAGCTCGTTGTTACGGGCTTAACGGCTAATCAAACATATAAACGGCAAGTGACCGACTCACCTGCAAATGCGCAGTAGAGTCGGAACGCTGAGAGTGTAGAAGTCCAAGCCCCGCGTCCACCAGCAGTACAGCCCAATAGGGAGGAGGGCTTGGACATGGGCGTGGAAATCGGGGGAGGAGGGAGCAGGGAGGGAAGGAGGGGGCGGAACTGAGGGAAACAGACGCTGGGGGGAGGGCAGGGAAGAGAGCAGGGTTGGTGGAGGGAGGGGGGGAGGCCATAGGAAAACAAAAACCTAGCCCGTTGTTACGGGCTTAACGGCTAGTTCCTTAAATAAATAAACCAGTGAAGAAAGCACATAGCCCAGAAAAGTGCAGCTCAGAATCCTGATGGTATCCCAGGTTCCATGCTGAAATGTCCATTATAAATGCAATGGCTTTCCTGCTGGTCATCCTTGAGCCTTGGTATCCGATAACATGAGAAATACTGATCTATAAACAAAGAACTGTCAATATAGTCTTCCCCAAAAAGAATAAAAAACAAAAATACTTAGAAAAATAAACTTGAAACATAAAAATCTACATTGATTTTCCTTTTTTATCCTAACAAGCTAGTAATCTTTTAAAATCACTCTAAAGAAATGATAAATCAAAATTTTGATAAGCAATTCAAACGTAATCACTGAAAAAATAATCCATTAAAAAAAATTGAGATTATATACTAAACTACTTTTTCATATTAAATCAGAGTGCTGTCCATGTGCAAATGCTTACAAAAAAGTGGGAAAAGGATTCAGCTCAAAACACCAGTCACAAAAAGGCAAACTTTGTAACATGAGCATACAAAAATATAAATAGCACCCTTCGAATTACAATCCATGCAGTCTTGCAGTTTATGATGGAAACCTAAGAGTAGGGTGCACAAATTCTTTCAGTTCCATTTCATGTGCACGTATCACACAGTTATCACAGTGACAGTGTCTGCTGACATCGGAGCGAGTTAACCATGATGCCTGGGCTACTGAGTGAACAAAAAACAAATCTCCGATTCCTCCTGCGAAGAAACGCAAAAATATGGAGGGCAACGAATAATTGGCAATTTTTTAAATAGCTTTCTTGAGGGCAATAGTTTCATGAGAGTATGGGAGCTATGATCCTTTCTTCTCCTTATCCCTGTATTGTAACACTACTTCAAAGTTAGTTACTTTGCCTGAAACATTTATCTATGTATGTTGACCAGTATTTATGTTAAGAACTCTATGGACCTTATTAATAAAATATCAACTATTTCTTCCATCTTACATAAGTATTGCCATACTGGGACAGACCAAAGGTCCATCAAGCCCATCATCCTGTTTCCAACAGTGACCGATCCAAGTTACAACAGGGGCGTAGCCACGGGTGGGCCTGGAAGGGCCCCGGCCCAGCCACTTTCCCTCCAGGCCCCCGCCCATCCATGATCCAACATCCTTCGTTCCGGAGCGGAGCTGCCTGTAATGGCAGCGCTCGCGGCTCGCCTCGTCGTAGCCGCGCTGCCAGGCCCGCCCATCCATGATACAACATCCTTATTTCCGGAGCAAAGCCGCCTGAATGGCAGCGCTCGCCTTGTCGTAGCCGCGGCACCCTCAGTTGATCTATGCAGTGGGCCATGGCGCTCTCAGCAGCCTCGTTCTCACTCCGCCAGATCATCAGGCTAAAAAAATAGTTGCACATGTACACACGCAGTGCACGTTACAGGGAGGAGGGGTGAGGAGCATTGAACTAGCTAGTGCGAGGAGGCGAGCCTGGAAGGTTCTTCGTACAAGCCCAGGAACTCAGACAAGCACTGCAGGTAATAAAAGTTTAAGTACTTTTTTTTTTTTTTTTTTTTTACACATCATTTTTAGCATTGTGTAATTTGTAGTATCCCAAGAAACACTACTTATATATATATATAGTGGATTTTCCTCAATTTAATAATGGTCTATGGACTTTAGAGTGACACTGTCATACCGGGGTACAAATTATATCGTAGTCATAGGGTGGATCGAATTGGTGGAGGGGGTAGCATTGTATATTAACGAGAGCCTTGAATCAAATAGATTGAAAATTCTGCAGGAAACAAAACACTTCTTGGAATCACTGTGGATTGAAATTCCATGTGTAAAGGGGAAAAGGATAATGATAGGAGTGTACTACTGTCCGCCTGGCCAGGATGAACAGACGGATACAGAAATGTTAAAGGAAATTAGGGACGCAAACAAACTGGGCAACACAATAATAATGGGTGATTTCAATTATCCCGATATTGACTGGGTAAATGTAACATCGGGACACGCTAGCCTAGTGCTAAAAAAAAATTCCCGTTTTGCCAAAAATGGCGCTCTGGGGGCGGCACTACTGCCAACTCCTGTGGAAGGCCAGAAGTAGCGCCGGATTGGCGTGCCACAATGCCACAGTAGCTCTACTGTGGCATTGTAACAGGGCCCCTTAGCTTTTTGTGCTGCAAGTTTATTTTTCTCTAATTTTTTGGAATACTGATGGATCACATATAAATTTCATAACTCTGTTTAATATTATACTGCAATAGCCACTTTAGTTCTTGCCTCTAGGCCAATGAAAACAAATCAAGTCTGAACATTATAACCGAAGGTTTCAGTTTTGTTTGAAGGGACCTGCTTGGTTACCGACTTCCTTCCTTTTACATGTGTACCATACAATACCGCCTGCTAAATTTGCAGACCAGCACTAGTCCTCTTAAAAAGACCACACAAAATGCTGCCTTCCTACCAGGATTCCTCCTTCTGCCATTTTTCAATCTTTGCTTGCAGTAGCAGGATCCTTATCTTACAAACCTGCAGATGGACAAGTCGGGGTTCCTTGGGTGCATCTGGTTTTGAAGAGCTGCTGGAATTGTACAAGTATCTTTGCCTGTAGGGCCTTCATCAGAGCGTCAAAGGGATTGTGGGACTGTAGTCCAGACTCCACTACTGGATCACAGCTAGTCCTCTCCCAAGAGCTCCAGCAATAACAGAACTGGGAGAGAATGCCAAAGAGCCATACATTGAGGTTATAAACCTGAACCAGTAGATGATGGCTACCTGGGTTATTCCTGGAGGTTCCCTTGAGAACAATTACCATCTGAGTGGAAGAAGCATGTAGTTAATGTCATGCTGTTTTTGCCAGCTCAGTATGGGTGGGTAACAACATAGGGGTTGTCCCCACCTGAATATATTTAATTGTAGACCAGTATGCCTTTTCAGAAAGCAAGAAGGGGGACCCCAGATACAAACAGACAGGAGTAGATGAGACCACCAAGGTAGCTGGGATGATACCAAGAAATGTCTTGAACGCTTCTGTGGTAGACTGTGTCTTAATAAGCATTTCAGAGCTAGAAAAGTTATTTTCCTCAGGACAAAGAAAAGCAAAGGCAGGCTGCTTGCTTCCTCCTCTTCAGACCTCTCACAGTTTCATCATGTTGTTTGCCAATGTGAACGCTGTACTGAGTTAGGTATTGCCCTTGACGTCTCCCTTTATTGGATAGAAGGTGCTATAGCATTTTCTTGGACCTATTGACTGATATGCCAGTATTATCAACCAAACTGGATTGTTTGACTCCTGAGGCAGGCATCTCTCGTGCCAAAACGCAGGACTATGTTGAGTCTGTTTCAGTCATACCTACAAGAGAGTACTTTTTACTTTGTATTTATTTCATTGGTCATCCCCCAATTCATTATGGATCTTGCAGATCGTTTGCCTATTTGTTTTTTGGTACCATGGAGGTAGGGCATGCAAATCTATTTCATGCATGTTTATTATGGGTATCCTGAAAACCTGACTGGTTAGGCGTGTCCTGAGGACCAGGTTGAGAACCTCTGCCTTACAGAATACCACTTAGATGCTTTGCTCCCACCTACGCACTTTACATTTACCCACAAAATTGCTGGTATTCTGTGTACCTTTCCACATGCAAAATGTGCTGAGGACATTATGCATAGATACAGGCACTCACTTAGAAATTGCTCTTTCTGGTACGTAATGGTTGGGACTCGTATCTCCCAGGGGCTGAAAGTGTTGTTTCTGTGGTATCCTAACCTGGACCAATTAGCAGAAGATCTGAATAGGGACTTAATCCCAGGTCCTTCACTTAACAGTCAGCCACCAGGCTGATGCTGTGACATCACATTTTTCTGCAAGGTTATCATGTCTGTAACCTCGGATTCGTGTTTTCCTGTAAGATTAAAATTCAATGAACTAGAACCACTGGCCACCAGAGTTGCTTTGGTTTTCCTTTGATGGGACCCAGTCTGTTATCATTTGAACTGTGGATAATATAGGGAGGTATCTTTGCTGTGAAAGAAAGCATAATTTAATGAGAATAAACCTACATCATTTAATATTGTGCCAGACGCTGCTCTCTTAAATGTCTTATGTTATCGGAAAACTAATTCAGTGAGGATATGGCTGAACACTCAATACCATCAGTGCATGTAGCAAGCAGGCTTCCCGGTATATGGAATTGCATTATAATACTCTCAGAATAAAAATATGGGCTCATTCAGTGCAGTCACACATCTTGTAGATTTTTAACTTTTTTTCCCTACCGAAACCCTAAGGAACTATAGACACCCAGTTATAAAATTTTAAAGTATTGATTTCTCTTTAAACATCGATTCTACAGAAAAATGGACAATTGCAAGGCTGTTGCTCTCTTTAATGTTGAAGTTTGTGAACATTGATATAAGAAAACTGAACCTGATATAATTCCACAGCTAGAAGGCTCGTAAGATGCTCAAATACTATTTTACTTCCTAGTTTAATATAAAGATTTCTGTATGTAGGAAGGAATGCGCCTAACATTTGTAATGCGGGTTCTGAGGATGCTGTACTAACAGCAGAAATTTAGTGGGGGGGGGGGGGGGGGGGGAAGAGGGCTTGCATAGGTCAGCTGGAAGTTAAAACAACTGGTCCAGATGTGTGAAGGTGTTTCTTCTATTTTCCGTCTATGGGAAAAATGTTTAATCCATCTGTTCCACACGAGCATTATGAACCCCCTTCATCATCAGGACCACACACACATCTTGTGGCTACAGAGAAGGAGGGTTTTTTAAAAACGAAGGGCATGTGCAACGGTGGTGGTGGGGAATTTGCAACTGTGGTAAACTGGGTATTACTTGTGTTGAAAGAAGTAAACATCTGAAAAACAGTATTAACACCACAGACCATCCCCTCATCCTGCCCCCCCCCAAATATATATATATATATATTCATGGAGAAAGCAAGCAGACGGCTAGTGCTGCAAATTTTATGAAGGTCTATTTTTCTTGAAAAAACACCTTATTAAATAGGAAATTAACTTTTTCAGTAGCAAGCAAATTTCCTACTAATCTATGTCACAAACATGAAAAATGTCGACAATATAACAAAGCGTAAGACAAATAAAAGGACAGGGAGGCAGGTAGAAACCACTAGATGAGGCAAACCAAGCATCTCCTTCTGCTTCTCTTTCATTAACATGAATACATCTCTCTATCTGTATAAAAAATCTTCTATTATTATGATGTAAGTAGTGTGAATGCCTGCAAAAATAACAAGGGAAAAAGACATTCACTTGCACAGTGTCCATCTCCCCACCTCTCCTGTCTCCCAATAACTCTCTTTTTCTCAGCCTCAGAAAGACAGCAAATGCACTTCTCACAGCAGGCAAAATTATATGCTGTTCCACTGTGCGTCTCATTTCATTGCATGTTGTTTCATTAGATTCATATCCCACAAAAATCAAAATTAAAATTCGGTTCTATGTGGCTTACATAGATTTTTTTTAAAATTACAAATAACATTGCAAAGGTACATAACTAAGACTAAGAACCCTGTTTACTAAGGCACGTTAGCATTTTTAACGCACCTACAGTTAGCGTGCGCGCTAACCATGTAGGCCTCCCTCTCTTTCTCTCTCTGCCCCCTCTTTTCAGCCCCCTTCCAGCCCCACTATCCCATCAGTCCCCAGTTTCAGCCCCAGCCCTTTAATCCCACCAGTCCCGACCTTCAGCCCCAACCACTTCTCCCTGTCCCCTTTTTAGTCCCCAGTTTCATCCCCAGCCCTTTTCTCCCACCAGTCCCAAGCTTCAGACCCAGCCACTTCTCCCTGTCCCCTTTTCAGCCCCCAGTCCCCACAGTTTCAGCCCCTGCCCGTTTTCAACCTGCAATTCCAATACTAGCCCCCTTATCCCACCTACCCTCCTTTTCAGCCCCCAGTTCCAGTCTCCTTCATCCACGTGCCTTGCATTAGGGCTCCCCTTTTCAGCTCCAGCCCTGTTCTCCCACCTGCCCCAGGCATGGCCCCATTCTCCCTCCTGCCCCCTTCTCAGACCCCAGTTCCAGCTCCATCTGAGCCCCCCTCCCAGTCCCAACCTGACTGTCCTCAGCTCTGTCGACAGCCCTCTTCTCTGCCACCCAGCACCCTGCCTTAAAAAAAAAAATCTCTGAAGTGGCGGCGCAGCGCCCTCACGTCTTTGTGTAAGAGAAGCAGATCGCCTCATCGGGCCGTGTACATTAACATGTACAATCGATTTACATGAGCAAAAAAGTTCTGTGTGCAAAACCTTTGAGTGTGTGCAAACCACAAAATCACTAAAACTTTTTTGACAACGCACACCTTAAACAGGTCTGCTGAGAGGAGGGGGCAGGGGGATAAGATGCACCGGCGATCAATAGAGAGTGCTGAGCCGGCCACACATCCTCCTTCCTGCTGTGTCCTACCTATGCGGAAACAGGAAGTTACTTCACAGGAGATGGGATGTGGCAGGAAGAGGGACCTATAGCTGGCAGAGCACACTTTCGTTCGCTGCTGCGGGAGGGAGCAGCAATGGTGGATCAGCAGGAGGAGACAGCGGTGGGGCTCTGAAGATTGTTTGCTCCGAGCCCAGCTTTGTCTCTCAATGGCCCTGCCCCTAAAGCATGCAATTTGCATCCACATGTTCATTCGCATTACACATCAGCTATCATTTACTCCTCAAAGACTCCAAAAAAGTCTATCAGCATGGTCCCTACTGTGATGTGCAGGTGGTGGAGGACAGTGACTGTGCTACGTTCTTGCCTTCAGTTGGCCCCTATTCTCATTGACCCTTGAGTGGAGCCTAAGCTAAATCCATATCCACAAGCATTTTAGCATCTTGATCCACTATCCCCTAACTCCCCTCCTCCTGCCCATTTTTTTTTTTGCATGTCTACAATTCTTGCAGATATTTATTATCATACACTTATGTTCTCTAATTATATACGTTATTGTTTTGAACAGACCCCTGATGCATGTGTTTGACACTTAAACACAGTCCGTGTTGGGTCTATGAGTAAAGAACTACCGCTTATCCCGATCATGATGGCCCTTGGTGCCATTTTTTATTCTGTTTCTGTGCTGTGTTCTTCGAACCTTTTGTTGCTGTTCAGATATTTGTGGATATCCACAAGCCTGCCATTTTCTAATTTTGGAGTATAGGATCATTCTTCAGGAGAAGTCTTGCATCATAAGTTCAAGACTCATCCTGGCTGACTATGCCAGTGCTTCCCAACTCTCTCCTAGAGGCACACTTAGCCAGTAGGGTTTTCAGGATTACCACAATGAATAGGAGGAAATATTTTTTCACTCAACGAATAGTTAAGCTCTGGAACTCTTTGCCGGAGGAGATGGTAACAGCGCTTAGCGTATCTGGGTTTAAAAAAGGTTTGGACAAATTCCTGGAGGAAAAGTCTGTAGTGTGCTATTGAGACAGACATGGGAAGCAAGTGTTTGCCCTGGGATTTGTAGTATGGAATGTTGCTACTCTGAGATTCTGCATGGAATCTTGTCACTCTTTAGGATTCCAGAATCTTGCTATTCTTTGGGGTTCTACATGGAATGTTGCTACTCTTTGAGATTCTGTATGGAGTCTTGTCACTTTAGGATTCCAGAATCTTGCAATTCTTTGGGGTTCTACATGGAATGTTGCTACTCTGAGATTCTGCATGGAATCTTGTCACTCTCTAGCATTCCAGAATCTTTCAATTCTTTGGGATTCTACATGGAATGTTGCTACTCTGAGATTCTGCATGGAATCTTGTCACTCTTTAGGATTCCAGAATCTTGCTATTCTTTGGGGTTCTACATGGAATGTTGCCACGATTTGGGTTTCTGCCAGGTACTCGTGACCTGGCTTGGCCACTGTTTGGAAATCGGGATACTGGGCTAGATGGACCACTGGTCTGACCCAGTATGGCCACTCTTATGTTCTAAAGATTACATGGATACAGCAACTTGAATCAAAGTCTATGACAGCAGATAAAGACCTGAACGGTCCAACCAGTCTGCCCAAGAGCCACAGCCATTATGAATTCATGATTAAATCAACATTGAATGCAATATAAAATACTTGATCATGGTCTTTCTTGATGTTTCTGGGACATAAACAATAGAAAGAAGTCCACCCGGCCCTATCCTTATATTCCAACTACTGGAGTTGTCGTCAAATCCCACTCCAGCCTATCTGAATCCATCTTGTCATTTGTGGGACACAGATGGTAAAAGTCTGCCTGGCCCTGTCCTCAGGTTTCACTACTGAAGTTGCCATCAAAGCCTTTTCCAGCCCATACTAAACCAGATTGTCAAATATGGGACACAGACTGTACAAAAGTCTGCCTGGCGTTGAGTCACCATCTAAGCGCCATTCGACACATCCACACCCATGCAGCCATTTAAGTTTAGGGGGTTTTTTTATACCATCCATTTTCTAATTAGAGATCCTCTGTGTTCATCCCACACCTTTTCAAATTCCATCACCATTTTTGTCTCTACCACCTCCCTCATTGTGGAAATCCAGAAAACCAGGCCTGGCTTGTGGACCTCAAGGACTAGAGTTGAGGACTCCTGCCCTAAAGCTTTCATTGATATTAATCTGTTCTTTCTTTTTCAGCACACTATTCAACTGCATAATTTCCCTCACTGTAATATCACCCTCACCAAATCAACCATATCAATCAAATAGACAGAGAAAGACATGGGAAGCAACTGTTTGCCCTGGGATTTGTAGTATGGAGTGTTGCCATGATTTGGGTTTCTGCAAGGTACTTGTGACCTGGCTTGGCCACTGTTTGGAAAACAGGATACTGGGCTAGATGGACCATTGGTTACTTTTATGTGAGATTTGCACCCAATCCATGTGCCTACACTACTGCAGGCCACTTTTTACCACGGCTTAGTAAAAGAGCCCCTCAGTGTGGTATTTAATACTTCAACAACCAGCCACAATCATGATCTTAATAAAGCAATGTCTTTGTTGCATGATACCTGGATATTATGGGTGCTTAAAGGATAATGTCAGTCTATGGCAGATTACTGTTAATCACTGTTATACAACTGAAGAATCTCCTAATTCTCAATTTCCTAAGGTTGTCATCTTGCTTCTAATTTGCCTCAACAAGTAACAGAAGTTGTGTCCAAATACACCATGTTTTCATTTGTTAGGGTTCCATCATCATTTTCGTTTTTATGCAGGTCATTGCCAACAATTTTAATTACTTTCTGCCACAGAAATTAGAGCCAGCATCTTGTCTGCCACCTGGATCATCCGGGCCTTTGACCAGGCCATTTCTGTCTTTCTTGTCCTCTTTATTAAATTTGTGTTTTGCTTCAACAGAACTGCCTAAAGCCGGACTCCGTTTTTTGGGGTTAGACCAGGTTAATGATTGATTAAAACCACCGAATACTTTTTTTTTACTCTTCCATCCATGTTCTACTGTATAAAGTTACAATGTTTAGGAATTATTAGACAAAGAATACAGAATAAAATGGAGAATGTAATGCCTATCGCTCCCAGGGCCGGCATTAGGGGGGGAGGTGCAAACAGGGCAGCTGTCCTGGGCTCCACGGATCAGGGGTGCCCCCATGGGCCAACATTTCTTCCCCTTCCACTGTCTCCTTCATCTTCCTGGACTACCTTTAAAATACATTGCTCTTTGCAGAGGGTCACCGGCACAGCAGTGATTCTGATATGCTGTCTTGCGGCTTCCTTGGTGCTTTCCCCCTGCTGTGATCTGCCCTCCTCTGACACATGTTTCTGCCTAGATGGACCACAGCCATGAGAAGGCATCAAATAGGCCACGGGCATCTTATCAGAATCGCTGCTGCGGTGACAACCCCCTGCGAACAACAATACATTTCAAAGGTAGTCCTGGAAGGTAAGGGAGACGTGGGATGGGGGTGGAGAGAAGGAGAAGATGTGCCAGACCATGGTGATCCCCTGGAGCAGATGTTTTTAAAGTAGATCAGGAGAGGGGATTCAAAGAGAAGGCAAAATGCCAGACCGGGTGGGGGGAGGTAAAGTGGAAGAAATGATGAGTCCGTAAACAGAGGCGAGAGATTGTGAACAATGGGATGGAGGGAGGGAAGAGAAAGGGAGATATGGTGGACCTGGTCGTGGTGAGGAGGGAGGAAGAGATGCTGGATGGAAGGGCTGTTGAGAAGAGAAAGGGAGAGATGGTGGCCCTAGGGGTGGTGGTGGGGAGGGAGGGAGAAATGCTGGATGGGAGGGCAGTCTGGAAGAAAGCGAGAAATTGGAAGGGAGGGATAGAGGGAGAAATGTTGGGGCTAAGGGTGGAAGGGAGGGAGAGATGCTAAACTATGGGATGGAAGAAAAGAGATGCTGCATCAAGGGGGGGGGGAGAAGAACAGAAAAGAGAGGGAGTAATGTTGAATCATGGGGGATGGAACCATGGAGTTGGGGCAGGAGGGACGAGAAGTGGGACAGGAAGATGGTAGGGGTGGAGAGAAAAGGATGGGGAGCAGTCAGGCAATGAGGGTGGGGTGGGCTACAAGAGTGGAGAGAGGGAGAGGGGATTCTGAAAATGGTGGAACCATGTGAGAGAGGTCAAAATGGGGGTAGCAGGAAGATGAGTGAGAGGAAAATAGGGAGTACAGAGGTAGAAATGTGCTAATGGAGAGTAGATAGAAGGAAATAGGAGACTGGGAAAGGAGTGAGATGGGAAATGGGAGAGCTAGGAACTGAAAAGAGATGAAAAATTGATTGGTAGCTGAAAATTACAAAGAAAGAGAAGGGTGAGAGAGGGTAAAATCTGAGTGGACAGAGGCAGAAAAAAAAGGGAGGAAAGAGCTGAAAGGGAAAAATCAATATATTAAAGAAAGGCATAATGAGGGAATGGAACAAGAGAGGAGAAAAGACAAATGGACAGCAGACACTGGAAAGAGAATTAGCAAGAGACAGAATAAAAGAGAAACTGGGGCCAAGAAGATGGGAAAACAAGACATCCAGACAACAAAGGTAGAAAAATGGTTTTATTTTGGAATTTATTACGTGGAATATATTAGCTTTGGGATTTGTGCATCACTTTTTTTTTTGTATTGTATTCAATGGCATAGACAGATGGCTGCTTGAGGGAGGGGTCTTGAGCCATGGGTACCAAATTTAATCCCTAGCCGAATGCAAAATGTAAATACATAAGCTGGAGGAGATCCCCAAGCCCTGCCAACTGAAGACCACCTCTTCCAGTCCGGCAGCCAGAAATCGCCAAGCTCTGCAGCTGCTGACAGTATCCCCGAGCTGCCACTGCTGTACCCCCCAATCCCACGCATGTTCGGTTTTCATGCATTTGTGAAAGCCGAGCAGGCACATGGGGGAGAGGGGAGGCAGCATCTCTGAAATACTGCCACCGGCTGCAGATCTTGGAGAGTTCTGGTCACAAAAACAGTGAGGGTAGAAATCTGCCTCTCTATCCTACAGCTAAAGCGCACATTAATGGTTCTTTGAATTTGTGGCTGTCAGGATCTATTGCTTTGGTTTCACTACAGCTGCTCTTTGCTGCCCCCTGAAGCTGACACCCTAGGCAGCTGCCTAGGCTTGCCTAATCTTTGGGCTGGCCCTGACTGGTGACCTGTACTAGCTACTACTGAAAACAGGATACTGGGCTTGATGGACATTTGGTGTGACCTGGCATGACAGTTCATATGTTCTTACAGTTCCCCCGCTCCCCCTCCCCCCCCAAAAAAAAGGTTCCATTTGCATCTAGTTTTAGGTGTGTTAGTGGTGCCCGTATACTTCTCTTGGCACCTGCTGGCAGGTTACATGGAAGGCAGTGAGCTACATGATGAGAGAAGCTACATGTACAGTAGGTTTTTGATGCCGGAACTTGCTCAACCCCTCTGTTTGCTCCTACCTTCTCCCTTTCTGCCTGCAGCATCACTTGCCCGTGTGATGATGTCATGGGTATTCTAGGGAGTTGATTGGTGGAATGCTTGAGGGAAGCATTGACCCCTGTGGGCCAACACTTCACAAGACCAGAACACTGCACCAGTGATTTCACAGTAAGAATACTGAAAGGTAATTTTAAAACAATACAGGAACGTAAGACCTTTGAAATAAGAGTGATTGAATATTTTGACACCCAACAAACAGGACTTAATAAGGATCTGGGTTTTCTAACCCATTATAAACCATAAAGCTGTGTTTCTCTGTTTATTACCCTCCTCTCACCTACCAACACCCATTCTGTTAGAATATCAATGAAATACTTTGATGTCCCCACGCATACCCCCACCCTCCCACTCTGTCAGACTGTCAAAGTAATGCTTTGATGTTTCTCTCATATATACTATCTGCTACCTCATTTGCTTATTTCCGATCTGAGGAAGAAGGGCAACCTTCGAAAGCTAATCAAGAAATGTATTAAGTTATGTCCAATAAAAAAGGTATCATCTTATTTTCTTTTCCATGTTTTATTTTGTTTGATTTCTATTGATAACCGGTTATGGTCCCTTGATGGCCAGCTAACAGCCCGTCCATGGGCCTTCCATGATGCTTCCGGCACAGTTTTGCAAGCATCCATGACCTTAATATCCTCTCTAGGAGACCACTTGGTCCTGGAGTGCACAATTCATTTCACAAGTTTTGAGGGTACCCTGAACAAGCTTCGCTGTCCAGGGTTGTGGTGGGGGCACCGGAGCAGTGGCTCAAAGAGCAACAAAGATGCCATTGCATTGGCTGTGAACCAAGGATTTGGAACATCATGAGTGGGTAACCTCAGTGATTGTGCCTAGCTGGGGTCACATGGCAGGCGCAGGGCGGTTAAGCTCTGCCTTGGAAAACCTGATGCATTATGTGACCTGGTTGGCGAACAACATGGCAGGTCGCCGCTTAACTTCAGAGGATGTGACTCTCTAACTAACATTGCAAGACGGGGAGATGGTGATAAGGACTGTTTGGTTCTTGTCTCGGGTGCCCTCCAAACATTGTGTGGTTTGTTGGTTTAATAAAGCTGTGGTCTATGATTCTCCAACGTTGGGTTTGACTGTTTTATTGTAAATGTTATGAATATTGAGTTGGGCGACATGGGTGTGTGCAGCCTAGGAATTGATCCTTTCTAGAAATGTCATTTCCTGCATATAACCCTGAAGATGTTGCTACTGTTCCACAGTAAGGATTTTTTTTTTCTATCATACCATTTAATGGGGGGGGGGGGGGGGGGGGGGAATAAGGCAAGTCACACCTTTCCCAGTGTGAGCAATGGTGAGCTCCAGCAGAGACCAGCTGTTAGATCCAGTTCTGGGGCTGAATCGACCTTGCTGGAAGGATCCAGAGGGAAGGGTCAGCTCCACAACTGATTGGGGGGGGGGGGGGGGGGGGGGGGTTTTACTTTGCCTGGAGCCAATTGTCCACCCATGGGGACAAATTTCCCAGGCTTAGGGGGAGGGAATAGAGGGCTCGATTTAGGCCAGTCCCCCCTTAAAGTTCAGGATCCTTCCTGCTCCTCAGAAGCAGATTGCATACCCTCCCTTCATTCTCTGAATATTTCCACACCCTTGTTGAATGTAGTTGTGAAGATGTGATGGAGCTCTTGTCAGGGTAAGTGGGGGGAGATACCTGAGCTACAGACTGTTCAAAAGGAGGTTCTTTTGGACAGGGCATCCAGAATGTTGAGCCCAAACTCAAAATAAAGGTGTGGCGGTCCATGCCTATAATTATTTCTCTAGGTGCTATGGTGAGGATTTGCTTATATAGTTTCCCTTTTGTTAGCTAGGTTTAAGAATTCACCAATAAACAAAGCAGTGGCCTGTTTCCTTCCAACAAGTCTAGTTTGTTGGATGCTTTAATACTTTTATTAAATGTTAGTGTATATTATAGGATGTTCTTGCCTTTGTGAAGGAATGGGGAAGAGGGTGATTAGTCTTGTATTTCTTGTTAAATTAAAACCAAGCTGGGAAGTCATTACAGAGCTGCTGTGAAAAAAAAAAGTGGAAGAAAAAAAATGTCAGTTGTAGACCTTATCTAAGTAGTTTTCCATTTCAAAGGACAGGAGCCCTTTAATTGGCCTGGACTTTTATAAGGTTGACCCAGAGTGTAACGGAATTAAAACATGCCTGGGATAAGCATAAAGGAATCCTGTGCAGAAGGAATAGATCCTCAAAAATGGGAGGTGGGGCTGGTGGTTGGGAGGCGGGGATAGTGCTGGGCAGACTTATATGGTCTGTGCCAGAGCCTTGGGAGGCGGGGCTGGTGGTTGGGAGGCGGGGATAGTGCTGGGCAGACTTACAGGGTATGTGCCCTGAAGAGCACAGGTACAAATCAAAGTAGGGTATACACAAAAAGTAGTACATATGAATTACCTTGTTGGGAAGACTGGATGGACCGTGCAGGTCTTTTTCTGCCGTCATCTACTATGTTACTATGTATGTTACTTAGTGGAGTGGGGCTCTCCACACCTTTCACTATCTGAAAAGGTGTGTGGGAAAAGGAGGAGACCTTTCCGTCAACTTCAGCAGCAGTTCCCCTTCCCAGCAATGGATTTACAGGCCGAAAATAGCTCTGCAATTAACTCACATCTCTACCTCCTCGTTAGACTGCTTTTTGCACTTGAATCTTTCAAAGTTTATGGGGGAATGGGGTAGGGGGGGGAAATGTCTTCCAATATTTCCAATCGCCCTTGCTTCTTGCAAGAGCGGACACGAAACCTGGGACCTGCCATGGAAGTTCCGTCCTCCGTTATTTATCACATTTAACGGTGACCATCAGTCATGAAAACTTAACAAAGACGCTATTCAGTTTATCTAGAGGCAGCTAAACAAACGTATCTTGCTCCTGCGTTATCTTCCTCTTAACAATACATTATCAAGGATGTTATAAACATCAGCTGTGCGCCACTGCCTTTTATCTGGGATGATATATGGAGAGCCCATCAATTAGTGAAAAAGGGTCCAGGTACAGCTGAAAGAGGCTCTGCATGCGTGGATTATACCACAGAGCTTTCCGTGCCATGCAGGCATCGAAGAGAGCAATTCAAGGGTGGGACGAGGCTGCAGGGACCCTTCCTCTAATTGCTCGGTTAACCTTAATGCTTACTTGGTTTTCCCCAGTCTGGCATGAAATCGTAAAGACAAGTTGTAGTTTTTTTTCCAAGGCGAATCAGGCAAATCTCTGTATGGAGGTGTTTTTTTTTTTTTTTTTTACTTTCCTGCATCCCCCGTTTATTACGGGGGGAAATCATTCCACACGTTGATGCAGGGGATTCCAGAAGTGGGTTTGTTTTCAGTTTTACAAACATTGTGAAAAGAAAGGGGGGGGGGGGGGACATCTGTCCTGGTCAGGACAGGATATTCCTTCGTTTTCAAGTCGTTTTGCCTACGCTGAAGGGGGGTGGGGGTGGGGGTGGAGAAGGACCTTGGGGAGGGAGAGGGTGGCTAGGGAGACAGAATATTTATCAAGAATGTAGGTTGCACAAAAATCTAACATTATTCAAAGAAATATTAGCTCTTTTTATATAGTGCCAAAATTTCATGATTTGCCTGTTGAGTTTTGGGCAAAAGTAATACTCGGGAAAGGCACGTTTCTTTAATTGAATTATTACCTTAGCAAAAAATAACACTGACTTGGTCTAATGCCAGCTATTTCAGGTGAAAGAGAAACTTTTGCTTGGAGATAAAGGCGAAGCAAGACATATATTTGATTGCATTTTACTTTTTGACGTATTTCAGTGCACGATATAAGCATCTGGCACTGTGGCTCAATGACCTCTGACGAGATGACAGGTAAACCTGTACAATGCAGCGCTTTAATATTGCTGCGAGAGGCGTTTAATTCATTTCTCTTGCACTCTAGGGTTTGCGCCGGGAAGGTTTTAATGAGCTCCTGAATGTCTGTGTTGTACCATAATATAGAAAGTGCTGGGGGGGGGGGGGGGGGGGGGTCCACACATCCTGCTCACTTTTATGTTTTACAAAAATACAAAGAGCATTCAAAGGGCTTTTGTGACCTGCAGAATGCTAACGAGAAGTCTCAATTCGTACGTATAAATTGAATTACTTATTCGCACCAGCAATAGTTGTGAAGTCTCTGGATTTTTTTTTCTTTTTATGAAATGTTGAAATTAGTAAAGCGCGGCCTGGCCACAGGCCACCTCGAAAGGAAAAGTGCCAATCCCCCAATCACTTAGCCCCCCCTCCCCCACAGCACAGTGGCCTGGTTCAGTTGGTACCCCATAATTTTCGAGTCCGGTTACTCTTGGAGGGGTGCAGGCACAGGACGTATCGTTTCTCATTGGGGGGGGGGGGGGGGTTAAGTCAGATCCAGGTTTTCTACCTTTCTCGTTACTCTCAACCCTTTCTGGACTTTCAGAGCAACAGGCTGCCCCGCATCTGTCCTTGACAGTGACCTGAGTGACCAATTTCGAACCTCTCCTGGGTAGCTTTGAGATTCGGATGGCTCCCACCCCCGTTCCTTACTTTTGCCCTTCTCTAATCTTTAGCCCTGGACTTAAACTGCAGCTCGAATAAAGAAAGGAGAGACACTGGGTTTAGAGGAAAATGCGTAAAAGCATTACTTAAAGCCATGATGGGGTGGGGGGAAGCTCCATGGCTGCAAATTCAGTCTGCAGAAAAGAACGGTTGTCTACTACTACTTAACATTTCTAGAGCGCTACTAGGGTTACGCAGCGCTGTACAATTTAACAAAGAGAGACAGTCCCTGCTCTCTTGTCTACATCAGTTCGAAGGAAAAGCAGCTCAAGTGATGATAGTTCGTAGAGGAAGGCTACAGGCAATCAGAGAACTGGGACTCTGACATGTGCACCCAGTCTAAACAGCCCAGGACAGGTGACCTCCAACCCCCCGGCAGTCCCTCCAGCACGTGTATGGATTAGAGGTGAGCAACTCCTGTAGAAACCTGCCAGAGGCGTGGACTGGATGAAGGGAGAAAGAAGCAGCTGTAGTTTTGAAAGTCATAGATAACACCAGGCCTTTTTATAAAATGGGCCATGATCGTTCCACTGCCTTTGTTGGTTTGAGATTAGGTAGATGATACGAAACGAATAAAGTTAAACAAGGAAGTGTGAAATGGCTTTGGAAAACACAGCATCTGAAGACAGTAGCCCGGAAAACAGTGGGAATAGACATCAGATTTGCAAAATAGTCAGATAGACGCCAACTTCATCCTGCCTTCTTTGCGAGCTTTTCTCAAGCGCATCTTTAACCTCCTGTAGAAATGTTATGGCAAGACCCCCCCAACCAGGGAGTCCATCTTAAATATATTTTCAAGGAAAAACCAAAAAGTTGTGTTGCATAGCTCAAGCCAGACATACTTATCCCCTTAAAACAAGGGACTATTCTGGAAGACGTTGAAGCATGAAGAAAACTGTAACCTGCGCAGGGGAGTCTGGATTCCAGACTGAATGAACCTCGAGGCAGCCCAGAATTATTAACATAATATCGTTACCGATTTTAATGTTGCAGCCTTTTCAGTTCCAAAAGACAAATAGAAACTGGTGATGCGAAACCCGCCCCATCTGAAGCTATCGCTGGGGATCTCTTTATTGTGCACAATAATAAGGGCCGCAGTTCTGACATATTCTAATGATAGCACAGCACAAGTGCGGACTAGTTTTCTTGTTAGGTAGAAAAAGAAGGCGAGAATAATCAAAAGTTGAATAAGCGCGTGCTGGGTCGCCCATGACTTTGTGACGACCTTTTGTTGCAAATGGCCTATGCATGCGGAATAATGGTCTCCTTGCAGAGAGGGGAATAGCTTAGCGCTATCATTGCTGCTATGGCAACCATCAGAGTCGCCATCTAGCAGGGAGAAATGAGTTATGAAAAGGCTTGAGTGAAGAAGGGATTAAAACATGATCCCAGGGACAGCGTGTCAATCAAGAGCAGCACAGATTGCACTTGTGCAGGTTAGGATTTCTTCCCTGCACACCAAAAAAAATAATAATTATAACAAGAAAAATCAAATAGATACAATAATTATAAAAATTATAAAAATAATATATATACATACATACATACACACACACACACACACACACACACACACACATATATGATATGCATCGCTATCGATCTACGAAAGAACGAACTTCTGCATACTACTGAAGACCCATCTCTTTAATAAAGCCTATCACAAAGATCAACCAATGTGCAGGTTAGGATTTCTTCCCTGCACACCAAAAAAAAAATAATAACAAGACAATAAAATTATAACAAGACAAATCAAATAGATACAATAATTATAAAAATTAATATATATACACACACATACATACACACACACACACACACACACATATATGATATGCATCGCTATCGATCTACGAAAGAACGAACTTCTGCATATTATTGAAGACCCATCTCTTTAATAAAGCCTACCACAAAGATCAACCAATGTGCAGGTTAGGATTTCTTCCCTGCACACCAAAAAAAAAACAATAATAATTATAACAAGACAAATCAAATAGATACAATAATTATAAAAATTATAAAAATAATATACACACACACACACACACACACACACACACATATATGATATGCATCGCTATCGATCTACGAAAGAACAAACTTCTGCATACTACTGAAGACCCATCTCTTTAATAAAGCCTATCACAAAGATCAACCAATGTGCAGGTTAGGATTTCTTCCCTGCACACCAAAAAAAAAAAAAAGATACAAGTAACAAAAAATAAATAATAATTATAACAAGAAAAATCAAATAGATACAATAATTATAAAAATTATAAAAATAATATATACACACACATATGATCGCTATCATATTTTGAAATCGAGCATATTACTGAAGACCCATCTCTTTAATAAAGCCTACCACAAAGATCAACCCAAGTGAATATGCACAACTCGGCCCATCTATATTCAGAATTGTCTCTTAATATCTGCTTGTACACTATTACTCTGTCTTATTATCATCATGCTGACCAAAACCCTGCAATACTAAATGTTTATTTACTAACATTCTTCCACTATTCATGATGTATTGTAAGCCACTTTGAGCCTGCAAAGAGGTGAGAAAAGGTGGGATACAAATACAACAAATAATAATAAAGAAATAAAGAAATAGGTATATTTCTGTTCTACATAGAAACGCTATAATACCCTAATGGAAACGTAAAGCTGTTGTAAATAATGGAAAGGAGGGTAGAAATAGAAAGTCTGAATGCAAACTATACTTAATTCTAATGTTTTAAATGTATCTTATGGTTTTATTGGGGGGGGGGTTTCTTGGGGGGGTGGGGGGTTCAGTGATTCATTTACAGTGCAGACCAAGTTGTATAGTGTCCTTTGTGGGGAAGGGGGTTCGTTTTAAGTATGACATGTCGCTTTCTCATTCGTCTAAGGTGGGGGGGGGGGGGAGTCTATGCATGAAATGAAGTGTCCACTGGTCGTATCCGTTTGCAGTGTCTCGTGCATTTGCATCTATGTGATCCGATGCTTCTAACAGTACACAAATTCTTATGGGAGGTTGGACAGAGAAGCCAATATTTGAGAAGAATTGGGAGTGTAAAAGCAGCCTATTTCTTCTTAGATACAGTGATGGACTAAAAGTATATTAAATAGTTTATATATTAGAAATCGTGCATCTAAGGTGTGGGGGGAAGGGGAGAGGGGAACAGGGGCTCAGAGATGCAGATAAATGTCATATATCTCAAGTTTGGCCCTGCTTTCTCCATTCTCTTTGAAGTCTTACGAATGCGGGACCAGAGGAGTCGTTTAGATGTGGTGATAGAGACAAAAATGCCCAACCAATTTGGAATGGGTAACGGCCAGAAGAATTTATAGGGCTGATCTTTCTTACATCACATTTCACCGCCGTGTCTCACTAATTTCTCTCTTTGATCAGATTAACCACATTCTCCTGTAAAAAGTCAGTAAAGGCAGAACATTCAATTCAGAAACGACGTGACAGCCAGTGTCATTAGGAACAACGAATATATTTCAAAGTAAACGAATGTCTTAAGTAGCCGCTGCAGAACCGGCTTGGTCTTGCATTTTAGCAGAAACTGTATTTTGAAATCTGGCTTACACACGATCTTGAGGCTGTGAAGGTATTTGCTACCTCACTGCAATTTACTGGGAGAGTTCAGAACCCGAATGCATCTTACTTTGCATTGAAAGCAGGATCCTATATAAGAATGCATGCTTGGTTGGTGTCGGTGTGTCCATAGAAGCCAACTTTCCAAAATTATTGGGGGTGCTAAGCCCAGTGGAAATAACACTTCCTTGGCCACATACAAGAAATGTTCTCAATATTGGGGGTGCTCAAGCACCCACAGAGTCGGCTCCTATGTGTGTATCTATCCATCTATCTGTATGTTCACTGCACCTGAAAACTTCCTTTTTCTAAGCAATGTGCTTGGAAGCCAGTAAACTGTAAAGTTATATTTTTGCTGCTTTTGGAAACAAATACCAGCTCCTGACATTCTGGTCCATAAGGTTCTCAGCTACTTAGGCTCATAAGTTAATTATTTACAAATGACACTCCCGGGAGATTTCAGAGTTTCAGGCTCACTTTGATTCCCCATCGTCCTCAACCACCTGAAAAGATCCTGCAAAGGTAGTGTTACCCATATATTACAGTAGTCTTGCAGTTCACCCAACTGTAAATTTGCTTTTTTTGTTTTTGCTAAAATGCTGCCTCCGAATTTCGTTGTGCATTTCTTTCCCCGAGGTTTTGCACAAAGTTTAAAGTCGTAGGCACCGAAGAAGTCTGACCCACATTGGTCTTTAACAGGCTCCAGCACAGCAGACACTGAGCAGCTCCAGCCAGCCTGAAACCAAAGCTCAATGAAAGGAGAAGAAGATCACGAGAAGCTGATAGCTGCAAATTGGCTCTCTCCAAAGACTTTTTCGACATATTAAGCCCAGCTCAGGAGCCCTCGGAGCGCCAGAACGTCGCCAAGCGGGGTGTAAACTTTAAATGTTGCCTATTTGTTACAGAAATTGCAATTCAATCGAGCCATTAAAAAAACTTTTTTTTTAAACTCTTACGGATGTTCACAAACGGTCATTCATTAAGTAAAGAAATAAGCCTGCTTAATTAAATCTCCAAATTCAAGAAAAAGGTACAGTTTAGCGACGTTCTGAATGCCTTTCTCAGTTCATCTAACTTTACAGTATCCACTCACTTTTCACTTTGCCTCTAAATTTTAGATCGCTATCAGTCGATAAAGTGGCACATATGAGTTTATCTTGTTGGGCAGACTGGATGGACCGTGCAGGTCTTTCTCTGCCGTCATCTACTATGTTACTATTTCTTAACTCTGGGAGCTGGGACCAGCTCATCCATGCACACCAGTGTTGAAACTAGGTGGGGCCACCGGGGGCCTGGGCCCCCCCCCAAATTAGCTCTGGGCCCCTGGTTGGCTGGCGGGGGCCCCCAACCCCCACCTGCTGAAGACTTTGTACAGCGCTGGTCTTCCCCTCACATCAGGCACACTCCTTTTAGTGAACTTGAGCATGCTCAGTTTCACTAAAAGGAGCGTGCCGGACGGTGAGGGGGAGAGACAGCAGGGCGGGCAATGCGATGCGGCACCGGAGACCAACGCTGGACAAAGTCTTCAACTGGCAGGGGTTGGGGACTCTCACCAGCCAAGGTATTTGCGGCGGGGGGGGGGGGGGGAGGGAGGTGGTGAGGTGATGGCGAAGGACAAGGGCGTAGGGGGGCAGCGGTAGCGGGGCAGTAAACAAAATGTGCCCCCCACCTTAGGCTCTGGCTGCACTCCCATATACCCTTAAACTCCTTTTTTCCAATACCCACATCACCCCAACAAGACAATTCTCTCACATGTCAAATAACTCAATAACACACTTATTGGGAATAACTGTAGGCCTCAGCTTAGTTTATCAGAGAACCTTTTAACATTGCAGCATCCTTCATAATAATACCCCCGAGCTACAGCTATAACATGTAGAAATATCCAAAACCCCCACCACTGCTCGCCATGTCAGCAAAGCAGCCAATCTGCTTCCAGTCCATCGCTGCCAATCTCTTTCTTCCAGCTCCACCTTGCCGGCAAGAGCCCTACTGCAGGTGTGGTCCTCCACACATATGACCCAGGTCTTCTGACCCTCCAATTATGTTTTAACATTTTTATTGATGACAACATAGAACAGAGTAATACATTCCGGCCTGAACAAAAGAGGCCAACATCAAAATCCGAAATCGAACTATATGATAAGATCTGTCATCAAACATTTTACCCTTTTCATCCCAACCCCCTTCCCCTCCCCTTTCCCTTCTCCAACACATTCATAATTCGATATGTTTTGCATATAGGTCAAACAGTAGCGTACAACTCTGAAATTCCTACCTCTTACTTCAGATCTTTTAATATACACTAATGCAAATCGTATAAGAATTACTATCAACACAATGTTTCATGTTTCTTCCCCCCTCCCTTATCCCTTCCCTCTTCTCCATTCCCTCTTTTCCCTTCCCCCCTCCCTTTATTCTCTCTCCCTCCCCCCCCCCCCCGCCACCTCAGGAACAAGGCTCACATACAAAACGGGTCATTGAAGGAACAAAAAAAAAAAAAAAAAAATCACAGATGGTTGAGCAATAGACCCCTACCTCGTGGGCTCAGCCCTTGTATATATGGGCCCCATATTTGCATAAAGTTTCGTTTCCTTTTTGGGATTCCTCTCACCTCTCTGGCCTCTGACCCTCCAATTAATAACCTGGCTCATCCCCTTGATGCGCCACCAGCCCTGTAACTCAGGTTTTCCGCCCCTGCAACAACATAAAGCCAACAGCCTGCCACAACAAATCGGGTCACTGAAAGGAAACCCCACAACTCTAGCCAAACATCTTAGCGGGTGTGGGAGGGTAAGCCACCTCCGAGGAGTAGGAATGCCCTGATCCTCTTGGACAGAGCCTGCTTTTATGGGCCGGCATGCAACCTGGCTCACTCCTGTGCATGCCCAATCCTCCTGCTTACAGGTTCACGGACATCTATTACTGTTCGAAAGTGACCAATTGCTTATGCCCGGAACCTGTCGGCACTGACTGCCAGCCAGTGGGTTAGCCCTGACAGACCTCTGCTATTTAACGTATTTATAAATGATCTGGAAATTGGAACGGCAGTGAAATGAATCAATTTACAGATGCCTAAAAACTATTCAAGGTTGTTAAAACACATGCAGACTGTGAAAAAGATTGCAGAAAGACCTTAGGAAATTGGAAGACTGGACATCCAAATGGCAGATGAAATTTGTAGACAAATGCAAAGTGATGCACATTGGGAAGAATAATACAAAACATAGTTACCTGATGCTAGGGTCCACCTTAGAGGTCAGCACCCAAGAAAAAGTCTAGGTGTCGTAGCTAATATGCTGAAATCTTCTACCCAGTGTGTGGTGGTAGCCAAAAAAGCAAACAGGATGCTAAGAATTATTAGGAAAGGGATGGTAAATAACACCAAGAATACTATAATGCCTCTGTATCGCTCCATGGTGTGACCTCACCTTGAGTATTGCATTCAATTCTTGTTGCCATATCTCAAAAAAGATATAGCGGAATTAGAAAAGGTTCAAAGAAGAGCAACCCAGTGGCGTAGCAAGGGCGGGGCGGTGGCGGCGGTCCACCCCGGGTGTCAACGGGTGGGGGGGTGCATCCGTCCACCACCCTCCCCCCTGGCGCAGCGCCTCCCCCCCGACACGGTCCCCACCTGTCTACGAGCTCCATCCATCTGCAGTGCTGCTGTAAAAATCGCTTTATTGGCCCTTCCCTCACTCACTCTGTCCCGCCCTCTGATGTAACTTCCTATTTCCTCAAGGGCGGGACAGAGTGAGTGAGGGAAGGGCCGACAAAGCAATTTTTACAGCAGCGCTGCAGATGGATGGAGCTCGTAGACAGATGGTGACCGTGTCGGGGTGGCGCTATGCCGGTGGGGGGGTCCACGCCGGTGGGGGGGGGGGTGTCGTGTTGGTCTGCACCCAGGGGGGGGTGCAGCGGCATTTCCCCCTGGGTGGCAGCCGCCCCCGCTACGCCACTGGAGCAACCAAAATGATAAAGGGGATGGAACTCCTTTCATATGAGGAAAGGCTAAAGAAGTTAGGGCTCTTTAGCTTGGAAAAGAGATAGATGAGGGGTATATGATAGAGGTTTACAAAACCCTGAATGGTGTCGAATGAGTAGAAGTGAATCGACTTTTTACTCATTCCAAAAATACAAAGACTAGGGGACACTCAATTAAGTTACATGGAAATACTTTTAAAACAAATAGGATAAAATATTTTTTCACTCAATGAATAGTTAAGCTGTGGAACTCTTTGCCAGAGGGTGTAGTAACAACAGCTAGCATATCTGGGGTTAAAAAAGGGTTTGGACAAGTTCCTGGAGGAAAAGTCCATGGTCTGCTGTCAAGACAGACATGGGAAAGCTACTGCTTGCCCTGGGAGTGGTAGCATGGAAGGTTGCTACTCTTTGAGATTCTGCATGGAACCTTGCCATTCTTTAGGGTTCCAGAATCTTGCTATTCTTTGGGGTTCTACATGGAATGTTGCTACTCTTTGAGATTCTGCATGGAACCTTGCCATTCTTTAGGGTTCCAGAATCTTGCTATTCTTTGGGGTTCTACATGGAATGTTGCTACTCTTTGAGATTCTGCATGGAACCTTGTCACTCTTTAGGATTCCAGAATCTTGCTATTCTTTGGGGTTCTACATGGAATGTTGCCACAATTTGGGTTTCTGCCAGGTACTTGTGACCTGGCTTGGCCACTGTTTGGAAAACAGGATACTGGGCTAGATGGACCATTGGTCTGACCCAGTATGACTATTCTTATGCTCTAAGCATTACACCATTGAGGAGTGAACAAAGGCTGCAGCTTCTATTTTAAGTCAAGAAGAAATAACATATTTACTTATGTCCATTTATATACTGAATCTTATTGCAACTGCAAAACAGAACGGTTTACATTTATAAAAAGAAAAATATAACTTAGTCCCAGCTAGAACAAAGCCACCAAACTTGATAAGCACCTGAAACCACTGGCACCATCAGCAAAGTGGCATAACAAGTCTCTGGCCCCACCCCAGTGAAGTAAGGGCCTCTGGCATGTCCCACTATGCTTGTTTAATTCACTGAGATTACCCTCTGGCTCAACCCCTCGGGGTTGCAACCAGACCCCCACCCACAACAGTCCACCTTCCCTCCCTCACTCCCGGAGTACTCAAACTTGCTCCCTCAATCACTTTTTCCCACAGGCTACCAACATTCAAATTTAGCCTATAGCCAGCTACTCCCATTCCCTCCCCATTGCCCAAACCATCGACCTCCCTTCCTGCCACCCTCTCAGTTTCCCCCTCCAGAAAGGAGGGCTGCCATCCTTCAGTTAGGGGCGCCCTCCAGACTAACTCCGGGGCTTAGCTATTCCATTCTTGAAGGTGTAAACTCTAGTATTCAATTGTTGCATTAAAAGTATAATTTTAATACCTGTTCTTTAAACAATGAGAGCCCTATAAATTAATGCTGCTTCGAGCTCCGTGCACTGGAGAAATGGCGCGGAGGGAATACCATAGGCCGCTAATTAATGATTCAGGAAGGGTCTTATTCCCCACAGATCTGAGGGAACCATGGTCTTAGATCCCGACATTAACAAAGCTTTTAATCGGTTTCATAGACCAACAGATAAGGACTTAAAAGGGGGTTACAGTTACTTGTGAGACAATAACGTCATTTTGTCATGAGTGAAATAATGCAGGGGGAGGGGCACTTCCTAAATCGGTTGTATCTCTCGTGCTCTGCACATCCCCCATTGCTATAAATATCTGCAGACCACTGGGTTTATCCTAAAATACAGTTTTATGTTCCAAGGCGAGTAATTAAAATAGACTCATTTTATATGGGTGAAATTAAGATTTATCTCAGCTTCATTGTTATCATGTTTGCATGACCAGTAGTGGGAGAAAGTCAGAAGCTCTTCCTTCCCCTTGTAGGTCACTGGTGCCAGCATCTCGGTTTGCAGTCTGACTGGTACAAGGGGTATGTAAGTAGTTATAATTTGGCACTTAATCTGGCTTGCACCATGATCACTTTTGGAAGCTATGATTAGTTAAGCTTATTTTCTTTCTCCCCCCCCCCCCCCCCCCCCACCACCTCAGGCTTTCTTTGTCTCGTGCTCTCTCAAGACTTCCATGAGCGCAGATCCGAGATATAAACAGTCCAGAATCGAGATGCTGTTAAATTAAAGATCAAAAGTGACGTGAATGGAACATCACAGACACCAGAAACAAAGGAGACTCAGAGATGCGCATCGGCTAATTACAGCTGCAAATATGATGCAAATTTATCTCGGCACAGAAACGGAGAAAGCGAGTTTAAGTATGTAGATAATTCTGGAAAATTGAATGTTCATCTGGGGGGTGGGAACTGGGCCAAAAAGCTCCATGAGTGTGTTTCAACTAGAGGCAAAAATCCGTCCTCGATGCTAACCTGTTCTTAACTGCTGCGATCCTAGAAATGAACAGCATTTAAAACTGATACATTGATGTTTTATTAAAACAAATGAGCTGCTATTATAGTAACAGGGAATTATAATTTGGTGTCAGTGAAACTGATTAACCTGGTCACACAATCCTGCAAAACATATATACAGAAATTCATAAACATAACCGCAGGGAAAGAAAGACGTCCGGAAGTCCAGAGGGGAGGGGAGGGTGTGTTTTATACCTGTAGACAAAGGAATTTGAGTTAATTCACATAGAATCACAAACTCATCATTGAAAGCTGGAGTATAAGGGAAAGGGAAATGGGACTTGATATACCGCCTTTCTGTGGTATTTTGCAACTACATTCAAAGCGGTTTACATACATTCAGGTACTTATTTTGTACCAGGGACAATGGAGGGTTAAGTGACTTGCCCAGGGTCACAAGGAGCTGCAGTGGGAATGGAACTCAGTTCCCCATGATCAAAGTCCACTAGGCTACTCCACTCATTCCACCAATAAGAGCCAACCTCATCAGTGATGTCACAATGGCTTGATTGCCCGATACTTGGCTCACTTCTGATATTGTGATGTCATAAGGGAAAGGGGGAAAGGGAAGTGGGACTTGATATAACGCCTTTCTGAGGTTTTTGCAACTACATTCAAAGCGGTTTACATACATTCAGGTACTTATTTTGTACCAGGGGCAATGGAGGGTTAAGTGACTTGCCCAGAGTCACAAGGAGCTGCAGTGGGAATTGAACTCAGTTCCCTAGGATCAAAGTCCTCTACACTATTAGGCTACTCCTCCACTCCTTGGGATTCCGGAATCTTGCTATTCATTGGGGTTCTAAATGGAATGTTGCTACTCTTTGAGATTGTGCATGGAACCTTGGTTAATGGCACTTGATATAATCGCCTTTCTGAGGTTTTTGCAACTACATTCAAAGTGGTTTACATAAATTCAGGTACTTATTTTGTACCAGGGGCAATGGAGGGTTAAGTGACTTGCCCAGAGTCACAAGGAGCTGCAGTGGGAATGGAACTCAGTTCCCCATGATCAAAGTCCACTAGGCTACTCCACTCATTCCACCAATAAGAGCCAACCTCATCAGTGATGTCACAATGGCTTCATTGCCCCATACTTGGCTCACTTCTGATATTGTGATGTCATAAGGGAAAGGGGGAAAGGGAAATGGGACTTGATATAATGCCTTTCTGAGGTTTTTGCAACTACATTCAAAGCGGTTTACATACATTCAGGTACTTATTTTGTACCAGGGGCAATGGAGGGTTAAGTGACTTGCCCAGAGTCACAAGGAGCTGCAGTGGGAATTGAACTCAGTTCCCTAGGATCAAAGTCCTCTACACTATTAGGCTACTCCTCCACTCCTTGGGATTCCGGAATCTTGCTATTCATTGGGGTTCTAAATGGAATGTTGCTACTCTTTGAGATTGTGCATGGAACCTTGGTTAATGGCACTTGATATAATCGCCTTTCTGAGGTTTTTGCAACTACATTCAAAGTGGTTTACATAAATTCAGGTACTTATTTTGTACCAGGGGCAATGGAGGGTTAAGTGACTTGCCCAGAGTCACAAGGAGCTGCAGTGGGAATCAAACCCAGTTCCCCAGGATCAAAGTCCACTGCACTAACCACTAGGCTACTCCTCTAGGCCTTTTGATGTTAAGGTGTGTTGTGTTATTTTCCAATGCTTTCTTATTTTTATTTGTCTGGGAACATGTTAGATGCCTATTTCCAAAACAATATAGCTGTGAAGACAAACTTCCTAAAGGAAGTCAGGTGTAATGTTGATGAACTCATGATAGTTTCTATAAGGCTTATAGAACAAATGATAGATACCATTAGTGTTGAACTCACATGATTCCAATAAGCCTTTGCATTTAAAAGTATAATTACAGTAGAGAGTAATGACCAAATAACTGGACTCTCATACTAGCATATGGGAAGCGTTTCATTGAAGAAAACTAAGCACTTGAAATTCCTAAATGAGAAACAACATTAGCTTATTAATGAGACATTCTGGGTCACCAGCAACCCTTGCACAACGGAACAAGGCTTGGGGCATGCTCTCAAACGACATTAAGGCCACACCCTAACACTTTTTCAAGGGTCTAAATCCAGAAGGGGTGGGGGGGGGGGGAGACATTTTGCATGGAAATATCTGTGCTAACCACGAAATAAAAAAAAAAAATACACTGAATTTGATTACAAGTGAATGAATATGCATTAAAGCCTCCCAGAACGTTCCTAAAACTTGACAGGGTAGTATCGTTTTTGTTTTTCATAATAAAACAGAAAGACACTGGGGAAAATGATGTCGATTCGTTTCAGCTGTACCTACCCCCAGAAAAAAAAAGACAGGAAGCTGTAAAAGAAATTTCTGTAAGACGTAATCACTGGAGAGAGGGTAAATAAACGTCAGAACCTGTAATTGTTTTTGTTAGTTAAAAAGAGATTGCTATAATTATTTATTCATTATGAGATGCTTATGAAAGGAGATAATGGCAGTTAAAAATGAACCACGTTTGCAAAGCTAAGCAAACGGTATTAATTAAGAGGCAACGCAAGGAACAGTATTCCTTGAATTTATCATCGTTGATACTTTTCCAAAGATAATAATCCGCAATATTTAATGGATGCGAGGAGCGGGTTTCTTGTTGGAAGGGTAGCAGAGTTTCTTAGATGCGAATAAATAATATACAAAGCTACACTGCCTTTCTTGTTTTTTTTTTTTTAATGATTAATCATCTCGTTTACTCTCTTTAATAACGAAGTCAGGCAAAATTAGAATCTTGCCGCTCCTGAGAAAATAAACACTACCCTCAGTCGATTTTGTTAATTTCAGCTTGAAATTGACACACTAATTAAAGGGGACCGTGGTTAAAAAAAAAAAAAAAAAAAAAAAACACCCTGCAAGATTATATTCCTCTTTTATCAGATCTAACTTATATTTTCCCAATTAAAAGCTGTAAAAGGCAGTTTGGCTGTCCACAGGATAAAATATAAGGGACCTTTTTTTTTCACAACATTGGCCATCACTTTCTCTCATCAGATTCATTGTGACGTATTATTAGATGCAATAAATTATCCCCTGTAACAAAACATTGGGAGCTGAAAGGCTGATAATCTGGAAAGCAGAGATAAGAATTCATTATTCTAAATCATTATGAATCCAACGTTGCCTGTGACTCCTTTCTTAATCAGCTCCTCTGATCCTGGATATGTGAGCAGCACAGATAAGGAAGGAGCCATTTATAATTCTCCACCTCGCCTAATATTTTAAAATAAAGTCAGAGGCAAGAAAACGCCATAAAACAAGCAGGCAGGCACCGAATGAAAAATCACTTCTCGGTTATTCTAAGCGCAGTAAGATTTAATTAAAAAATTTTCGACTCCACCTGCTTCATTTTTAATATTCACACTTTGTATTCGGCATAATAACTGATGTAGATTTGCAAACGAAGATGCATCACATTACTGTTTTGTTTAAAGCCCTTCATTTGCCACATTTCCTTTTTAATCTGCATCCTCTAGCTTTTTTTCCATAATGCCACAGGTCAATAATACGACTGGAACGTTGTTTCCCTTTCTGACCCCTCCCCCAACATTAAACGGTAAAGCTGAGCACGATCACAAGTCATTCATTTAGTACTAGATTTCGTAAAATAAGAGAACCCCAAAGAAACCATAAATTGAGAAGCTCCAGATCTCAGTGGCTGAGATCCTATTTCAGCATATTATTAAAATTGGGGTTTTTTTTTGTCTGGTTGCTTAATGAAAATCCATGCTTACTTTGTCAGAACATAATGTACTAAATATTTCCTACATATTGGAATAATTATAATTAACGATAAATGTTAACTATTTCCTTAATGCGTTGGAGGACACTGCATTGCAGGCATCAGGACTGGAGTGAAAGCACTTTGCCAATTAGAGCTCATCACTGATATTTAATCTTTGCATTACCGGGAAATATTTATATAAAAGAGAAAAAGTATAGCCCCCCCCCCTCCCGAATCAGCAAATCAATAAAAGTAATGGTTTGATTTCACCAAGACAGCATGATTTTTTAAAAAAGAGTAAAATGTGTTCTCTTTTGAAGCAAATAATTCTACCATTTAAAAAAAGGAAGTTTCGTTCTTTTATGAATTTGAAGCATTAAAAATGTTTACAGATGCAGCATTTTAGTGAATATTCTGAATCAGTTCTTCATAAATAATTGTATTTGCTTAACATGCGATTTAGGAGAATTATGAGCTGGTTTGAAAGGTATTAAGTCCAACATCCTATACAACATTAAATAAATCTGCAAATTCATCAAATGTCATTTCTATTCTGGCCTACATTAAATAAATCTGCAAATTCATCAAATATTTTAAAAGTGAATTTATGGCATTTCTTTATTCTCTTTCTTTTGGTAAGGCTTTACCAAAAACATGGAATGTTAGCACCATATCTTCAAATTAATAAAAAAAATAAATTGAAAAATAAAATGTGAGGGAAACACATACAGAGCACAAATCCTTCATACTGTACGCATATATTTTGCTTGCCCTAGGAGAAGTGCATACCACCAATTTCTTGAGCCTACCGGGGGAAAAAAAAGGTCTAGCTACAGCTTGAGTAATTTTATGCAGATTCGTTCGCAGCCTAATTATCTTTAATTTATTACCTTAATTGAATCTGTTTTCTAAAGATAGAATTGTGGGGATCAGATTCTATTTCACCTTTCAAAGATACGCTTTAGAATATGAGATCCCAGTTTCCTATGTCAGCAAAAAACATCCCTTAGAAGTACTCGGAACTGATCGGTTACAACCTCATTTGATGGACACAATATTAGCAGAAACAGCTTCCTCCTTTCTTTTGGTATTTGTGAGATTCAGATTTGCCACTTGATAGTCAAAATCCCTTCAGATTCACTTTCAGGTGAATTCGTTTTATCTATCTATCTATCTATCTACACACAATTCAGTGTTCTTTTTTTATTTCCAATATATATTTTTATTACGTTTCAAAATATACAGAACAACGCAAACATAACTAATACTTCTATAGCACCCCACACAATATCAACAATTCAGTATTCTGAAAATTGAAATGCGCGCACGTTCAGATCTTAGCCTGGCGTGTTCGTTTCTGAAAGAAAGAAAGAATTAAATGCCTGATTTAGAACAATCAATATTGTTATTTCGGTGTCTACTACACTTTTCTAACCTAGCCAATCAATAATGTTGGGGAATTTCACAAAGATTCGTGTGTTTTGAATATGAGGAGGAAAGAAAAATTGCATCTTTGGAAGCTGTAATTCTATTTATAAACGAATCAAAGGCGGCTAGATTATGTTTGATCCGTGGCTGATTAGAATCGGCTTTTTTTTTGTTTTGTTTTTTTTTGTTGTTTAGATACTGTACTGGTTCTTCTTCTAGAACCAGGCGATGCTAGGTGCGGGCAACGCCTGAAAAATCAGCTCTAAGCAATCGCATTTTTATCGTTTGAAAATTGCTGGTAGCCAAAGAATCGTTTATGCCAATGTATTATCTTAAAAATGCTGAAAAACAGGGGCATCTGCATAAAAATAGGTTTGTTTGTTTGTTTTTTGCATGAAAACTTAGGTTGAACTTTATTTTATTCAGAGTTGTATGAATTCGTAACCATTCGGCTAATTTAAAAGGATTTTTTTTTTGTGCATAATGAAAATGTACACAATAATCATCTTTGAAGATTGTGATACTTTTAGTTGGACCTAAGGATCTTCCAAAAACGATGTGACACACGGTCTTTCCAGACCACATGGGTCCTTTCTGTCATGTGATCTCGAGAGCTCCTATCCTACACCGTGCTCGGGTTAACTTTATGTTAGTCCAGGTATCCCAGACTATTTAGAATCCAGTTTATTCCTTGTATGGTGAGGCTTAAAAAAAAAACACCCCATGCTCGAATGCCTGTTTTATGCGAATCTATCATTTCTAGCAGTCTTGTGATGCGATGTCAAATCCTTCCTGACCTGCTGTCATATTTTCACAGTACCCTCGTTATTCCAGCACCTTAAACCCTGGTTTGATCCCGGCTTACAGGTAAAGGATTGGGACACATTAGTTAGGTTTTCCCTTCAGTCTTTCCAAATATTCAGCTAACCGATAACCGACCGTTTTATCATTTCTGTACCTCTGCTTCTAATAGGCGAAAATAAAATACGGTAAAATATAATGACAGAAAAGGAATTTCTTCAACCTTTGCCCCCCCTCCCTCCCCCACGGCAATCATGAGGCTGATTTGACCGTATTACAATACCCAAATTGTCACAATCACAGATAATTCACCTTTATATTTGGAAATAGGAACTTTATATATTGATGGGGTCCCCTCTGTGATATTGGGATTTCCCCCTTTTCTCTTTTTCACAGTAAACTTGGGGGTAGGGGGGGAAGTATCTTTGGGAGCAAAATATGCTTCAGTTGCAAGCTGAAGCAGACACTTCCCCCTGCTCTGGGCGGGTGTCGTGATCGCAACGTGCAAGGCAAGCTTGCACAGGGCAGGGACCCTTTTTCACTGCACTCTGGGGTGTGGGGATAGTGTGTGTGTGTGTGTGTGGGGGGGGGGGGGGGTTAGAAATAAGACGTGCTAGTTACAATGGATGCTTTTCTGTTCTATGATACTGTTAAACTGCAAGTTGTAAAGTTTAAGAAAAATTTTAAATAAAAAGATTTAAAAAGAAAGAACACGTGCAACTAATATACCCCTGCAGTATGGCCTGGCAACCTTGTTTTCTGCTATATGTCATCTTATTATAGGGCATAAATAAAGCCATTGCCCTGCAGCTGTAGCACCTCGCGAGAGAAGGCGCCGAAAAATGAAGGCAACGAGCGTTGTCTCTCTATTTATTAACCCGTCTAGACTGCATTCAATGCACCGTCCGTATAGAAGCCTGTTTTATACGGTTCAGAATCAATTATAATTATATGTCATTGACACCTTCTCCCTCCTCCCCCTTCTCTGCCTTGCCCTCTCTCTCTCTCTCTCTCTACCCGGAAGAGCTCAGATCCACCATCCAGTGCGACAGTCACTTATTAGATATGTTGTCCGTGCTGGAACGGGCGCATCAGCCAGATTTTAATGTTTAGGTGGCTTCTGCGGGGCGATCAGTCCGTCGCATTTGTCTCGGATCTTCCACACGTCAAAGAGAGGAAGAAGAATACCTAAAAACAACTGTCATGCACAGGTCAGTGAAATATGTAAATTGTTTTACAGCTTAATAAAGCCCCTCTCTGTGCTGCTGCACGGGGAGAGATTTAGAAGTGGTCTGCAAAGGGGTCATCGCACCTTGTGTGAAAGTTAAACCTCCTATGGCATTGGTTTTTTTGCTCTGTTTGGTGGTGTAGATGGATTTTTTTTTTTTTGTAAATTTTCCATTGATCAGTTGAGAGCTCCCAGCTCTGCAGCGAGAGAGCGAGGGAACAAGTCTGGGAATGTTTACAAAAGTCTGCTTTGGCTGCTGCAGCCTGGTCTCCTGCACGAGGCTCCCGTGCGTGTGTTTACATTGTATGGAAGCAGTTCATCCGGGCAGACGTGCAAGGCACTATTTGCACCGAGGATGCTGGTTCCCAGCCATAAAATCTGATTTTGGAAACATTTATTCGTGTCTTTTTTTTTTTTAAATAAAAGATTCTGAGGGAAGGGTTGGGACGGAAGGGAACTGAAATAAGGGCTATTTTTTTTTTTTAGAAAGATTCGATGCGGTGAGCTGATTTGACTAAATTCTAATAGTGACGTTATTTTCACCAATTTTGTTTTCTGCCACATTAAAAAAAAAAAAATGTAACTGGAGCTTTTCAAAACAAAATGTTATTGGAAAAGGAAAAAAAAAAGTTACCTGCATGCGTTTCAGGACGTTATTCAAAACTATTAAATCTTGATATTTTTAGGATAACTGTTCTTCGTTGCTTGTGGATGCAGTCAGTTGAAAGGGACCCTTGTGATGTGATGTGATTGGTGATGTGTTTAGATATATAAACATACTATATATATATACATATATATAAATAATATGTGTGTGTGTGTGAAAGGGGGAGGGGTGGAGATTCTAAAGGATGTCTGAGACCAGATGAAAAAGTTATCTCTTTTAAAGCACCCGAATAAATAAATCACATACTGTATTGATATGTTTTCCTACAATTCATATGGAGAACACACACATCTTTATTTATGCAAAGATAAAACCAGCTGCTTCCACAAGCATAGGGAGCCGGCTCTGTGGGTGTTTGAGCACCCCCAATATTGAGAAAAATTCCTTGTATATGTCCAGGGAGGGGCTATTTCCACCCCCAATAATTTTGAAAAGTTGGCTCCCATGCCCACAAGTAATACCCAAACATCATTTAGAATACCTGAAATTCGTTGTGAAACGTAATCAATAGAGAGATAAAACAAAACAAAGAAATTAAAATAAGGTGATACCTTTGTGAAACGTCAATGTGGGGTCGTTTGCCAAAGAAAGATTTAGGAATTTTGCTCTCGATCAGACCTGGCCTTATAGAAGTTTGCTTCCTCCAGGTCATAAATGTCAGGCTACCTTTCATAAAAAAAGCATAGAATTTGGCTCCTTTTTGTTCTGCTGTATTTTAGGGAAATAAGTGATATTTAATTTCCATCCAGAATGTGGATTACAGTGTTACATAACACACACACGGTGTCATTCAAAAATCGAACCTTCATAGTCGTTTAAAAGGCAATTAAAACGTAAAAGTCCGGAGTAGAGGCTGCACTTGAATTAGGCAACCTTTTGTCAACTGAAAATGACAGATGGGTGCCTAGGAAGCTATAGATTGTATATATTAATGAATGTCTCTATTAGTAAACGCAGTGCGTTTCTAGAGAAACATATTTTCATACATGTTCTGCAACCAATAAAATGTGTCTTTACCATCAGTTGTCGTTAGGTTCACATCAGTGTTTGATGAGAAAAAAAAAAGCTTAACAAATTGATGTCACCCTACATGGATTTTATTACTGTATTGCTTCAAACTTTACTTGATTTGATCGTCTATGGCTGTGTGTGTTGTGTGTCTATATTTTTAAAAGAACACTTGGGAACAGATTTCTGCCGGCCTCATGAGCTGACCTATGAATTTTCGTCAGTGAGATTTAGACCTCCCTCAGACCACCCAAAAAATTGTGAACCCCCCCCCCCCCCCAAAAAAACGCTGAGCATTTGGAAGGGAGGATAATTGGTACTCCATAGCCTTAAAGTCCGATTTCACTCTGCCTTGGAGGTGGTGGTTGGGGGGGGGGGGGTTCTCTGTTCATGGTTCTTTAAATTACTAGAAACGCATTCCGGGTGTCAAGCAGAAATCCTCATCGTCTGCAATTTGTTGTCTGTTTCCCCTTCGTCTAAATAGCTGAACCGACAGGTACGGATTAATGTTTTAGATTTAATTGGAAAAAATTATCAGTAGAGATGTCCATGAACTTTAAACGAAAACTAAAGCTTTTGGGACGAAAAAAACGACAAAACCTTGTAAATCGGATCCCACAGAAAAGAGGTGTTTGGTCCCTTTGTACTAAGCCTTTAAAGCTCAAGGATACAAAAGGAGAAAATTCCTCAGTACATCAGTCAGGCCTTATCTGAGAGCAGGCCTGGGGGTAAGAGCGATGGGCTTGGTCGCTTTTATTCAAATGCATTAAAGTAAACTTACTGGAACTACCTCTAACAACAGAAAGCCTTTTTTCCCCCCCAGGAAAAGTAGTCTAGTTTTTATTTATTTATTGCTGCTTGTCACACGCATGGCACAGTTTAAACAATAAATCTGAACAAATGTTTTCAAATTTAATCCAGCAGTAGGCCTCTTTCCTTGCACTTTGAAAAAGAAAAAATATTAAACACATGCAAACCCCCAAATAATAATAATAAAAAAACCAAAATAAAATTCCTCAGAAGAAACAAAAATGTAGAACTCCTCCCCAACCCTAAAGAGCTTTGAACTTCAAAGGAAAGGTAGTGACAAATTGGAGAAATTGAACAAGTGTTTCTCAATTTTTTTTGTATAATCGTATCATGATGCCCTTTATATGTGTATATATATTAATGCATAGACGTGTATACTACCCCTCTCCTCAAGACCCTTCACTGGCTCCCTATCCGTTTTCGCATCCTGTTCAAACTTTTTCTACTAATCTATAAATGTACTCACTCTGCTGCTCCCCAGTATCTCTCCACACTCGTTCTTCCTTACACCCCTTCCCGTGCACTCCGTTCCCTGGATAAATCCTTCTTATCTGTTCCCTTCTCCACTACTGCCAACTCCAGACCGCGCCTTCTGTCTCGCTGCACCCTACGCCTGGAATAAACTTCCTGAGCCCCTACGTCTTGCCCCATCCTTGGCCACCTTTAAATCTAGACTGAAAGCCCACCTCTTTAACATTGCTTTTGACTCGTAACCACTTGTAACCACTCGCCTCCACCTACCCTCCTCTCTTCCTTCCCGTTCACATTAATTGATTTGATTTACTTACTTTTATTTATTTTTTTTGTCTATTAGATTGTAAGCTCTTTGAGCAGGGACTGCTGCGTACGCCTTGTAGCGCTATAGAAATGCTAAATAGTAGTAATAGTAGTATGTCTGGCCTTTCTCAATTATACTGGATTTTAGAACTAAAAATATACTGAATCGAACTACAAAAACTACTTGTTTTACAGTGGTGGTTTCAGTAAGGGACGTGTCAGATTATTCTACATTTACTCACCAGTATTTAATGTGTACATTCTTTTTGCACTGTCAAATGGCCTTATTTTGTGTCCTGAGAGTAACAATACACTTCTAAATGAAACTGCATAAAACACAGCTTTTTCTATCTTTAGATGGACTCACTCTCCCCCCCCCCTCTCTGCCCACCTCTTCTTGATAGAAATTGTTTTACACGGAAAAGGCATTCTGAGCTCTGCTCTGGGCTCTGTCCTCTGAATAACCCTCAGATTTTCAGCCCAGGGCTGTTTATACAGCTTTACCTGTAACTATTCCAGTGCCCTGTAAAAATCACAGCCCTGCAAATGTAATCTAATCCCACCACCCTGGCTTTAATTCTATGGTATTCGGGGGTTTCCTCTCGGCCACGTCGAAAGCAAAGATTAAAAATTCGTCCCAGGTGTTGCAGATTCTCGGGTATAGAATAAACCAGGAAAGAAATTGTTGTAATAACTTGGCGCTTTTTATATTATATCCCATTGAGACAAGCTGGGGGGGGTGGGGGGGAATTCCCCTCCCCCAATAGATTTGCCCTTTAAACTGTTTCTCTGGTAAAAGAGTCTTGGAATAGATTTGTGCAAAAAAAAAAAAAAAGTCCTGAATTCCAGGTCGCAATAAAGTCCCCGCCCTCCCCAACACGCTTTCAAAGCAGACTTCGTGCCCTGGATGACAGATCTGGTCTGTCTCTTGACACCTTCCCCGGGATCTTGCCTGCTGCCTTGCCCCTGCTGCCCTGGCCATACATCCCTCCCCTGCTGGGGACAGGGGCTTTTAACCCTTTTCTGCCTCTCAGCTTGAAAAGAAATACAGCCTGCAGGGATCTCAGCGCCAAGCCCCCTAACTTCAAATCGAATAAAATTGTTTTCTTTAACTATTCTTTTTTCCTAATTGATCTGACAATGGCGCCTATTAGGCCAGAATTCTCAAACAATGGATGTGGGGCGGAACCTCTGTCGAGAGCCCAGGAGGGAGAGAGGCCTGGCTCTGACAGCAGAGAGGGTTGTCTCTGTCTTTTTCTTCAGTTTTTTTTTAAATAATTTGTTTCGTCTACAGTTTTCCCATTCCTTTCATTTCTTTGGTTCTCCCCATTAAACCTTTTCTTTTTTCGGTTTACATTTCGGCTTCATGTTTTCCTCTTGGTTCGGCCCCTCTTTTCTTCTCTTTGTATTCTCCTTATCTGTCTCCCGATCCCCTTTTCCTTCACTCCTTGTTTTTTTTTTTTTGGGGGGGGGGGGGGTTGGCTTTGTGATTTATTCTTTTCCATTCTCAGCTGTATCATTCTCTTCATTTTGAACCGGCTGTTGGAAAGAAATATTTCAATTAAACAGAAAAAAAAAGGACTGGGTTTCCTTTAATAGAAACACTGACAGTTTGCATAACGATTAAATATCTCAATTTCTTTTCCCCCTGCAAAAGGATTCTTTAAATACATAAAGGCCAGTTTTTTTTTTTTTTTTACTGTATCACCGGCTACAGTGTAATATGGCCGCCAGACCAATAACCTGGGACATAACATGTGTTTGAATATCACACATTCCCACCTGTTCATTTAGCCACTCTCACGGCTTTAGAAAGGAAATATAATAGTAACCCTGGTCACAAAATCTTTTTGTTCCCCATCAATGGGATAATTAATCTGATCATCCTATAAATCAGTCGTCTGCTCTGAGCAACAAGTAAGATAAATTAATTCTTACCATAGCAGGTTTAGATATAATGCATCAGCTGGTCATATAATGCTGACAATCCTTAGGTGGGAAGTTGCAGTATAAGAACGAAAAGGAGAAGAAGAATTACTACAACTACAAATGATTTCTAATTGGTATAAGCAGTGGATGAAAGCAGGAAAGATTCTTGCCCGGATATTCTACTTTCCAATACACGGCCTGTCATCTCAGGCTTAACATAGCGATGTTGTGAAACGTGTTCAGAGGAAACTTTCCATATAGTTTCATTTCAAAACTGGGGGGGGGGGGGGGGGGTGCTATTAATGCCTGCTAAGACCCCCGATCCCTTATGTAAAAGCCTCTCCCTCCCCCATCCCTCTGCCCTTAATGCTCTCAGCTTCATTTCCTAATGTTTACACTGCCCTGACGTCACAGCCGCTGGCGTCTGCCAGGCTGGCCAGTGCTGGGCAATGGCGAGCATCAAAAGAGCAGCCTCCCATTCCCCAATTACATCCTGTCAATCTGGGAGCGTGGGACGGACAAACTGGGAATTAGGCACTGAATAATACCACCCTCCAGGCAGCTTCCATTACAAGATGCACCAGATCAGCAGCCTAATGCACAAGGCTGCCACTCTCTACCCCCCCCCCCCCCACCAACTTTTGCAAACAGTTCCTGCAGATGCATCCGGTAGGCAGCGTCCAGGGCAACAATTTATTTTCCCCAGTCCCCTCTGCAATCAAAGTCTGGGACGCAACCGCTGCTGTTCTGCCATGATCTAAAGGTGACGGATTTGTGCAAATGACTAACTGCCCTTCCGTACTTTGCACGCGCGCCACCTTCAGCCCGGTGTTATTGGACTTTGGCTGGCGGTGTTCGGTTTCGTTGCAATGCGTTTGAAATCGGTTTAACCTCACAGTAACTGAAGGCCGGTTTCCGAACTCTCAGAGCAAGACAATAAACGAGGATCTTTATTCGCATGCCAGAAAACAAGTGCTTCAAAAATATTACATAAAATGATTACAGTCACGGGTAATAATAACACAAATCTCAGGTCTTGACCGGGGACAATGTTGTCCTTGGTCATCTTATTTCTTGCCTGGTGGCAGGATTTTGCTTCTTGCAGAGAGAATGTGTATGTATGAACAATAAAAGGTGGTGTGTGTGTGTATGTGTATATATATATATATATATATATATTTTTTTTTTTTTACTTTAGATTGATACATACCTACAGTATTACTTTAGATTGATACATACCTACAGTAGTTTGCAGATCAGAATCTCTTGGCTCATCAGATCTACCTGTCTTGCCATTCAACAGCAATCAGACACAATCTCTTAATACCGCCATTCATACTGTCAAATAGAAATAGAGAGTATTTTATTTTAAAACCACAGGAATTAAAGAGACCGTAGCAGTTAATGAAATGCAGTTTAGAACGACATTTTAAGTTTCTCGTATTTAGGGGACCTCCATGTATAACACTTTACAATTGTGCATTTGCTCTATGCATGGATATTATATCAGATGCCAAGAATAAGATACCGCAGTGGCTCTCGGGTGATAACAGCCCGTAAGTTAGACGTTGCACTGACTAATCGAGCGCAGCAACGCCCTAAGCAGTTTATGGAGGCATCCAGCCGGCGTTTTTGTCTTTGTAGATTAAAGAAATATCCTTAGCATCCCCATTGCTTGCTGGGGAAAATGCTCTTGCACGAGCCAGCCAGGCTCCTGGACGCTGCCCGCGCGCCACTAGGGGGACGCAGCACCTCAAAGCAGTGAGCAAGGGGCGGGGCCGAACCCTGGGCCGGCGGACCAATGGCGATAGGCTAGGTCGGCGAGCCGGCGCCAGCCTGACCCCGGATTGGTGCAGCCTGGTTCCGCGATGCAGTTCTCGCCGCGCCCCTTCCTGCGGCTGTTTCCACGCCCCCTCCTCCTTCCCCAGAAGTTTTCAAATTTTTTGCATGACACAGGTTGCAGCAGCTGAAATTTCTAACGTATAGGCAAACTTTTTTTTTCAGCTTTTGTCAAGTCCACAATTTGGGAAACAATTGCAGTTTTTTTTTCAGGCAGGAGGGAAGACGGTAAAAAAACTACTCATCCTGCACCCAGTTTGCAGCTCAGCGTAAAATGCATGCAAGGCTCTGTATCACAGTGACATTAGGTCTAGACTCGGCCTATCTGCTCTGTTGAAAATCTACGTTCGCAAGCAAGCGGGCTCAGGACCAGAAAAATCATCGATTCGCTGGCACTTGTTACACGACGGCATTCTTTCAGCCGTGGAAACGGATTATATGCTCGGTTTCAGCATGCAAAGTGGGTTGCAAAAGGCGCAAAAAATGTCCTATTTTAGATAGATGTGAACAGCGCGTGTTACTTTCCACAGCTAAACGGCAAACTTTTGCACTCACGGTTTTACACCCAACGTGCTCTAAATACACGTGTGTGGGCGAGTTTGATACCAACCTAATACCAAGGTGGTGTACTCCTCATCCCCTCCCCCCAGCATGATGAGCAGAACAACTGCCACTACCCAATTTCCCCCCCAATTCAGCTGAAGAAAACAAAAGTGCACTGAATGTGAACTCTCTGGTACCAGTACAACAGATTTTACAGGACACCGAACTTCACTATAATATGGGCCATTGTGCACTTAGCAGTTTTTCAGCACAGACGTAAGCAGGAGAAGCCTCCCCCCCCCCCCCACCCCCACCCCACATCTCTTGCTGGGTAACCAGCTCCAGTGCACGATCTGGCCGCCTCTGACCTGCCTTCCCTTTTGCAGAGAGGAGGCCCGTGTGCACCTTGCCAATTAGTTCTTAACGTTTCAGCTTTCAGCGCCCTCCCCAATGCACCGGTCCCCGCCCCCTCCTCCCGGGGCTCCTCCCCCTTCTCTTGCAGAGGAGGACAGTGGAACCTCCTTAAGTTGCGTCGCGCCACAGCTGTCTGCGAGCATTGAGCCGCCTGGCGCCAGCCCTGCTACTCTGAGCAAAGAATGCCTTCACTGTGAAAAAGCCCCTCCAACCCGGGCAGAGACAACCAGGCAGTTTCAGCTTCTCTTTGCTGGCTTCACATACCTTTTCTCCTCCTGGTTTTTTTTCTGTAGGAACAAAGAGGGAGGGGGGACAGACCTCCACCCCCCCACCCTCCCCGAAAGAAAGAAAAGGTTTGTGTTGCATTTCCTTATTCATTCGAGCCATTTCCTTCTCGGAGCCGCGCTGATCACAAGGAGGGGGGGGGGGGGCGAAGTTGTACAGGTTGCAAATGGCAAAATTTAGAATTTTCAAAACAAACAACCAAAAAAAAAATGCGCGTAAAAGACAGATTAGAAGGTCTTTGGTGCTGCAACACTGGCGGAGAGCTTCAATTTGAAAAGTGAAACTTAAATTTAAATACTGTCGCTCTGCCCACTTATTGTCATTACAAAAAAAAACAAAAAAAAAACTTTATCATAACCTGTAAATGCTGTCTTTTTTCTTATTCTCATTTACAGGTGATTCATGAAGGTCCAGTAGATCAAGCCATTGTGGATTTTGCTTGCATTTTTTTTCCTCTTAATTTTGTTTGGACTTTTTTTGTGTTTATAATTTAAAGAAAAAAGAAAAGGACTTAAGTGTTTGGTACAGAGATGGAGGTGACTGCGGATCAGCCTCGGTGGGTAAGCCATCACCACCCTGCTGTGCTGAACGGGCAGCACCCGGACTCCCATCACCCAGGACTCAGTCACTCCTACATGGACCCCTCGCAGTACCAGCTGGCCGAAGAGGTGGATGTTGTGTTTAACATCGATGGCCAGGGGGGCCACGTCCCTTCCTATTATGGCAACTCGATGAGGGCCACGGTCCAGCGGTATCCTCCGGCCCATCACGGTGAGTCTGTCCAGCTCCAAAAACCAGCCTTCACCCTGCATCATTTCTGAGCTCTTAATAGGTTTTTGCACGCTTAAGTATAAACATCAAAGCGTATAAGTGCGTCGATCTGTACGCATTCATCTATTTCATTGGTTGTAATAGACCGGGGTATAGAAATACTGGATTTCCGAGGGTGCACAGGGGTAATTGCAGGCCTGTGTTTTCTGATATACTACTATTTAGCATTTCTATAGCTCTACAAGGCGTACGCAGCGCTGCACAAAAATAGAAGAAAGACAGTCCCTGCTCAAAGAGCTTACAATCTAATAGACAAAAAAATAAATAAAGTAAGCAAATCAAATCAATTAATGTGAACGGGAAGGAAGAGAGGAGGGTAGGTGGAGGCGAGTGGTTATACGGCCTGTGACTATTATGTGTATATTTAAGTACTTTTGTAAATAAGTTGTTTAAAGATTTTTTTTAAAAATGGCTTTACTTTTCCAAATGCCTAAGCGCCTGGAAAGACACGAGTCTCTCAGCGCAGCGTAGACTTCACACCTTATCTGATGGTAGATTCCCTCTGCAAGTTTTGCCCCCTCAGATCAGTTCGTATAAAAATTGCCCCAGCGCCCTTTCTCGTCCCATGATAGTGAGCTATTCTCATTTCGACTTGTTTTGACTGAAAAATTAAAGTCAACTTTACAGGCTTGTGAAGGTGCCGTGAAAAAGCAAATCTTTCCCAGCCCAGGCCTGTATTATTTCATTATTGAGTGACACCCCTCGCCCCCCCCCACCCAATACACACCCTCACTTTCTCTCTCTCTCTCTCTCTGCTATGCTATTCTCTGTGGCAGAGGCAGGACTTTGCAGACAATTTTTCAAATAACTTTATTTCAGATCGATTCTTTATTTACCTAGAAGGTAATCTGTGATCTGAAATTGTAGTTCCTGTCTAGCACGACCAGGCTTAGCCAATCTTGTTTACCCCTTCCTCTTCCCTCACAGCCTTTACTTTCATTATTGCCATGTCTACATTGTTAATAGCATGATTGCTTTTGAAAATGCCCTTGGGTTGAGTTATCTCTCTCTCTCTCTCTCTATATATATATATATATACACACCCATTCCAATAAAGGGGGCAAGTAAACCTCAGTCTTATCTCCTGAATATCTTATCTAAAATATACATCTGTGGTTTAGAAGAGGTAACAGTGTGTTTTGCAAACTATTCCCATCTTAGACCACAGAAGCCGGTAGGGCTTTCTCTGGTAGTCCAGTATTTCAGTTTTGTGAACGGCTCTGTTTTCACTTGGAAAAATGCATCGAGCATTTAATACATTAACCAATACTGTAAATGACATAACATAATGTACTTTGAAACATAAAAGAACCCACACACAAAAAAAAAAAAAATCAATCCTGCAAGAAAACCGGCTGCCGCACTTTATTACTTGAAAAAAAAAAAAAAAACCAACAACCCAGGAGGCAGTAATGGACTTGCTTCTGTTTTCTGGCCTCTGGAACATTTAGATGCTCGGTATTAAACATTTATTACCCAGTTTTGCTTGGATATGTGTCTTCTGGTTAAAGAAACCTGACTTTGAAGACACACTGGCCAGTACATTACACAAAAGCAAAGAGGACTCTGTTGTACACATAAATAACCAGCTTACGATCTAGGGGCTAAGACAGATAGATGTACCTTTATTATATATATATATATATAATATGCACATAAATGAAAAGATCCACAATATCAACAAATGAATGAATATCTTTTTTTGGAAAGAAGGAAAAGCCTCAAGGGAGCTCCAGAGGCTTTTCCTTCTTTACAAAAAAAAAATATTCACTCATTTATTGATATGGTGGATCATTTCATTTATGTGCATATCGGTTTTTGAGTTACTTTAATGCCACTTCCACGACATTAGTTATATTATTATGTACATGAAATATTTTTTTCCTATAAAGAATTTATACCTATGCTAAAGCAGTGACCGATTCAAAGAGAGTGAAAGAGGCCGACTAAAGTGAATCATTGGCCATAGATCAGGTGGCTGAATGCGAATATATTTTTCCATATCATTTTTTAAGAATGAAGTTCCAGGCACTGCAGTGAGCAGCAGGAATATTTGATCTCCTCTTATCTGCCTACCTGTCACCCTCATTGCCATCTGCTTCCTGGCTCTAATTATGCATGGGGAGGGGGTGGGGTGGGGAGGGAGAGGTACATGTATTTATGTAATGTATAATGGTTTAAATTTGGCTGGGCCAGATTTCTAGTTACCCCCTTTAAACCCCCCTAAATGAACGCGTAAATGCGACATACCTATTTTATATTTAAATTGCGCCTCCAATGTATCTAATCTTACCATTTTGTTTTTTCTTTTTTTCCCCCCCCTTTTAGGGAGTCAAGTCTGCCGGCCACCTCTCCTTCCCTGGCTGGACGGGAGCAAAGCCTGTGCTTCTGCTTGGAATTTAAGCCCCTTTTCCAAGACCTCAATCCACCACGGTTCCCCCGGACCCCTTTCCGTGTATCCCCCAGCTTCCTCGTCGTCATTATCAGCCGGACACTCCAGTCCTCACCTCTTCACCTTTCCTCCCACCCCACCGAAAGATGTTTCCCCGGATCCCTCCCTTTCCACTCCGGGCTCCAGCGCATCCAACCGACCGGAGGACAAGGACTGCATCAAGTACCAGGTCTCGTTGTCAGAGGCCATGAAGTTGGAGACCCCCCACTCCAGGAGCACCATGGCGGCTTTGGGAGCAGCTTCCTCCTCCCATCACTCCATCACCTCTTACCCGTCTTACGTCCCCGAATATGGCTCGGGGCTCTTCCCTCCAAGCAGCCTCTTAGGGGGATCGCCTACAGGGTTCGGGTGCAAAGCCCGGCCCAAAACACGTTCGAGCACAGGTAGGGGTCTCATATTTTATCAGAGCACCTGTCAATGTAATTAAATTCGGATGCGGGTTTTTATCTAAGGCGAATTTTATACGGCCTTGCAAAGTTCACTCCTGACTAGAAGCCATAACCTATGTCAGTGAATTCAATTAAGTCCCTTTCATGTTGGACAAGGTAGCAACTCAAGTTAATTCTAGGGGGGGGGGGGGGCATTATAATATCTGAACAATTGAGGGACAGGGCGAATAAGTCGTATGTGTAGACTATCGGCAGTAAATGAACCTGCAAAAGTATCTGACTTCTTACCCCTCTCTCCCCCCCACAAACTGGGTCACTTCACTTTGGGCTGTGTTTGAAATGTTAGCTGAAATGAATTCTGTTGCCTCCATCAACCGCAGACCAGTTCCTTAAGAGGTGTTACTCGCGTTTCATCGAAGTGCGACCGTGCAGCAAAAAAAAAAAAAGCAGTTGTTTTGAAGTTGGCCGTGCATTTTATTTTTTTTTTGCCCTCGATTGCACAGTCGCATCTGTAAATCCTCCGTCTTTCTGTGCCGGTTGCTGAAAGCAGAACCGACAAAAGATGCGAGGGGGAGTGAAGTTGAAAGATTTTGCCCCTCGTCCATTTCCTCTCAAGTCTATTTGCAAAAGAAATCCAGGAAGTTTACAACCCCAGGGAGAAAACAAGAGGCTATACCCAGTTCAGCAAACGCTTAATTTTTAATCTGATCGTGACCTTTTTCCTCCACTGATTACCGACTCAATTTAGTACATTTATTATAACCCAGATTTTTTTTTGTTTGTTTTGAATTCTTCCTGCTGTTGGTATAGGTTTAAAGCAAGTGTCCCCCTAGGTCAGCACTGAAATCCCATCCCAGGGTGGCTGGTCCTCTGACCATCTCTGCCAGGGCCTTGCTAATGTTTCTAGCTAATCCAATTATTTTCGTGCGGCGGCACGCGACAGTTGCATAATTGTTTATCCCGGGCCGGGAACTTTAATAAGTCCGGATGCGGTAAATACAGAACCGTGTAAAACACTTCTGAGTGTTGCATGCAGGAAAGAGGCTGAAAAAGGGTTGATCATGCAGTGAAAGAAAGAAAAAATGAGTTAAAGGCAGAGAAGGAATGTGAGATAGATGGGGGGGGGGGGGGTGAGTTAAAGGCAGAGAAGGAATGCAAAATAGATGGGTGGGGGGGGGGGGGGGAAGGGTGTCAGTGATAACTTTGAACTTCATCCTGTTTAAACACACTCTGGGGAGTGGAGTCAGAACCAGGAGACTCGGTTTTAAGCTTAATCGCTTTCAATTTGGGAGACGTGTCTTGTCTCCTTTCGTTTTAGTGTTTGGTTTCTCCAGTTCTGCTCGCATATTCCCGATCCTCGGGGGAAGGGGGGTGACTCTCGTGTCAGACCCTCCCCCCACCCCCCGGTAAGAGCCACCTATCTGCTAGGAAAAGTAGGTCACTTCAGCCTTTCTGTCATTCTCAGGAGCTGTGGTTTATCTTTAACAAATTCGAAACCCCGGTAGGGCGCTTGAGCAACTTCAAGCTGATCTAAGTCCCTTTGCAAGTTTTCAGAGCTTCTCCAAGGACCAGACTTACCTGGGATGAAACGAAGCCACCTGCGGGCTGGGGGGGGGGGGGGATCCGAGGAGAGCAAATTGGGATCAGGAGCGACCACCCCAGCGGGCCTAGGACAATAAGGATTGCTCTGCCTGTCAGAGACCCCCTACCAGCTAATTTGTAATGCCAATAAGATCATGATTCAACACTAATTATGCTGAAAGAAAAAGGGAAAAAGGAAAGCCGGTGGGGAGAGGGACAGAGGGAAGAAACAGGGAGGCAAGGGGAAAGTGAGAGAGGAGGGGGCTGGCCAGTTTGCTGGGCCTGCTTTAAAAACAACCCTATTGCCCTGTGTGTGTTTTAAAATTCAGTACATAAGGGCTGTAGAAAGACGTGTTTTGTTTTTAATTTATTTAAGTTACATTTGTACCCCACGCTTTCCCACTCATGGCCTTACATGGGATGGGGCAATGGAGGGTTAAGTGCCCAGAGTCATAAGGAGCTGCCTGTGCCTGAAGTGGGAATCGAACTCAGTTCCTCAGTTCCCCAGGACCAAAGTCCACCACCCTAACCACTAATTCAGTACAGAAAAAGGTTTTGGCTGTAGAGAGTTTTTTTTTTTTTTTTTTTTTGAACATTAATGTTGTTACTGTAGAAGATGGCTCCAGCCTCCTCATTTTCTGACAGCGGTGGCCTGCATTTTCTCTGAGGGGGTGGGTGATCTGTACTCAGTTGCAACCTGCTTAGAAAAAGCATTGCAATCTGTTGTAACATTTAAAAAAAAAAAAAATTACCCTGCCGTTCATCTGGCCCAGGGCGCGCTGTCAGGCTGTAGGTACGGATAGAGGCCGGAGAGCAGACGCGCATAGCCAGTATTCAAAGTAAAAACAGGCTGGCCCTGCGCCTTTTTACTAATGGATTAAAGGAGGGGGTTAATTTCAAGGAATATTGCAATTTTTACAGTCCCAGATCAAACCCTGCAAAATGCCAACCTATGCATGAGGTCAGAGACAGGAAAAGATTTAAAAAAAAAAAATGCAGAGTAAGGCACTGGAAAAGCCACAGAGTACTTGCTTTTAACGAATAGCGGCCTTGACGATGGTGTGAAATTAGAAATAAGATTTTGGATCTCTCCATGCATGTCTGAGTGTGTGAAAGGGGGAGTCACATCCTTAATGTTCCGGTGTAATGGAGTGCTGGTGCCCTTATCTCCCCCAGGGTGAAAATGGCATCAGGAAAACGAAGGAAGGAAGGGTACCATTACCGACCATTACCTACTCTGCTAAATCTTGGCTCCTGGTTTTTTACAGGTTTTAGCGTCTCTTTTCTTCACGCCTGACATTTCACAAACCATCTCTTTTATTTCCAAGAATAAAATCTAGACTCAGTAGATTGGGGTTGAGGGGGGGGGGGAGGCGCTTCACTTCAGTGGCTCAGTAGTATTGTCCCAGGCTATAAGTTTCCTGTTCCCAGTACCTGAGAGGCCAACACAATATACTTTACTTAAAAAATAAGATAGTGCTGAAGTCCTGAAAAGCTTTGCACCGCAAGGAATGATGTAGCTAGAAATAAATTGAATGGTTTACAGTTTAAAAAAAAACTCCCCAGAGAAACCAGCCTAAAAAAATCGAGTTTTCTGGTTTTCAGAGCTGAGTTGTAGACAGAGCTGTCATTCACATGTGACAGATGTGCAATTAAATGGCTGGGGCATAGTCTGGCTAGAAGTCCAGAGAGGCTGAATACATTACATATAGCCCCTTCAGGTATGACAAGGAGAAATACTTGTTCAAGCTGTGATTATGCGACATGCAGACTTGGTTAGAGCGAAGGAAGACCAATTCCAAAAGCTGTAATTAGTACAAAATGGAGTGAATTGGATCTAAGCAGCCTTACGATCAATGACTTTCATTGATTGCTGGTTTCTTTTAGGTCGCCCTTTCAAATTGTATCACTGGTATTTAAAACTCTTCAGAACAGAGACCCTGATAATTTGATATCGGTTGTACAGCAAGATTGTTCCTGTGAGATCATTGAGAAGTGCACGAGCTGTAACCGTGTAGCACTTGTGTAGCAAATAGGTTTTTAGAATTTCTTGCTAAAAGATGTGAGGTTAAACCAAAATTATCAGTCATTTAGGAGGTTATGTAAAATCTGGGTTTTGAGGGGTTGACAGGTGAGAATAAGTTTGTTGATTTTAAGCTAAGATTATCCCGTGTTGCTTTTATTTTGTGTGTGTGTGTTATGTTTTTGCCTGTTTTTATATGTCATTGTTCTGAATGCTACCTTGAATACTTAAAAAGGTTCAGCCACTAATGCATTAAATCAATACAAGAAATGAATGAGAACAGGGGAAATTTGCCCTGTCTATGAGCCACTATGACAAACTCTGGAAGGTTCACAGTTCACATGTCCCTGAAAGAGGCAGCCCTGGTACCGCCTTCTCTGAAGATATAATTTGTGTTTCAACAATTTTTATTGGTGATCCAACATGTTAAACATGACCAACAAGTTCAATATACACCGAATGAAATGTCAAATCATATGGAATAAAACCCGACTTTAGGTTCGGTCACCAAAGTTTTTACACTTAATTCTCCCTTCCCCCCAGGGCTGTTTAGAATCATCTCACAAGATAACAAACATCCCTATATTGAGTATGTCATGCAACAATAGACATGATAAAATCCCCCCCCCCCCCAAAATAACTACAGAACGTAACACCATCAACAATGGAATGCAATCCCCAATTACCATTTGCACATCCCTTTGCCACCCTTCCCCTCCCCTCCCCCGAAGTCCTTATAGCACATCCTTTAGCTGAAGGCATTCCTTTGGAAGCGGGCAGGAACCAAATAACCACGCTGCCCTTTGGTTGTTGACCCCTTCTTTCCCTTTGAAGATATAATTTAAAGATCATCTTAATGTAGACAGGCTTATTATGAATTCGTAATACAAAGCATCAGTTCCTGCATTAAGGGGGTCTTTTACTAAGGAATGCTAGCGTTTTGAACTCGTGCTAAAAATCAGCTGACGCTGGGCATCTCAGCGTTTTGCGCCTGCTGATTTTTAGTGCGAGCTGAAAATGTTAGCACTCGTAAAAGACTCCCTAAATGGTGCAAAATTCAGTTACTCTTGGTTAAATGCATTTTTGGCTCTCACTGGCAAATTTTTATTTTATTTATTAATGTGAGGCTGGTTATTATAATTTGCAATTAATTGTATTACCTAACGATGGGCACATGAGCTTACTGAACTTGTGGATTGATTTTTTATTAACTTGCTTTTTGTCTCAAAAACGAAGTGTTATATTTATTCCAACTTAATGTATCTATTATGTGCCAAAAATGATTTCAATTTAATAAGTGAATGCAGTACATTGCCCTTATCGAGGTTATAAGCAGAGTTAATGCCATTTGTATCACTTATTTATTTTTTTAAATTTATACCCCACTTACTCCTAAGCAGTTCACAAAAAAAAAAAAAAAACCCCAAAACCCAAACAAAACATAAAGCCCTGCCAGAGTAAATAGTGCCACTGAGTCCCTACCACCATGAGCTTACAAGCTAAGAGCCCTGTTTTCTGTAAGGTCTCCAGGACCTGATTTTTCAAGGAAATAGAGAGCTTAGCTTGAGCAAAAGGTTTAAGGGGACAATCTAAGGTCATTTCAGTGACTGACAGAGGAGGAGACAGAAAGCCCTGGAATCAAAAAGACAAACTTAAAAGCCTGCCAAGAAAATTCAGTCTTTGAGGCAAAATCTTGGGAGATAGTGTAAATATTTTAGACTGAGTATTTCATCAGTCTGGCATGTCTGAGCAACTGACTGTGCTGGTCATAACAGAGACCTTGTCTACACATTAGGAAAACCTAAGAATAAAAGTGCTGGTTTTGTTTTCTGGAAGTGAATGATCTGCTGTTTTGTTTTCAGAAGGCAGGGAGTGTGTAAACTGTGGGGCTACCTCTACTCCTTTGTGGCGGAGAGATGGCACCGGGCATTATCTCTGTAATGCCTGTGGACTCTATCACAAAATGAACGGCCAGAACCGACCACTCATTAAGCCGAAAAGAAGGCTGGTAAGTACCACAAAGCAGAGAAAACACCAACTCTTGTCTTTCTCTCTTTCTCTTTTTCAATTTCTTCAGTCCAGAAGGGAAAGCTTTTTATAGGGAAGTGGCACGTCGCCCAACCGAAGACGTGTTTACAGGTAAGACAGAAAAGAGATTTCCTGGACCCATGTTTTTTTTTTCATAATCAATTAATGACTCGATCTATTTCTTAGTTCTGACCTCGTCTCCCAGCAAGTAAATGAGAGTCTCTGGGACACAACACGCCTGCAGACTCTTTCTGAACACCTAGGGGGGGCCTTTTACTAAGCTGTGTAAGCGTCTACACGCGCCCAATGTGTGCCAAAATGGAGTTACCTCATGGGTCTTGTGGTAATTTCATTTTTGGCCCGCGCCCAATATGAGCGGCCGGGAAAAAAAAATCATTTTTATTTTCTGCTGCGCGTATCGGACGCGCACCGAGTGGCATTTGGTGCATGTAGGTCATTACCGCATGAGACTTTACCGTTAGGTCAATGGCTGGAAGTAAGGAGAGACCCAAAATGGGCGTGCGGCAATTTTGATTTTTGCCACAATTCCATTTTCGGCAAAAATTTTTAAAAAGGCCTTTTTTTTTTACAGATGCGCTGAAAAATGATTCTGCGCGTGCCCAAAACCTGTGCCTACACTACCGCAGGCCATTTTTTAGCGCATCTTAGTAAAAGGACCCCCTAGTTTCTCATTCTCCAAAGATTTTCTCTTTATGCTTTGGCTTAGAGACAAATAAAGCTTTGGAAAAGAGTAATTGGAGCACTGCTCTGTCTGTGATTTTCTTCTGACCCTCCTACCTATAAGATGGATTTGGTTCCATCACGTGGCCTGGATTGTTAATGTTAACTGGGCAAATCAGATGGGACCACAAGTGGTCATTATCCTCCAAATTCTATAATTGGCTTAAAAAATACTCATGCAAATGTGGGTATGCGTCCAATTTACGTGCACAGTTTAATTGAATAATGAGCCAATTAGCATTGATAATTGGGCCCTAACAATCAATTAACAGTGCTAATTGGTAGTAATTATAATGGAAGCGTGGATTCACAAGGGGAGTGCAGCCATGGGAGGGTCTTGGGCAGATCGGGGGCTTTCCTACAATTTATGCATGTGCTGTTATAGAATAAAGGGGATGTGCACCTAATTTAGACGCGGGGATTTACACCAGGGTTTCGTTGGTATAAATGGTCACACCTAAAAGTAGTTGCCCTGAGAAAGGCAGGGACAAATCAAACTCGGGTACACATATAAAGTATCACATACCATTCAAAATGAGTTTATCTTGTTGGACAGACTGGATGGACCGTAAGGTATTTATCTGCCGTCATTTACTATGTTACTCTTTGGGGTTCTACATGGAATGTTGCTACTAATTGGGATTCCAGAATCTTGTAACTCTTTAGGGTTCCAGAATCTTCAGAACTTTTAGTACAAGAACAGTGCTGGGCAGACTTCTACGGTCTTTGCCCTGAGAAAGGCAAGGACAAATCAAACTCAGGTATAAAGTATCACATACCATGTAAAATGAGTTTATCTTGTTAGGCAGACTGGGTGGACCGTACAGGTCTTTATCTGCCATCATTTACTATGTTACTATGTTACTCTTTGGGGTGGGATTCCAGAATCTTGTAACTCTTTAGGATTCCAGAATCTTCAGAACTTTTAATTCAAGAACAATGCTGGGCGGATTTTTACGGTTTGTGCCCTGAGAATGGCAAGGACAAATCAAACTCGGGTATACATATAAAAGTATCACATATCACGTAAAATGAGTTTATCTTGTTGGGCAGACTGGATGGACCGTACAGGTCTTTATCTGCCATCATTTACTATGTATTATTATTATTAGCATTTGTATAGCGCTACTAGACGCACGCAGCGCTGAACACCTGACACAGAGAGACAGTCCCTGCTCAATAGAGCTTACTATGTTACTTTTTGGGGTTCTACATGGAAAATGTTAAAGTCCCATTTTTTCAAGCAAGCTTACCCTAATGGACCAACTTAATTCTACCAGCCCACCTACGATACTCCTGCTCTAACGAAGACACTGACTCTGACACTAATTATACCTCTCACGTCATTTTCAAATCTCCTTGTACTCAATCTCCAATCTTTTCCTCTCCATCCTTTTTTACCATTTCCCTCCCAATCTCCTTCCATTTTACCTTTTCTATCCTATCCTTGTCTACCTTCCCTATTATAATTCATATATTCTTGGGCATTGTTGCCATTGTTGCTACTAATTGGGATTCCGGAATCTTGTAACTCTTTAGGATTACAGAATCTTCAGAAGTTTTAGTACCAGAACAGTGCCGGGCAGACTTCTACGGTCTACGTCTACGCCCTGATCATGACTGAATAGATAGGGATGAGCTGGAGTGTAAATTTTAAGGGGTTTCGATGTTAGTTTCAGAACTTAGACAGTGCTGGGCAGACTTCTACGGTCTGTGCCCTGAGAATGGCAAAGACAACTCAAACTCTGGTACAAAGTATCACATACCATGTAAAATGAGTTTATCTTGTTGGGCAGACTGGATGGACCGTACAGGTCTTTATCTGCCGTCATTTACTATGTTACTATGATGCTAAATGCTGTTTTTTTTTTTTTTTTTGGTGCTGATTCTTATAGGTGCTATTTATTGAATTTCAGTCCTCTAAGCTAGTGGTTCCCAAAGCCGGTCCTGGAGGCACCCTGGCCAGTCAGGTTTTCAGGATATCTACAATGAATATGCATGAGAAAAAATTTGCATGCAATGGAGGTAGTGCATGCAAGCCTCTCTCGTGAATATTCCGTGTGGATATCCTGAAAACCTGACTGGCTGGGGTGCCTCCAGGACCGGCTTTGGGAACCACTGTTCTATGCCTGTGTTTTAAGCTCCCGTTTGTATATCTGAGTTCTTTGCAGGGCTCATGGGTTTGCTTCTAAGAGAGAGAGAACATGCATCCCAGGTTGTAAGGCAGAGCCGCAGTGTATGCGATGTGCTTTTGAGAAAACACCATTACGTGGTGATCAGACCCTAATGGAATTTCCAGCTCTTATAAGCCACATTAGGAAACGGGAAGGGCTTTCTACTGAGGGAGTTTCTCGCAGGGATTTAAAATTTGGCAGCTAAGGTCATTTCACTCCCCCACTCACTTTCTTTCTGTCTCAAGTGAAAAAAAAAATCTTCCTAGGGAAAAGTTGCCGGATGTCTGAATGGGACAGATAAGGTATTGAACAACAGTTTCAGCTTCCCTCACTCAAACATTAAGATGTTTGAACTTAGCAGAAGCAAAAGCAGTGGGTGTGAGAGCAAGGACAGGACTGGGTTGGGGAGGGGGGGGGGGGGGGGGGGTTAGTGGCAAGAGGGTGAGGATCAACGGGGTGAATGTGATCACAAGAAAAGAACTCCTAAAATCTATGAAATCAAATTCCAGCCTGTGATTAAAACATAATTCTTCAGCTTCATTCCTTTATGTCAAAAAAAATGAATAACCTAAAACCTGTATTTTAGTTTTTTGTTTGTTTTTTTTAGCTACTTTCTGTGCATACCTGAACCTACAAAAAAAAACCTACATCCACACCCTGCAGTTTTTACATCCTCAATCTCCCCCCCTCCCCACTCTGAGCTGTGAATATAATTTGCATTTTTAAGTAACAATTGTGGCTTTGGATTTTTCCCCTCCTGGCTCATTATCCTGTTGCAAGGAATTCCCACCTACCCTAACAGAAGCTCTGCCTTTCATAACATCTGACCTTTTTTCATCACCTGACCCTCTGTATTGCACAGTATGGCTTTTACAAATCTTTAAATTGCAACAGAATAGAAAATGTTCAAAAATATTGCCCACAGTTACGCACAAGATAATACACACCTCTGTGCATATCTGCACAAAATGCTATTCTGTAAGGTTGTGTGCATGCAGCTACAAGGGGACATACACATGGTGGAGCACGGATGGGTCATGGGTGCGTCTCCCATGTACATGGGCAACTCTTAGAATACCGTAAGTTAAGTACATTGCATGGTGCACTTAGTGTTCTCATTTACACCTTCTATTGATCTGGTGTAAGTGGGCACAGCTACATTTTGGCACGTGGATGCAGTTTTTCACCAGTATTCTGTAATGGAATCTTGGTGGCTCCATCCAATCTCTCCTTCATGAAAATGATGCCTAAGGGGCCCTTGGCACGTGGATGCACTTTCTCACTAGTATTCTATAATGGAATCTTGGTGGCTCCACCCAATCTCTCCTTCATGAAAATGATGCCTAAGGGGCCCTTGGCACGTGGATGCACTTTTTCACTAGTATTCTATAATGGAATCTTGGTGGCTCCATCCAATCTCTCCTTCATGAAAATGATGCCTAAGGGGCCCTTTTACTAAGCTTCGTAGGCGCCTATGCGAATATAACGCTCGTCAAATTAGAACTACTGCCTGGCTACTGCGTGCCCCGGGCGGTAATTCTAATTTCTACGCATGTCCAAAATGCGCGGCAGAAAATGATTTCTGTTTTCTGCCGCATGGTGATAATTTTGCGCTGCCTGTGAGATGCTGGTACTTTGCAAGCGCAATATGAGATTCAGAGAGAGAGAGAGAGAGAGAGAGAGACTGCGCGGCACACTCCATTTTTGCAAAACAGCTGCAGTGTCTTTTCTAAGTTGTTACAAGAATACTTTTCATGATCAATATTGGGGGTCCTTGTGCACGGGAAATCGGCCCTACTGCTGGACTCGCTGAGGAGCCTGGTGGTAGTTCCGGCTTCTGGCACGCGCTGTTTCTGGCGCTAGGAATTTTAAACAAATGTGCTAGCACGGGGGGGGGGGGGGGGGGTGGTAAGGGTTCCGGCAGTAAATGGCCATGTGGCAATTTTTTAATTACCGCACGGCCATTTACTGGCTCTTTTACAGGTGGCGGTAAAAGGTAGCCTTGGCACGCACCGAACCCACGAACTGACACCACCGCAGAAAACCTTAAAATGGCCCCATTGTGTTATGTCACTGCTGTGGGTATCTGGATTTCTGTTGGCTCTGCTTTTTTTTGTGTTTGGGGTGGGGTTTTTGCTCTCGTAGATCTTTGTTCATTTCACCATCAATTTTTAAATACCACTTCCACATAATTGGCATCCTATGACTTCCTCTGAGAGAATATTGCTACCATCCTGTATCACCTACAGTGTATGTCATCTAATTGTACAAATTAAAAAGGGTTGAATTTACTGGGTAGCCAAGTTCTTGATGTTTTCTATGCTGTTGTCTTTATCGTTAAAGCGCTCTCTGTACTTAGATTACATGGTTTAATCTAGCGCTGAGCGTGTTCAACACAGTAGGAGATATATGGCATCATTAGCAGGGAGAAAAGTCAAGTTGAAGTATGATCTAATGTATACCGTTAGGAAGGTTAAGTGGTCCTTTCAGTTATACCCTGAGTTTCCCTGTACCGATCCATGGAAAGCGAAATAATTAGCATATTAATACGGTATCTGAAACTATGGTTCTGCAAGGTGCAGTGGGCTAGGAGAAAAAAAAAGTTCAATCTTTTTGATTTTGGCCTTTTTTTTTTTCCTGAATTTGGATTTAAAAAAAAAAAGTTTATTTTGACACATTTGTGTTAACAAAAAAACGTTTAATACGTGTGAAAACGTTTCAACACGGCTTAGCTTAATGCACGTTGATTGTAGATAAATCAAATTAGTGCATGTACGGGGTCTGAATGGGGATATTTTGGATTTCTTTTATGCCTTTTCAGTAGTAGCTCAAGGTGAGCTTTGAGAAGCACAAAGAAACAGAATACGCATTCCTAGATGTACTACTACTACTACTTAACATTTCTAAAGCGCTACTAGGGTTACGCAGCGCTGTACAATTTAACATGGAAGGACAGTCCCTGCTCAAGGAGCTTACAATCTAAAAAGACAGGTGTACAATCTAAAGACAAGTGTAGAGTCAGTCTGGTAGGTAATACTATATCTCATGAGAGGTTAGGTGCCGAACGCGGCATTGAAGAGGTGAGTTTTAAGCAGAGATTTGAAAATGGGTAGGGAGGGAGCTTGGCGGAGGGGTTGAGGAAGATTGTTCCAGGCAAAGGGTGAGGCAAGGCAGAATGAGCGGAGCCTGGAGTTGGCAGTGGTGGAGAAGGGAACTGACAGGAGGGATTTGTCCTGAGAGCGGAGGTTACGGGCGGGGACATAGGGGGAGATGAGGGTAGAGAGGTAGTGAGGAGCCGCAGACCGGGTGCATTTGTAGGTAAGGAGGAGAAGCTTGAATTGTATGCGGTAACTGATCGGAAGCCAGTGAAGTGACTTGAGGAGAGGAGTGATGTGAGTATATCGGTTCTGGCGGAATATAAGACGTGCGGCAGCGTTCTGAACGTAGCTTGTGTCCAGTATGACATTGGACTCCCGTAGCTTGGCTGGTGAAAAAAAGGCTAAATATTTCTTCCTTCTTTTCTTTGCTTGTATATGAATCTTTGTGTTCTGTGGGGAAGCAGGGCAGGCCGGGGTACAGGGGTACCATTGTAACACATTTGTGTAATTGTCTTGCTCTTAAAGAATACAAACAGTGTGGACAAAACAGAAAACCGCTTTTCAAGATTGCATTCCTTTATGTAGTTGGCACTGTACCAAATTGCCCTGTTTGTGACGCCAGGTTTAATCATGGAGTGTAACCTACACAGAGTGCCACCTTGATGGGCAGACTGGATGGATCATGCAGGTCTTTATCTGCTGTCATTTACTAATCTTACTACGGGGTCCTTTTTCCAAGCTGCGTTAGGTGTTAGCACATTAGTACAGCTTAAAATGACGCACTGCGGGACGAACTCGGGCATCCTGCGGTAAGCGTCAATTTAGCACGTGCTAGCCCATGCACTGAAAAATGTTCTATTTTTTTTGGGGGGGGGAAGGGGCACGTCAGGGGAGCGTTCTTGCACTCATCAGTTAGCACGGTGACATTACCCTGCGTAGGATTACCGCGTGAGCCATTACTGCCTGCAAAATGGGTGGCGGTAAGGGCTCACACAGTCATTTTTTTTAATGACCATTAATACAAAATTTGGAAAATCGGTCATTTTATGGCTGTGGCAAAATGCCCTTAGCACTCGGGAAATCCCGCACAAGGACGCATTAAGTTCACTTTCTGCCACATCTTAGTAAAAGGGCCATTTTGTCGTTATTCCTGTAGCACTGTCACCCTCTAAATACCGCACCTGAGATGTCTCAGCTGTGGCAACCGCTGAAGGTCAAAGGGTGAGAGGTGGACGGGGTACTAAATTAGATCGCCAGCTGCGTAGCTCTCTGCTGTAACCCCTGTACCGGTTCCCTTTTTTTGGGGGTAAATTTTCTAATTATTTAAAATGATGATATGCGATTTTTGTCAGTGTTTCACGCAGCCATTTTTTTTCTCTCTTTTCTCCTTTTTTATTTAAGTCTGCGGCACGGAGAGCAGGGACATCCTGTGCCAACTGCCAGACCACGACGACTACTCTGTGGAGGAGAAACGCCAACGGGGACCCAGTTTGCAACGCCTGTGGACTTTACTACAAACTGCACAATGTAAGTGTCCTGGTTGTGTCACTCTCCGAGCTCAGTTGTCAGCACCCGGTTTGAAGGACGCTCTTGTGCGTCTGCTTTAATCAGGTTAACTTGAAACATTATGAGAAACACACTAACGTGATTTATTTTAGAAGTTCTCTTCCTGTTCGGGATGTATGAAAAGCAGCGTTTATATGTCCAGATCCCAGTTTTACAAAGGCAGTGCAGTACGGGCAGTGGCGACCTTACCGTTAGGCCACCTGAGGCGGGGGAGCGGCATCTTCCCTCCTTCCTTCCCCAGCCTACCTTCTTCTTTTGTTTTTCAAAAGGCGGAGGTGGCAGCAATCCCCATATGCTACCCTGCTGCTGGCACCGGCGTTTCCTCTGTATTGCGGGCTGCCTCTCTGACGTAACTTCCTGTTTCCTTGGAGGAAGGTCGCAGTACAGAGGAGACGCCGGTGCCACCGGCAGGGCAGCGTAGGGGGATCGTTGCTGCCTCCAACTTTTGAAAACAACAACAAAACAAGAAGGTAGGCTCGGGGAGGGGGTTCGAGGAAGAAAGGAAGAGGGAGAGATTCCAGCCCGTGGCCGATTAAATAGTTGGCAGAGAGAGTGCGGAAAGATGTTGGACTCAGAGGGGGGGAGTGATGCCGAGGTGGGGGCAGGGCACCATCTCACCCCTGCCTCAGGCAGCAGATTGCCTAGGGCACTCCCTGGCATGGTGGTATGGTCTGGGTGTGTTTTGGGCAGGACTAGGGAGCAGTGACGATCCTAGGTCGGTTGCCACCCGGGGCGGATCGCTGATGCGCACCCCCCCCCGGGTGCATTGGAGCAGCCGCGCGGCTCTCGGCTCCGCTGGCTCCCTGCTCCCTCTGGCGGGGATTGGGGACCCCCCAGCAACAAGGTACCTGATGCGGTGGGGGGCGGGCGGGTGGCGGTTGTGGCGGCGGTGGGGGGGGGGGGTTGCGGCGGCAGTGGTGGTGGTGGCAGTGGGGGGGGGGGGTCCAAAGTGGCGGGGGAGGGGGGGTCAGCGGCTAAACAGTGCCCCCCCACCTCGGGCTCTGGACCTCCCTCCCGCCGAGGTCTGGCTATGCCCCTGGTCTACAGTACGTTTGCAAGAAATTGCAGATACGCTCCTGGTTAACATAGAAGCACTTATTGCCTGATATTCGGGTTCCTGGCCGGTTAAATTGCTTTTGCTGGCTGAGTACTAATATTCAGAGCAAAGTAGCAGGCTATCTCGGCTGAATATTAGTGCTTAGCTGGTGACCGGGCTAGCTGCTATGTTGTGCAACATAACCGGTTAGCGCCAATATTCATCGGCTGACTGGCTAATTTAGTGGCCATGTAGACCCCCATAAATAGCAGGTCTATTTTTGGCCACTATAACTTAGCCAGTCAACCATGAATATTGGCTTAACTGACTAAGTTCATAGCGGCCAAAAAAACCCCTGTAAATTCAATGCCGGTCGCCTGATATGGCCCAGCACTGAATTTCCAGGTTTGCCGCCGACCACGGGAGTTAGCCGAGCCCTCTCCCACGGTATCAGTATTGGCCCCTTAGGAGGAGATTCTATATATGGTTCGCTGCATTCTGTAATCGGCTTAGGTGATATTTCAGCGCCGATATCTGCGTGAATCCATTTACACCAATGAAAACCTGGTGTAAATCCCAGCACGTAGATTTAGGCGCACTGGGCCATATTCTATAACTAGGTGTGTAAATTTCGGAACGCCCACAAAACGCCAATTTTCCCCACCCATAACCACACCCCTTTTGCCTTCATGCGTTAGTACGGCGCACATCGTTACAGAATATGCTTAGCGAGTTGTGCGCCTAAATTCTAATCAGTGCCAATTAGAGCTCATTATTGTTTGTTAAGTGCTGTTATTGGCGCTCATTAGCTTGTTAAGCCAATTAAGTTATACGCGATGTTATAGAATCCATGCCAATTTCGGCCCCTAAATCTAAGCACACTATATATTTATTTGTTTATTTATTATTACATTTGTACCCCGCGCTTCCCACTCAAAGCAGGTTCAATGCGGCTTACATAGTAATTGGGATTACAGAGTATTGATAAAGAAAATACAAGTTAAGTATAGCAGAATAACAAAAGATATAGGAAAGTAAAGAAGGACAAGGGTGAAGGGAGTAGGAGAGGTATGAGCAAGGGTAGGTGAGCATTGGAGGAAGGGTGCAGGAGGCGGGAGGGGGATGGGTTACAGGATAAGCATAGGGAATTTTGGTGGGAGAAGTAGTCTATTGTTGTTGTCACCTGGATATGTGTTGGGTAATAGGGTTCATAGGATTAGTTTGGGTCATTAGGATAGGCTTACTTGACGAAATGGGTTTTTAGTGATTTCCGGAAAGGTAGGTAGTCACTGATTGATCGGATAGGTCTGGGGAGGGCATTCCAGAGTTGGGTGCCTAAGAAGGAGAAATTGGATCCATAATAGATTTTATATCTGAGTCCTTTGCAATATTTGATTTTGTTTCAAATTGTCTCATTCCTTGCCCCTCCTAGAGAACATTTTTTTAATATAATCCGGGGGGTTAGTCCCTCCTATTTGTGTGTGGTCCCACATTAACATTATATCACGCTGAATATTAACGCTTAGATAGTTTAAGGCTATTTAGCTGGCCAGGAATGGCTCCTGGCTGATTAAATAGTTTTAAATATCGGCCCGGGTAACTTCAAAGACCAACCTCTAATGCAGAGCTTTTCAACCTTTTTCGTCTCACGGCACACCTTCACAAATAAGTACATATAAGTACATAAGTATTGCCACACTGGGAAAGACCAAAGGTCCATCGAGCCCAGCATCCTGTTTCCAACAGTGGCCAATCCAGGTCACAAATACCCGGCAAGATCCCAAAAATGTACAAAACATTTTATTCTGCTTATCCCAGAAATAGTGGATTTTCCCCAAGTCCATTTAATAATGGTTTATGGACTTTTGCGTACGACTGGTAGCGCTATAGAAATGATTTATAGTAGTAGTAGTAGTAGCAGTTTTCGTTTAGGAAGCCGTCCAAACCTTTTTTAAACTCCGCTAAGCTAACCACTTTTACCACATTCTCTGGCAACGAATTCCAGAGTTTAATTACAGGTGGTCCAGCAGTTTACCTTCTCCCCTACCCCCATCCCCCAACCACACATGGTCCAGCATTTTCCCTTCTCCCCCCCCCCACACTAAATAGTCCAGCATTTACCTTCTCTTCCACCCTCTCCTCCATCCTCACAAACTGTCCAGTATCTCTCCCTCCTGTTTCCTCTGTTTCCAGGCATCTTCCCTTGTCTCTGACCATCCTCCCCCCAATCTACCTTTTAAAAGTTTTCTTGTCTCCAGCTGTCGGCAGCAGCAAGGAGCGATTCATACAGGCTGTTCGTTCCAACCCTGGAGCCTTCTCTCTGACTTAAGCTCCTACTTATGTGGAAGCAGGAAGTTACATCACAGAGAAGGCTCTGGGGTTGGCGCAAGCGCACTGTATGAATCGCTGCTCGCTGGCACTGACCGCTAGAGAGAAGGAAACGTTTAAAAGGTATACTCCGTTCCGGCACAAATTAAGCTGGCCCTACTAATAAAATGACCCTCAACACCTGTGGCACACCTGTGGACCAGCTGCGGCATACCAATGCGCCACGGCACACTGATTGAAAAATGCTGCTGTAATGTAATGGGCAAAGAGAGAGCTACACTTCATACAATCACAGTTCCACAGTCTGGGGGCCAGAAATGCTTGGGTATTGAACCCAACGAGCTGAAAGAAAATGCATTTTATTAAATCCATCCACGCTGATTCTGCTCTGTGTGTCCAAATGGATTTTTGTAAGAACGTATTCATTGCTGAAACGAAACCCGTAAGCAGTTACTCTGATCTAAAAGCTTGAGTCAGCCGCTTATAGAGTATAATCTCTGTACTATGAAAGAATTCATAATGCAAATATTAAAAATATTAATTATTTAAAAATACAGTTCTTGTATTTATTTATTTACTTGGAAAATGAGACTTCTGAACCCATAATGCAAATGGAAAGCTTTAGGGGCCCTTTTACTAAGCTGCGTAAGTGTCTGCGCGCGCCCAATGCACGCCAAAATGGAGTTACCGCCTGGCTACCGCGTGGCTCTTGCGGTAATTTCATTTTTGGCGTGTGTTCGAGATATGCGTCTGGAAAATAATTTTTGTTTTCGGTCGCACATATCGCTAGGTCAATGGCTGGCGGTAAGGTCTCAGACCCAAAATGGACGCGCGGCAATTTTGATTTTGCTGCACGTCCGTTTTTGGAAAAAATTTAAAAAAGGCATTTTTTGTAGGTGTGCTGAAAAAGGATTCTGTGTTCGCCCAAAACCCGTGTGTACACTACTGCAGGCCATTTTTCAGCGCGCCTTTGTAAAAGGACCCCTTACTTCATTCTGTATCAGGGAAGCCGTGCATAAAACTCATTTTTCACATTTCCATTGCAGTTCAAAACCCGAGAAAGTAAATCTGTAGCAAAACATTAGTTTGAATACTGCTGCTTTTCAGTACTTTGTCCATGGAGCTCACAATTTGGTAAAGACATAGGCAGTGGCGCACCGAGGGCGGTGGGTGTGGTCCGCCCCGGGTGCATGCGGCAGGAGGGGTGCAGGGAGCATGTCGTTTCCGTTGGTTCCCTGCTCCCTCTGCTCTTACTTCCTGTTCTGGGGCAGAGGGAGCAGGGAACCAGTGGAGCCGACAGCTGCACTGCTGCCCCCAACAGGTAGGAAGAATGCACGGGGGGGGGGGGGGGGGAATGCTGCACTGGGAGGGGGGTGTTGTGCTGCACCCGGGGGAGGTGGGTGTGCGCAGTGGCGATCCACCCCAGGTGGCAGTCGACCAAGGAACGCCACTGGACATAGGCAAGACAGGAGAAGTTATTTTTTTGTGGGAGAAGCAATTAAAGTCAGAGAGATCCTGGTAGTTAGAGCAGCAGTATTAGATTTTCCACTGATACTCACCATCTCTTTTCAGGTGCAAACCTTAGGACCTGGTTTTGTAATGAGTTATACACTTAGGAGAACAGTCAGCACAAGGTGCATTGTATTCCCTTGAACCCTGGGATCTTGGCAGGTACTTGTGACCTGGATTGGCCACTGTTGGAAACAGGATGCTGGGCTTGATGGACTTTTGGTCTGTCCCAGTATGGCAACACTTATGTACTTAGGATTCTGAATGGAATCTTGCTACTCTTTAGGGTTCTAAATGGAATGTTGCTAATCACTTTGAAATTCTGCATGGAATCTTGTTATTCTTTAGAATTCTAGAATCTTGCTACTTTTTGGGGTTCTTCATGGAATGTTGCTATTATTTGGGTTTCTGCCAGGTACTTGTGATCTGGATTGGCCACTGTTGGAAACAGGATACGGGGCTTGATGGACCTTCGGTTTGTCCCAGTATGGCAATACTTATGTACTTATGCTCTTAGGGGTACTATTACTAAGGCGCGCTGAAAAATGGCTTGCGGTAGTGTAGGTGTAGGTTTTGGCCATGCACTGATCCATTTTTTAGCGCATCTGTAAAAAGCCCTTTTTTTGTTTGCCGAAAATGGACGTGCGGCAACACCACCAGCCATTGACCTACTGGTAAAGAATCCGGGCAGTCATGACCTACGCACATCAAATGCCACTTGGAATGCGTCCGTTACGTGTGACCGAAAATAAAGAATATTTTTCAGACATGCATATTGGATGCGTGCCAAAAATGAAATTACCGCAAGAGCTACGCGGTAGTCGGATGGTAACTCCATTTTGGCGCACGTTGGGCATGCGTAGACGCTTACACAGCTTAATAAAGGGGCCCCTTATGTTCTTAACCTTGTAACAGATTGCATGCACCAACTGTTAGTAAATGTGTCTATTTTTGCATTAAACCGCACTAACATGTAAATGAATCTTAGTAAGTCTAGTCTAAATTGTAAGCTCTCCACGGCAGGGAAATATTTACTGTACCAAAATGTCATCTTGAAGGGAAATAGACTTGATATACTGCCTTTCTGTGGTATTTTGCAACAACATTCAAAGCAGTTTACATATATACAGGTACTTATTTTATACCTGGGGCAATGGAGGGTTAAGTGACTTTCCCATAGTCACAAGGAGCTGCAGTAGGAATCGAACCCAGTTCCCCAGGAGCAAAGGCCGCTGCACTAACCACTAGGCTATTCTTCCACTCTTGAATTACTGAAAAGGCATGAGTTTAATCCAAATAAGTAATTATAATGAGCATTTTGGAAAAAAAATCCAGCAATCTGAATCCAAGATTTTAAAGCTGTACCAGGAAAGTGGTTTTTAGGTGGGATTTCAATAAGGCCAGTGAGGGAACATTACATATCAACTCAGGAAACCTATTCCAACTGTATGACCAGCAAGGTAGAAAAAGCCGAGTCCTCTCCTGATGAAAAGAAAAAGGTAGTTTCAGCCTGCAGAGCTATTTTTACTAGAGAAATGTTGTTCATTTGAGCTTCAGTGCTAAGAAAGGACCCTGGCGTTTGCTGTTGAGATCTTTTGACGTTTCTTTTTAACTGGAGTACAGTTTTTACATTTTAATGCAATCACCTTTCAATTCTCAGCTACCGCCCGGCTATTGCGTGATCCGAACGGTAATTTCATTTTTGACACGCGTCTGATATGCACATCAGAAAATATTTTTATTTTCTGGATTGCGGGTGGTAATCAGCATTTGGACGTGCGTTAACCATTACCGCCCGGTTAACACGTGAGACCTTACCGCTAAGTCAATGGCTGGTGGTAAGATCTCAGACCCAAAATGGACACGTGGCAATTTTCATTTTGCCCAAAAAATGTATTTTTTTACAGGTGCGCTGAAAAATGATTCTGTGCGCATCTAAGACACGTGCCTACACTACTGCAGGCCGTTTTTCAGCGCACCTTAGTAAAAGGACCCCTCAGTTTGTAACTTTGAAATTTCATTTACTCAATTCTGGTCGCCGTATCTCAAAAAAGGTATAGTGGAATTAGAAAAGGTGCAGAGAACTGATTTATAGTAGTAGTAGTAGAAGGGCGACGAAAATGATAAAGGGGATGGGACGACTTCCCTATGAGGAAAGGCTAAAGCGGCTAGGGCTCTTCAGCTTGGAGAAAAGGCGGCTGAGGGGAGATATGATAGAGGTCTATGAAATAATGAGTGGAGTTGAACGGGCAGATGTGAAGCGTCTGTTCACGCTTTCCAAAAATACTAGGACTAGGGGGCATGCGATGAAGCTACAATGTAGTAAATTTAAAACAAATCGGAGAAAATGTTTCTTCACTCAACGTGTAATTAAACTCTGGAATTCGTTGCCAGAGAATGTGGTAAAGGCGGTTAGCTTAGCGAAGTTTTAAAAAGGTTTGGACGGCTTCCTAAAGGAGAAGTCCATAGACAGTTACTAAATGAACTTGGGGAAAATCCACTATTTCTGGGATAAGCAGCATAAAATGTTTTGTACTTTTTGGGATCTTGCCAGGTATTTGTGATCTGGATTGGCCACTGTTGGAAACAGGATGCTGGGCTTGATAGACCTTTGGTCTTTCCCAGTATGGCAATACTTATGTACTTATATGTATTTGGTTGTAAATTAAAACTAAGGTGTTTTGCAAGTTGATCTGGTAAACAAAAGACTCTTTTGGCCAAATGTGTTTGTTGTGAACTCAAAACAGGGAAAATACTGTTGGGTTTCTCAACTCAGTTCTGGTTGGTCTGGTTTTCAGAATATCTACAACAATTATGCGTAAGACAGATTTGCAAGCAGTGGAGGCATTGCATGTAGATCTCTCTCATTTATGAAGGCCTGATTGACTGAATGTCTCAAGGATTGGGTTGAGACTCACTGCTATAATCACTCATGAAACCACATTAATCATTAGCCCTTATTACGATATGCCTGGTACTCATTATCTTCTGCTTGATATGCACATCAACAACTGAAATTGGGCAGAGGAAGCACATAAACATCTCTTTGTAACCTATTCAGTAATGGAAAGAACGTACCTACGTACCTTTATAAAACGGGTTCCTTCAATAAGCCTCAAGAGTGCACAGGTGCTTTCGCACAAATTTACACCTGCTCAGAGGCAGCAGTAAATGTGTGTGTATACTCTCTCTCCTGAATTCTATATATGGTGCCCGCAATTGAGTGCCGATTATAGGGCGCCAATCCAGGATGTTGCCCAACTAAATTGGCCAACAAGCCAATTAGAGCCAATAAGTGGGTGCTAGTTGGCACCAATTTGAATTTGCGTACACATCTTACTACTCACTATTCTATAGCACTTTGCATCCAAATCTCATAGCGTGTAACCCAACCCAAAAGGAGACATGGCCATGGGAGGTGCATTCTTACAGTTTGCATGCAGTGTTATAGAATACGGGGAATGTGTGTCCAAATTTGAGTGCCAAAGTCAGCACTGAACTCTGTTCTATAATGGCGCTCATCTTTGAGTGATCAACCAACAGGTTGGAGGAATGTTCCAAAGAACGAACAGAAGTCAATAGTCTTGCAAAAGGTTTATTCTCCTTGAAAAAGTCACATGAATCACTTGACTTTTTCAAGGAGAATAAACCTTTTGGAAGACTGTTGACTTCTGTTCGTTCTTTGGAACATTCCTCCACCCTGATTGTTTGATTGCTGTGGAAGACTTCCCCACTCTTTTCACCTCGCTTATCTTTGAGCGCCCATTGTAGAACAGCATTGCGCTCTGATTTTTTTCTGGTGCCAATTTTTGAGCGCCATGTACTACTTACTACTACTTATCATTTGTAAAGCGCTACTAGACGTACGCAGCGCTGTACACTTGAACATGAAGAGACAGTCCCTGCTCGACAGAGCTTACAATCTAATTAGGACAGACAGACAAGAGATAAGGGAATATTAAAGTGAGGATGATAACAAGTGAATAAGGGTTAGGAGTTAAAAGCAGCATCAAAAAGGTGGGCTTTTAGCTTAGATTTGAAGACGGCCAGAGATGGAGCTTGACGTACTGGCTCAGGAAGTCTATTCCAGGCATATGGTGCAGCAAGATAAAAGGAACAGAGTTTGGAGTTAGTGGTGGAGGAGAAGGGTGCAGATAAGAGAGATTTACCCAGTGAACGGAGTTCCCGGGGAGGAGTGTAGGGAGATAAGAGTGGAGGGGTACTGAGGAGCTGCAGAGTGAATGCACTTATAGGTCAATAAGAGGATGTATTGGATGTAGCCCTCTGTCACATGTGTATTTTATAAAGTAGGCAAGAATATTTCAACTACACCCCTGAGAATTCCTACTCTCAGATTGTACACAAAAATGTGGTCTTAAAGTCTCCAAATCATAGGAACTTCATAAATCAATCACTTACACAAAGAAATTCCATTTACTTTCTTAAAGTACAATTAATATATCGTATTTGTAAGGACCATCAGAAGGTGGATAGAGACCAACGCTTAGCTGTATCCAGTGGTGTTCCTAGCCTGGATGGCACCCGGGGCGGGTCGCCGATGCGCCCCCCCCCCCAGGTGCAGCGTCCCCCCCTGGTGAAATGACACCCCCCGGGTGCACGCCGCTGGGGGGGGGTGCCGCGGCGCGCGCCTGTCGGCTCCAAAAAGTTTGCTAACTTCGCTCGTTCGCTGCAGCTCCCTCTGCCCCGGAACAGGTTACTTCCTGTTCCGGGGCAGAGGGAGCTGCAGCGAATGAGCGAAGATAGTGAACTTGGAGCCAGGCGCGCGCCGTGGCACCCCCCAGCGGCGTGCACCCGGGGTGGACCCCCCCCACTGCACCCCCCCTTGGTACGCCACTGGCTGTATCCAGAATCCCTCGTCTTACACCTATTTTCTTCATGTCTATTTTTTGCCTTATATATAAAATTATCCATTAGAAATATTCTCTTAGTATATAGTTTTTCAAATCATGTCTGTTGTTCAAAATTTCACTTATCTTAGAAAGCTTCTCTTCAATAGTCTCTATATACAATTTCACAGCAGCCCAGTCTGTTTGCAGTAACCTGATCGGGATCCTGGATTGGCGCCCTAAAACCGGCACCCAATTTTGAACGTGAGGCATGATTTGAAAAACTGTATGCTAAGAGAATATTTCTAGTGGATAATTTGATATATAATGCAAAAAATGGACTGATGAAGAAAATAGGTGTAAGACGAGGGATTCTGGATACAGCTAAGCGATGGTCTCTATCCACCTTCTGATGGTCCTTACAAATACGATATATTAATTGTACTTTAAGAGAATGAAAGGAACTTTTTTTGTGTTAAGTACTCTCAGATTGAGCATATGTACACATACCTCTTGGCTTGCATCTGGAATTTTATGAGTCATTTTCCACATGTAAAACGTACTTTACACACTGAAAATACTGAATAAAACCCACCCATTTTCTGCTCACTCCCTTTTGAATGAAGCTGCTTATAAAGGAACGGCCTCCCATCCACCAGAAAGGCAACTCAGCATTCCACAGTTGTAAAGAATCGTTCTCTGCTCAATCTTTCCTGTGGTAACATGTACTGATGACTTCACATAGCAAAATATTGAGCAACCTGGTACAAGAAGGATAGGATGATATGGTAATGCAGAGCCACTTAGGGGGCTACACACTGCTGGGGGAATCTGCAGAAAAGAAATGTAAAATTCTGCACACGATAGTTTTACACTTCTGCATGTTTATTTGTAATTGTTTTGTCTTGAATTCCCCCATCAGAAGCTTGGATCCTCCCCATACTAGGCCTTACTCCCCCTCCCCAACTTTCTTTCTCCTTAGGCTCAACCCTCCCCAGCTCTCTCTATCCCCTACTTGGCTTGAACCCCTTCCTCTGCACGATCTCCCTTCCTCTCAACAGGTCCAGCCCTCAGCTTTCTCTTTCTGCTCCCTCATTCTTTCCCTCCCTTAGCCCCTCCACCTGTTCTCTCTTCCTACTTGCCAGCAAGAGCCGTAGCTTTCTCCCTGCCCTCCCCAGTTGTTTCTCCCCAGCAAGACCCCTAACCCTTCCCAGTTCTCTTTCTCTAACCCTTAAAATGCTCCCCAGTACTCTCTAGCTAAGATCTCTTTCCCTCCCTCTGCTCCATTCCCCTTCCAGTACTACTCCTTCCCTCCCCAGGAAAACCCCTCCAGGTTGCTCTCTTCCTCTCTAGTGCAAATTGCTCAGCATGCTTTCTCCCCAATCCCCCCCCCCACAAGAAAAAAATGTCAGCATGCTCTCTCCGTACCCAGGTTCAGCCCCCCCAGCTTGCTTTGTCCCCTTCCCCCCAGGCACCCCCTTCAGCTTGTTCTGTCCCTCATTCCAACACTGCAAACCCTCTTGGGATGCTTACTGCTCCCTCCTTTCCCCCCACTTGCAAAACTCTTAGTATGCTTCCCCTCCCCACCCGTAATCCCCATGCACGAAAACTCATTTCGGCGTGGTGTCTCCTCCCCAGGAATATCCCCATCCAGCCTGCTCTTCTCCACTCCATTCAGGCACCCTCTCCAGTTTTCTTCGCATCCTCTCCCCAGCACAGTCCCTTAGCATGCTCTGTTTTCTCCTTCTAAAAAACCCCTCAGCTGCTCTCTTCCTCTCTCTCCTGCTTTCCCCTTACCCGGCAGGAAAAAAAAATACTGTACCCCTGCAGCAATCCCTGCTGTTCCCTGCCCCACAGAGATAGCTATGCATAGCAAAGGGGAGGAGGAGGGGGGCTGCTTGTCAGGCTGTGTCCACCTCCTCTTCTGCCCTGGGTTAGACTGCTAATTTAAATCACAGGGGGACAATGTATATCCACGTGGCAGGGGCGAAGCCAGATACCCAATTTTGGGTGGGCCTGGGCCCAAGATGGGTGGGCAGAAAAACTCTGCCTTGACCCACAAGTGATTTGGTCTCTCCCTCTCTCGCCTGCATGCCATGTGGTCTCTCAAACATCCCCCCTCCCCCGAATACCTTTTAAATAGCAGATTTTCACAGGCAGTGAGCAGCAACTAATACACACTGCTCATGTTGGCTCCACAGCCTTCCCTCTGATGCAACATCCTGTTTCCAGATAGGCGGGAATACATCAGAGGGAAGGATGTGGGGCCAGTGAAACCAGTATGTATCAGTCGCTGCTCGCTGCAGGCGAAGATCCGCTATTTACATGGTATGCAGGAGGGACGGTTGTTGGGAGTTTTTAGCTGGTGGGGTTTGGGGATCTCTGCCAGCCACATCATAGGTGTGCTGCTACTGGGTGGGCCTGAGCCCAAAGTGGGTGGGCCTGTGCCCATCCGGGCCCACCCTTGGCTACGCCACTGCCACGTGGGTCAAATTAACACTCTGACATGGGTGGCAGAGGAGCTGCCCACTGAGTAGCCGCTTCCCCCCTCCTCCTCCTCCTTGCCACGCATTGCTGCCTGTGTGGTGCATGTGCCTGAGAGGGTAGAAAGAGAGTATGATGGTTTTTTTCTGGCTGGGGGGGGGGGGGGGGATGAGGAGGAAAGAGAGCAGGCGGAGGAGGGGGGCAGTTCAGGCATGGGGAAGGGAAGAGCAGAGGAATGATTTTTGCCCAGCTGCCTATGCTACTAACCTTTTTTCTGGGAGAAATTCTATATTGTACAGTTGAACAGAATTCCATCAGGAGTAAATTTTATAACAAGGCATCTATAACAAATATGAAACATGTATTAAGTGTGTTCCTTTATAAACTGGACTCCTAGAACAATCCCCATTACTGCACAAGAGCTTGCAAATAGTTACACGTGCTCCTGCCTGTACTTTCTGTGTGTTTCACAAAGTATTCATGTGCATTGTCGCTGGGTCCCAGGTGCATCCAGCCATTGCCCCTAGAAATGCCTGTGCATGGACCATGCATAAGTACGTGTCAGCCTATGCATTTATACAGACCAGGCATTTGTTACATCTTAAGCATGCTTTACATGTGTGAAATGTTTTGTAAAATTACCCTCATTCAGAGGAATTTGATATATGCTCCCGGATTCTATGCAGTGCACCTAAAGATCGGCGCTGAAATTGGCACGGATTCTATAACAGTACGCATGATTTAACAAGCTAATGAGTGCTGATAACATAACTTAACAAGGAATAATGGGCCCTAATTGGCAACTGATTAGAATTTAGGCGCACAACTCGCTAAGCGTATTGTGTAACGAAGTGCGCTGAACTTCTAACGTGTGCAGGCAAAAAGGGGGCGTGGTTATGGGTGGGGAAATGGGCATTTCGTGGGCGTTCCAAAATTTAGGCGCCTAGTTATAGAATATGGCTTAGTGCGCCTAAATCTACGTGCAGGGATTTACACCAAGGTTTCGTTGGTGTAAATGGATGCGCGTAGATTTAGGCGCTGAAATATGAACTAAGCATATTCTATAATCGACGCTTAAATCTCGGCACCAATTATAGAATACGCTTAAATCAGTGCCGATTTTTTTAGGCGCCATATATAGAATCTCCTCCATGGTCTCTACGTAGTAACATAGTGGATGACGGCAGAGAAAGACCTGCACGGTCCATCCAGTCTGCCCAACAAGATAAACTCATATGTGCTACTTTTTGTGTATACCTTACCTTGATTAGTATCTGCCATTTTCACGGCACAGACCGTAGAAGTCTGCCCAGCACCAGCCCCGCCTCCCAACCACTAACCCCGCCTCCCACCACCGGCTCTGCCACCCAATCTCCGCTGAGCTCCTGAGGATCCATTCCTTCTGAACAGGATTCCTTTTTGTTTATCCCACACATGTTTGAATTCCGTTACCGTTTTCATCTCCGCCACCTCCCGCGGGAGGGCATTCCAAGCATCCACCAAGCTACTTCTGTGCCCAATTTTTGGTGCAGGAAAGTGTTGTAATGGATGCAAGGCAGGGCAGAAGTGGCAGATCTGCACAAAAACGCTCATGCCTGTTTCTACGCGGTTCTGCAAAGGGGGCGTAACAGGGGGACATGGGCGGATCAGGGGCGTTCCCTTAAGATGTGCGCAGTGTTATAGAATCGTCCAGATCTACGCCCAACTTGCAATGTCAAGATTTACACCAGGTTTCACTTGCCGTAAATACTCGCGTCCAAAGTTGAGCACGGATCCTGGCACTACGCACTGTCCTGTAAAGTGTGCCCATCCCGGGACACCGTTTAAAGAATACTGTTCTGCGCCAATTTATCGGCGACAAATGTTGAGCGCCATTTGCTGAATCCAGCCCATTGTCCTTATATAATCCAGTTAGGATGGACGTGAGCAGTGGACGAAACTAATTAAATAAATAAATGCTATTCTACACCTGTACTTTTTACGTTGACAACATTTCTTCCTCTCTCTATGACCCGGTAACACATCAGCAGCATGAAAGTGTGCATTTTGCAAGGAAACAATCATTAAGGTGACCCTTGTGCTTATTCATTTGGCTATCAAAGCAAAGGCATCGCATGCATTTGCCCAAGGCTTCAGCATCTCCCCCATAAGCCCTGGTCCACTTTCTCTACCTCATCCAGACACAGTAATCCCAAGCGACCGAATGACTCCCCCGTGGACGTCGCCTATCTACACCAGTAAGTATCTTCTTTTTAATCACCATTATGCATATTTAGCGTCAAAAATCATGGTAACGGTTTGTGTATAGTTGATCTGTCCTAGCTTTCAAAGAGTTGATGAATGTGTCGCTGGAAGCTTGTACGTCACTTACTACATTTCTTTTTTATTCCTTGTTTTCAAACAGACAGAGAGGTGAAGTCTCCGCTGAGTTGCTCTTAGGTAGAGGCTCCTGCCTCTCTCGTATGCACCAGTAAGATCCCAGTGTGGCTGCTGGGGGAGGGGAGATACTGGGTCCAGGACAGATGCGAGTGGCATGTACCTTCTCTTGCAGTTTTTCTTGAGTGTCTGTGTTTGTGTGGATTTTTCTTGATTTTCCTCCTGCAGAACTTGTCTGAGATGAGGGTGTGATGGAATGAGTTGATCAGATGGTTTTCTCAGTCTGTGCTATTTTTTTTCTGACAAGAAGTATAATTGTCCTTTGTTGTGCTGTCAGTGCTGTGGTCACAAAGTCTCGTTTTGCACTTGAGTCTTTTGTAATCACGGCTTTTCACATCTCTCACCTCTCGCTTCTTTTCCTGCACTGTCTGCAGTGGTTGTATGAAAGGTAGCTGTCTCTTTGCCCTTTACATCAGAGCTCGGACTTTGAAGTTACTGTGCTCGAATGTTGAGTACGCAGCAGTGCTGTCAGATTCTCATGTTCTCACAGAGCCTTCGACATGATGTTCTCTGTCTCTTGCTGTGCTTCATGCAGGGCCAGCTGAAGAGTGTGGTGGCCTGAGCCAACTTGTGCATTGGCAACCCCCCCCCCCCCCCACACCCGTAATCTGATATCTCTCCCTCCACTCCCCCTCCCACCTGTGATCCAGTATCTCCACCTCCTTATCAAGTTCCCCCCCCCCCCTAAGTTCAGATGAAGCACTGGTTGAAGGCGCTGGTGATAAATGGTGTCAAAATCCTATCCCCGTAGGAGTTTGAAGGTAGGCCGGACTGGGATTTTGCCTCATAGGTTGAGCCGGCCCTGCTCACATCTGTTTATTGTTTTTTTTTGTTGGAATGTATTTTTTTCCCCTGTTCTTACCTGTAAATGATGTCCTTGTGCTCAGGAGAGATGAAGCGAGAGTGGAGCAGAAGGTCCACCACCAGGAACGGATGGACAGGTGACTCGATGGACCAAGCCTACTTGTCAGAATGAGTGAAATAGAAAAAATAAACACTTTGTTACTTATCCTTGTGTTGGGTGTTTTTTGTTTAGTTCCACTTAGTTTGTTCCGGTGTGTTGTGTAAATGGATCCATGGGTGATGTAGTGTGATAGATGATAAGGGGCATTTCTACAGCTGGGCACCTCTGCTTAGATGCCCCAATGCCATCCAGTGAGAGCCTATTGTGTAACGGCACCTGGACATCAAGGGTTCCCTTTAACGAATACTAGTGTAAGCAGGTATCAGTGTGTGTAACATTTCTGTGCCCACAGTTATATCAGTCATAAACCTGGAATAAGTGTGGCAGGGACAAATTCTGTAAGCTCTTCCCTGAATTCTATATAGGTCATCCAAAGTTGGGTGCGGATCCCAGATCCCAGAACCAATACATAAACTAGTCGGTCTATCAAGTGCAATCAATCAGTTACTGGTGTTAACAAGCACTTAATTGGCAGTATATAAAACATGACAGCAGATAAGAGCCAATGGCCCATCCAGTCTGCTCATCCACAGCAACCACTATCTCTTCCTTTCGATAAAAGCCAATGGCCCATCCAGTCTGCCCATCGACTGCAACCACTATCTCTTCCTTTCGATAAAAGCCAATGGCCCTTCCAGTCTGCCCATCGACTGCAACCACTATCTCTTCCTTTCAACAAGGGCCAATGGCCCATCCAGTCTGCCCATCCACAGCAACCACTATCTCTTCCTTTCGATAAGAGCCAATGGCCCATCTAGTCTGCCCATCCACAGCAACCACTATCTCTTCCTTTCGATAAGAGCCAATGGCCCATCCAGTCTGCCCATCCACAGCAACCACTATCTCTTCCTTTCGACAAGGGCCAATGGCCCATCCAGTCTGCCCATCCACAGCAACCACTATCTCTTCCTTTCGATAAGAGCCAATGGCCCATCTAGTCTACCCATCCACAGCAACCACTATCTCTTCCTTTCGATAAGAGCCAATGGCCCATCCAGTCTGCCCATCTACTGCAACCACTATTTCTTCCTTTCGACAAGGGCCAATGGCCCATCCAGTCTGCCCATCCACAGCAACCACTACCTTTCGATAAGAGCCAATGGCCCATCTAGTCTACCCATCCACAGCAACCACTATCTCTTCCTTTCGGTAAGAGCCAATGGCCCATCCAGTCTGCCCATCCACTGCAACCACTATCTCTTCCTTTCAACAAGGGCCAATGGCCCATCCAGTCTGCCCATCCACAGCAACCACTATCTCTTCTTTTCGATAAGAGCCAATGGCCCATCCAGTCTGCCCATCCACAGCAACCACTATCTCTTCCTTTCGACAAGGGCCAATGGCCCATCCAGTCTGCCCATCCACAGCAACCACTATCTCTTTCTTTCGATAAGAGCCAATGGCCCATCTAGTCTGCCCATCCACAGCAACCACTATCTCTTCCTTTCGATAAAAGCCAATGGCCCATCCAGACTGCCCATCCACTGCAACCACTATCTCTTCCTTTCGACAAGGGCCAATGGCCCATCCAGTCTGCCCATCCACAGCAACCACTATCTCTTCCTTTCGATAAGAGCCAATGGCCCATCCAGTCTGCCCATCCACAGCAACCACTATCTCTTCCTTTCGACAAGGGCCAATGGCCCATCCAGTCTGCCCATCCACAGCAACCACTATCTCTTTCTTTCGATAAGAGCCAATGGCCCATCTAGTCTGCCCATCCACAGCAACCACTATCTCTTCCTTTCGATAAAAGCCAATGGCCCATCCAGACTGCCCATCCACTGCAACCACTATCTCTTCCTTTCAACAAGGGCCAATGGCCCATCCAGTCTGCCCATCCACAGCAACCACTATCTCTTCCTTTCAACAAGGGCCAATGGCCCATCCAGTCTGCCCATCCACAGCAACCACTATCTCTTCCTTTCGATAAGAGCCAATGGCCCATCCAGTCTGCCCATCCACAGCAACCACTATCTCTTCCTTTCAACAAGGGCCAATGGCCCATCCAGTCTGCCCATCCACAGCAACTCCTATCTTTTCCTTTCCCTAAGATATCCCACGTGCCTGTCCCACGCGTTCTTAAATTCAGACACAGTCCTCGTCTACACCACCTCCACCGGGAGGCGATTCCACGCATCCACCAACCTTTCCATGAAAAAGTATTTCCTTAGATTACTCCTGATCCTACAACCTCTTAACTTCATCCTCTTCCTGCTCATTCCAGAGTTTTCCTTCATTTGAAAGAGGCTCATCTCCTGTACATTAATGCCACAGAGCTATTTCAGCATCTCTTTCACATCTCCTCTCTCCTGTCTTTCTTCCAAAGTTATATATATATATTTAGAGCTGTAAGTCTGTCCCCATATGCTTTATGACAGAGACCACCAATTTTGTAGCCTCTCTTTGCACTGACTTCATCCTGTTTATATCTTTTTGTAGGTGTGGACTCCAGAATTGCAAACAGTACTCTAAATGGAGCCTCACCAGAAACTTATACAAGGGCACTATCACCTCTTTTTTCCCCTGCTGGTTATTCCTCTCCCTTTGCACCCAAGCATCCTTCTGGCTTTGAGGGTCATCTTGAGATCATCCGACACAATCACCTCCAAGTCCCCACACTTCTTTTGTACACAGAAGTGCTCCATCCCCTATACTATACTGTTCCCTTGGAGTTTTGCAACCTAAATGTATGACCTTTGCATTTTGTAGCATTAAATCTGAGTTGCCAATTTCTGGACCATTGTTCAAGCTTTTTGCCAAATTACTCCGCATGCTATCCACAACCTCTGGGGCGTCCAGCCTATTACAGAATTTTGTATCATCCGTAAAGAGACAAATCTTACCAGACAGTCCCTCCGCAATATTATTCATAAAGATGTTAAAAGAGCTGGCCGAAGGACCGATCCCTGCGGTACACCACTAATAACATCCTTTTCTTTGGAGCAAGCTCCAGTGGTGTTCCTTGGTCGGCTGCCACCTGGGGCGGATCACCACTGCGCACCCCCCCCCCCCATGTTCAGCATCGTCCACACCCCCTGCTCATCACCTTCTATCCCCGTCTCCCCCGGGTGCCTTGTTGTTACCTCCTGGGGTGTTGGGAGCAGCTGCGTGGCTGTCAGCTCCCCCGGTTCCCTGCTCCCTCTGTCCTGGAACAGGAAGTAACATCAGAAGGAGCAGGAAACTGGCGGCTGTTCCCTGCACCCCTCCTGCAGAGTGCACCTGGGGCAGACTGCCCCCATCGCCCTGCCCTCGGTACGTCGCTGGCAAGCTCCATTGACTACTACCCTCTGTCTCCTTCCATTTAACTAGTTTTTAACCCAGTCAGTTGCTTTAGTGCCCATACCAAAGGCGATCAGTTTATTTTTCAGTGGCCTGTGTGGGATCGTATCAACGGATTTGCTAATATCCAAGTACACCACATCTAGCGCCCCTTCCATAGCCAACTGTTTGGTCACCCAGTCAAAGACATCAATCAGATTTGTCCGACAAGACCTGCCTCTAGTGATGCTCAGATCTATCCTATGCCCTATTCTGTAACATGCACGCCTACATTTCATAGCGTGCAACTCCAAAGTGGTGTGACCTGGGGAGGGGCATAGGCAGGTCAGGGGTGTTCCCAGAAATTAGGTGAGATGTTGTAGAATACCTGCATTTGCGTGCCTACCTGCCATGAGCTGGATGTCGGCCTTTACACCAACTTATGGCAGGCGTAAGTGCTTGTCCCCACAGTTAGGCACCAGAAGCGTGCCAAGTTAGTATTCTGTAAAAGGCGCTCTGTGTAGAGTGCCGCTATCGTAGCACAGATCATAATGGCAGCTATCATTAGGTGTCATTTACTGAATCTGGACTGGGGGATCCCCACCCATGTGAATGCCCCCCTTGCAGATACAAATTATAAGTTAAGTGGGTATTTGCAGAATAGCACTTAGGTACCCTGCTGGAACTTTTCTGGGTAATTTTACATTTGCGCACATAAGCTCTAGTATTCTAGACATTTATGACTGGATTCTCTAATTGAGCACGCAGGATTGGAATACACTACCGCGTAACCTAAGAGTGATTAACGATCAAGCTTCCTTCCGTAAACTACTGAAGACTCACCTGTTTGAACAAACTTACGGAAAGAGCCAAAACACATAGAGACCACACTCACTGTTCACCAATACAATGCACATCCACTTCTTATCCCTCATCCCGTTATCCAGTCAATCATACATTTATCCACGGAACTATGTACACCATATGTCTTTGTGTCTAACACTGCCCTTTTAGCTTCCCATTGTCTCCTTCCAATGTTTCTATGTTGATGTCCCATTGTCATATTCCTAATTGATATTCGAATGTCTCGCACAACTCTGCACAATGTAATCCATAACCAAGTTGTAACAAATGTATTTCTATTATTCATATCCTATTGTAAGCCACACTGAGCCCGCAAAAGGGTGGGAAAATGTGGGATACAAATGCAATAAATAAATAAATTGTCACACAAATTTCTGCATGCAAAATTACGCACTATGCTGCAACGCATGTGTAACTAAACTGGCTAATGAGCCACTTAGTGCCAATACTTGGGTGCTAACAATCAATTATTGGCATTAATTGGCAACAGTTTGGATTGTGCACACATCTTGCTAGTGCGCAACGCAAAAGAGGGATGGCCATGGGCGAGTCAGGGGTATTTACCAAAGAGGTGAATAGTGGGGATCCATGTGTAACTTATGTGCTGGGATTTACAGCTGGTTTTAGTTGGCGAAACTTCTCGTGTCCAAAGTTGAGCACGAATCCCAGTGCTACACACCGTTCTATAAAGGGCACTGATCCCAGAACACCTGTTATAGAATAACCTTCAGGGATGATTGTTTTCAGTTCTAAATTTTGAGTGCCACTTAATGGGAACATAAGAATAGCCATACTGCATCAGACCAATGGTCCATCAAGCCCAGTATCCTGCTTCCAACAGTGGACAATCCAGGTCACAAGTACCTGGCAGAAACACAATTACTAGCAATATTCCAGAACCCCAAAGAGTAACAAGATTCTGGAATCCCAAAGATTAGAACGCTAACAACGGTTACCACATTCTCCGGTAATGAGTTCCAGAACTTTGCTATTCGTTAAGTGAAAAAAAAATATTTCCTTCTTTTTGAAGTATTTCCATGTAACTTCATTGAGTGTCCCCTAGTCTTTGTACTTTTCGAAAGAGAAAAAAATTGATTTGCTTCTACTTGTTCTACACCACTCAGGATTTTGTAGACCTTAATCATATCCCCTCTCAGCCTTCTCTTTCCAAGCTGAAGAGCCCAAACCTCTTTAGCCTTTCCTCGTACGAGAGGAGTTCCATTCCCTTTATCATTTTGGTGGCTCTTCTTTGAACCTTTTCTAATTCCTCTTTATCTTTTTTGAGATACGGCGACCAGAACTGAACGTAATACTCATGGTGTGGTCGCACCATAGAGTGATACAGAGACATTATAGTATTCTTAGTCTTATTTACCATCCCTTGACTAATAAAATTTTCTCGTTAGGCATGTAAGGAGTGAGTAAATTTGGGCATCTAGATTATAGCATTGCTCACATGACGTTCAAGAAGGTTGGGAGAGAAGTAGAGTTGAATGCAGAACTTTGTCGATTTTGGAGTGTATGTTATAGAAATGCCAATGATCACAAGTGCAATATGTGCATGGGAAAACCTTTTGTGGTTTGTTATGTTGTTGCAGAAGAGTGATTCATTGGATTGGAGAAGGGGAGGGTATGGCTCTGTTCACAAAAGTGGGAACAAGCCGGTAAGCTAGACCTCAATGGTGGAAAAATGAATTAAGTCTATACTGAAGGAAACGATAGTGAATCATACCCCACGCAGTGGGTCAGAGAATGCAGGGCTCTGTAGTTTTAAAAGAAGCAAACTGGCCAATGAAATCTGACTTTTTTTTTTTTTTTTCATTGGCTGACATTGGTTTCCAAACTTGTCCTGGGAGTCAGGATGTCTAATATGAATATTCATAAGATATGCATGCGATCGAGGCAAATCTATCTCATGAGCCATATTAGCCAAAGTACGGTGTGAAGCCATGTAGAATTTGCTTCATTTTGGTGACCCATTTTAAATTACCCCAGATGCAGGCTTGTTGCCAAAACGCCTTATTCCACCCTGTTGGCGTCAACACCATTTTCCATCATGTTGGCGTTGGGTATCTCATTGTGATGTCAGTGCTGAGCACTCTGAGTGCAGATAAGTGACTTGGCCAAGATCTCAAAGAGCAGCAGTAGGATTTGAGCTGGACTCCCCTGGTTGTCAGCCTGGTGCTCTAACCACCAGGCTACTCCTCTCCAGGCTTTTGCAAACTGGTGTTGTGTAAAGAGTGGCCCATCCCCACCAGTTAAAATCCCCTCCGTGGATCAAGGTGTAATTGACAAGAATGTGATAATTGTTATGTCACTTGAATTCAATCAATGAACTAGTTCAGAGGGTGGCTTGTTTTGGTTGAGTGGGGGGGGGGGGGGGGCAGGGGGTTCATATGGGAGTGGTTCCTGGTTGGATTGACAGCACTTTTCCATACCCAGATGTGTGGGTTATTTTTTTTTTTCCTTTGGTAATTCTGCTTCAGAGTTTTAAACGGGGAATGTTGTATTTGCCAATCTTGGGCATAGCTTTAGCATGCAACACAATGATTATAGACTTGTGAAGGGTTTTAATAGGGGAAGGACTAATTCAACAAGATCTACTGAAATAAATTTAACAGAAACAGTCTGTGACATCTGGAGAACGGTCTGCTCATAACAATAAACTTTAAAATTCTGCTAATGTCTTGAAGTCTAGTTTGTACATCAGGATCATAGCATCAGCCCAGCTGGCATTCTTATCTCTTAAAGATGAAATATGAATAATTAGATGCATCAGAATTTTACAATTTTAAACAAACTTCTCTTGTAATTCTTTTTTTTTTTTTTTTTTAATAAATTGTCTTTCTACAAAGGGTGAGCCTAGAATTTCCATTTATCATTCAGCATGAATCAGCTGCATATTAATATAATATAAACCCAGAAGACATTATTCCCAAGGTTCTATATAGCGTGACTTAAGTTGCGTGGGCAAATCCAATCACATTCTGGATTTGCGCACCCCTTAATTAATTAAAGCCAATCAGCACTGATAATTGCCAATTAACAAGCAATTATTGACAATGGCATTAATTAGAATTTATGCAGACAACTGTGTGCGCGTATTCTGTAATGTGATATGCGTAAATTCTAAGTCGCGGGTTCTGAGCATTTCTAAAAACTATTCGTGTGGTTATAGAACACACCCGGTCTGCGCCTAATTTAAGCATCGGGATTTACACCCAAGTTTTACTTGGCATAACTGATCATGACTAAATTTAGTCGCATAGACGGGCGCTCGGCGTATTCTATAATCCATGCTGAAATTTAGGCGTATTCTATAAAGTACGCCTAGATTTAATCATACTTAATAGAATACCCCTAGGCGTATTTTTTTTCCTTGGGTGTTTTTCCGGTGTCATACATGGAATCTAGCCATGTATGTTCCTTGAATGATTACAACATGAAATTGGTAATGAATAGACCAGGGTTCCCAAACGTTTTCAGTTCTCGGCACCCCCCCCCCCCCCGCCCACAAGGGTCTCCGCACCTCCCCGGCCACATGGGTCTCCCTTTCCCTTCAGCCTCCTCCTCTCACACCAGCACACCTTCCCCAAATCCAGCATCGTTCCTACCTTCCTTCCTACAGGTCCAGGATCGCTGCCGCATTCTTCTCCTTCCCCCGCCACCGCTGCAGTGCTTGCAGCTTACATTTTCAGGCTGTCCGTGATTCGCACAGGCACTCCGGTGCCTTCCCAGTCTGCCATGTCTGGCCCTCTCTGATGCAACTTCTTGTTGCGAGGGCCAGATGTGGCAGAGGGAAGTCCCCGCACTGCCTGTATGAATCGCTGACGCACGAAAATGTTAGCTGCAAGCACTGCAGCGGTGGCGGGGGAAGAAGCAGGCAGCAGAAGATGCCAGACTTGAGGGAGGAGAAAGTAGGGAGCAATGCACCTCCGGCACCCCTGAGAGTTCACCGCAGTGAATCGCTGGAAGAAACAGAAAACAGAATGAAAGGAAAATAAGTTGATATCTTTTTTTATTGGATTAACTTAATACATTGTTTGACAGTCTTTCGAAGGTAGAACCTTCTTCCTTTTCATACTGTCTTTTACCATTGAAAGCTGTAGGGGTCCTTTTACTAGGTCTATAATGGACTGTGCGGCATTTAGGGCCAGATTCTATATAAGGATCTTAAAAAATACATGCGGTAAACATTTCCGCCTAAGCCTATTCTATAAGCAGCGCCTAGATTTAGGCGCATTATACAGAATACGCTTAGTTGATATCCCAGCGCCAAAAAAATGTGGCGTAAATCCCTGTGCCTAGATTTATTCATACTGGGCCATATTCTGTACGTGTGTAAATTTGGGAACGCTCATGGATTGCCCATTTCCCCGTCTATAGCCTTGCCCTTTTTGAACTGCACGCATTAGAATTTAGGCTCGGTTTATTACAGAATACGCTTAGCGAGTTGTGCGCGTAAATTCTAATTATTGCCAATTGGTGCTCATTATTGCTTGTTAAGGTGCTGTTATCAATGCTGATTAGCTTGTTAAGCCAATTAAGTTATGCGTGTTGTTATAGAACACGCCTGGATTTTGATGCGGATCTCTAGGCACGCTATATACTGTAACCGGCTAAGTCGAGGACTTAGCTGGTTATCTTGAAACCGGCCAAAGATATTCTGTGGTTTCACACGGCCAAATATGACAACTAAAGTCGCTTTAAAAATCGGTGGATAGCCGGTTATATCACCCGATATAGCCGGCTATTTGCTAGCTGCTAACCGGGGATATTCATAGGGGGATAGCCGGTTATCCCCCGTTTAATATCGTCGGATAGCTGGTTAAGCGTTATTTAACCAGTCAGCAGCCATTCTGGCCAGTTAAATAGCGTTGATTATTGGAGGGAAGTATAACTGGAATACCTTTCCCATGATTGTATGATGCTCAAGTAAATTGATTGGAAAAGACCTTTGGGAAAACATACAGTGGGGGAGATGGGGAGCTGGTGTTGGGCTAAGTGTGGAGATCTATGTGTCCATCTACCCAAAGTTGTAGAGAACCAGAAGGGGAAAATTTCAGCTAAGCAGACTGGATGGTCCAATTGGTCTTTATTTACCGTCAACTACTGTGTAGGTTGCTAATGGAATGAAGTGCTTGCAAAAGTCTCATTTAGTACTCGTCTGTCTATATACACTGTCCTTTCCATGCTGAGGTTACTTGTACCTTAGGTGTAGCTTAGGGTGGGCATAGAGGGGTGATACCCCCTCGTCAATATTGTAGGTGCTCCCACTGCAATATGACTTCCTCACCCCCAAAATAAGTGGGCAAACTACAGTCATGATTTGTATTAGCAAGTTGGCTAAGGAAAATATATAGTTTCTTTCACAGTTGATGGCCGATCCATCGTTGGTATACACAGGTCTCTGTGAAATGTTCTGAAATGCTTGGCTTGGCTGCAGAGATTGAGAAGCACACAAAAAATAATTGATTTTTGTTTAGATTAACAGACCCCTGACCATGAAGAAGGAAGGCATCCAGACCAGAAACCGGAAAATGTCTAGCAAATCCAAAAAGTGCAAACGGATCCACGAGAGCCCGGACGATTTCCCCAAGAGCAGCTCCTTCAGCCCCGCAGCCCTCTCCAGGCATATGACCTCTCTCAGTCACATTTCACCTTTCAGCCACTCCGGCCACATGCTGACCACACCAACACCGATGCATCCACCATCCAGTCTTTCATTTGGACCTCATCATCCATCCAGCATGGTCACTGCTATGGGTTAGACTTCCCAGTAAATGCTTCGCAGGTCTCAAAATGAGATATTTTTTTTATACTTGCATTTTTGCAGGAGAGATATCATAAAGTCTAAAAAAAAAAAATTGAAATAATGTTCATCACAGGCTTGAAGCAAAGAGACATTTCTGCCGCTTTCCCCAAGGAGCTCACTGTGGCATCAACATACTCAGACACTGAATCTGGATCCCATTTGTGAATAAGCCATTCAGACTCTCATTCCCTATTTAACAGGGGTCTCTAGTGCTGTGGGGAAAAAAACGCTGAACGCTGCATATAATTATTATGTAAGAAATCCTGTACATTTGAAGAATACTGTATTGCCTCTGAGCTTTGTAAAAATGGACGTGAAGGACTGTAAAGAAATTTAACAGACATGGGGAGAAAACGAGGCCTGGGAAGATGTAGGGGCTTCCAGTGTCTGAACGGACGAAATCCCAGTTCTCTTTCCTTTGCTGGCAGAAGTTGCTTGAAGCATTGAAAGTTGTAGACGGGTCATTCAACTACTAGACTGCAGGCCTCTGCCTGCGTAGGAAGTCCTGTCAGTCCCAGGCAACCAGAGTTAACTTTCAGATAGCCACTTTCCAGGCCCAAATGCATTGTGAACAAGTTCCTGTAATTGTTGTTTGTATGTATAATTCAAAACTCCAAGAATGAGGAAGATGTACATTTATCCCATCATGGTTGTATAAATTTATTTACAGCTAGTGAAAAGAACTGCTTTTTTTTGTTTAATATTTTTTTCCCTTTTCTTCGAGAATAAACTAGATTAAATCCTGTTGACCTAAGGTTGGTTTTGCTTTAGAGAGTTTGTTTCTCTTCGGTTCCACTAGTAACTGCGAGTATAAATACCAGGATTGAGAATAAAGAAAATGCAAAGTTCAATGCCAGCTAGTGAAGTTTGATCCTTATTGACAGAAATCCAGGGTTAGAGAAACATTGGTTAGATTTTTCTTTAGATAATTCTGTTGGCAGCCCAAACACACAACACTAATTCACTCCTCCAGCGTCATCCTGGTTCAAATTTCCTTTCCTCGGATGGGGGCCCTTTTACAAAGCCGAATAAGCATCTGTGCACGCCCAGTGCGCGGCAAAATGGAGTTACTGCCCGGTTACTGCGTGGCTCTTGCAGTCATTTTATTTTTGGCGCACGCCCAATACACGTGTCCGAAAAATAATTTCGGCAACAGCATCATTTTGAGGCAAGTGGGGTGGAGAGAGGAACAAACCGGAGGGGGCCCGGGGGAGGAACAAATTCCATGCCCGCCCACCTTGGGCTCATGCCCACCCAAAATTGGCCAGCTGGCTACGCCCCTGCTTTGCACTAACATTGGCAAATCACGTTCGACTTCCCTCTTTCCTAAGTGGGAACCTTTTCAGGACCCCCTGCAGTTCTTCTAAGGCCTTCACATGGATGCCTGACATACTGACAAATGTCATTCTTATATATGTAACGGAAGTGCGTCGACATTGCCATGAAAAAGCCCATGAGATGTGTACAAACAAATTATACCTGTTTTGTAAAACATTGTGACTTCTTTTCTGTTTAACTTTGCTGCCTCGGAGTGTAAATACGACATACAGTGCAAACATAAATTAATCATGTCTCTGCTTAGTAAATATTTTAAACAAACACTTAAAACACAGAAGAGGCAATAACAGCACGATCTCAACGATTCATAATTAATCTTTTAAGAAATGTAAAGATGTCAATTAGTTTGATGCATCAAGTGCTATAAGAGCTGTGGTATGAGAAAGGGTTGAAAGCATAGCCATACATGTCTGGCAGTACCTGGCAGAAAAAGAAAAGCTGGGTTGGAGAAAAGATGCAAAAAGCTTTGGATACTGAGTACGTTTCAATAAGAGTGCACCCTCTTTGCAGAAAGTGATCACTTTTCAATAAGAGTGCACCCTCTTTGCACAAAGTGCTCACTTTTTAATAAGAGTGCACCCTCTTTGCACAAAGTGATCGCTTTTCAATGAGTGCACCTTCTTTGCACAAAGTGATCACTTTTCAATAAGAGTGCACCCTCTTTGCACAAAGTGCTCACTTTTTAATAAGAGTGCACCCTCTGCACAAAGTGATTGCTTTTCAATGAGTGCACCCTCTTTGCACAAAGTGCTCACTTTTTAATAAGAGTGCACCCTCTGCACAAAGTGATTGCTTTTCAATGAGTGCACCCTCTTTGCACAAAGTGCTCACTTTTTAGTAAGAGTGCACCTTCTTTGCACAAAGTGCTCACTTTTTAATAAGAGTGTACCCTCTTTGCACAAAGTGATCGCTTTTCAATGATTGCACCTTCTTTGCACAAAGTGATCACTTTTCAATGAGTGCACCCTCTTTGCACAAAGTGCTCACTTTTTAATAAGAGTGCACCTTCTTTGCACAAAGTGATCACTTTTCAATAAGAGTGCACCCTCTTTGCACAAACTGATCACTTTTCAATAAGAGTGCACCCTCTTTGCAGAAAGTGATCACTTTTCAGTAAGAGTGCACCCTCTTTGCACAAAGTGATTGCTTTTCAATGAGTGCACCCTCTTTGCACAAAGTGCTCACTTTTTAATAAGAGTGCACCTTCTTTGCACAAAGTGCTCACTTTTTAATAAGAGTGCACCCTCTTTGCACAAAGTGATCGCTTTTCAATGATTGCACCTTCTTTGCACAAAGTGATCACTTTTCAATGAGTGCACCCTCTTTGCACAAAGTGCTCACTTTTCAGTAAGAGTGCACCCTCTTTGCACAAAGTGATCACTTTTCAATAAGAGTGCACCCTCTTTGCACAAAGTGATCACTTTTCAGTAAGAGTGCACCCTCTTTGCACAAAGTGATCACTTTTCAGTAAGAGTGCACCCTCTTTGCACAAACTGATCACTTTTCAATAAGAGTGCACCTTCTTTGCACATGCACAGGACAGGCTGCAGGGGCCCCTGAAGCAAGAGGGAAAACTACTATGGAGCCTGTCAGGGACAGGGCTCAAAGGAATTATGGGGTCCTTTTACAAAGGCGCTCTGAAAAATGACTGGCGTATGCCTTGTAGCGCTATAGAAATGCTAAATAGTAGTAGTAGTAGTAGTGTAGGCGCAGGTTTTCGGCCGGTGAGGTCCTTTAGGGAGTCAGATCTGGAGGATGGGGATGTGATCAAGGGGTGAAAGGGATGTGATTGGAGTTGGGTGCTCAGAAGCTTAGCCGAGATTGGGTGGCAGAGCTGGTGGGGGGAGGCGGGGCTGGTGGTTGGGAGGCGGGGCTAGTGCTGGGCAAGACTTCTACGGTCTGCGCCCTGAAAATGGCAGATACAAATCAAGGTAAGGTATACACAAGAAGTAGCACACATGAGTTTATCTTGTTGGGCAGACTGGATGGACCGTGCAGGTCATTTTGTGCCGTCTTCTACTATGTTAGGTGCTGATTGAGGGGTGTCCCCTTTAGGATGCAACCCAGGAGCATCAGGCTGCACTTTGAGGCCCGATGCTCCTGGGATGCTAAAATAATCCCCACCTGTTTTAATAAAATTGATTCGCTATCCACATATGCACTGAACAAAACTTCCAAACCGAAGTGGATGTTAAAACTAATACCAAACACCTGCCCAAACAATTTTACCTGGAAAGAAAGGGAAAAGGCCTCAGAAGTCCTCGGTGATACAACTCCCTACATGTGAACATTTTAAGAATCTACCACATAGATTTTATATGTGGCAAAAGTTCTAGATGCAGTATAGTTATGGGTAAAGTTATTAATAAAATGTTTTTATGGCTGATGATAGATTGGGGTCTAGTAGATACAGCTTTAATTGAGCTCTAATTGAGCACCAGTTGAGCATTCTACAGACCGGTCCGTAGGGTGATGTATTACCACGGACTTCTGAGGCCCTTTCCCTTTCTTTCTAGATAAAATTGTTTAGGTAGGTGTTTGATATCAGTTTTAACATCCACTTGGGTATTTTTCCAGCTGTAACATGACCCGCAAGTTATGTTAAAGAAGTTACATAGTAATGAGCTGCTTTGCATGCATTAGCATGTTTTGCATCTTATTACAGTGTAAACCATGGTGATATAGTTATCAGTGCATTACAGTAATTTAAATCATGTTAGTGGCTTTTAATATAGGGAAAATAATGCGACTTAGAGCCCTAAGGCAGCTTGATAACTCCCTCCCTCCCCACCCCATGAATTGTCCTCAAGACGTTAGTTAAATTAAAATAAATGATTTTATGCTATCTTTAACTCATTGGTGGGTTGCCTGCATTGAAATACTCATTTTCTCTAATCTCTGGACAGCCCTTATCAATAAAATGCACAGTAATCATCAGTTTACTTTTTAATTCAGTTTTACAGAATTAAGTTGAAACGTTTTTTTTTTTTTTGATTGCATGTGGGTTTACTTCCTGTTTTTAAGTAGTTCACATTTAAAAACACCCTTTGTTTTGTGGGTAACAGGTGGTTAGGATACTTTGCGCCCAGTAATTGAAGGCTCTTTCCTCTACACCTGTCATGGGGGACTCCAGCCATCAGAACCAACTTCTGAAATGATTAAGGGTGCTGAACTCAACATAAATCATCTCCCCCCCCAGCAAAAAAAAAAAAAAAAAATAAAAACACAACAGGTTGTGAGTGGGATTGGCCAGTCAAAATGTAAATGTCAACAGCAGAGAAGGTGATGAGGACATTGGGAAGACTCTTATGGTCAAATCAAAAGCTACGGAAGTATTCAGTCCAACCAGTCTTATTTCCCCCAACCCTAGTTCGTACCCACCAGCATCTACGTGTCCCCAGCAGTGGCGTTCCTAGGGGGGGCTGACACCCGGGGCGGATCGCCGATGCGCCCCCCCCCGGTGCAGTGCGACCTCCCCCCCCCCCGGCAAAAGGACATCCCCCTCGGTGAAACCCACCCCCCGGGTGCACTCCGCTGGGGGGGTGCTGCGCGCCGGTCAGCTTTGTTCGTTTCTATGCTCCCACTGCCCCGGAACAGGTTACTTCCTGTTCTGGGGCAGAGGGAGCATGGAAACGAAGGAAGCTGACCAGCGCGTGGCACCCCCCCAGCGGCGTGCACCCGGTACGGACCGCCCCCACCGTCCCCCCCATTGGTACGCCACTGGTCCTCAGCTGTCTGTAGTCTATCCATTCAATGCTCTCTCTTTCATACTCTAGCCCATCTACACCCCATCAGTCTCTCTCCCCACTATTCTCCCATGATCCCCTTGTTCTCTCCAGGGGCATAGCCAGACAACACATTTTGGGTAGGCCTAGGCAAGAAATGGGTGGGCACCAATTGTTCTCTCCCCCTCCTCCCCCTACAACCACCACCAAAAAAATATCTCAGCTGGCAGGAAAATGCTTCTTTCCACCTCGGCAGTCTGCAGCAGGCCTCTGCTGAAAATTGAGCGTGCACAGGTGCCAGTATCATGGAGAGTAGCGTTTTCGTTACCATCAGGGGAAAGTCTTCAGCTGGCAGAGCTTGGGATCTCCACCAGCTACCGCTAAACGTGTGCTACAGTTGGGTGGGCCTGAGCCTTAAGTGGGTGGGCCCTGGCCCACCCAGGCCCACCTGTGGCTTCGCCACTGGTTTTCTCTTCTTCCTCCTCATACTCTTTTCATTCTCTGTCTCCTGTATGGGCCTAGTTTGACTTTTTCTATTTGGGAGAGGGGGTTTAACTAGCTCTGCTTCTCTCTGCTCCCCAGCAGGTCCCAGCACACTCTTTCTTTGCAGGAGTGGCTCACCCATCCCTTCACTTGTCCTCACCTGTCACCTCTTCTTAGCAGGTGAGGTTTCCTTCCCTTCATTGGTAAGCTGAACTCACCTCTCAGTTTTTTGATTCCCCATCCCCCACAAGCTTGGATCATTTTGCTGCTCTGCTGTCCCTGAACCCAGGCATATGCCTTTTTTTTAGTGATGCTCTGGCATTCTCATCCCCTACTGCACTTCTCCTGGTCTTCACGATTCCAGGCCAAGGGAAGTTCTATCCCTACAGAGTCCAGAAGAGATGTTCTCTTGTTTTGCTGACTTGAACCCTGGTAGTGCAGTCAGGGTCAGAGTTTAAAAACTCAGAGATCACATGTTGAGTAGAAGAGCAGAACTTGTTCCAACAGCTGCAGGCATGGGAGCCTGCGTTCATGCTGAAACAATAAGGTAAATTCTATAAATTGTTCTTACATTTCAGTAACCCACACTATGCAGCTAAGTAACGTAAGCTGTCGTTACTCAGGTGGACATTTTTTTCCTTTCATCGGGCAAACTCCAAGTGCACAACATAAACTAACATTCTCCAATCAACGTGCCAAAAAATATAAATATCTTAAACCATTTCTAATCTAAATATCTATAATGTCTCATGCAATATACTTGTTAAATTTCACAAAATGTACTTATCTACTATAATAATTTGCACCTCCAATGTTCTGAAGCTGACTGCCAGGAAGTTGAAGCCCGGTTCGTAATGTATGAAGCCTTCCGGTGATGTCACCGTGTTGCCTGGGAAACCACGACGCGTCTCAAGCACGGGCGCTAAGAGTTCGCACCACCATCTCCATCCCCTCCCAGTTCAGCAGTCCCGCCCCCCCCTCCAGAGGCAGAGCTCAGACAGATGGGAAGGCAGTGTGAATCGCCACTCGCCTTCAATGCTGACGCCGGACCCCGAGGTAACAATTTTTAAATTATGGCCGGCATCAGGAAGGCGAGGGGCTGACGGAGGACAGGTCCTGCTTGCACTTCGAGGGAGGGAGGCGCGGGGGCGTTGAACTCGGAGGAGAGGGGGGCCGTGGAACTCAGATGGGAGTGGAGGGAGGGAGGGAGAGGGGCATTCTGCAACTTGAAGGGGAGGGAGGGGGGCGTCCTGCAACTTAAAGGGGAGGGGGCGGCATCCTGCAACTTGAAGGGGAGGGGGCATCCTGCAACTTGAAGGGGGGGGGGCGTCCTGCAACTTGAAGGGGAGGGGGGTGTCTTGCAGCTAGAAGGGGAGGGGGCCTCCAACTCGAGGGGGAGGGGGCCTTGGAACTCAAAGGGCAGGGGACGGGGGTTTTGTAACTCGAAGGGGAGCGGGGTTTGGAACTCGGAGGAGACGGAGGGAGGGTGGGAGGGAGGGGGGCTGGAACACGGATGACAGACAGGGAGAGAGGGAGGGAGAGAGGGAGGCAGGGAGGGGGGGGGCATGGAACCTTGTTAGCGCCCGTTTCATTCCTCTACGAAACGGGGCTCTTTTACTAGTCTGGAATAACCATCTTCTGTGGTGAACTTAACAACGGAGCACCTCTCAATGCCTGACACCAGGGGTTTCGTCAAAAGATTGCCTCAGGGACGCAGGTGAGCTCGAATCAGAAGATCTTTAGTCCACACTTCGCTCCAAAATTCTCTTCAGCAGGACTCCAATCTTTCACAAAGATGGCGCTATTCAATAACACGCATGCCAAGATTACTTAGCATGTAATTGTGAGGGAGCAAAAACATGGGAGGAGTATGAGTGGTCCATGGCCATGTCTCTGGAATATGTGCATAATTTATAGAGTACTCTAAGTTATGTGCACTTGAGGGCACGATTGGACGCCAACAGTTATAACTGTCACTGACTTGGTGTAACTGTTGGCATCTTCATTTATTTGTCACATTTGAATCTCACATTTTCCCACCTATTTGCAGGCTCAATGTGGCTTACATAGTACCGTAAAGGCGTTCGTCAATTCCGGAATGAACAAATACAGTAATGTTGTGGTAGAATAAGGTTCGTGTGTGCAGACACATTAGGGAATCGTAGAGAGGAAGAGTTATTATATGTCCATTACGAGCTTTGGTTTCGTTGTGTTGCAGGGTTCAGGCATTTAACTTGGGTCGGTAGGGTATGCCTTTTTGAACAGTTTTTAATGATTTCCGGAAGTTTAGGTGATCATAAGTTGTTTTCACGGCTTTTGGTAATGCGTTCCATAGTTGTGTGCTTATGTAGGAAAAGCTAGATGCATAGGTTGATTTGTATTTGAGTCCTTTGCAGCTTGGGTAGTGAAGATTTAGGTATGTTCGTGTTGATCCTGTTGTGTTTCTGGTTGGTAGGTCTATGAGGTCTGTCATATATCCCGGGGCTCCAATTCCCACTTACCCAAGTATTCTATCATGGAAACTTGGAACAACCACCAAAGTTGAGAAACTGGAACTGCTACGAGAGGAAAAATGCAGCAGCAGGGGAGTAGTGTGATCAACAAGACACTTCCGTGTTTCGGCAAACAATGCCTGCCTCAGGAGTCTGGAGATTAAAATAAAATACATACTTTACATATTTTTAATATATTTTTTATGGTTTTGTATTTATGTATGTATTTTATTTTAATCTCCGGACTCCTGAGGCAGGCATTGTTTGCCCAAACATGGTGCTGTGTCGAGTCTTATCTACCATTAAAGAACCTTTTTCTACTATCCATCTCCTTGGCTTTTTGGAAGTGTCTTACTGATCACACTACTCCCCTTCTGCTGCATAATGGAATCTTGGCAGAGCTCCAACCTCATATTCCAACTTAGGTTCAAGTCCTGGTTGTTCTTTATCACTTTCAATAGATGTTGAGGTTCTGCAGGATATTTGCTCATCCTGTTACCTGCTTTCAGGGGCGTAGCCAGACAGCAGATTTTGGGTGGGCCTAGGCAAGAAGTGGGTGGGTACCAAGTATTCTCTCCCCCCCCCCCCCCCACACCAAAAAATATCTCAGTAGGCGGGACAATGCTTCTCTCCACCTTGGCAGCCTGCAGCAGGCATACGCTGAAAAATGAGAATGCGCATGTGCCAGTATCGTGGAGAACAGCGTTTTTGTTACCATCAGGATGAAGTCTTCAGCTGGCGGAGCTTGGGATCCCCAACAGCTACCGTGTGCTACTGTTGGGTGGGCCTGAGCCCTAACTGGATGGGCCTTGGCCCACCCAGGCCCACCTGTGGCTACGCCACTTTGAATGTCTAAGTTCTGGATTTTAATCATCCACCATCCCCTGCCTAAATCGTATCCTGTTCTCTGGTAATATAGCCGATGAACACACAGAAGAAACAATCCTCACAGTCTAGGAAACACTCAGGAAAACAGCGAAGATGACTCAAAAAAGTAAACAGATGATGCTTCAAAAGGTCTGAAAGTTTATTGTACAACAACCAAGACTCGACACATCTGTGTTTCGGCCAATAAGGTCTGCCTCAGGAGTCTTCTTGGATTGTTTGTAGTTAGATTCTCAAAGAGATTTGACTGTATCATCCCCTTAGAGCAATGTCTGTCGCCAATGAAAAAATCTAAGCAGGGAGCGTTATGCGCCAAAACGATCGCTTCCTGTATACTCACAATCGCTTCTCAACTCCGAACAGCTATTGCTTAGATTTTTTACAAAGCATGCTTGCCAGATTTCTTTACCAACCACGCGGGGTTTGAATTTGCTTTACATTGGTGGCGCTATATCGATGACATCTTTTTATTATGGACATGTTCTGAACTCCAATTACAAGATTTTGTACAACATTTGAATACACGTCATAGTACTATCAAATTTGAAGCTCAATGGAGTTCTGTAGGTATTTCTTTTTTGGATATTTGGGTTACTTTGGACAAGGGTAGATTTAGATTAAGGTTTTTCAAACCCACAGATTGTAATGCTTTATTACATTACTAGTAAACAAAGGCCCGTTTCTGAGCGCCATGAAACGGGCCCTAGCAAGGGTTTCATGGCTGCATGGCTCGTCGCGGTTTTACGTGGTTCGTGGCATGCACCGCTGCTGTTTCCATTGTAGCTCTGTGTGGGTGGCGGTTTTCGTGCCCCGCCCTCGACATCATCGCGTTTTGACGCGAGGGCGGAGCAGAGCTACAGTGTGGAAATCCGGAGTTTGTGGCCTGAGTAGATCGTTGGAGGTGAGAATCTGCTCCGCCCTCAACGTCATAACGTTTGACGCGAGGGCGGGGCCCACAGACTGTGATTTTCGTGGCTTCAGAGCTTCGAACATACGAACTGGCTTCAGTGACGTCAGCAGACAATAGAACGTTGAGGGTGAGTTTTATATATATAGATTTTGGCATGCATCCTGTCCATTGTCAATCCAATATTCCTTCTTCTCAATTTCTTTGATATCGCAAAATTTGTTCTTCTACCCATGAATTTAAACAGAAGATACCTAAGTTATCTGAGAAATCCATATCCCATGGTTACCACAGTTGGTAAAGAAAGCTGGCAAGCATAATTTGTATAACTACAGGGAACTTCTTTTGACAGAGAGAAGTAATACTTCATCTGATGAGTCATAGATGTTCGTTACCAAATTTAATTCTCTTACTTCTGGCTTAGTCAAAACTGTTAGGAAGCATTTTGAATGTATTAACGATTCACCCTTGTTGTCAAGATCTTAAAGTAGTGTTTTCTTATGTGAGAAATAACAATTTGAATGATATGTTATCTGGGTCTGAAATTTGGAAGTACCAGGTCATGCCACATCACTATTGTGGGTCTCGATCTGTGTGTTCCATTATGTTGGATGTCTTTGAGTTTGTGGATGTCTATACTAATAGAAGATATTTATTTATTAGAATTTATTTACCGCCTTTTTGAAGGAACATGCTTTGCATACTAACCCTACTTGAAATTCTTGCAATGTTATTTACGTACTGATTTGGCCCTGCAAATTGTTTTACATGGGACAAACATCCAGACAATTAAAGACGTGATTTATTGAGCATAGACATTGTATTCAATCTAAGAAATTAATGGAAACTTTAGCCGCTCAATTTGTTGAAAAACAGCATGTGTTTTCTACCATGCATTGTATGGTTTTGGAACAATTGGTAGTTACTGAGTGCCGGGGGGATATCCAGTGTTTGCTGTGTCAACGTGAACAGCGTTAGATATTTTCCTTTTGGTCTGTCGTCCATCGAGGGCTAAATGTAGCTATAGAATGGAAAGCGTTTTTATGAAGGCTTCAAAATATGTATTTCTATTCTCATACGCATGGGTTTAGATGTGATGTCATCACGTTATGAATGATGTGGTCATGCCGAGATTTTAACTACCGGTGTTTTTGTATGTCCCACAGCCATCTTGAATAGGCCGACATAAGTAATTAAACTCTGAAATTCGTTGCCAGAGAATGTGGTAAAGGCGGTTAGCTTAGCGGAGTTTAAAAAAGGTTTGGACGGCTTCCTAAAGGAAAAGTCCATAGACCGTTATTAAATGAACTCGGGGAAAATCCACTATGTCTGGGATAAGCAGTGTAGAATGTTTTGTACATTTTGGGATCTTGCCAGGTATTTGTGACCTGGATTGGCCAGTGTTGGAAACAGGATGCTGGGCTCGATGGACCTTTGGTCTTTCCCAGTATGGCAATACTTATGTACTTACATAGTAACATAGTAAATGACGGCAGATAAAGACCTGTAAGGTCCATCCAGTCTGCCCAACAAGATAAACTCATTTTACATGGTATGTGATACTTTATATCTGAGTTTGATTTGTCCCTGCCTTTCTCAGGACACAGACCGTAGAAGTCTGCCCAGCACTGTTCTAGTACTAAAAGTTCTGAAGATTTACTTATGTAATTTTCGAAAGGGCCACTATGATAAAAGGAAATGGTTAAAAAGAATCTATAAGGATCAGCTGAAAAGCTTAGGACATTAAATTAGGCATGGACATTGTTTAAAAAATACCATCTTGGAAGCCCAGACCAGAAGGATTCCACGTATTTGCAAAGGTAGAAAGAAGAGAAAACGACAGCCAGCATGGGTAAAAGATGAATTGTAAGAGGCTATTAGAGCCAAAAGAATGTCCTTCAAATAATGGAAAAAGGACCCAAAATAAGAAGCAACATAAGCACTGTCAAGCAAGATGCAAAGCACTGATAAAGAAGGCTAAAAGAGAATATGAAGAGAAAGTTGCCACAGAGGCTAAAACAGTAACAAATTTTTCAGATACATCAGAAGGAGAAAGCTTGCGAGAGAATCTGTGGGATAATAAGATCATGAAGGAGCAAAAGGAGCACTCAGGGAAGACAAGGCCATAGCAGAGAAACTGAATGAATTCTTTGCTTCGGTCTTTATGGAAGAAGATATAAGTGATCAACCTGTACCAGAAAGGGTTTTCAAGAGTGATGATGTGGAGGAACTGAAAGAAATTTCGCTGAACATGGAAGACACACTGAGCCAAATTGACAAATTAAAGAGTAGTAAATCACCTGGACCGGATGGCACGAATCCAAGGGTACTGACGGAACTCAAACATGAAATTGCTGATCTGCTGCTAGTAATATGTAACCTATCGTTAAAATCGTCCATAGTACCTGAAGATTGGAGGGTGGCCAATGCGACTCCAATTTTTAAAAAAGGTTCTAAGGGTGATCCAGAAAATTACAGACTGGTAAGCTTGATGTCAGTACTGGGTAAAATAGTGGAAACTACTATAAAGAATTAGAACACATAAATAAACCTGGTTTAATGGGACAGAGTAAACATGGGTTCAGCCACGGGAAGTCTTGCCTCACCAATTTGCTTCATTTCTTTGAAGGCGTGAATAAACATGTTGATAAAAGTGTGCCAGTTGATGTAGTATATCTAGATTTTCAGAAAGCATTTGACAAAGTTTCTCATGAGAGACTCCTGAGAAAATTAAAGAGTCATGGGATAGGAGGCAATGTTCTGTTGTGGATTAAGAATTGGTTATTGGACAGAAAGCAGAGTTTAGGGTTAAATGGCCATTTCTCTCAATGGAGGAGGATGAATAGTGGAGTGCCACAGGGATCTGTACTGGTACCGGTGCTATTTAACATATTAATAAATGTTTGGTAATCGGAACAATGAGTGAGGTGACTAAATTTGCAGATGACACAAAACTATTCAAGTTTGTTAAAACATATGCGGACTGTAAAAAATTGCAGGAAGACCTTAGGAAATTGGAAGACTGGGCATCCAAATGGCAGATGAAATTTAATGTGGACAATTGCAAATAGGTGGAAATATTTTTTCTCTCAACGAATAGTTAAGCTCTGGAACTCTTTGCCAGAGGCTGTAGTAAATGCGGTTAGCGTATCTGGGTTTTAAAATGTTTTGGACAAGTTCCTGGAGGAAACGTCCATAGTTTGCTATTGAGACAGGCGTGGGGAAGCCACTGCTTGCCTTGGGATTGGTAGCATGGAATGTTGCTACTCTTTGGGATTCCGGAATCTTGCTACTAATTGTGGTTCTGGAATGTTGCTACTATTTGGGTTTCTGCCAGGTACTTGTGACCTGGCTTGGTAACTGTTGGATTCAGGATACTGGGCTAGATGGACCATTGGTCTGACCCAGTATGGCTATTCTTATGCTCTTAGATTAAATTTAGGAACTACAAACAGAGTGTCTGTCCAGCTAGATTACAGTTGAAAATGAACCTTAGCTGGTTAATTGTAGCTCAATGCTCTGTAAAATTCCTCCCTGAAGCATTTTTGGCTTCTAAACAGTGAATACTGTAAGAATATCTCATTCACCTGCAGATTTGTCTGCATCTATAATTTTTCATGTGCTGGTTGAAGGGGGGCAGACTCAAGAAAAATGTCAGGAAGTATTTTTTCACGCAGAGAGTGGTGGATACTTGGAATGCCCTCCCACGGGAGGTGGTGGAGATGAAAACAGTAACAGAATTCAAACATGCGTGGGATAAACATAAAGGAATCCTGTTGGGAAGGAATGGATCCTCAGAAGCTTAGCGGAGATTGGGTGGCAGAGCCGGTGGTAGGAGGTGGGGCTAGTGGTTGGGAGGTGGGGCTAGTGCTGGGCAGACTTCTACGGTCCGTGCCTTGAAAATGACAGATACAAATCAAGGTCAGGTATACATATTAAGTAGCACATATGAGTTTATCTTGTGGGGCAGACTGGATGGACCATACAGGTCTTTCTCTGCCATCATCTACTATATGTTAGTATGTTACTATATTAAATCAATAAAAGGTAAATGATACTGCCAGAGTGGTCAGAGGGGATATTCAGCATCTGTGCTTGATCAGGTCCTACTGAATATCCAAGGGGTAGCCTGCTGATCGGAGTTGCTTAAACCCCTTTGAAATTTTAACACTAAGGGGCCCCTTTACTAAGCAGCGTAGGACGTGTGTGCAGGACGTCAGGAGTCAGGACTGACAGAAACAGATCAGCGAAGGCGCTGGAGACTGGCGCTGAAGAAGACTTCGGCTGGTGGGGGTTGGGGACCCCCACCAGCAAAGATACCTGGTGGCGGCGGTGGCGATGGGGGAGGGTCGGCGGCGGGAGGGGGGGTCGAAAGTGGCAGGTGGCGGCTGTGGGAGGCAGGCTAAACTGTGACCCGACACCTCGCCCCTGCTGTGTAGCTGCAAAGTGAAAGTTACAAATCAATTAATATGTTCTTAAGTAGATAAGAACAGCCAAACTGGAGCAGACTGATGGGCCACCCATCCCAGTGCTTCCCAACAGTGGCCAATCCAGGTCACAAGCACCTGTCAGAATTCCAAAGAGTAGCAACATTCCATGTTACTGATCCCAGGGATAAGCAGTGGCTTCCTCATGTCTAACTTAACAGCAGATTATGGACTTTTCCTCCAGGAACTTGTCCAAACCTTTTTTTTTTTAAATCCAGATACACTAACTGCTGTTACCACATCCTCTGGCAATGAGTTCCAGAAAGTGAAAAAATATTTCCTCCTATGTGTTTAGAAGTATTTCCATGTAATTTCATTCAATGTCCCCTGGTCTTTGTACTTTTTGAAAGAGTAAACAATCGATTCACGTTTACCTGTTCTACACCACTCAGGATTTTATACACCTCTATCAAATCCCCCCTCAGTCATCTGTTCCCCAAATATCTTGTTTTTATGCAGTTATCTTTATCTGTAGAGCGTATTCATTTTGGCACTAGAAAGCAGTAGTAACATTTGTATAATTAATCATTTTTGTGAAGATACAGGGCTCCTGTTAAAAGCATTGCTTACTTGTCTGGGATTTTCACTGGCTAGAATTAGCCTGACCTTAGAGATTCAGTTTGTCTTCTTAAAGGGTATGTTCTGTTTGTGTTTTCTTACCAGCTGTAGTGTAAAAGGAATATTTCTTTTTCTTTCAGCTTCCCTGAACCCCCAACCGAGTTTTCCCACAGGTTACATTTCAAGATTTAACCTGTACTCAAATGTACTGCAAAATATTTTTTTTTTTCACAGTTCAGTGTGTGGAAACTGTCAGAATTTATTTTACAGGAGTGAGGCCTGGGCGACTGGTGTTGGAGTAGGTAGGGAACCATGAATCACTCTCCAACGCCACGTACCTAAGATTCTCTGATTGTGCCTCAAGGAGGGGAGCAGCACAGTTGCAAAAGTATTCATCACCCCTGCCTTTCAGCAACACTCTCAAAGTCATCCAAGGTCTGATTCTGCTGCTGAGAGGCTGCCCTTCCATGTTTGAATGGAAGGGTCACGCAGAGGTAAAAACACTTCTACAGAACAGGCTGCACGGTAGAAGGAACTTGACATGTTTCAGCTTCTGCAATTCAAGGTGCCTATCCTACACTTTGACTTCTGCAATGCTATTCTGCCACTCTCGTTTCCTTCTGGTGTTCATGGGGAAGGGTAAAATGCTAATTAGGTAACTAATGCCAACTGACAATATATTTGCATGGTTTGTATTGATCCTCGAGGGGACATTTGAAACCCCTGACCCCCATGTGCAGGGGGACTTTCAAAGGGAACAAAGATAAATTAAAATACCTCAGTGTTTGGCCAGCTCATAAAAGCACTCCATACAGATTATTTATTTATTTACATAGGGGCCCTTTTACTAAGCCCCTTGATAGGCGCCTACGCGCACCCAACGTGCGCCAAATTGGAGTTACCGGCCAGTTACCGCATGGCCCTTGTGGTAAATTTCAATTTTGGCGCGTGTCCGCTATGTGCATCTGAAAAATATATATTTTTTATTTTCTGGCGCACGGCAGCTAAGTGCATCAAGTGGAATTTGATGTGCATAGACCATTACCGCCCGGTTACCGTGTGAGACCTTACTGCTAGGTCAAAGGCTGGCGGTGAGATTTCAGATCCAAAATGGACATGTGACAGTTTTCGGCAAAAAGAAAGAAAAGGCATATTTTACAGGTGCGCTGAAAAATGATTCCGTGCGCACCCAAAACATGTGTCTACACTACCGCAGGCCATTTTTCAGCGCTCCTTTGGAAAAGGGCCCCTAATTGATTAATGAGCCCTTCACTATTAATAATTGGGTGCTAACATCTAATTACTGAAGTTAATTGGCACTTATTAAAAAATGTATGCACACATCTGGCTGTGCACTATTCTATAAGGCATGACGCCTAACCCTACTAGCGCTCAGAAGGGGGCGTGGCCATGGGCATGCCAGGGCCGTTCTGAACATTTGCACGGGTAGTTATAAAATACTGGCTCAGTGCATTTAAATTGGGCGCCAACTTTTACACCAGGATTACGCAGGCATAAGTCTGGTGCGGGAATTGGTGCTCAGAATGAAACCGAAATCTCTCATAAGGCAGCAAATGACATTTCCACTGAGCTGGCAACAAGTCGCTGCATTTATCTCTGGATAATTTTTTAAGCATAATAATCTATCCAAGACTTTGTGTTGAAGGATTTCGATGTGTTGTCGAGTTGTGTTTCAGAATCATTAAACACACTATTGTTTGCTAAAGTTTCACAGCACATGTCAGCATGTGTCCAAAATTTTTAACATGCACCCAGGAGATGGCTAATGAAGCGTTTTGGTATTTAATATGGTCACACAGCTATGGAATGCACTACCCAAAATCTTAAGATCAATTCAGAACCATCTAAATTTCAGGAAATTACTGAAGACCACCCTGTTCAAGAAGGCTTACTGTTAAGGGATTGTAGCTTGTGAGCTCCTGTGCCCAGCGAAGCACAGATGAGGCAACTCGGACCTGAGCTCCGCAAGGCGGCCAAACAATACTGAGACTTCACCTGGAGCGACCCCTTCCCCCGGGGGTTGAGCCCCCAGGTCCCAGGGTCGACAGGACTTCCAAACACCAGCCGGAAGTAGAGGCACGCCAAGAGCACGGTCAGAAGTCAGTTTGAGGTTGAGATAGGCAGCAAACAAAGCGATGGTCAGGAATCAGGCAGCGGTCAAGGCAGGCAGCAAACATGGAGATAATCAGGATTCAGGCAATGGTCAAGGCAGGCAGCAAACATGGAGATAATCAGGATTCAGGCAATGGTCAAGGCAGGCAGCAAACATGGAGATAATCAGGATTTAGGCAATGGTCAAGACAGGCAGCAAACAAAGAGATGATCAGGATTCAGGCAATGGTCAAGGCAGGCAGCAAACAAAGAGATAGGATAGAGGCAATGGTCAAATTCACCAAGACACAGGAAAACCAGAAACACCACGAACTCCACTGAAGTTGAAGCCAAAGCAAAATGATGACAGTGTTCTGCTCTTAAATAGGCCTCCCATCAAAGTATCCCTGCCATAGCTGCCAGGCGAGGAATCTCATTGGGCATGCCCATAAGGAAGCTTCCCAAGATGGCTGCCTCTCAGGAAGAGATACAGATGAACCTCTCAAGATGGCCGCCCCTCAGATGGACCTCTCAAGATGACCGCCGCCAGGAGTAGCAAGGTAGGAGTGTAACACTTACCTTCCAGACTCAACCTAACTTACTTCTTCTTTGTTACAGCAAAATTCATGGACTCTGTCATCTTTAATTATCTTTTATTATCTCTGTTGTTTTATACGTTGCATATTCGATTACTATCTTATTATTACATTGTTTAATTGTATTTTACTAACTGTAGCCTGCACTATGGTATTGTGTAAGCCACATTGAGCCTACAACTCATGGGAAAATGTGGGTTATAAATGTGTTAAATAAATAAATAAATAAATAAATCAAGAGCCACGAGAATTATGGCTGCATGAAAACATATGGCAACAAATTTTGTAAAGGTCACCAAAAGTTAGGCACCCAGATACAGAATGCCAAATGCCAATTCTGTAATGGCATTTGGGCACCCAGATCCAGCTATGGAATACTAGTGCAAGTTGACATTTACACACCAACGTTAAGGCTGCCCTCGTACAGCATGGGGTGAAGAACTTTGTGTATCAAGAGGACTGGGATTTGGGTGTGATCACAGGTGATGATCTTAAGGTGGCCAAAGAGGTAGAAAAGGGCGATGGCGAAAACTAGAAGGATGCTTGGGTGCATAGGGAGAGGAATGGCCAATACGGAAAAGGAGGTGATGATGCCCCTGTATCAGACTCTGGTGAGACCTCAGTTAGAATATTGAGTAGAATTCTGGAGATCCCACCTTCAAAAGATATAAACAAGATGGAGTCGGTCCATAGGGCGGCTACTAAAATGGTCAGTGGTCTTCATCATATACTGTATGGCGACAGATTTAAAGATCTCAATATGTCTACTTTGGAAGAAAGGCGGGAGAGGGGAGATATGATAGAGACATTTAAATACCTATGTGGCGTAAATGCACAGGAGATGAGTCTCTATCATTTGAAAGGAAGCTCTGGAACGAGGGGGCATAGGATGAAGGCAAAAGGGGATAGTCTCAGAAGTAACGCGAGTAAAAATACTTCTTCACGGAAAGGGTGGTGAATTCATGGAACGGCCTCCCGGTGGAAGTGGTGGAGACAAAAACAGTATCTGAATTCAAGAGATGTTGGGACAAGTACAAAGGGAGTGATAGGGAGAGTAGATGCCATGGATCGGTAGACTGGATAGGCCATTTGGTGTTTATCTGGCTTCATTTTTCTATGTTTCTATGTCAGTCAATGTGTGCAGCTAAATACAACCCTTTATATTTGTTGGACACATCCATGCACCCTCCCCCTGTCAACCCCCCTTGCTTTTGCATGCTGAGTTGCAACGTTAAAATTATAGAATAATACTAAGCTTGGCCCGCACGTACCCGCATAACTGTAACAGTCAGGTGCATAGCTGCCAGTATTCTATAACTTATGTGAGCAACTGGCGTCTACCTTAATGACGTGTTCTAGAATTAGGGGGTTGATATGCAGGCAGGGCCGCCGAGAGACTGGGCTGGGCCCGGGGCAAGGCTGCCCCTGGGGCCCCACCCTTGCCGCCCTCGCCGCCGCTCCCCCCTCCACTCCCCCTGAGGTTGCCACCGCTCCCCCCCAGAGATCACTGCAGCCACTGTTCCCCCCTCCCGAGGTCGCCGCCGCTCCCCCCTCCACTCCCCCTGAGATTGCCACCGCTCCCCCCCAGAGATCACCGCAGCCACTGCTCCCCCTCCACCCTCCCCCGAGGTCGCCGCTGCTCCCCCCCTCCATCCACCACTGGGTCGGGCCGCCTGCATTGAAATCGCAGTCTCACCTCCGTGAAAGCAGCGCTGCAGGCAGCAGAATGCCTCCCTTCGGCCCTCCTTCCCTCCTTGTGTCCCGCCCTCGCGGAAGTTACATCAGATGAGGGCGGGACACAGGGAGGGAAGGAGGGCCGAAGGGAGGCGATCTGCTGCCTGCAGCGCTGCTTTCACGGAGGTGAGACTGCGATTTCAATGCAGGGGGCAGACGGTCGACGACGGAGGGCGGGTGGGACTGCGGCGCCGGGCCCCCCTTGGAGGCCCGAGCCCGGGGAATTTTGTCCCCCATGCCCCCCCTCTCGGTGGCTATGTGTGCAGGTAAACAAATGTGTGCAGCGCATTAGCTGGCAGAGGCCACGCCTTCCATGAGTGGAAGCCACATACTTAGCCATCAGAGCGTTCACTAAATGAACTGCTATTGGATATTATTTTTGTTTTCAATAATACTACCGATATGGCAGTCGCCCTACGAGGGTACAGGGTCCTCCTAAACTTAAAGACAATCAAACCTGTTTCCTGTAGTCGGATACATCTTCTGACTATCTCAGTGAACAGGCAATGACTTAACTCTGCCGTCTGACCAATCAGGATAGAATGACAACTGCAGCTGACGCCCAATGAACACCCACCCAAGAAGCATGAAAATAGAGAAAGGTGGGAACTCAGGGGAGAGGCCTACGGAATGAGAGCATTGCCAGGAAAAATAGTCGGCTTAATTCAAAGCACTCTGCCCGGCGTGTAGCTTTACCAAGAGAGGATTTGCTTTCCAGAGAAGGGTTCTGTTATTGATATGATTAGGCGGTTCAGGTAGGGTTGCCAGTGATTGATGCAGTGCTGGACTTTTGCCACACTCTGTGCATGGGCTTGCAGGCTGACTCTAGAAAATCAGAAATGCAGCAGGGCTTGTGTACAGTGAGACCAGACTAGGATCTAGGTCAGCCTCTCCTCGAACTCCAGCCTCAGATTCAGGGTGTGATGTGGCTCCCCTCCCCCTGTGCAGGTCCAAAGGATTTCCTCCTGACCCAGGTCAGTCCCAAGAGGTTGATCCAGCTCTGGTTTGTTACTACTACTACTATTTAGCATTTCTATAGCGCTACAAGGCGTACGCAGCGCTGCACAAACATAGAAGAAAGACAGTCCCTGCTCAAAGAGCTTACAATCTAATAGACAAAAAATAAAGTAAGCAAATCAAATCAATTAATGTGTACAGGAAGGAGGAGAGGAGGGTAGGTGGAGGCAGGTGGTTACAAGTGGTTACGAGTCAAAAGCAATGTTAAAGAGGTGGGCTTTCAGTCTAGATTTAAAGGTGGCCAAGGATGGGGCAAGACGTAGGGGCTCAGGAAGTTTATTCCAGGCGTAGGGTGCAGCAAGACAGAAGGAGCGAAGTCTGGAGTTGGCAGTAGCGGAGAAGGGAACAGATAAGAAGGATTTATCCAGTCTGCCCATCCATGCCACCTACTCTCTACTACTACTACTATTTAGCAATTCTATAGCGCTACAAAGCGTACACAGTGCTGCACAAACATAGAAGACAGTCCCTGCTCAAAGAGCTTACAATCTAGTAGCCAAAAAATAAAGCAAACAAATCAATTAATGTGCACAGGAAAGAGAAGAGGAGGGTAGGTGGAGGCGAGTGGATACAAGTGGTTACGAGTCAAAAGCAATGTTAAAGAGGTGGGCTTTCAGTCTAGATTTAAAGGTGGCCAAGGATGAGGCAAGACGTAGGGGCTCAGGAAGTTTATTCCAGGCGTAGGGTGCAGCGAGACAGAAGGCGCGAAGTCTGGAGTTGGCAGTAGTGGAGAAGGGAACAGATAAGAAGGATTTATCCATGGAGCGGAGTGCATGGGAAGGGGTGTAGGGAAGGACGAGTGTAGAGAGATACTGGGGAGCAGCAGAGTGAGTACATTTATAGGTTAGTAGAAGAAGTTTGAACAGGATGTGAAAACGGATAGGGAGCCAGTGAAGGGTCTTGAGGAGAGGGGTAGTATGAGTAAAGCGACCCTGGCGGACGACGAGACGGGCAGCAGAGTTTTGAACCGATTGGAGAGGGGAGAGGTGACTAAGATTTGCTCCATTCCATCTACGTACTTGCAGTTCCAGTTTCTCTAGGATGGAAACAAAACTAAATTCATCTGTCAGGGTCTTCTTATTTGATATTCCGGAAATACCTTAAAGCCTCTCTCTGTTGAAGCAATTTCTCATGGATGATCATAATTAATTTAAACCCCTAATTGTACAATTATTCAATTTCTCAGTTCCATTCTAAATGTTATTGTACGTGGATGACTATAAATTGTTACCTTGTTGCGTGTACCATTGGTTTCCATATTACATATTGTAATACTCATTTACTTTGTTATTACTACTTAATGTATACTATTCTGCATCAATTTTTGTACTGTTAATTACAATAAGTTGTTAGCCACATTGAACCTGATCTATTGGGATCCATTACCCAAATTGCTCCCCACTTTGTCTGGATTCTTTCAGAGGCTTCAAAGAACAGCCAAATATCTTTTAATGCTGCCTTGATTCATTTGCAAAGCAATACTACACTTAAATCATTCTAGATTTATACCCTGGATGTACCGTCTAAAAAAATCTTATTCTTTGGCCTTCAACTTCACTCCTTGGCATGATAAATCTTACTCATTGGGACGGATCATCCTTGGCATCTCTGTAATTGCCTTGGTTGCCCACCCCTAACACCAGCCATGATTGAAAGGGAAAGGGAATGGGGCTTGATATACTGCCTTTCTGAGGTTTTTGCAACTACATTCAAAGTGGTTTACATATATTCAGGTACTTATTTTGTACCAGGGGCAATGGAGGGTTAAGTGACTTGCCCAGAGTCACAAGGAGCTGCAGTGGGAATTGAACTCAGCTCCCCAGGATCAAAGTCCACTGCACTAACCACTAGGCTACTCCTCCACTAGCAACATTCCATGTAGAAGCCTGCCCTTGCAGATCGGCAATGCGGTACATGCAGGACGTCAGACTCACAGAAACAGAAGCCTGCGCGGCCACATTGCTGATCTGCAAGGGCAGGCTTCTACATGGACTGTTGCCAGTGGAATAGCAACATTCCATGTAGAATCTCAAATAGTAGCAACAGAATCTCCAATAGTAGCAACATTCCATGTACAATCTCGAATAGGGAAAGGGAAATGGGACTTGATATACTGCCTTTCTGAGGTTTTTGCAACTACATTCAAAGTGGTTTACATATATTCAGGTACTTATTTTGAACCAGGGGCAATGAAGGATTAAGTGACTTGCCCAGAGTCCCAAGGAGCTGCAGTGGGAATTGAGCCCAGTTCCCCAGGATCAGAGTCCGCTGCACTAACCACTAGGCTCCTCCTCCTGCCACGGAAGTGGTTCAGTGGCAGAATTTGCCCAGTCCCAGTTAGGATTACACCCTGAGGGTTGCTAAATGGGTCCATGTTGTAAGGAATCGACATGGGGGGGGGGGGGGGGGGGGGAAGATTCCCCCGGGCCCAGCCTCCAAGGAGGGCCCGGCGCTGGGGTCTGTCTGTCTCTCTCCTGCTCCTGATGGGACCCGGGTGATCGTGACCTGACAGGAGAGAGAAAACTCCGGTGTGAGGCCTCCCTTAGAGACTGGAGGGGGGGGGGAGCAGACACAGGGCATCAGGATCTCTGGTTTGGCTGGCAGGTACCTGAGGGGAAAAGCAGCCACAGGGCAGGCAATGCAGTGGAGAATAGCGCTGGAGGAAAGTGTCTGCTGGCAGGGGCAGGGAGGTGGGGCAAAATGTGACCCATCCACTTTGGGCTCCGTCTCCCCAATTTTTGTGGTCTGGCTATGCGGTGGTCAGGGGGGGGGGGCGGGGGTAGCAGTGGTGGTTCTGGGGGGGGGGGGGGGCTGGCAGCACAGGGCCTGGTTCAGTCTCTCGGTGGCCCTGGGAACCAGTTTGCTCCGGGTCATTGTTTTACTCCATGGTATTTATTTATTGTATTTGTTGCATTTGTATCCCACATTTTCCCACCTTTTTGCAGGCTCAGTGTGGCTTACATTATGCCATAATGGCGATCGCCATTTCCGGAATGAGAACTACAAAGTGGTATTGCATTAAAGTTCATAAATGATAGAGTGAGTTATAGATTAAGTTAGGTAATCAGATCATTTCCGGCGCGAGAAATAAGGTGGCAGTGCGTTAACGTTCATTGGTGACAGAATAACTGAGCAGTCGGTGTAGAGAGTTCGATATTATCTGGTTCTGGTAGAGTTTCATTGTCTGATATTTAGGACTTATTTATTTTATTTATTGCATTTGTATCCCACATTATCCCACCTCTTTGCAGGCTCAATGTGGCTTACAATTCATCATGGATATTGGAATTTAGAAAAGAGTAGACATTTGGTATTACAGAAGGATTTTGGGTTACTTGGTGATGCAGACTAGTAGTTTTGAACTCCCTAACAGTCCAAGCATCCACTGATAAAGCCAAGACCGGATTATTCTGTACCTTTAACAAGGATCCAGGTGACAACCCTCTATGGCAGGGCTTCCCAAACCAGTCCTGGGGACCCCACAGCCAGCTGGGATTTCAGGATATCCACAATGAATATGCATGAGATGTCTTAGCATGTACTACTTCCTTGGAATGCAAACTTAGCTCACGCATGCATGGCCCAGATTACTGAATGCTTTATTTTTCTAGTCTCATCCCTCCCTCAAGAAGAGGAAGGAAGGGAAAGCTTTTAAAACCCCCTTTGGTTTGTACAAACTGGCCTTTTCCTTGAGCTGACGTGACGGAAGAGGCAGAAAGAGGCTTGAGAAACAAGCCCGGTGTAAAATTCACAGTTCAGAAAACATCTGGAAAATGAATTCCATTGTTTGCGCTAATTCCCATTCTTTTCCTAAAGTTGCCCTGCTCTAATGATGCATGTGGGATATTAGAATATTTAATTATAGGTACCCTTGTTTCATTAAAATTACGTGACGCCCAGGCCCAGTTAGGATGTTCACTACTTGCAGCTAATTTACAGAAGGTTCATTACGTATCATTACAGTTAATGTTTATAGTCCGCACATACCGAAATTTACTTCAGAGCAGCTTTAAAAAAATGAACCCCCCCTGTTTACAAAGCCATGTGGCATTGCCGACACAGCCCGTTCAAAGTGAATGGGCTGTGTCGGCAGTACTGCACCGCCAGCCGCTAGCGAGGTTTGTAATCAGGGGCCTAAAAGTAGGGCCCACCCGAGATCACGTAACAATATCAGCATCACCAGTAAAACTTAATCATAGTAACATAGTAAATGACGGCAGATAAAGACCTGAACGGTCCATCCAGTCTGCCCAACAAGATAAACTCATTTTTCATGGTATGTGATACTTTATATGTATACCCGAGTTTGATTTGTCCCTGCCTTTCTCAGGGCACAGACCGTAGAAGTCTGCCCAGCACTGTTCTTGTACTAAGTTCTGGAGCTAACGTCGAAGCCCCATAAAATTGACACTCCAGCCCATCCCTATCTATTCAGTCACGATCAGGGCGTAGACCATAGAAGTCTTCCCAGCACTCTTCTTGTACTAAAAGTTCTGAAGCTAATGTCGAAGCCCCTTAAAATTTACACTCCAGCCCATCCATATCTATTCAGTCACGATCAGGGCGTAGACCATAGAAGTCTTCCCAGCACTCTTCTTGTACTAAAAGTTCTGAAGATTCTGGAATCCTAAAGAGTTACAAGATTCCGGAATCCCAATTGGTAGCAACATTCCATGTAGAACCCCAAAGAGTAACATAGTAAATGACGGCAGATAAAGACCTGTACGTTCCATCCAGTCTGCCCAACAAGATAAACTCATTTTACATGGTATGTACATGGCAGATACAATTCAAGGTCAGGTAACACATGTGAGTTTATCTTGTTGGGCAGACTGGATGGACCGTGCAGGTCTTTCTCTGTCGTCATCTACTATGTTACTGTCGTTACTATGATCTTTAAGGTGGCCAAACAGGTAGAAAAGGTGACGGTCAAAACCAGAAGGATGCTCGGGTGGATAAGGAGAGCCAGTAGGACAAAAACGCCCTTGTATAAGTCTCTGGTGAGGCCCCATTTAGAATACTGCGTGCAATTCTGGAGACCGCACCTAAGGAAGGATATAAACAGGATGGAGTCGGTCCAGAGGACGGCCACAAAAGTGGTCAGTGGTCTCCGTGAAAAAGTGTATGGGGAGAGACGTAGATCTCAATATGTATATTTTAGAAAAAAGGCGAGAGAGAAGGAATATGATGTATTTGTACCAGGGGCGTAGCCACGACCCAGTTTGGGTTCAGGCCCACCCAGCAGTGGAGCACCTTCATCAGAAGTACACCTGTTCTTCTTCCGAACAAGCCAAGAAACCTAAGGCAGCAGACCCCGCCCCCTGCACTTGTCCTTCGCCCTCCGATTGGTGCAGCGAGCAGCCTATTCTAATACGCTCGGACCTTCTTGCACCTGCCCGGCGGCAGCGTCGCGAGCCGCTCTCAGACTCAGCGCATGGCAGAATGTGAAGCGGTGCAGACGAGGCGCGCGCCATCTGCCCCGGAGCAGAGGATACCCCACTCTTTCCTGGTGAAGAAGCCGGCGAGGAGCCATCGGGTCCCCAACTAGGATCGGCTGGAAACCGAGAAAGGTAAACGGAGGGAGAGTCGCAAAGTCGGGCTGAGCAGCTGCAGCCTCTCCCCGGGAGCCTCCTTAGCGTTTCTAAAGGGGGCGGGGGAGGAGCTCGGGCTTGTCTGGCAAAACTGTGGGGACTTTCCCCCCTCTTGGGAGCCAGCTTTTCAGAATGATTGGGGGTGCCCACCCAGTTTGGGCTCAGGCCCACCCAGAATACTGTGTCTGGCTACGCTACTGATCTGTACAGCATTAATGTACAACAGGTGAGTCTAATTCAATTGAGAGAAAACTCTGGAATGAGAGGGGATAAAAGGTTTTAGACTTAGGAGTAATTTAAGGAAGGGTGTCTCTGAATTCGAGAAAGTGTGGGACAAGCACATGAGATCTATTAGGAAGAGGAAGAGGCAGTGGACGGTGCGGCTGGACAGACTGGATGGGCTGCTTGGCCACGTCAGGTTTCTCTGTTTCTATGTCCATCCAGGTCTAATTCCGCGGGTGACTCTCAGCATTTAAAGAAATGCTGACCACGGCTGGCTGAATTTGAGGGGTTCGCTACACTCAGTACTGCTCACTGTAGCAGTGAAACCTTGGATATTTGGACAGTGTGGCAAACGTCACTGCTGATAGAATATCAGCGATATTCCCCTCTATCAATATATCGAAGTGGTTGACGTTCGGACAGCTCTTTCCTGTACTGAATTTTGCTACTGTCCATAGTACAGTGGAAGAGCTTTGTAGTGCCTGGCACTGTCGGTATAGCGCCGGTGTGGACAGTATGAATTTTCAGTGGCACTGTCCATATACCCCCAAGCTTCCGGATTCGGGCGCGCAACTTAATTAGTAAACAAGCCAATCAGCGCTGATATTTGTCACTTAACAATCAATTATTGACACTAATTGGCATTAATTAGCATTTATACGCACAACTGTCTAAGGGTATTGTATAACACGATGCGTGTGAATTCGAAGTCGCGTTGTTGAAAAGGGGACAGACGTGGCCATGGGCGTGGAATGGATGGGTTGTGGGCATTTCTAAAATCTATGGGGGTTGTTATATAATACATCCAGTCTGTGCCTAAATTAGGTGTCGGCTTTTTCACCAAGTTTTCCTTGGCATAACTGCCTGTGGCTAAATTTATTCCACGTGGATGGGCGCTCGGCATATTCTATAAACTGTGTGGAAATTCTAGGCATATTTTTTGTATTTTTTTGTGCCAATTTTTTAGGTGTCATTTTTATTTATTTAGATTTTGTTCACACCTTTTTCAGTAACATAGTAACGTAGAAGATGACGGCAGAAAAAGACCTGCACGGTCCATCCAGTCTGCCCAACAAGATAAACTCATATGTGCTACTTTTTGTGTATACCATACCTTGATTTGTATCTGCCGTTTTCAGGGCACAGACCGTAGAAGTCTTGCCCAGCACTAGCCCCACCTCCCCCCACCAGTACCTCAAGGTGAGTTACACTGGGTATTTCCCTGTCCCTGGAGAAGTCACAATCCAAGTTTGTACCTGACGCAATGGAGAGTTAAGAGGTCCTTTTACTAAGGTGGCCTGAAAAATGGCCTGCGCTAGCGTAGGTGCGTGTTTTGGACACGCGCAGATCCATTTCTCAGCGTTTCTGTAAAAAAGGCCTTTTTAGAATTTGGGCTGAAAATGGACGTGCGAGAAAATGAAAATTGGTGCGTGTCCATTTTGGATCTGAGACCTTACCACCACCCATTGATTTAGCAGTAAGGTCTCACCCGTTAACCGGGCGGTAATGGTCTGCGCACGAACAATGCCTTTTACCACCCCGGTTATAGCAGTGCGCCAGACAACAAAAATTATTTTCCGGCGTGCATAGTGGACGCACGCACCGGGCGTTAGTAAAAGACCCCCTTAGTGACTTGCCCAAGATCACAGGGAGCAGCAGTGGGATTTGAAGTGGCCACCAGTGGATGTCAAGACCACTAGGCCACTCCTCCACTAGTCTGGGCCACTCCCACTGGAAACTCTGTCTAGTGGCTGCCACTGTAGGATAAAGGGTGTTGAGTAAAGAGGCATTGGATTTTTTTTATGGGAGATTTCACAACTTTTTGTTGAGATGAAGCTGAGGGGAGGGCAGGGGAGGGAGAGGCAGCGGGAAGCTGCTGAAATTATATGTAAAACCTGTGTAACCTGATGGCATACAGGTCATTACAGCTCAGCACCAGTGCCAACAGCTTGCTGAAAATAACTGATTTGGCTAGCTGCTAATTACTAGTTACTACTAGGTCACAAACTAACACTCTCACAGGTCCAGTTTATCCTTCATTTTGACATCTTTTGCCGAGTATGTTTTTCCCTCCTTGCTTCGTCCATTTGCCTGCTTTTACACAGTTGGATTGTTGGCCCTTAGGCTGGGGGGGGGGGGGGGGGAACTGTGGTTCTCTGACTGATGACCTAGGGGACCCAGGTTTGGAAACTTGTTTGTCTGGTTTCCTGGGGCTGCTCATGGTGCTCAAAGGGAGGGGCAGACAGTCCTGGAGCCCCCCACCCTTTCTCCAGTGTTCTTTGTTCTGCTGATGCCATTTCGAAAAATCCTTGCATCGTTTTGGATTTAGAATTGTTATGAAAGTGGAGTCTTTAGCCAAAAAAAACAATGGATGCACTTGTTAGTACCATGAGGTACTTGTGTGCTTAATGGGGGCAACTGTATCTCGCAGACTGAGCACTTAGCCCTTAATTCTATAAAAGTTGCCAGAAATTACGTGCTCAAATTTGGGCGCACGCAATTTAAATGAATAACGAGTCAAAAAAAGATATAGTGGAATTAGAAAAGGTACAGAGAAGGGTGAAGAAAATGATAAAGGGGACGGGATGACTTCCCTATGAGGAAAGGCTAAAGCAGCTGGGGTTCTTCAGCTTAGAGAAGAGATGCCTGAGAGGAGATATGATAGAGGTCTATCAAATACCGAGTGGAGTGGAATGGGTAGACGTGAATCGCTTGTTTACTCTTTCCAAAAATACTAAGACTAGGGGGCACGCAATGAAGCTACTAAGTAATAAATTTAAATCAAACCAGAGAAAGTATTTTTTCACTGAGCATGTAATTAAACTCTTTAATTTGTTGCCAGAGAATGTGGTAAAAGCAGTTAGTTTAGCGGGGTTTAAAAAAGGTTTGGCTACTTTCCTAAAAGAAAAGCCCATAAGCCGTTATTAAGATGGACGGGAAAATCCACTGCTTATTTCTAGGATAAGTAGATTAAAGTCTCTCTTACTGTTCTGGGATCTTGGCAGGTATTTGTGACCTGGATTAGCCACTGTTGAAAACAGGATACTGGGTTTGATGGACCTTCGGTCTGTGCCAGTATGGCAACGCTTAAGTTCTCATGTCCATGAATACTTGTATCCAGGGAACCTTTAAAAGGAAAATTAACCACATACTTTCTTTTGGAAAATTAAGAGTAACTGCAGAATGTGATTTTTTTTTTTTAATTTAAAGAGCGTTAGTAGTACGTAACTTTGAACTGGGTTTCAGGAGTTCTCCTGAGTTCAGTAAGGGTAAAGGTAATGCATTTGAAATACCTCCTTTCTGTGGTTACAAACAAAGCAGTTTACATATTACATACAGGTACTTGGGGCAATGGAGGGTTAAAAGTCCTTTTACAAATTGCAGTCAAAAGTGGTCTTAACGCACCTATACGCAGGTTTTTCCTGTGCACTAAGGACATTTATACTGCAGCAGTAAAATGGCTGATTTTCTATTTTCGGTATTAACGGTCAGCACTAATGTCACTATTAACATGTGTCTTCTAAAACTTTCAGAGGAAACCAAAAAATGATCACCTAAGAATGGTCATTTGAAAAATGGAGGAAAAAGCCTCCACAGGCTCTGTTAATTTATAGGCGCTTAGCCGTTTAATCCCAAGGAGCACTTGCTGTCATCATTGGCAAAAAAACCTCCATAAACTATTCAGCTTTCAATATTATTATCTCTCTATATAAAAGGCACCTCCAACGTTCCAATGAAGCCTCAAGCCGGAAACTTGAGGCGCCAGAGATATCCGGTTTGGCTGGCCTGCAGTGTAGCTCCGCCCTCGCGTCAAAATGCCATGACGTCGAGGGCGGCCCGGGGAAGGCACAAGGGAGGCACGAGTTCAACAAAAGCCACGCAGGGGCAGGAGTACATAAATACGCCCACCGTTCCGCCACCCTCGATGAAAACCTTGCTACCGTCCATTTCACACATCCCCCTTCGCATCAGGTACGCGGACGGCAGCTGAAACTCGCAACGAAGTGAGGGAGAGAGGGACAGGGGGTGTGGAACTCAGAAGGGGGGGATGGAAGGGGGGGTCTGGAACTCGGGAGGGAGGGAGGGAGGGGGGTAATATCTCGCTAGCGCCCGTTTCATTTGTTTCCGAAACGGGCATTTCTTACTAGTTATTATTATTTGTTACATTTGTATCCCACATTTTCCCACCTAATTGCAGGCTCAATGTGGCTTACATAGTACCGGAGAGGCGATCGCCAATACCGGTTATAACAAATACAAAGTGAGGCTGTGGTAAAGTTCATGTGTGACAGACACATTGGGGAATTGTAAGAGGAAAGAGTTAAGTTATGTCCAGTATGAGCTTTGGTTTTGTTGTGTTGCTGGGTTAAGGCATTTAAGTTGGATCCAGTGGCGTAGCCACAGGTGGGCCTGGGTGGGCCGGGGCCCACCCAATTAGGGCTCAGGCCCACCCAACAGTAGCACACGTTTAGCGGTAGCTGGTGGGGATCCCAAGCTCTGCCAGCTGAAGACTTCCCCCTGACGGTAATGAAAACGCTATTCTCCGCGATACCGGTACCTGCGCATGCTCCGTTTTCAGCGCATGCCTGCTGCAGACAGCCAGGGTGGAAAGAAGCATTTTCCCACCAGCTGAGATTTTTTTTGGGTGGTAGGTGAAGGGGAGAACACTTGGGGCCCACCCACTTCTTACCTAGGCCCACCTAAAATCTGTTGTCTGGCTACGCCCCTGGTCGGATCGTTAGGGTATGCCTTTTTGAACAAGTTAGATTTTAGTAATTTCCGGAAGTTCAGGTGGTCGTATGTTGTTTTGGTATTGCGTTCCATAGTAGTGTGCTTATGTAGGAAAAGCTGGATGCATAGGTTGATTTGTATTTCTTTGCAGCTTGGGTGATGAAGATTTAGGTATGTTCGTGTTGATCTTGATGTGTTTCTGGTTGGTAGGTCTTATGAGGTCTGTCATGTATCCTGGGGCTTCTCTGTACATGATTTGTGAACCAGGGTGCAGATTTTGAATTTATCTTGTACGGATGCCCAGCATTTCTTAACTTTCCATGGCAGACTATGGCCAGAGTTTTGTGACCTTCATCAGGGTCCATGGTAGATAAAGTCAAATACTGCGGCTATCCGGTATCACCGGAGGCGAGGATAGGGGAGGGCAGACTTATATGGTCTGTACCAGAGCCGGTGATGGGAGGCGGGACTGGTGGTTGGGAGGCGGGAAATACTGCTGGGCAGACTTATACGGTCTGTGCCCTGAAAAGGACAGGTACAAATTCAAGGTAAGGTATACACATATGAGTTTGTCTTGGGCAGACTGGATGGACCATGCAGGTCTTTTTCTGCCGTCATCTACTATGTTACTATGTTTAGACCTGGAGAGTATGTAATGTTTGTGACCTGAAGGTGCAATCTACATAGACTTTGGGTGCAGATAAGCCCATGCCTGACCTTTTGCTTGTTTGAAATGCACAGACATGCGTTAATGGTGCATAAATAGCTATAGATACTTAAAGGACAATGTGTGAAAATAAATGTGCAAGGCACGGGGCATTGGGATTAAATACGACATCACCAGGTTTGTATCTGATATATTCCAGATTAGGTCAAGTAGTGAGAACTGCATCTTGTACGGCTAACGCTCGTTTGAAATTGAATAGTGATAAAACAAAATTTCTTCTTATTGGCGTTACAGAAGATTCAATTCAAGACCATGCGTAGTAGGTAAATAATATGTCATAAAAGCTAGAATCTTCATTGAAGATTCTGGGTTTCACATTAGATCAAAAGTTAACGATGGAGTTGTAGGTAAATCATCTTGTAAAAAGTTGGTTTTGGTTAATGCGTAATCTCGGAAGATTTAGATTGATAGTGCAGGCATTAATCTTTGTCAAAATTAGATTCCTGCAGGTATCCTCTATTTGGGCTGTTTGAAAAATTTCTTAAGGAAATTATTTACTGTGCAAAACGTATGGAAAACAGGTGTGAGGATGTTATAATGCCGTTGTATCGCTCCATGGTGCGACCGCACCTTGAGTATTCTGTTCAATTCTGGTCGCCGCGTCTCAAGAAAGATATAGTAGAATTGGAAAAGGTGCAGCGAAGGGCGACTAAAATGATAGCGGGGATGGGACGACTTCCCTATGAAGAAAGACTAAGGAGGCTAGGGCTATACAGCTTGGAGAAGAGACGGCTGAGGGGAGACATGATAGAGGTATATGAGTGGAGTGGAACAGGTGGATGTGAAGCATCTGTTCACGCTTTCCGAAAATACTAGGACTAGGGGGCATGCGATGAAACTACAGTGTAGTAAATTTAAAACAAATCGGAGAAAAAAATCTTTCTTCACCCAACGCATAATTAAACTCTGGAATTCGTTGCCGGAGAATGTGGTGAAGGCGGTTAGCTTGGCAGAGTTTAAAAAGGGGTTAGACGGTTTCCTAAAGGACAAGTCCATAAACTGCTACTAAATGGACTTGGGAAAAATCCACAATTCCAGGAATAACATGTATAGAATGTTTGTACGTTTGGGAAGCTTGCCAGGTTCCCTTGACCTGGATTGGCCGCTGTTGGGGACAGGACGCTGGGCTCGATGGACCCTTGGTCTTTTCCCAGTGTGACATTACTTATGTACTTATATAAAGCTCTGCGATTGACTTGCTCATTGAACAAGTTTGAGAGAGTTACACTTTGGTACGTTCAATTACACCGGTTGCGGGTGGAAGCCAGGATTGATTTTAAATTATATTCTTTTACATTTAAAATCATCCATGGACTTGCTTCACCCTCTATATATTGACTCATTGAATTTTTCAATTTTCGCAACCAATTAAAATGAATGTTTCAGTCCTGTAAGGGTATTAAATCGAAGAGAGCTTATTCCATGCTATTTTCCTATTGCACAGCTAAGCTATGGAATTTATTGCCCATGTCTGTGGTGGAAATACATAATTATTTTAGATTTCGCAAATCGATTAAGGCAATTGTGTTTCAACAATATTTCCTTCCAAATTAGTGTTAGTTCATTCGTTACTGTTACATAAGTTCATAAGTATTACCATACTGGGACAGACTGAAGGTCCATCAAGCCCAGCATCCTGTTCTAACAGTGGCCCATCCAGGTCACAAGTACCTGGCAAGGTCCCAAAAAAGTACATTTTATGCTGCTTATCCTAGAAATAAGCAGTGGATTTTCCCCAAGTCCATTTTAATAATGGTCTATGGACTTTTCCTTTAAGAAGCCAGCCAAACCTTTTTTAAACCCTGCTAAGCTAACTGCTTTTACTACATTCTCTGGCAATGAATTCCAGAGTTTAATTACACGCTGAGTAAAGAAAACGTTTCTCTGATTCGTTTTAAATTTACTACTTTATAGCTTCATCACGTGTCCCCTAGTCCTAGTATTTTTTGGAAAGAGTAAACAAGCGATTCACATCTTCCCGTTCCACTCCACTCATTATTTTATAGACCTCTATCATACTTCCCCTCAGCTGTCTTTTCTCCAAGCTAAACAGCCCTAGCCAAGCTGAACGGCCAAATGAGAGCCGAAGCAAATTGATTATATTCTGCATATCCCAGAATTAATATCTCTGGTCTCTCTTTTTTGTAATTTGCTTCCAACCAGTACTGGTGTAGGGTAGAGGGACTATAATAAATAAAATATAGCTAACCCTAGGACACAAAAATCTGTGAGCTCAGCACAGGCAGACAGGCCTGGACAAGGAGCAGGCTTGTGAGGAATGAGAGACTACAGGGAAACTGTTGGCCTCTCCAGGTTACAGCACATGGGTCGGTATCTTTGCACTCGGTGTATGTACATAGTTGAGTCAGAAGGATGTCTTTACTCTGGAGCTGTTGCCAGACAAGGTCGGGGTGATGCCTGCTAGACCTTGATGTTCATGTTTATTAATCCCGCTTACTATAATCAGGTCTAAGCGGGTTCTATAATAAAATAAACAGGGGAACGCCACAAAATCGTAACAACAATAACAAAACAGAATCATTCGGGGGGGGGGGGGGGGGGGGGGGAGGGAGGGAGGGAAGCTATTCAGTTCTGGTCGCCTTATCTCAAAAATGATATAGCAGAATTAGAAAAGGTTCAAAGAAGAGCGACCAAAATGATAAAGGGGATGGAACTCCTCTCGTATGAGGAAAGGCTAGAGGGGTTTGGGCTCTTCAGCTTGGAAAAGAGATGGATGAGGGCAGATACGATTGAGGTCTACAAAATCCTGAGTGGTGTAGAACGAGTAGAAGTAAATCGATTTTTTACTCGTTTCAAAACTACAAAGACTAGGGGACACTTGAGAAAGTTACATGGAAATACTTTTAAAACAAATAGGAGGAAATATTTTTTCACGCAATGAACAGTTAAGCTCTGGAAATCTTTGCCGGAGGATGTGGAAACAGCGGTTAGCGTATCTGGGTTTAAAAAAAAGTTTGGACAAATTCCTGGAGGAAAAGTCCATATTCTGCTATTGAGACAGACATGGGGAAGCCACTGCTTGTCCAAGGATTGGTAGCATGGAATGTTGCTACTAACTCTGTTTCTGCCGGGTACTTGTGACCTGGCTTGGCCAATGTGTGGAAAACAGGATACTGGGCTAGATGGACCACTGGTCTGACCCAGTATGGCTACTCTTATGTTCTTAAGTTCACCAGGTTCACTGAGTCCCTGAGAGCTGAATGAAGAGCGATTTTTACTATAGGCCATATTGAAATAATCGGTCTAAGGTGTTTCTTAAATTTAGTGAATGATAATTCAGAACGGATATATAGAGGAAGTTCATCATTCCATAACTTTGGAGCCAAGAAGAAGAAAGCAGAGTTTCTAGTGGATTCATAATGAGCCTTTGTGGATCATTAAAGCATCATTTTAAACATAGAGACATTCTGAGAGTCTTTTAATGTGGTTTGGAATATTGTTGATTCAACAGATTGGCACATCTCGAAAGGATGCCTTACACCAGTGGTTTTGCCAGAGACACGCATGACGGTGAAACTGGACCACGGCCCTTGCGGCAATTTCATTTTTGACGCGTGTCCAATACGTGCACCGGAAAATATTTGTATTTTCTGGCGCATGGGCCGTAATCGGCATTTTACGCACATAGACCATTACCGCGTGAGACCTTACCGCTAGGTCAATGGCTGGCGGTAAGGTCTCAGACCCAAAATGGACGCGCGGCAATTTACATTTTGCCGCACATCCATTTTCGTCAAAATATTTTTTTCAATAAAAGCATTTTTTACAGGTGCGCTGAAAAAGAATTCTGTTCACGCCCCCAAAACACACGCCTACGCTAGCGCAGCCCATTTTCGGTGCACCTTAGTAAAAGGACCCCTTAGTGCTTAATTGGTGGCTCTTACAAATAGGTTTGCAAAATGAGGTGGCTGCACAAGGAAGGAGCATTACTAACCCACGGAAGATGTAACATCACTGTTCGTACGTGGAAACTGCTGAGTCAGCGCTGCTCATTTTTTCCATGTGCTTGCAAATACGCCTTGAACTGGTGAGCATCCTTATGTGTATCTTATGAAAGGCTTCGCCTTCGGAAGAGCCTTTTGTCAAACACCGTCTGAACTGAGCATGACCTGAGCTGGAGGCCTCATCTCAGTCTCCTATGTATCACGGGCCTTCATATATTGTGTGTAGAGGAGTGGCCTAGTGGTTAGGGTGGTGGACTTTGGTCCTGGGGAACTGAGTTGGATTCCCACTTCAGGCACAGGCAGCTCCTTGTGACTCTGGGCAAGTCACTTAACCCTCCATTGCCCCATGTAAGCGGCATTGAGCCTGCCATGAGTGAGAAAGCGCAGGGTACAAATGTAACAAAAATAAAATAGATACTATTGGACATTCTACATGGAATGTTGCTATTCCACTAGCAACATTCCATGTAGAAGGCTGCGCAGGCTTCTGTTTCTGTGAGTCTGACGTCCTGCATGTACGTGCAGGACGTCAGACTCACAGAAGCAGAAGCCTGCGTGGCCACATTGGTGATCTGCAAGGGCCGACTTCTACGTGGAATGTTGCTAGTGGAATAGCAACATTCCATGTAGAATCTCAAATAGTAGCAACAGTGGAGGAGTGGCCTAGTGGTTGGGGTGGTGGACTTTGGTCCTGAGGAACTGAGTTTGATTCCCACTTCAGGCACAGGCGGCTCCTTGTGACTCTGGGCAAGTCACTTAACCCTCCATTGCCCCATGTAAGCCGCATTGAGCCTGCTATGAGTGGGAAAGCGCAGGGTTCAAATGTAACAAAAATAAAAACAAAACCATTCATTTGTTTGCATCGGAAGCTAGCTGGAAACTCTCCTAACTGCAGGAACTGTTGTAGTCTTATTTGATATACAAATAGAATACAATAGCTTGTGATCCCAGGCATGCAAATATGTCAACGTGCAATTCAATCAACTTATTGTTACAAGCATAATCCCAACATGCCAGTCTGAAAAGGAGGAGGAAGTGCAAGGTGCCAAAATGAGAACCACTGAGGTTTTGGTCAGAGAGGGCAGATAGAGTGTTCCATTTTGGAAAATGCTTCATTCCCACCTTTTAGTACATAAGTACATACATAAGTATTGCCATACTGGGAAAGACCAAAGGTCCATCGAGCCCAGCATCCTGTTTCCAACAGTGGCCAATCCAGGTCACAAATACCCGGCAAGATCCCAGAAATGTACAAAACATTTTATACTGCTTATCCCAGAAAGACTGGATTTTCCCCAAGTCCATTTAATAATGGTCTATGGACTTCTCTTTTAGGAAGCCGTCCAAACCTTTTTTAAACTCCGCTAAGCTAACCGCCTTTACCACATTCTCTGGCAACGAATTCCAGAGTTTAATTACACGTTGAGTGAAGAAACATTTTCTCCGATTCATTTGAAATTGACTACATTGTAGCTTCATCGCATGCCCCCTAGACCTAGTATTTTTCTTAGGGGTCTTTTTACAAAGGTGTGCTGAAAAATGGCTTGCGGTAGTGTAGGCGTGGGTTTTGGCCGTGCGCCGATCTGTTTTTTTTAGCGCGCCTGTAAAAAAAGGCCTTTATTTTACTCCGAAAATGGACGTGCGGCAAAATCAAAATTGCCGCGTGTCCATTTTGGTCTGAGACCTTACCGCCAGACATTGACCTAGCAGTATAGAATCTGGGTGGTAATGACCTACTTGCGTCAAATGCCACTTGGCACGTCTCCGTTACGAACGCCCAAAAAGAAAAAATATTTTTCAGACATGTGTATCGGATGTGTGCCAAAACTGAAATTACCGCAACAGCCACGCGGTAGTCGGGAGGTAACTCTATTTGGCGCACATTGGGCATGCGTTGACGCTTATGCGGCTTAGTAAAAGGGCCCCTTAATTCGTTGATTCTCCAGAGGTATGTGGTGGTGGTGGTGGTGTTTGGGGGGGGGGGGGGAATGTGCTTATTTCCACATGATCTCTTAATCAAAATCCTTTAGTGAATTTATTTCAGAACTGGTTAAGGATTCAGACTGCTGTACTGCCAAGCATGATCTTTCTCGATGTGCGCTGGGCAGTCAAAACACGCTCATGCAAACCACTTTGTCTCTGTCGACTATTTGGCATTTTATACGGTGTCACATTTCATTCTGGGCTGCATTAAGGGGACTGGATTTGATATACAATCAAAGCGGTTTATATTTTATAAACAGGTACTTATTTTGTTCCTGGGGGTGTCCTTTTCAAGCTGCGGGAAAAAGGGCCCCATGGTAGTGGCGGGGGCTGTTTTCCCCAAGTGCCAGGGCCATTTTCACCACAGTGGGTAAAAAGCCCCTGGACATATAATGGGGAGCCTTTACTGCCACCCACTGAGGTGGCGATAAGGACTCCTGCACTAACCTGGTGGTAACTGGGCCAGGGGTGTAGCCAGACTTCGGCGGGAGGGGGGTATAGAGCCCAAGGTGAGGGGGGCACATTTTAGCCCCCCCCGGCGCCGCCGACCCCCCCACCATTGCCGCTGCCGCCACCGCCACCTTTGCCCCCCTGCCGCCGAACCTCTCGACCCCCCTCCCGCTGTCAACCCTCCCCCGCCGCCGCCGCCTACCTTTGCTGGCTGGGGACCCCAACATCCCGCCAGCCGAGGTCCTCTTCTTCCGGCGCAAGGCTTCATTCTGTTTCTGTGAGTCTGACGTCCTGCACGTTGTACGTGCAGGACATCAGACTCACAGAAACAGAATGAAGCCTTGCGCCGGAAGAAGAGGACCTCGGCTGGCGGGGGTTGGGGTCCCCCGCCAGCAAAGGTAGGCGACGGCGGGTTGGCAGCAGGAGGGGGGGGGGTCGAGAGGGTCGTCGGCAGGGGAGGTCCAGGGCCAAATCTACGTGGGCCCAGGCCCCCGTGGGCCCACGTAGCTACGCCACTGAACTGGGCATCACATGGCGATGCCCAATTACCGCCTCACAGGCCATTTCTAGGAGTTTTCTTTTTCCCTTGGAAATGGTTCGCGCTCGGGGCGGGACGTCCGCCTCTCTGTAAGTCACTTGTCCAGAGTCACAAGAAGCTGCAGTGGGAATCAAACCCAGTTCCCCAGTGCACTAACCATTAGGCTACTCCTCCAGTCCAATTCTTCCTTCTCTGCTAAACAGTAAGGGGACAGTTCTGTAAAGGAGTGTACCAACATTTAAGCACTAAGAATAAGATTAACTAACCCAGAATAACAGCTTTTTTGTGTTCACAAATGTGCATAAATGACAATTTTCTGGCTGCCTTCTATTCAGCAGTAATTACACCAGTGTTTGGCAACTATTCAATGCAGAACGTCCTTCCAGAGTCACATTTTGTTCCTGTGCTTTTTGGTGTGTCTTTATTAAGGGAAAGGGAAGTGGGACTTGATATACTGCCTTTCTGTGGTTTTTGTAGCTACATTCAAAGCGATTTACATATATTCAGGTACTTATTTTGTACCAGGGGCAAAGGAGGGTTAAGTGACTTGCCAAGGGTCACAAGGAGCTGCAGTAGGAATCAAATCCAGTTCCCCAGGATCAAAGTCCACTGCACTACCCACTAGGCTACTCCTCCACTCCTAGCTCCAAGTTTGTTTTTTGTCATTGAATGCCTTGCGTCTTTTGGCATCAGGCATTATATACAGACCCCTGACGCATTCATTTGTGGACGAAACGTGGACCGTGCCGGGTCTGACCAATCAAATGTAGCTGAGACGCTCTCAATTCTGAAGGCTCCCTGTGCTTTTTTGGCTTTTAGCTAAAGTTTATTTGCTCCCGGATTCCCTCTCCTCTGTATCCTGCATTCCATTCTATGGCACGGCGCCTAAATGAGAAGGCGCGTAGCTCAAAGTAGTACTGCCAATTTTCGCTGGGAATGCACGCCACGGTAGAAAATAAAAAAAAATGTTTTCTACTGCGGGAAACAGTGCACTCCAACTTTGAACCTACCGCAGGATGCCCATATTACCCCTGCGACAGTGCCGATTTGGTGCATGCTGTGTGTTAGCCATACAACTGCTTAGTAAAAGGACCCCCAAATGCAGTATTTACATCTGAGAGAGTTTGATCCTATCCCTTAAATGCAAGGCATGTTTGCAAACCTGAAGAGGGGTAGTACTGGCAAGGAAAGAGTTAAAACTATTCCACAAACTTTTACTTCTCACTCATCTACGTTTCCCCCCTGGTCTAACTTAGCTCCGGAAACTCAGAAAGCAGAAGTTGTTGGCTTCCGATAGGCCACCGAGTTAAATTTAACATTGTTCAAAGCTTTTTGGAACATTCTGTGACTTCATGAATTTGTCTACAGGAATTATTTTCTAGTGGAGAAGATGGATCATCAGATAATTATTCTCAGTTTTGTTCAGGAACAGTTGACAAACTATTTTTGAAACAGACTCATGTAGGTTCAAACTACTGCTTTTTTTTTGGTTTTGATTTCAATCAGAATTTAAATATTGCAATACTGTGATCCTGGTGATGTTTAAATAAATTTAAAAAAATGTTTATTTATAAATTTCAAACATACAAGTAGATCACTTGCTCAAAAAAAACATTGAAAGCTTCTTTACAAATTCGAATAAATCGATGGAAAGGCTTGACGCTGATGCCAAATTATACATAATAAAGGAGAATTAATGAAATCAAGAAGCGTCACATCTTCCTCAGGCCACTATCAAAGAGAGGGAGTGGGAATTTAGAGGAGATCAAACAGAAGAAATAATTAAGGAACGACATAATCAGGACACGCTCAGCCCATACCCAATAAACCGAATTCTTTAGGTCCAAAAAGGATCTTACGCAATCACGTGTAAAGAAAATATATAAAGTGGGGAAAGTGGATTGCAGGCGTCTTTTATAGAAAAGTGCTGAGCGTGTACTTAGCTGTTATCTGCATAAGGGCAGTAATTCTAAAATGTAAGTGTGCAAATAGCACTTAATTTTAGGTTCTAAGTTATAGAATGAGGGGGTATATTTGATGAGAACTAGAGGACATGAATTGAGGTTGAAGAGGGACAGACTCAGCAGTAACGTCAGGAAGTATTTTTTCACAGAGAGAGTGGTGGATGCTTGGAATGCCCTCCCGCAGGAGGTGGCGGACATGAAAACGGTAATGGAATTCAAACATGGGTGGGATAAAGGAATCCTGTTTAGAAGGAACGGATCCGCGGAATCTAAGCGGAGATTGGGTGGTGACGCCGGTAATTGGGAAACAAAACCGGTGCTGGGCAGACTTCTACGGTCTACGCCCTGATCGTGACTGAATAGATATGGAAGGGCTGGAGTGTAAATTTTAAGGGGCTTTGACGATAGCTTCAGAACTTTCAGAACAAGAACAGTGCTGGGCAGACTTCTACGGTCTGTGTCCTGAGAATGGCAAGGACAAATCAAACTCGGGTATAAAGTATCACATACCGTGTAAAATGAGTTTATCTTCCTGGGCAGACTGGATGGACCGTTCAGGTCTTTATCTGCTGTCATTTACTATGTTACCAAGAGATATATTTCTTAAAGAATCCGTGTATATCAAAAGTCTGTCCATTTTGTAGCCAAAATCCACCTTTGAACACGCCTACACATGTGTTTATTTTTGTCATCATATATACTTGTAAGTGTGGAGTCGTTTTATAAAAATACAGAAGACCAAGGACCTTGCAGAGAAAAATCACACTCGGGAGACAGCGAAGGTGACGCAACGAGATGACGATGCTGTATGGTCTAGAAGATTTATTGAACAGCACTACCACTTGACTCGCCATGGCCCTGTTTCGACCCAGTGCCCTGCCTCAGGAGCCTTCCTGTGTTGTGTAGATAGGTCTGCAGTGTCTCTTGTTATGATGAAATGTATCAAATCCTGCTATTGTAGTACACAAAAAAGACAGGAAGCAGTACTAATAGCCCCGCAAGCTACTACTACTACATAAGTACATAAGTACATAAGTAGTGCCATACTGGGAAAGACCAAAGGTCCATCTAGCCCAGCATCCTGTCACCGACAGTGGCCAATCCAGGTCAAGGGCACCTGGCACGCTCCCCAAACGTAAAAACATTCCAGACAAGTTATACCTAAAAATGCGGAATTTTTCCAAGTCCATTTAATAGCGGTCTATGGACTTGTCCTTTAGGAATCTATCTAACCCCTTTTTAAACTCCGTCAAGCTAACCGCCCGTACCACGTTCTCCGGCAACGAATTCCAGAGTCTAATTACACGTTGGGTGAAGAAAAATTTTCTCCGATTCGTTTTAAATTTACCACACTGTAGCTTCAACTCATGCCCTCTAGTCCTAGTATTTTGGATAGCGTGAACAGTCGCTTCACATCCACCCGATCCATTCCACTCATTATTTTATACACTTCTATCATATCTCCCCTCAGCCGTCTCTTCTCCAAGCTGAAAAGCCCTAGCCTTCTCAGCCTCTCTTCATAGGAAAGTCGTCCCATCCCCACTATCATTTTCGTCGCCCTTCGCTGTACCTTTTCCAATTCTACTATATCTTTTTTGAGATACGGAGACCAGTACTGAACACAATACTCCAGGTGCGGTCGCACCATGGAGCGATACAACGGCATTATAACATCCGCACACCTGGACTCCATACCCTTCCTAATAACACCCAACATTCTATTCGCTTTCCTAGCCGCAGCAGCACACTGAGCAGAAGGTTTCAGCGTATCATCGACGACGACACCCAGATCCCTTTCTTGATCCGTAACTCCTAACGCGGAACCTTGCAAGACGTAGCTATAATTCGGGTTCCTCTTACCCACATGCATCACTTTGCACTTGTCAACATTGAACTTCATCTGCCACTTGCACGCCCATTCTCCCAGTCTCGCAAGGTCCTCCTGTAATCGTTCACATTCCTCCTGCGACTTGACGACCCTGAATAATTTTGTGTCATCGGCGAATTTAATTACCTCACTAGTTATTCCCATCTCTAGGTCATTTATAAATACATTAAAAAGCAACGGACCCAGCACAGACCCCTGCGGGACCCCACTAACTACCCTCCTCCACTGAGAATACTGGCCACGCAATCCTACTCTCTGCTTCCTATCTTTCAACCAGTTCTTAATCCATAATAATACCCTACCTCCGATTCCATGACTCTGCAATTTCTTCAGGAGTCTTTCGTGCGGCACTTTGTCAAACGCCTTCTGAAAATCCAGATATACAATATCAACCGGCTCCCCATTGTCCACATGTTTGCTTACCCCCTCAAAAAAATGCATTAGATTGGTGAGGCAAGACTTCCCTTCACTAAATCCGTGCTGACTTTGTCTCATCAGTCCATGTTTTTGTATATGCTCTGCAATTTTATTCTTAATAATAGCCTCCACCATCTTGCCCGGCACCGACGTCAGACTCACCGGTCTATAATTTCCCGGATCTCCTCTGGAACCCTTCTTAAAAATCGGAGTAACATTGGCTACCCTCCAGTCTTCCGGTACTACACTCGATTTTAGGGACAGATTGCATATTTCTAACAGTAGCTCCGCAAGTTCATTTTTTAGTTCTATTAATACTCTGGGATGAATACCATCAGGTCCCGGTGATTTACTACTCTTCAGCTTGCTGAACTGACCCATTACATCCTCCAAGGTTACAGAGAATTTGTTTAGTTTCTCCGACTCCCCCGCTTCAAATATTCTTTCCGGCACCGGTGTCCCCCCCAAATCCTCCTCAGTGAAGACCGAAGCAAAGAATTCATTTAATTTCTCCGCTACGGCTTTGTCCTCCTTGATCGCCCCTTTAACACCATTTTCGTCCAGCGGCCCAACCGACTCTTTGGCCGGTTTCCTGCTTTTAATGTATCTAAAAAAATTTTTACTATGTATTTTTGCTTCCAACGCTAATTTCTTCTCAAAGTCCTTTTTTGCCCTCCTTATCTCCGCTTTGCATTTGGCTTGGCATTCCTTATGATCTATCCTGTTACTTTCAGTTGGTTCTCTTCTCCACTTTCTGAAGGATTGTTTTTTGGCTCTAATGATTTCCTTTATCTTACTGTTTAGCCACGCCGGCTGACGTTTAGTCTTTTTTCCCTTTTTTCTAATACGTGGAATATATTTGTCCTGAACCTCCAGGATGGTGTTTTTAAACAGCATCCACGCCTGATGCAAGTTTTTTACTCTGCGAGCTGCTCCTTTCAGTCTTTTTTTCACCATTTTTCTCATTTTGTCGTAATCACCTTTTCTATAGTTAAACGCTAGCGTACTTGATTCCTAGTTTCACTTCCTTCAATGCCAATATCAAAACCGATCATATTATGATCACTGTTATCAAGCGGCCCTCGTATCGTTACCCCCTGCACTAGATCATGAGCACCACTAAGGACTAAGTCTAGTATTTTTCCTTCTCTTGTCGGCTCCTGAACTAGCTGTTCCATGAAGCTGTCCTTGATTTCATCAAGAAATCTTATGTCCCTTGCGTGTACAGATGTTACATTAACCCAGTCTATATGCGGGTAATTGAAATCCCCCATTATTATTGTGTTGCCCAGTTTGTTTGCGTCCCTGATTTCCTTTAACATTTCCGCATCCGTCTGTTCGTCCTGGCCAGGCGGACGGTAGTACACTCCTATCACTATCCTTTTCCCCTTTGCACATGGAATTTCAATCCACAGTGATTCCAAGGAGTGTTTTGTTTCCTGCAGAATTTTCAATCTATTTGATTCAAGGCTCTCGTTAATATACAATGCTACCCCTCCACCAATCCGATTCACCCTATCACTACGATATAATTTGTACCCCGGTATGACAGTGTCCCACTGGTTATCCTCCTTCCACCAGGTCTCAGAGATGCCTATTATATCTAATTTTTCATTTAGTGCAATATATTCCAACTCCCCCATCTTATTTCTTAGGCTCCTGGCATTCGCATATAGACATTTCAAACTATGTTTGTTGTTCCTAAGTACATCATGCTTAGTACTTGACAGTATTAATTGGCAATCTTTTGTCTGATTTTTATTGTTATTTAAAGATACCCGATCTACTACAATCTCTTTTGCAACCTCACTATCAGGATACTCTATCTTCCCTGTTATGGTGATATCTTTGAAAGATACCTTATCCCGAACCATGCTCTTTTGAGCGACTGTCGGCCTTCCCTACTACTACTTAACATTTCTAAAGCGCTACCAGGGTTACGCAGCGCTGTACAATTTAACATGTAGGACAGTCCCTGCTCAAAGGAGCTTACAATCTGAAGGACAAAAAGTGCAGTCAATCAATTTGGGGCAGTCTAGATTGCCTGAATAGAGGTATGGTGGTTAGGTGCCGAAGGCGACATTGAAGAGGTGGGCTTTGAGCAAGGATTTGAAGATGGGCAGGGAGGGGGCTTGGGGTATGGGCTCAGGGAGTTTATTCCAAGCATAGGGTGAGGAGAGGCAGAAAGGGCAGAGCCTGGAGTTGGCTGAAAAATAATTCTGCAAGCGCCCAAAACACATGTCTACACTACCGCAGACCATTTTTCAGCACACCTTAACAAAAGGACCCCTAAGCATTTACAAAGTTACTATTAAAATGGCATAAGAACATAAGAGTAGCCATATTGGGTCAGACCAATGGTCCATCTAGCCCAGTATCCTGTTTTCCAAACAGTGGCCAAGCCAGGTCACAAGTACCTGGCAGAAACTCAAATCGTGGCAACATTCCATGTAGAATCTCAAAGAGTAGCAACATTCCATGTAGAACCCCAAAGAATAGCAAGATTCTGGAATCCTAAAGAGTGACAAGATTCCATGCAGAATCACAAAAAGTAGCAACATTCCATGTAGAACCCCAAAGAATAGCAAGATTCTGGAATCCTAAAGAGTGACAAGATTCCACGCTGAACCTCGAAGAGTAGCAACATTCCATGTAGAACCCCAAAGAATAGCAAGATTCTGGAATCCTAAAGAGTGACAAGATTCCATGCAGAATCTCAGAGTAGCAACACTCCATGCTACAAATCCCAGGGCAAGCAGTTGCTTCCCATGTGAGTTTCAATAGCAGACTATGGACTTTTCCTCTAGGAATTTGTCCAAACCTTTTTTAAACCCAGATATGCTAACCGCTGTTACCACATCCTCTGGCAAAGAGTTCCAGACCTTAACTATTCGTTGAGTGAAAAAATATTTCCTCTTATTTGTTTTAAAAGTTTTTCCATGTAACTTCCTCAAGTGTCCCCTAGTCTTTGTACTTTTGGAACGAGTAAAAAAAAATCGATTTTCTTCTACTTGTTCTACACCACTCAGGATTTTGTAGACCTCAATCATATCTCCTCCTCATCCTTCTGTTTTCTAAGCGGAAGAGCCCTAACCTCTTTAGCCTTTCCTCATACGAGAGGAGTTCCATCTCCTTAATCATTTTAGTCGCTCTTCTTTGAACCTTTTCTAATTCCGCTATATCTTTTTTGAGATACGGCGACCAGAACTGAACGCAATACTCAAGGTGCGGACGCACCATGGAGCGATACAAAGGCATTATAGTATTTTCAGTTTTATTCACCATCCCTTTCCTAATAATTTCTAGCATCCTGTTTGCTTTCTTGGCCGCCGCCACACACTGAGCAGAAGATTTCAGCCTGTGGTTATCTATGTATTTGTGGTTATTAATGTGTCTACAGATTTTGTAGCTGTGCTTTGTAAGTATAGTCAAATCAAACCTATCTTTCGTGTACTTCAGATTTCCAAATTACAGTAGACCCAGCTGATTTCTGTTCCAAAGACCCAAACAATGTGCAGACTTGACATGTATACACTGGGAAACCAGACAGGCCTCCAGTTGTCTGTCAGCCTAACCACCTACACAAAAACAGGTCTGTAGGTAAGCCAGTAATTTTAGGAGAGATTGTGTGTGGGTCAATGTGAAAGAATCAGCCTCAGAATGAGAGAAGAAAGCTAGAGCTGAAATGCTGATCAACACACCTGTCACCCTTGGTCTAATTGTATGAAAGGTTCAAAACTAGAAGAAAAAAAGTATTAACAAGTTTATTTCTGAAATCAAGAAATCATTTTATTTTTAGGGATCTATTTGCAGGCCAACTTCCCATCAGATAATGTTGTTACCAGAACCGGTGGTGGGAGGCGGGGATAGTGCTGGGCAGACTTATACGGTCTGTGCCAGAGCCGGTGGTGGGAGGCGGGGCTGGTGGTTGGGAGGCGGGGATAGTGCTTGGCAGACTTATACGGTCTGTGCCAGAGCCGGTGGTGGGAGGCAGGGATAGTGCTGGGCAGACTTATACGGTCTGTGCCAGAGCCGGTGGTGGGAGGCAGCACTGGTGGTTGGGAGGCGGGGATAGTGCTGGGCAGACTTATACGGTCTGTGCCAGAGCCGGTGGTGGGAGGCAGGGCTGGTGGTTGGGAGGCGGGGATAGTGCTGGGCAGACTTATACGGTCTGTGCCAGAGCCGGTGGTGGGAGACGGGGCTGGTGGTTGGGAGGCGGGGATAGTGGTGGGCAGACTTATACGGTCTGTGCCAGAGCCGGTGGTGGGAGACGGGGCTGGTGGTTGGGAGGCAGGAATAGTGCTGGGCAGACTTATACTGTCTGTGCCAGAGCCGGTGGTGGGAGGCGGGGCTGGTGGTTGGGAGGCGGGGATAGTGCTGGGCAGACTTATACGGTCTGTGCCAGAGCCGGTGGTGGGAGACGGGGCTGGTGGTTGGGAGGCGGGGATAGTGCTGGGCAGACTTATACGGTCTGTGCCAGAGCCGGTGGTGGGAGGCGGGGCTGGTGGTTGGGAGGCGGGGATAGTGCTGGGCAGACTTATACGGTCTGTGCCAGAGCCGGTGGTGGGAGGCGGGGATAGTGCTGGGCAGACTTATACGGTCTGTGCCAGAGCCGGTGGTGGGAGACGGGGCTGGTGGTTGGGAGGCGGGGATAGTGCTGGGCAGACTTATACGGTCTGTGCCCTGAAGAGCACAGGTACAAATCAAGGTAAGGTATACACAAAAAGTAGCACATGTGAGTTTATCTTGTTGGGCAGACTGGATGGACCATGCAGGTCTTTTTCTGCCGTCATCTACTATGTTACTATGTTACATGGTTTAATAATGGATGCATTAGTTAAAGAGAAAATGCCAAAATAGTATATGAACTTATCATGTGGGTAGTATTGACCAATACTCCTTTGTCCTCCCTCCGTCTGTGCTTTTTTTCCATGACCTTATTACTAGATTTCTCAGTTCTAGGGCTTTTTTTAAGCCCCAAATTTGTCACTGACGAGGGGACTGAATGACTCAGGAGACTGGCACAAGGTGAAAGAGTTGCTTCACTTCTAGGCAACAAATGATGAAGCCTGAGCTCCGAACTCTGCTGGTTGAATTTCTGAGAAAAAAAAGGGACACTGAGGTCTCTTCTCTTTCAGCTCACAACTAAACCACTTTCTCTACCGCTCCACCATCTGTCTGGAATTGTCTCCCGATGCATGACTGCAATCTTTTTCAAGCCCACTACAGTTTCAAAACCTCCCCCAGAATGGGCAGTGCAGATATGGGAGAGGACTGGTATGGCCAGTACACTGCCTTGAGTGATTTTTTTTTTCTAAAAGACAGTAAATAAATCCTAATAAGAAAATAAAGAAAGAAAGGAAACACTAGGGAAACTCTGAAAGCTGCAGTGGAGGAGGAAGTAGAGGAGGTTATTGAGCAATATGTACTGTATGAAGCAGGGCCTGGTTATGCCCTGTTAGTTTAGGGCTTACGCTGTTTCAGGGAAGGAGAGAGGCGGAGGAGAGTTGCAAAGTGCTGAGAGTAGAGACCACAGGCTGGTTAGGATCTAAGCATCAGACAGTGGGGACTTTTTTCCATGACATACACACCAGATTGCATAGGAAAGGGAATGGGACTTGATATACCACCTTCCTGTGGTTTTTGCAACTACATTACGTGGAGGGGCATAATCGAACAGAAACGCCCATCTCCATGGGCGTTTATCTCCGAGAACGGGTCCGTGAAGGGGCGGGGCGGATCGTATTTTTTAAAAGAAAAAGACGCCCATGTTTTATTCGTCAAGGTGTGAGCTGGGCGTTTTTGCTTTTCAGCGATAATGGAAAATGAAATCGCCCAGCTCAAAAACGAATAAATCCAAGGCATTTGTTCGTGGGAGGGGCCAGGATTCGTAGTGCACTGGTCCCCCTCACATGCCAGGACACCAACCGGGCACCCTAGGGGGCACTTTTACAAAAACCAAATAAAAGGTAAAATAGCTCCCAGGTGCATAGCACCCTTCCCTTGGGTGTTGAGCCCCCCAAATCCCCCTCAAAACCCACTGCCCACAAGTCTACATCATTACTATAGCCCTAAGAGGTGAAGGGGGGCACCTACATGTGGGTACAGTGGGTTTGGGGGGGTTGGACGACTAGTAGCATTAAGCAGCACAATTGTAACAGGTAGGGGGGGGATGGGCCTGGGTCCACCTGCCTGACGTCCACTGCACCCCCTAACAACTGCTCCAGGGACCTGCATACTGCTGCTTGGGAGGAGGGTATGACATTTGAGGGTGAAAGTAAAAAGTTGTGAAACATCATTTGTTGTGGTGGGAGGGGGTTAGTGACCACTGGGGGAGTCAGGGGAGGTCATCCCCGACTCCCTCTGGGGGTCATCTGGTCATTTAGGGCACTTTTTGGGGCCCTATTCGTCAAAAAACAGGGTCCAGGAAAAGTGCCCTAAATTCTAGCTACAAACGCATCCATTATCGGCGAAGGGCGCCCATCTCTGTTCGGGTGATAACCACGCCCCAGTTCCGCCTTCACCACGCCTTCGACACTCCCCCGTCAACTTTGTCCGCATCCGCGAGGGAGTGCAGTTGAAAGCGTCCAAAGGTCGGCTTTCGATTATGCCGCTTTATTTGTTTTTGTGAGAAGAACGCCCATCTCCCGATTTAGGTCGGAACTTGGGCGTTATTCTCGTTCGATTATAAGCTGGATAGTATCATAGTAGATGACGGCAGAAAAAGACCTGCACGGTCCATCCAGTCAGCCCAACAAGATAAACTCATATGTGCTACTTCTTGTGTATACCTTACCTTGATTTGTATCTGCCATTTTCAGGACACAGACCGTAGAAGTCTTGCCCAGAATTAGCCCCGCCTCCCAAACACCAGCCCCGCCTCCCAATCTCGGCTAAGCTCCTGAGGATCCATTCCTTCTGCACAGGATTCCTTTATGTTTATCCCATGCATGCTTGAATTCCGCTACCGTTTTCATCTCCACCACCTCCCGTGGGAGGGCATTCCAAGCATCCACCACTCTCTCCGTGAAAAAGTACTTCCTGACATTTTTCTTGAGTCTGCCCCCCTTCAATCTCATTTCATGTCCTCTCGTTCTACCACCTTCCCATCTCCGGAAAAGATTCGTTTGCGGATTAATACCTTTCAAATATTTGAACGTCTGTATCATATCACCCCTGTTTCTCCTTTCCTCCAGGGTATACATGTTCAGGTCCGCAAGTCTCTCCTCATACGACTTGTAACGCAAATCCCATACCATTCTCGTAGCTTTTCTTTGCACCGCTTCCATTTTTTGTTACATCCTTAGCAAGGTACGGCCTCCAGAACTGAACACAATACTGCCAGCCCGACGCAGCGGTTCCGGCTAGAGCGTGCGCCATTTCTGGCGCTCCGGACAATTTTTTTTCTCTATCACGGCGCTAATCCAAAGGTTAATAGGGCATCGCCGCACACTGCCCGGTTACCGCCAAGTTATCGTGGGAGCCCTTACCACCACCTCAGTGGGTGGTAGTAAGTGTTCCCCGCTGCATGGCCACGCAGTAAGGGTTATTTTACCGCAAGGCCCCTGCCGCTACTGCAGGGACCTTTTTCCCACTGCTTAGTAAAGGGACCCCTAAGTGCACTGAATGCCAGCGGCCATCTTGCTCAGGATGGTTTAAGCAGACAGGGGCTTGTCTTGCCCACTTAAATCAGGCAGATTATCAGATCCCGGATGCTCAAATGATAAAAGATGGAGTTTCGATGTCAAATGTGTGAGTGAATAAGAGACTGTAGGCAGCTCTGTAGGAAGAGTCCGTGTGAAAAGATCATTAACCATGACATTCTAACAAATAGGGGACTTTTTCAGTCAACGCTTCAAATGAAGGGACTTATCTGTCTCTAAGGCATGCATGAGTCCTCGTTATGAATCAGTTATATTTTGCATTTAGGAAATCTGAAATATAGTTGAACGATTACCAGAGATATTTTTATGTTTCCTCAGAGTTAGGCATGCAGAGCGCAAGAGTTAAGTGAATGCCTTTCCCTTCTAGTTTTTCTTGGTCACCGATAACACGAATTCTTCATCCATCTTCCCTGACGTGCATGTTTGCAGAGATTCTATAGGGGCTCATTTTTCGAAAGAGAAAAACAGTTAAAAAGTGTCAAAAAAACAGCATTTGTGGACGTTTTTCTCACGAAAACATCCAAATCAGTATTTTCGAAAGTGGGGTTCCGAATGTTTTCCTAAGCAATTCATCTGCAATGTGGGGCATGTCAGGGGCGTTTTCATAGGTGGGATTAGGGCATACCTAACACTTGGACGCTTTTCAGCCATAATGGAACAAAACAAAAACATCCAGGGTGAAAACCTAAACGCTTTGGGCTAAACCTGTTTTAAGAATGAATAAGGCACAAAAAGTAGTCCTAAATGACCAGATGACCACTGGATGGAATCAGGGATGACCCCCCCTTACTCTTACAGTGGTCACTGACTCCCTCCTACCCCCCCAAAAATGCGAATAAAAATAGTACTTACCAGCCTCTATGCCAGCCTCAGATGTAATACTCAGGTACATTACAGCAGAATGCAGACAGGTGGACCCAGGCCCATACCTGTTACACTTGTGGTGGACATTGTGAGTCCTCCATAAACCCACTGTACCCACATATAGGTGCCCCCTTTTCACCTATAAGGGCTATTGTAGTGGTGTAGAGTTATGGGTAGTGGGTTTTGGGGGTCTCAGCAGACAAGATAAGGGAGCAATGGTGAGATGTGTACCTGGGAGCATTTATTTGACGTGCACAGAAATGCCCCCTAGCCATTGGGATGTAGCAGGGCCAGTAGCAGTCTTAGTAGACGGGTCCCCCAGACTTCCTAGTAAAGCAATGGGACACCCTAGGGGGCATTTCTGTGCATTTTTAATACCTGCTGTACACCGCCTTGGGTGAATCTCTTCGTGAAGGCAGTTAATAAATCCCAGTAAATAAATAAATAAAAATTAAATAAATAACGGCATTAGTGCATGTTGATTGTAAATGATCTTCAGTGTATATTGACGGTTTTTGCTTTTCATCTCTAGTTCTTCGAATTTTCGCTTAATGTTTTCCTCACTTCTATTGTACAGGAATGAAGTCTGAAACACTGAATGTGAAGAAGGTAATTCTCATGTATATTAGGATTTACAATGCTCTGTCGTGTTGTCTTGTCATGTCTTCATGAAATGACTACAAGATTGGCCATGGACCATTGTTTTCAGCTGCTGAGACAGTGATCTCAGTCCTACTGGACAGCAAAAGACTAAGAAAACCAGTCAAAAGTGAGCCAAATAATGGCAACAGTATAATTCATCTGGGTTCATATACTCAGAAGAGAATTTTTGTATTTAATTTGGATGTGGGATACAAATGCAATAAATAAATAAATAAATACAGCTGATACTTTTTTTTTCAATAGTAGCTGAAGGCAAGTGACATTCTGGCACACTGGCTAGTTCTCTGTCCCTGGAGGGTTTGCAATTTAAGAGGACCATCCTATAGCTTGACATCTCCAGTTAATACCACTACTACTACTACTACTTATCATTTCTATAGCGCTACTAGACGTACACAGCACTGTACACTGGACATGAAGAGACAGTCCCTGCTCGACAGAGTTTACAATCTAATTAGGACAGACAAACAGGACAAATAAGGGATAAGGACAAAGAGTAGCAAGATTCCGGAATCCCAAAGAGTAGCAAGATTCCATGCAGAATCCCAAAGAGTAGCAAGATTCTGGAATCCCAAAGACTACTACTACTACTTATCATTTCTATAGCGCTACTAGACGTACGCAGTGCTGTACATTTGAACATGAAGAGACAGTTCCTGCTCGACAGAGCTTACAATCTAATTAGGACAGACAAACAGAACAAATAAGGGATAAGGACAAAGAGTAACAAGATTCCAGAATTCCAAAGAGTGGCAACATTCCATGTAGAATCACAAAGAATAGCAAGATTCCATGCAGAATCCCTAGCAAGATTCTGGAATCCCAAAGACTACTACTACTACTTATCATTTCTATAGTGCTACTAGACGTACGCAGCGCTGTACATTTGAACATGAAGAGACAGTCCCTGCTCGACAGAGCTTACAATCTAATTAGGACAGACAAACAGGACAAATAAGGGATAAGGACAAAGAGTAGCTAGATTCTGGAATCCTAAAGGGTTAGAAAGATTCCGGAATCCCAAAGAGTAGCAAGATTCTGTCCAGAATCCCAAAGACTACTATTACTACTACTTATAATTTCTACAGCGCTACTAGACATACGTATGCAGTGCTGTACAGTGAACATGAAGAGACAGTCCATGCTCGACAGAGCTTACAATCTAATTAGGACAGACAAACAGGACAAATAAGGGATAAGGGAATGATAAAGCATGGGTACTGAACAAGTGAGTAAAGGTTAGGAGTTAAAAGCAGCATCAAAAAGGCGGGCTTTCAGCCTAGATTTGAAGACGGCCAGAACTGAAGCTTGACGTACTGACTCAGGAAGTCTATTCCAGGCATATGGTGCAGCAAGATAGAAGGAACGGAGTCTGGAGTTAGCTGTGGAGGAGAAGGGTGCAGATAAGAGAGATTTACCCAGTGAACAAAGTTCCTGGGGAGGAGTGTAGGGAGAGAGAAGAGTGGAGAGGTGCTGAGGAGCTGCAGAGTGAATGCACTTGTAGGTCAATAAGAAGAGTTTGAACTGTATGCAGAAATGGATAGGGAGCCAATGAAGTGACTTGAGGAGAGGGCTGCATTGATACTGCACGCTAAGTGCCAATTCTATTAAGGCACAGTCATTTGTGCCAGGTGTAAACAGGCACTGCTGAATGCACCGCGCAATGCCTGTAACTTATACCCCCCAATATTCAAAAGCATTTAACTGGCCAGGATTGGCACCTGGCTGGCTAAATGCCGCCTAACCCGCAATCCAGTGATATTCAGCAGGGGATAGCTGGCTATCTCTTGCTGAATATCTCCGGTTAGAGGCTAGCAGATAGCCGGTTATGTCGGCCAACATAACTGGCTATCTGCCAATTTTCGGACCCACTTTAGTGGCTGTATTTTGGCCATGTGAATATGGGATGTCTTTGGTTGGTTAGAAGATAACCGTCTAAATCTAAATATTAATATGTGATGTGATATTTTTCTTGTATACCACTAACTACCTCTAAATAAAGCAATTTAACAAAAGAAGAGAAACCATGAAATAAAAAAAGACCTAGAAAAAACTGAGCAAAAAATTGATCACATAAATCATTGAAATAAATAGGTTTTCTGTTTTCAACTGTTTCCTAAAAGAAAAATAACTGCTAGACCCACGTAAAGCCTGGGGTAGAGAAAGCCAGAATTGAGATGCCTGAAACCAAAAGGACGTTTAAATCTTCTAACCGGCCCAAAATAAGCCAGATAGTCAATGCCGGTCACTGGAAACGACCTGGCGTTGAATATCCAGGTTTATTTATGTCAGGGGCGTAGCCAGACAGCAGATTTTGGGTGGGCCTAGGCAAGAAGTGGGTGGGCACCAAATGTTCTCTTCCCCACCCCCACAGCAAAAAAATATCTCAGCTGGTGGGAAAATGCTTCTCTCCAGTCTCCACCTTGGTAGTCTGCAGCAGGCATGCACTGAAAACTGAGCATGCGAAGGTGCCAGTATTGTGGAGAGCAGTGTTTTCATTACCCTGTGCTACTGTTGGATGGGCCTGAGCCCTAAGTGGGTGGGCCCCGGCCCACCCAGGCCCACCTGTGGCTACGTCACTGATTTATGTATTTATTTCTTATTACATTTGTACCCCGCGCTTTCCCACTCAAAGCAGGTTCAATGCGGCTTACATAGTAATAGGGATTATAGATTATTGATAGTGAAAGTTGATAGGGAAAATATAAGTTAAGTATAGCAGAATAATAAAAGATATAGGTGGGTAGAGATGTGCAAGTGTTGGGTAAATGGGTTCATAGGATTAGTTTGGTTCATTTGGGTAGGCTTGCTTGAACAGATGGGTTTTTAGTGATTTCCGGAAGGGTAGATAGTTCCTGATTGATTGGATAGGTCTGGGGAGGGCATTCCAGAGTTGGCTGCCTAAGAAGGAGAAGTTGGATCCATTGTAGGTTTTGTACTTGAGTCCTTTGCAATTGGGGTAATGTAGATTGAGGTAAGTTCGCGAGCTTTCAGACATGTTTCTGGTGGGAAGGTCAATCAGATTGAGCACATAGTCCGGAGATTCAACGTGACCGCAGAAGTTAGCTAGGCTACACTCCTGCGGTCCGCATACTAGCCCCATAATATTCTATGTGTTACATCTGTAGTTTGGAGACACACCCATGCCCCTCCCATTTATATATTCCTCTTAGCAGTTACGCGCTAAGTGTGTTAAAGGGCCTACATGCTTGCAGCAAATGTCAAATCAGCATCACCGCTGGGCTAGCGTTCGCCTGGCGGTAATTCCAAATTTGGCGAGTGTTGAAAACATTGCTATAGAAAATAATTTTCTATTTTCTACCGTGGGGGTATTCCTGGTGGTAATTGGCAGTTGGCGCACCCTGAACAGTTACCGTGTTGGTAACACGTGAGCCCTTACCGCTAAGTCAGTGGGTGGCATTAAAGGCTCAGGCCATAAATATCCACGCGCTGGTTCTCATTTTGCCACATGTCCACTTCCTGGCCCCCCCCCCCAAACCCCTTTTTTCCAGGTGTTGGAGAAATGGCCCAGCACGCGTCCAATACACGTGCCCACCCTACTGAGGCCACTTTTGCCGTGCTTTTGTAAAAGGGTTGCTTTGTCACTTACGTGCTTCGTTCTACAATAGACACAAGTTTTCACATCCACTTTGTAGCCATCGCTTGGACACAGCTGGATAAATACCGGCGCCTGATTGGCTGATGAGGCTATTTTGTGTTGTCAAGTTAGTGTGACTTTACAAACCTCTAAAATAAAGGAAACCAGGAAAATCAGCAAAAATGCCCCCTCCCCCCATCTATCTAGAACAGTAACAGCCTCCAGAGGGAGGGATTCCAGGCCTCCACCACCCTTTGAGTGGAAGAAGTATTTCCTGAGGTTGCTCTCAAGTCTCCCACCCTGCAACCTCAACTCATGTCTCTAGTTTCAAGTTTCAATTTTATTTAGTTGATATGCCTCCTCACAGACAAGCCATTTCAGCCACTTCTCCTTTTTCAGAGACAGGGAAGCCAGGGATCTAGAGGTCGTAAGTTGACGTTGCGGGGCGAGAGGCTTAGGAGCAATATCAGGAAAGACTTTTTCACAGAAATGGCGGTGGATTCCTGAAATATCCCCCCTGCGGGAGGTTGTGAAGACGACAATTGTGGTGGAATTCACGAATGTGTGGGATAAAAAAAAGAGGAACAGTGTATAGAAAAAGGATGAAATCTAATTAAAGCAAAACTTAAATGACCTCATAACTGGAGTGAGCTTTGACGGCAGCTTCAGAAGTTGGAAACTAAGTTCAATGCCAGGCAGGATTCCTCTTAGTATATTAATTCAAAAGGAATGAAGCCTGTGAAACTGGGATTACTTTAATCACCCCCCCCCCCCCACGCACTCTCTCCTTCCTGCCCAGAACCTTCCCGAACGGGCCCAGCCCTCGTTTAACTGGGTCCGTCGAGACAAGCTTTCGGGCTTTTCTTTCTAATGAATGCCAACCAGTGTTGATAATCACTTGTTAAGTGCTGTTATCAATGCTGATTGGCTTGTTAAGCTAATTAAACTTCGTGCGCAAATCCAGAATATGACCGGATTTACATGCGCAATTTCAGTCACGATATAGAGTATCCGGGGGTAAGTGTGAATTCTATAAAGGCTGTTCTGTGTGGAATTGTCTTTATACGATACTATCTTAGTACACAATTTCACGCCTAACTTTGGGCGTGATCACTTAACGCCTGCCAAAAGCTGGTATGAATACTCACGCCCAACTACTGTCTGTCAGATGCGCAAATTCAAGTGTTCTATAACCTCTCCTCAAACCCTGCTTGTCACGAGCAGGACACAGCTCCTTGTGACTGGGCAAGTCACTTAACCCTCCATTGCCTGCCGCATCGAGCCTGCCATGAGTGGGAAAGCACAGGGTACAAATGTAACAAAAATAAAATAGAAACTATTGGAGATTCTACATGGAATGTTGCTACTATTGGAGATTCTACATGGAATGTTGCTATTCCACTAGCAACATTCCATGTAGAAGGCTGCGCAGGCTTCTGTTTCTGTGAGTCTGACGTCCTGCACTCACAGAAGCAGAAGCCTGCGCGGCCACATTGGTGATCTGCAAAGGCCGACTTCTACATGGAATGTTGCTCGTGGAATAGCAACATTCCATGTAGAATCTCAAATAGTAGCAACAGTGGAGGAGTGGCCTAGTGGTTAGAGTGATGGACTTTGGTCCTGGGGAACTGAGTTGGATTCCCACTTCAGGCACAGGCAGCTCCTTGTGACTCTGGGCAAGTCACTTAACCCTCCATTGCTCCATGTAAGCCGCATTGAGCCTGCCATGAGTGGGAAAGCGCAGGGTACAAATGTAACAAAAATAAAATAGATACTATTGGAGATTCTACATGGAATGTTGCTACTATTGGAGATTCTACATGGAATGTTGCTATTCCACTAGCAACATTCCATGTAGAAGGCTGCGCAGGCTTCTGTTTCTGTGAGTCTGACGTCCTGCACGTATGAAGCCTGCGCGGCCACATTGGTGATCTGCAAGGGCCGACTTCTAGTGGAATAGCAACATTCCATGTAGAATCTCAAATAGTAGCAACAGTGGAGGAGTGGCCTAGTGGTTAGAGTGGTGGACTTTGGTCCTGGGGAACTGAGTTGGATTCCCACTTCAGGCACAGGCAGCTCCTTGTGACTCTGGGCAAGTCACTTAACCCTCTATTGCCTGCCGCATTGAGCCTGCCATGAGTGGGAAAGCGCGGGGTACAAATGTAACAAAAAAAAAAAAAACGTCCTCTGGAATTCTTGTTCTGCTTTGTGAAAGTAAGCACTTTGTGGTGAACTTTAACAGCTTTTGATTATGTCCGAGCACAATTTTACAATTTGTAACAAAATGTTAACTTCCTCTGTACACCTTAATTACAGAAATAATGAATGGCTATCTTTGAACTGAGGTTTTGTTAAAGTAATCCAGTGCAAGGAGCAAGCTGGTAATTGCCCTATATGTGGAACGCTATCCATTCCTCAAATATATGAGTTTTGAATAGTTTTCACGACTCAACCCAGTGGCAAGCTGTAATTTGAATAGAAATTCAGATCCCTTTGCTAATTATGGAGAGCAGATTAATCTTATTAGAGCAACGGTTTCTGATTTGGATTAATTCTATATGCATTTGCTCGTTAATCATAAGATATAATTAAATTACCTTGCAATGAATTCGAAAAGAATCATTATGCAAGTGTAGGAAACACATTTAAAAAAAAGATGTTGAATGAGAAATAATGAGAGTCCGTGCGTCTTCCAAATGCTTGTTTTTTTCACTGTGCTGGAGGAGGGTTTCCTGTTTTTTTTTTTTCCTTTGGGATTTGAGAGAGAATTTGCAGAAAGGATCATGAGAGATGCATGAGAATCATGGGAAATCCTTTCTTCCAACACCCTAACGCCTGCACAGACCTGGTGTTATTTCTTACAGCGGTAAGGCACCTATGTACTACTACTTAACACTTCTAAAGCGCTACTAGGCTTACGCAGCGCTGTACAGTTTAACAAAGAAGGACAGTCCCTGCTCCAAGGAGCTTACAATCTAATGGGTGAAATGTCAAGTTGGGGCAGTCTAGATTTCCTGAATAGGGGTATGGTGGTTAGGTGCCGAAAGCGACATTGAAGAGGTGGGCTTTGAGTAAGGATTTGAAGATGGGCAGGGAGAGAGCTTGTCGTAGGGGCTCAGGAAGTTTATTCCAGGCATAGGGTGAGGCGAGGCAGAAAGGGCGGAGCCTGGAGTTAGAGGCGGTGGAGAAGGGCGGAGCACCTATGTTTCAGGTGCACTTTTCTGATCATTGGGGAGGAATACAAAATGACCTCATTTAAATGAGCTTGACTACATTTGCATGCCATCTGCGCGAAGGCCTGGCGCACTCGCTGTTTGCTGCGCTAGACCCCTCTGATCATTCTGCGCTGGTAAATGCGGAAGCTAGCATGGTGCTAATGGCCTCTGGCGCCTGCGTTTATTTTTGATAATCGGCACCTGGAAGAATTTTGACTGCTTGATAATTCTCCACTTCTTCCTTAGTCTAGTTTGGAACTATCAAAATAAAAGGAATGAGATTTTGTTTCGGGATAGACGTTCAGCCAACCCTGCCAGCAGCGTTATTCCCGGATATTCAAAGTCAGGCCACGTCCGGACATTGGTATAGAATATCCAGGTCTATGTGGCCGGCTACCTCTTATGCAGTTAAATGCAATATTCAGCGCTTAACTGCATAAGTGACACCGCATTAAGGGTGCATTAAGGGAGTTTTTAACATGCCTAAAACTAGCGCATGACTAACCGTGTAGGTGCCTATAGGGATATTGCAGGCGCGTACATGGTTAACGCGTGCGAAAACCGCTAATGCGCCTATAACAGAGCTTAGTAAACGGGGGCCCAAAGATAGGATTGACTTTTATAGGGTCCCATTTAACTGCTAATCTTTGCAGTTAAGAGCCAAATATTGTCAGTTAATCACCTAAGTGCTGACTTGGCCGTGGTTCATCCACGTAATACATTGACAGGGATCAGTGGCGTTGATAAGCAGCGACGTAATGTTGAGTATGCAAAGAATGTGCTTTAAGGAAGATCTCGCTGATCCCCGACGCAGGTTTTCAAAACGCTGGCCATCGTCAGTAGCGGGTCCTGTGTTACTAATGTTGCTACGAATACGGTTGACTTCTGTTATAATAAATCTGGAAAATAATAATTGTAGATAAATTAAAGTACCATTGAAAGGATTTGGGGAGTTTTTTTTCTACTAGTGTTCTTTTAGGTCTGGGTTTCCTTAGGCTTTTTTTTCCTCCATTTCAATTTCAATGGTTTCTCTGATGTTATAAAGAATCATGTGAGGATACAGAGCTGAGTTTTGTGGATGTGTTGTAGAATCTCATTACCTTCAATTTTTGTGACATTCTCCCACATAATAGCCAGCTTTGAGTTTTGCCGTCTGTGGTGATATTCAGAGGGAATATTGTTATTATTAACATTTGTATAGCGCTACCGCTGGATGCATTTAAAGGTCAGTACGAGAAGTTTAAACTGAATGCAGAAGCGGACAGGGAGCCAGCAAAGTGACCTGAGGAGTGGGCTAGTGTGGGTATAAGATTTTGGCGGAAAATAAGTCGTGCTACAGAATTTTGGAATAACCAGTTAAATTCCACTGAATATCAGTGAATAGCAGTGGACAAGCGACTTAACTGGCCAGGAGCTGTTTCTGGCCAGTTAAATGGCTTTGAGTATCAACCAGTTCAATTCTAATGTACCTATGGCTGAATAATCCCAATAAAACGCTCAGCTCCCATCTGTTCCATTGCAGCCAGACTTTTTTTTTTTTTTGTAATTCTTTATCACCTAGACTCAGGGGCCTCCAAACTAGCTTTTAAGACTGATGGGAGTGTGAGAAAGCTGGCGGGGATGGGGGGAGGGGAGGGAAATAAAAGATGGAATTGTTATCCTCTACCTTGCCACCTGGTCGCTGTGATCTCGGTGAGTGGAGATACATAATGGGATACCTCAAGAGCCAATGCCCCTGTACTTTCTGGGGGTCACCAGCCCAGCGGCTAACAGATACTCAAATGTGACCTGAGATTCCTGTATTCCTTTGGAAACAGGCATGGTTTTATAGGGTCGAAAGCAGCCTGTGCAGAGGGGAAATGTCATGAGACACAGGCTCAGGTTTGCGGTGGTGGACCTCCTTAACTAAAAATCAGAGTAAAAAAGAGCTGCCGTGAAATATACTTCCCTGTTCCGATCAGGAACCGCATACAGTTCAAGCTTCTCCTACTCACCTACAAATGCACTCGATCTGCAGCCCCTCCTTACCTCTCTACCCTCATCTCCCCTTACGCTCCTACCCGTAACCTCCTCTCTCAAGACAAATCCCTCCTCTCTGTCCCCTTCTCCACCACCGCCAACTCCAGGCTCCGCCCTTTCTGCCTCACCTCACCCCATGCGTGGAACAAACTCCCTGAGCCCATACGCTAGGCTCCCTCTCTGCCCATCTTCAAATCATTGCTCAAAGCCCACCTCTTCAATGTCGCCTTCGGCACCTAACCACTACACCTCTACTCAGGAAATCTAGACTGCCCCAACTTGACAATTCGTCCTTTAGATTGTAAGCTCCTTTGAGAAGGGACCGTCCTTCCTTGTTAATTTGTACAGCGCTGCGTAACCCTAGTAGCGCTCTAGAAATGTTAAGTAGTAGTAGTAGTTCTGTGGTAGAAATGCAGTGAAACCCTCTCTAGTGAACGTCCAATGAAATGGTTCTTCTGACACAGGGATATCTCTGCAATTGTTGATCTGAAAGGGGTCTTGGGGGGGGGGGGGGAATTCTGGAACCAGAACATTCACTAAATCAGCTTGCAAAGGCCACTGGCATTTCTACATTACAAACAGGCTTATGCACATCTGTCAGTTGTATAGTGCTACAAGGTGTAGAGAGCAAACATTCCTGTCTGAGGTAGATAAATAGCATTAATTATTCCGAGCAGTCCGCATAGGCAAAGTGAGATGTGATGAGATGCAGACTTTTACGCTCTCAGGTCCTGCTTTTCATTCCTAACCTAACAGAGAAGGAAAACCAAGGTTTTATGATTATCACTAGGGGTGTGCAGCTCAAACATAAGTATTGCCATACTGGGACAGACCAAAGGTCCATCAAGCCCAGCATCCTGTTTCCAACAGTGGCCAATCCAGGTCACAAATACCCGGCAAGATCCCCAAAAAGTACAATATATTTTATGCTGCTTATCTAAGCAGTGGATTTTCCCCAAGTCCATTTTAATAATGGTTTATAGACTTTTCCTTTAGGAAGCAGGCCAAACCTTTTTTTAAACCCCGCTAAGCTAACTGCCTTTACTACATTCTCTGGCAACGAATTCCAGAGTTTAATTACATGCTGAGTGAAGAAATATTTTCTCTGATTCTTTTAAATGTACTACTTTGTAGCTTCATCACATGCCCCCTAGTCTCAGTATTTTTGGAAAGAGTAAACAAGCGATTCACGTCTACCTGTTCCACTCCACTCATTATTTTATAGACCTCTATCATATCTCCCCTCAGCCGTCTTTTCTCCAAGCTGAAGAGCCCTAGCCGCTTTAGCCTTTCCCCGTGCTGTCTTCTTTCCCATGTAGGAACAGAAGAACACTAATCTTCGCACACTCGAAAGCACACTGGAAACAGTGACGATGAGTCAAAAATTAAGTTTAACAATGTTTAAGATCTCCAAGTTTTATTGTGCCACTATAAAGACTCGACACGGCCGTGTTTCAGCCCACTGGCCTGCCTCAGGAGTCTGTACAAACTCTCAGAGACGTCTTAATGGAAAGAGCAATATAACTTGCAAGAGATGAAAAACCAGTATATAAACTGGTACGGTAGAATGGATATGCGAAATACTCTGTTTTGGCTGTATATTTTGTCTGAATGGGTGGTTTGTGGGCATTTCTAGAAATTATGTGTGCTGTTATAGAATACACCTGGTCCGCGCCTAAGTTAGTCGCTGGCATTTATGCCAAGTTTTACTTGGCGTAAATCCCCGCGACTAGATTTAGTAGCACAGACAAGGCCCTAGGCATGTTCTATAAACCTCGCCTAACTTTAGTCATAGTTTCTAGAATACGCCTAGGTGTATTTTTTTTTGGTACTGATTTTTATGGCACCATATATAGAGTGAATATTTGTGCTTAGGGACCCTTTTACTAAGCTGTGTAGGTGCCTACGTACCCCCAATGCGTGCCAATTCGGAACTACTGTCTGGCTACCGCATGGCCAGGGCAGTAATTTCATTTTTTACGAGCGTCAGAAAGTATATTATTTTTCCCGGCGCGCAGTGCTAACTGGACGGTAATTGGCAGTGTACGCACGCTGATGATTACCTCCCGGTTAACACGTGAGACCTTACCGCTAAGTCAATGGGTGGCGGTAAGGTCTGAGGCCCAAAATGGATGTGCGCCAATTTTCGTTTTGCTGCATGTCCATTTTTGGCCCCCAAAAAAGGTATTTTTTGCAGGCGCGCTGAAAAATGGACCTGCGCGCTCCCAATACATGCGTCTACAACAGCGCAGGCCATTTTTCAGCGCACCTTAGTAAAAGGACCCTTTACAGGGGCATTTTCGAAAGAGAAGGGCGCCCATCTTCCGACACAAATCGGGAGATGGGCGTCCTTCTCTCAGGGTCGCCCAAATCGGCATAATCGAAAGTTGAGTTTGGGCATGCTCAACTGCAGTCCATCGTGGGGACGACCAAAGTTCATGGGGGTGTTTTGGAGGCGTAGCAAAGGCGGGACTGGGGCGTGATTTAGAGATGGGCGTCCTTGGCAGATAATGGAAAAAAGAAGGGCGTCCCTGATGAGCATTTGGTCGACTTTACTTGGTCCATTTTTTTTCATGACCAAGCCTCAAAAAGGTGCCCAAGGTGACCAGATGACCACCGGAGGGAATGGGGGATTCCCTCCCTTCCCACCCTACTTCCCCTCCCACCCTAAACAAAAAAATTAAAAAATTTGTTTTGCCAGCCTCAAATGTCATACCCAGCTCCATGACAGCAGTATGCAGGTCCCTGGAGCAGTTTTAGTGGGTGCAGTGCACTTCAGGCAGGCGGACCCAGGCCCATCCCCCCCTACCTGTTACACTTGTGGTGGTAAATGTGAGCCCTCCAAAACCCACCAGAAACCCACTGTACCCACATGTAGGTGCCCCCCATTTACCCCTTAGGGCTATGGTAGTGGTGTACAGTTGTGAGGAGTGGGTTTTGGGGGGGGGGTTGGGGGGCTCAGCAGACAAGGTAAGGGAGATATGCACCTGGGAGCTTTTTCTGAAGTCCACTGCAGTGTCCTGGCATGTGAGGGGGACCAGTGCACTACGAATACTGGCTCCTCCCACGACCAAATACCTTGGATTTGGTTGTTTTTGAGATGGGTGTCCTCGGTTTCCATTATCGCTGAAAACCGGGGACGACCATCTCTAAGGTCGACCATCTCAACATTGAGGTTGACCTAAATGTTGAGATTTGGGCGTTCCCGACCGTATTATCGAAATGAAAGATGGACACCCATCTTGTTTCGATAATACGGGTTTCCCCGCCCCTTCGCCGGGACGTCCTTAGAGATGAAAATCACGCAATACGCACTACCACTTTATTTCTCATGTCAGAAATGAACTTGCTATAGTTGACTACCTAACTTACCCTATATAATTTACTCTATCACTCAGGAACCTCTATGCAATACCATACTGTACTATACTTTACCATGTGTGCACCTTACTGTAAAATCATTTGTAATTCTCTACCCGGAAATGGCGATCGCCATTACGGCATAATGTAAGCCACACTGAGCCTGCAAATTGGTGGGAAATGTGGGATACACATTCTACAAATAAATAAAATAATAAATAAATAAATAAATAAATAAATAAATAAATGGGTACCCTTACAGATGGTCGTCCCCGTTCGATTATGCCCCTCTTAGTCTACTTAACCAGCCAGGAGCTGTTCCCGGCCGGTTAAATAATGCTGAATATTGGCCGGATCGTATTTTTACTCTGGATTTATTACTTTGCATGCGCATCTGCCTGTACCAGGCATGCCTACATCAAATAGTGCACAACTCAAAAGGGGGTATTTTGCTCAAAGATCAAACAGTATGATTTTCTCGGTTGCAGCTAGCTGAGCAAAAGACGAGGAGGCAGCTCTCCGAGCTGTTTCCTCATAGTAAGCATTTATCAAAACGTTCAACTTGATTCTGATCCAGATAATATGTCTGATCCACTACAATATTCTTTCTCCAGTCACAGACAGGAAACTTGAACCTTGTAAGGATGTGCGGACTCAGTCAGACTGTGTCTCTTTTGAGCTGTTTTAAATTTATAATAAAGGAAAGTGCGTTCAGCTATTCTCTTAATGCAACTTACTGTGGTGAGGGTTTCACTTGCCTTCGGGAGACATTGCAAACCACTGACATCATCTGAAACGTTTTTTTTTTTTTTTTTTTTGGTGAGACTTCCTGTTACAGGCCCTGGCCAGTCTCTTACTTGGGTACAGGAGCATCTTTGACTGGATGTGAGTCTTGAGAAGAGTCTTGAGAATGTTATATTTCTTTTTCCTCTTTTAAATTTGAATATTGCTAAAGTGTCTTTTATCTTTTCATCCTGAACTCCGTCCCTTGGGTTCTGGAGGTTTTCCCAGCTAGATTACTAGAGGACTAATGACTCCATGAGAATAGCCAGCAAGGTGACATACACTATTTTGTTTATGACACCTGTTTGTCTACACATTATGTATAAAATACTGAGCGGAACGAGTAGAAGTGAATTGTTTTTTACTCTTTCCAAAAATACTAGGACTAGGGGGCACACAATGAATCTACAAAGTAGTAAATTTAAAACGAATTGGAGAAAATATTTCTTCACTCAACGTATAATTAAACTATGGAATTCGTTGCCAGAGAATGTGGTAAAAGCAGTTAGCTTAGCGGGGTTTTAAAAAGGTTTGGATAGCTTCTTAAAAGAAAGGGAAATGGGACTTGATATACTGCCTTTCTGAGGTTTTTGCAACTACATTCAAAGTGGTTTACATATATTCAGGTACTTATTTTGTATCAGGGGCAATAGAGGGTTAAGTGACTTGCCCAGAATCACAAAGAGCTGCAGTGGGAACTGAACCCAGTTCCCCAGAATCAGAGTCTGCTGCACTAACCACTAGGCTACTCCTCCACTCCTCTCCTTAGTCCATTATTAAAATGGACTTGGGAAAACCCACTGCTTATTTCTGGGATAAGCAGCATAACATGTATTGTACTGTTTTGGGATCTTGCCAGGTATTTGTGACCTGGATTGGCCACTGTTGGAAACAGGATACTGGGCTTGATGGACCTTCGGTCTGTCCCAGTATGGCATTAACTTATGTACTTGGGATTCTGAACAGAATGTTGCTGCTCTTTGGGGTTCCATATAGAATCTTGTTACTCTTTAGGATTCCGGAATCTTGCTGTTCTTTGCAGTTCTACATGGAATGTTGCTACTCTTTGGGTCTCTGCCAGGTACTTGTGACCTGGATTGGCCACTGTTGGAAACAGGATACTGGGCTTGATGGACCTTCGGTCTGTTCCAGTATGGCAACACTTACGAACTTATGGGCTAAACTTTGCAGAAAAATGTAGACTTTAGCTCAAGAAAACTTAACTGCAAATCCCCAAGGTATACTGACCTTCTCCTTAAAAAAATAGAAGGCTATTGTGCACACTTTTGCACGTGAAACTTAGCTACTTTGCATAGGGGCTGTGGACAAATTCATAAACCTTAATGGCTCAGTATTTAAATGCGATGTCCACAGATGTCCTGGAATCAAAAAGCAGTAAAGCTGGCTGTCCGCCAAATCCAATATGGAAGATAAAACAACAAGCTGTGATTTTTTTTACAACGTATGCCTTGCTGTTTTATCTCATAGATGTCCTGGGCCGTTATATGATTGGCTGCCTGCATTTGCATTACCCTTGTGTGCATAAATTTTCACAATAGTACCACTTAGGCAGAAAAGAATACAAGTACCAGCAGGACACCTGTGCGCTGTTCTGTAATGGTGCATGCAATTGGCACAGCGTGTAAATGCACGGGGATGTGCACATGGGTAGAGCACGGGGGGGGGGGGGGGCATGGATGTGTTTCTCATTTAGGTGCATAAGTTACAGAAAACAGTGATTTAACTGGCTAGAAACATCTCTTGGTTCAGGGTTGGCAGGGTTGCCGAGAGACTGGGCTGGCCCAGGGCAAGGCCGCCCCCAGGGCCCCACCCCTGCCGCCCTCACCACCCCGCCCTCGAGGTCGCCGCCGCTCCCCCCTCCACCCCCCGAGGTCGTCACCACTCCCCCACCCCGAGGTCACCACTGCTCCCCCTCCACCCCCGAGGTCGCCACCACTCCCTCTCCCCCTTCCACCCACCCCAAGGTCACCACTGCTCCCCCCTCCACCCCCCGAGGTCGTCACCACTCCCCCACCCCAAGGTCACCACTGCTCCCCCTCCACCCCCGAGGTCGCCACCGCTCCCTCTCCCCCTTCCACCCACCCCGAGGTCACCACCGCTCCCCCCTCCACCCCCCCCGAGGTTGCCGCTGCTGCTCCCCCCCTCCGTCCGCCACCGGGCCGGGCCCCCTGCATTGAAATCGCAGTCTCACCTCCGTGAGAGCAGCGCTGCAGGCAGCAGAACGCCTCCCTTCGGCCCTTCTTTCCTCCTTGTGTCCCGCCCTCGCAGAAGTTACGTCAGACGAGGGTGGGACACAGGGAGGGAAGGAGGACCAAAGCGAGGCGTTCTGCTGCCTGCGGAGGTGAGACTGCGATTTCAATGCAGGGGGCAGATGGTCAACGACAGAGGGCGGGTGGGACTGTGGTGCCGGGCCCCCCTTGGAGGCCCGGGCCCGGGGAATTTTGTCCCCCCTGTTCCCCCCTCTCGGAGCCTATGCTAACTGGTCATTTTCAGCAACAGAACTGGTTATTGCTGCTGAAAAAAACTGGTTAGTGCCGAAATGAGAACTGGCTATTTTGGGGGCATTCTGGGGGCAGAGTTGGCACTTAACCAGGTAGGTTAACTGCATACAGTGGTGGCCCTACCATTAGGCCACTTGAGGCGGCATCGCCCCCTGCCCTTCCCTCCACAACCCCCTTCCCCGAAATGACCTTTTTCTATTCTTTCCTTGTTCTTCAAACAAAGGCTGGGGCAGCGATTCCCGTAGGCTGCCCTGCTGCCAGTCCTGGCTCCTCTCTACTGTGGGCGGCCCGCCTCTGAGGAAACAGGAAATTACATCAGAGAGGTGGGGTGCCCACAGGAGCGAGAAGGAGCATCCAATTATTGCTTTTTAATGGCTCGTTATCCAATTAGGATGAATGCACATCTCGGCAGCATGCCCCATTTTGGGCTGCCAAATCTGGACACCATATATAGAATCCAGGGGATAACGTGTTTTTATATGTTCAGCCTGGAGGTTCCAGATAGAACAGGTTTTGCAACATCCAGGCCAAACACTAAAGGTAGATGTAGAGTTGACCAATAGCGTTGCATCTAGCTTTATCGAGAGAGGGCATTTTTCACACAACATATTTACATGCATAAATCACTGTTCACCCACTTAAATGGCCATATGAACAGTTTGACGATCTGTACAAGGGCGTTTGAGACCAATCCAGCCAAATGGAATGCAAAGCATGTGCTTACAGCAATTTATGTTGACCTAGTGCACCTTCTCCAGCTTCCCATTTCATGGAAGATGATGTTCTATATGACCGAGATGTCGAAGAGGTGTCGTTCTTCAAGTCCTGTAGGTTATCTATCCAGGTCTATTAAAGGTTTTCTTAAATAAGCCTGGAGGGAGAGGAAAGATATTAGTATGCAGAATGAGTGGAGAACCATCTGGTCCATGGACTTTACCTTTCACATATCTTGACCATTGCAAGACCTCAGTCTCTCTCCTTCTAGCAACTAGCTGATTGCAGTAGGAACTCCTTCTATGCTTCTGCCCAGTACGGCTGGGCTTCACACCTGACCGCATCATTGTGCCAATGGACGGAGACCTCCCCCCCCAGCCTTGCAGGTCTCGGTATCAGATGGAGATCCCACTGATGGGCCATGTATCATGCAGAGACCCCACATCCTTGTGCCAATGGAGGGAGACCCTCCCAACTCTCCAAGTGCAATATCAGATGAAGATCCTCCAACAGGTCATGTGTCATACAAGGACCTCCACATCCTTGTGTTTTTGGAAGAAGATGTCCCCCCCTCCCCAGCCCTTCAGGTCACTATCAGAGGAAGATCCCCCTTGAAGGTCACAGTGTTTTAAGACCTTCTTGCCTAAGGCATTGTTTGGCCCTATGGTAGGTAGTTGTCCAACAGATTATGGTCCATCATCTGAAAAGGTTCTCCACCTTTGATACATAGGGCGGTAGTTCCCAAACCTGTCCTGGGGGCTCCTGAGCTAGTCAGGTTTTCAGGATATCTACAATGAATATTCGTGAGAGAGATTTGCATTCAATGGAGGCAGTACATGCAAATCTCTCATGACTATTCATTCTAGATATCCTGGAAACCTGACTGGCTGGGGAGTCCACAGGACAGGTTTGGGAACTACTGGCATAGGGCTAGTGGTACCCCCCCCCCCAATCTTCCACTTTGGGTGTAGAAGGGAAAAAGGATTCAAGCTGATATGGTTCGAAAAGGTTCCAGGTTGGTGACCTAGTGTAACCCTGGCAGAAAACCTGCGAAAGTAAAGGACGCAAGCCAGTGGCGTAGCCACAGGTGGGCCTGGGTGGGCTGGGGCCCACCCACTTAGGGCTCAGGCCCACCCAACAGTAGCACATGTTTAGCAGTAGCTGTGGGGATCCCAAGCTCTCCCTAATGGTAATGAAAATGCTGCTCTCCACTATACGGGCACCTGCGCATGCTCAGTTTTTAGTGCATGCCTGCTACAGACTGCAAGGTGGAAAGAAGCACTTTCCCACCAGCTGAGATATTTTTTGGGTGGTGGTTGGGGGGGGAGGGAGAACAATTGGTGCCCACCCAGTTCTTCCCTAGGCTCACCCAAAATCTGTTGTCTGGCTACGCCCCTGACACAAGCAAATCACATTCTAAATCAGGCTTCTTCAAGTTTAGACCTAAATTTTCACTCTATCCCTAATGAACATGCATTTGCAAACAATGGAGGCAGTGAGCATGCAAACCTCTTTCATGCATATTCATTAGGAATATCCAGAAAATCTGGCCTGTCTGTGTCCCTAGAGGATTAAAGGTCTCCAGCCTGGTCTAAATGTTCCTTAAAGTGACAGGGGACCTGTTCCTCTCTAACACAGCTGTTTATTCCCAACCCTGTCATTGATAAGTCTCTATGATTGTTTCTGTGGTGACACAGGGAGACTCAGTAGTAAGATGCCAAGTCAAGGTCTGGAATTTCTCCTTTCATTAGCACGTTTGATGTTGATCATGCAAAGCGATGAATAAGCCGGTCGGAATGAATACAGTTCTATCACTTCTTGGAAGTGACAGGATGCATGCCTTCCAATAAATGAATCTGCAGTAAAAAGAATTCATTTCCTTATTTCCTCTATTCAATCAATGCAGATTTCTGACATTAGCTTTTTTTTTTTTCCCTCAGTAAAGTGCACTGAGTTATGGGCGAAACATTTTTGTGACAATGTAATAAGAGTGAAAGTCGCTCTCCAGTGTTACTTCTTAAAACAAGTTTAAAACCAGGTGTATCTGTTCTGCTTAAAACGTCGCCAGATCCCAGTAAGAAAAAGTCTAAGAGATGAAAATGCATTTAATACAGGGAGTAAGGGAAGAGATCTAGGATTTAGCTCACAACGTTTCCAGTAGAAGATTCAAGACAAGATACAAGTGGAGTTCAGTAGGGTTTATAATTAATTACATAAAAATAATCTAAGCTTGCAGCTGAGACTACCGAGGGTTAAGTGAGTTGTCCAAGGTGGGCTTTAAACCCGGAGTGGCCTAGTGGTTAGGGTGGTGGACTTTGGTCCTGGGGAACTGAGGAACTGAGTTGGATTCCCACTTCAGGCACAGGCAGCTCCTTGTGACTCTGGGCAAGTCACTTAACCCTCCATTGCCCCATGTAAGCCGCATTGAGCCTGCCATGAGTGGGAAAGCGCAGGGAACAAATGTAACAAAAATAAAATAGATACTATTGGAGATTCTACATGGAATGTTGCTACTATTGGAGATTCTACATGGAATGTTGCTATTCCACTAGCAACATTCCATGTAGAAGGCTGTGCAGGCTTCTGTTTCTGTGAGTCTGACGTCCTGCACGGACGTACGTACGTGCAGGACGTCAGACTCACAGGAGCAGAAGCCTGCGCGGCCACATTGGTGATCTGCAAGGGCCGACTTCTACATGGAATGTTGGAATAGCAACATTCCATGTAGAATCTCAAATAGTAGCAACAGTGGAGGAGTGGCCTAGTGGTTAGGGTGGTGGACTTTGGTCCTGGGGAACTGAGGAACTGAGTTCGATTCCCACTTCAGGCACAGGCAGCTCCTTGTGACTCTGGCCTAGTCACTTAACCCTCCATTGCCCCATGTAAGCTGCATTGAGCCTGCCACGAGTGGGAAAGCACAGGGTACAAATGTAACAAAAAAAAAGCCCCCAGCTCTCTAACCATAGGGCTACATTAGGAGGTCTATGTAGTGTTGATATGCTGTCATTAATTTTCTTATATCAGAGGATAAGGCATAATCATACACCCCACAATTGGTGCAGGTCATATTTAAAGCAGGTATATGTCCCATTCAGTTTTAGTTAGATGACTTAATTATAGGGATTTAGGTCTGCTTACAACGGGAGGCAGTTTATACAGCTCTAAGTCATGTATATTCACTGTGGATATCCTGAAATCCTGACTGACTGGGTGTGTCCCAAGACTGGGGCTGAGAATCACTGCGTCACAGTACACTGCACACCTTCTCGACGCCTGTCCATTAGGTTTGAATTATTTAACCAAACTGCTGAAAATCAAAGGTTCCTGCTCAGATGAGCTTACGACAGAGAAGAGGAAAGATAATGAAATTCTCCAGCAGAGCGGCAGTGGAGGCTTTATCGGTTCATGTGTCTCTTTCCAACAGTTTGAGACTGAGAGAGATTTCAGAGCTGGAGATGGGAGGTGTGGGGGGGGGGGGGGGAGGAGATATTTCTAATGGCATTTTCCCATGACACCAGGCAGGAACTCGTATTAAAGTGACAAGTTAGAGCTGTGCAAGGACCCATGAGTGACCATTTTATTTTAATTCCCTGCACATTTGTTTTGCAAACTCTAAAATGAAAAATTCCTTTGGTGGAAGGCTGACAGTTACTTAGGACAGCAGCGTTCGGAGTAAGATATCTCAGAAGGTACCGGCAAAAATGCTGAACTTAATACCTTGACGGAGAGGTTGTGGAACAGGCCCGAGTGCATTTAAATAAACAGCAGGCAGAGATAAATGATGAGCATTAACAAATGCTACACATGTAGCCAGTCTTTCCGATTATTGGGGTTGAGGAGGACCCCAGAGGCAGGCGCACACGATACGTTTGGTGACTGTGGCTCTCACTTTAAAATCTTCATTCGTCATTCTCTTCCCATACACACAGAGCAAAAATAAAGGGTCCCCGGCGGCTGACTTAAAAGCTTCGAAAAAATTTCAGGGCACGCCAGAGGCGTAGCCAGACAACAGATTTTGGGTGGGCCTAGGCAAGAAGTGACATGTAGTAACATAGTAGATGACGGCAGAAAAAGACCTGCAGGGTCCATCTAGTCTGCCCACGATAAACTCATATGTGTTTACCTTACCTTGAATTTGTACCTGTCTTTTTCAGGGCACAGACCATATAAGTCTGCCCAGCAGTATTTCCCGCCTCCCAACCACCAGTCCCGCCTCCCATCACCGGCTCTGGCACAGACCCCGTATAAGTCTGCCCTCCCCTATCCTCGCCTCCCAACCACCAACCCCTCTTCCCCCCACCACCCAATTTCAGCTAAGCTTCTGTGGATCCATTCCTTCTGCACAGGATTCCTTTATGCCTATCCCATGCATGTTTGAATTCCGTTACCGCTTTCATCTCCACCACCTCCCGCGGGAGGGCATTCCAAGCGTTCACCACCCTCTCTGTGAAGAAATACTTCCTGACATCTTTCCTGAGTCTGCCCCCCTTCAATCTCATTTCATGTCCTCTCGTTCTACCGCCTTCCCATCTTCGGAAAAGATTTGTTTGCGGATTAATACCTTTCAAATATTTGAACGTCTGTATCATATCACCCCTGTTCCTCCTTTCCTCCAGAGTATACATGTTCAGGTCAGCAAGTCTCTCTTCATACGTCATGGAACGCAACTCCCATACCATCCTCGTAGCTTTTCTTTGCACCGCTTCCATTTTTTTTAACATCCTTCGCAAGGTACGGCCTCCAAAACTGAACACAATACTCCAGGTGGGGCCTCACCAACGTCTTATACAGGGGCATTAAAACCTCCTTTCTTCTGCTGGTCACTCCTCTCTCTATACAGCCTAGCAATCTTCTAGCTACGGCCACCGCCTTGTCGCACTGTTACGTCGCCTTCAGGTCCTCAGATACTATCACCCCAAGATCCCTCTCCCCGTCTGTGCCTATCAGACTCTCCCAGCCTAACACATACGTCTCCCTTGGATTTCTACTCCCTAAGTGCATCACTTTGCATTTCTTCGTATTGAATTTTAATTGCCAAACGTTAGACCATTCTTCTAGCTTCTTCAGATCTTTTTTCATGTTTTCCACTCCCTCCGGGGTGTCCACTCTGTTGCAAATCTTGGTGTCATCCGCAAAAAGGCAAACTTTACCTTGTAACCCTTCAGCAATGTCACTCACAAATATATTGAACAGAATGGGCCCCAGCACCGATCCCTGAGGCACTCCACTACTCACCTTTCCCTCCTCCGAGCGAACTCCAAGTGGGTGGGCACCAAGTGTTCCCTTCACCCCCCCCCCCTCCCACCAAAACAAAAATTATCTCAGCTGGTGAAAAAACGCTCCTTTCCACCTTGGCAGTCTGTAGCAGGCATGCGCTGAAAACTGAGCGCGCGCAGGTGCCGGTATCATGGACAGTAGCGTTTTTGTTACCATCAGGGGGAAGTCTTCAGCTGGTGGAGCTTGGGATCCCCACCGGCTACCGCTAAACATGTGCTAATGGGCCCACCCAGGACCACCTGTGGCTACGCCACTGGGGCACGCTCGAATCACCCACACATGAAAAAACACTAAGGAGCCCTTTTACTAAGCTGTGGTAAAACGGGGCCTGCACTAGCATCAATGCATGTTTTTTACACATGACGAGGCCCCTTTTTACCATAGTGGGTAAAAGGCTGTCTTCTTTTTCTCAAAAAGAAATGGCCATGCGCTAAGTGAAGGCAATTCCGAGTGAAGGATAAGGGGCATATTGCTTCACAAGTAAGGAACCAAAAGGAGACAAGCACAGTTACAAGTTGACTTCCATGATGCATGGGATGGACTGGGAAAGACCAATCTAGGGATTGGAAGAGGTGAAGTGGGACATATGGAATTGTGAGAGTGGAGAAGTACTAGGGATACCGTTGTGCAGGGCTTGGAAAGACAAAATACCTAATTTAAATTGAATCCTAAATCTAGAAGCCATGCAGCTGTATTTTGAAGCGACTGTAGTCGTTTGAGATTGGCTTGGCTAAGTCCTGCAAAAATTGCATTGCAGTGATCTAATGTGGATCCAGCTAATGCATGGTAAAAAGAAATGTAGCATTTGGAAATCCAGTGGACTTCTGACTGCCCTTATTTTCTAGAGGGCAAGGAACAATACAACATAAAAAGTGGGAGAGCGACCAAGGATACCAAAGACTGGAAGATGTATGTTGGTAAAGAAGTTTATTGAAGTACGAAGACTCTTCCTTCAAATTAGGCCAATATTACGGATGTCTTTTGACTGGATCTGCAGTGTTAACTGGTTAACTGCTGCTGAAAAATGACCAGATAGCCCCACATACTACTACTACTACTACTACGATTTAGCATTTCTATAGCGCTACAAGGCGTACGCAGCGCTGCACAAACATAGAAGAAAGACAGTCCCTGCTCAAAGAGCTTACAATCTAATAGACAAAAAAAAAAATAAAGTAAGCAAATCAAATCAATTAATGTGTACAGGAAGGAGGAGAGGAGGGTATATTAAGTTGATAACACCGGATCTGGGTGTTATTAGTAACCTGAGCAGAAAGTAATTTTTTATCTTGCGGTTGAACATACGCTCGTTCATATAGCTGAACTCCTTTCCATAATCGTATCAAGCGAGTTAACCGTCAGCGGCTATTCCCGGCTGGTTAACTCGCTGTGAACATCGCCCAGCTGACGTTTTAATAATCGAAGGCCATGATGAAGCCAAGGGCGGCGCCTACGTGAAGAGAAAGAGGAGAATTTCTTTGGAGCGAGAGAGTCCAAGAAAGAGGATAAGGTTGAATTCCAGCAGGTCATTTGATCATCTAAATTGAAAGAGTGAAAGTGGTCAGGAAAGGAATTGGCAAACATAGGGAGGGAATTGAGGTTCAGGTGATGACCATGGCGTGTCCATAAACCAGATGATGCAGGGCTGATCTGTGCAGTCAGATAGTGATGGAAGAAAGAAAGAAGGCAGTGATCTGAGTGTGTTTGCTGACCGCCATCAGCATTAAACCCGAATATTCAATGCCAGGCCGTATCCGGCAACTGGCAGGGCTGCCAAGAGACTGGGCCAGGCCCGGGGCAAGGCCGCCCCCGGGACCCTCCCCATGGTCGTCATCGTCACTGCCCTCCTCCGTCCACCACCGGGCCGGGCCCCCCTGAACTCAAATCATAGCGCCTCACCTCGACCTCGCTCTGTGTGAAAGAAGCGCAGCAGTGGCAGTTTGCAGATTGCCTCCCTTCGGGCCTGCCCTCCCTGTGTCCCACCCTCGCAGAAGTTACGTCAGACAAGGGCAGGACGTCAGACCCACAGAAACAGAAGCCTGCGCGGCCGCATTGCTGATCTGCAAGGGCAGGCTTCTAGATGGAATGTTGCTAGTGGAGGAGTAGCCTAGTGGTTATTGCAGTGGGACATGGAATGTTGTTACTATTTGAGATTCTGGAATGTTGCAACCCCTAGTAGCACTTTAGAAATGTTAAGTAGTAGTATTACTTGAGAGTCCTACATGGAATGTTGCTATTCCACTAGCAACATTCCATTCTTAGATTGTGAGCTCTTTGTGCAGGGACTGTCTTTTCGTGTATGATGTACAGCGCTGCGTATGCCTTGTAGCGCTATATAAATGATAAGTAGTAGTAGTAATGTAGAAGCCTGCCCTTGCAGATCAGCAATGCGGCCGCGCAGGCTTCTGTTTCTGTGAGCCTGACGTCCTGCACGTACGTGCAGGACGTCAGACTCACAGAAACAGAAGCCTGCGCGGCCATGTTGCTGATCTGCAAGGGCAGGCTTCTACGTGGAATGTTGCTAGTGGAATAGCAACATTAACATTCCATGTAGAATCTCAATAGTAGCAACAGAATCTCAATAGTAGCAACATTCCATCTAGAATCTCCAATAGTCGCCTGGAATAGACTACCTGAGCCTCTACGTCTAGCCCTGTCTTTGGCCGTTTTCAAATTAAAACTCAAAACCCACCTCTTTACCACTGCTTTTGACTCCTAACTCACTTACCCTGTCCTTTATCCTCACCTCTTTATTCCCTTACCCTTAATTGTTCTGTCTGTGTACTGTCTTATCTAGATTGTAAGCCCTCTGAGCAGGGACTGTCTTTGTGTATGGTGTACAGCGCTACGTATGCCTTGTAGAGCTATAGAAATGATAAATAGTAGTAGTAGAAGCCTGCCCTTGCAGATCAGCAACACGGCCGCGCAGGCTTCTGTTTCTGTGAGTCTGACATCCTGCACGTACCTGCAGGACGTCAGACTCACAGAAACAGAAGCCTGCGCGGCCGTGTTGCTGATCTGCAAGGGCAGGCTTCTATGTGGAATGTTGCTAGTGGAATAGCAACATCAACATTCCATGTAGAATCTCAATAGTAGCACCAGAATCTCAATAGTAGCAACATTCCATCTAGAATCTCCAATAGGCAATAGTCGCCTGGAATAGACTACCCGAGCCTCTACGTCTAGCCCTGTCTTTGGCCGTTTTCAAGTCCAAACTCAAAACCCACCTCTTTACCACTGCTTTTGACTCCTAACTCACTTACCCTGTCCTTTATCCTCACCGCTTTATTCCCTTACCCTTAATTGTTCTGTCTGTCTCCTGTCTTATCTAGATTGTAAGCTCTTTGAGCAGGGACTGTCTTTGTGTACGGTGTACAGCGCTGCGTATGCCTTGTAGCGCTATAGAAATGATAAGTAGTAGTAGTAATGCCACTGTTAGCCAGAGGGCTCAGGGTTATCTTCTAGTTAAACACTTTCCTATTATTTGTAGATAAATTCATTCCAAACACACTATTGTTTCCGGAGAACTTCCCTTACTGCAGATGGACTTTTACCTCAATGCGGCGATAAGGGACCCCCGTTTTCATGGCACCCTTCCAAAAGTTCCAGCATCTGAGTCGTTTGGTCACAGTGATAAAGACACAAACAGGAACCTTTCCAGCCTGTACCAAGCGGAAGCAGAGCTGAAATTGCTGCAGAACAGCCTCTGGGCAGTGAGTACACAAATGTGTATTCCTCATTGAAAACAGGGTTAAAGTGCTTGGCAGAATGCATTTGTGGATTAGGAGAAATCAGGATGGTTAGGAACCTAAGATTACGCATGACATGAGACCTATCATTCCACTTGGGCTTCGGGATATGTACCTTCCGAAAGACGAAAGTTGAGTTTTGGGAAAAAGTTTCCTTGTATTTATCTATTTATTGAGATTTATTAACCGCCTTTATGAAGAGATTCACCCAAGGCGAAGTATTATTATTATTAGCATTTGTATAGCGCTACCAGACGCATGCAGCGCTGAACACCTGACACAGAAAGACAGTCCCTTCTCCATAGAGCTTACAATCTAAAAATACAACAAAGAAGACAATTAAGGGTGAGGGAAGTACTGGGTGAGAAGGAACAAGGGGAGGGCAATTGAGTAGAGGCTAGGAGCCAAAAGCAGTGGTGAAAAGGTGGGTTTTCAGCATAGATTTGAAGACAGGTAAAGCTGGAGCAAGACGTACAGGCTCAGGAAGTCTATTCCAGGCATAAGGTGCCGCAAGGGAAAAGGGACGAAGCCTGGAGTTAGCAGTGGAGGAGAAGGGGGATGACAAGAGAGATTTGTCCAGTGAGCAGAGGTCACAGGGAGGAATGTAGGGAGAGATGAGAGTGGAGAGGTAATGGGGGGGGGGGGCCGCAGAGCGGATGCTTTTAAAGGTCAGTACGAGAAGTTTAAACTGAATGCGGAAGCGGACAGGGAGCCAGTGAAGTGACGAGGAGTGGGCTAGTGTGGGTATAACGATTTTGGCGGAATATAAATCGTGCTGCAGAATTTTGGACAGACTGGAGAGGAGAGAGATGGCTGAGTGGAAGACCAGTGAGAAGCAAATTGCAATAATCCAATCGAGAGGTGACAAGGGTTTGGATAAGGGTTCTGGTAGCGTGTTCAGAAAGGAAGGGGCGAATTTTGCTAATGTTGTAGATAAAGAAACGACAGGTTTTGGCGATTTGTTGAATATGAGCAGAGAAGGAGAGAGAGGAATTGAAGATGACTCCAAGGTTATGAGCCGAGGAGACAGGGAGGATATGAGAGCCATTGACAGAGTTAGAGAATGGGGGAAGAGGGGAGGAGGGTTTAGGGGGAAAAAATGAGAAGTTCAGTTTTAGCCATGTTTAATTTGAGATGGCGTTGAGACATCCAGGCAGCAATGTCAGACAAGGAAGCAGAGATTTTGTCCTGGATTCAGGTTGAGATTTCAGGGGTGGAGATGTAGATCTGAGAGTCATCAGCATAAAGATGGTAATGAAAACCATGGGATGAGATCAGGGCACCAAGGGAAGAGGTATAGATGGAGAAAAGGAGTGGTCCAAGGACAGAACCTTGAGGCACACCTACTGAAAGCGGGAGGGAAGTTGAAGAGGATCCAGGAGAGTGAACACTGAAAGAACGGAGTGAGAGGTAGGAAAGGACAGGGCCCTGGAAGTACTGTAGGTACAATTTAACATAAATCTTACAATTTTGTTAACATCATAATTATAGCAAAATGCCCAAACAGAAGCATAAATACAGCTAGTGTGTGAACCGGGCGTTAATTCTGAATCTGGCCTGTGCCAAATCCCGCAGTAGAAAATAAGTTTCTATTTTCTGCCGCGGGCCGCTCACCTGGTAGTAAACAGCAGTTGTCGCGCACTGAATGCTTACCATGCGGGTAGCGCGTGAGACCTTACTGCTAGATCAATGGGTGGCGGTAAGGTCTCAGGCCAAAAATAGATGCGCGCTGGTTTCAATTTTAGCGCACGTCCATTTTCCGGCTCCTTAAAAAAGGCCCTTTTTCCTAGACTCGGTAAAAAATGACCCAGCGGGGAAACTCGAAAGACGTGCTCGCACTACCACTGGCCACTTTTTACTGCGGCTTAATAAAAGAACCCCTCTCTGCGCTAAGGCCTGGCATGCACGTCGCTTGCAGCGCTAGACCCTCTGATCATTCTGCACTGGTAAATGCGAGCGCTAGTACGGGGCTAACATCCTCTAGCGCCCGCGTTTACTTTTGATCATCGGCAGCTTATTGCGCAGCGTCCCGGCACTTAATATTAGGTGACCTTTTGAAAATTACCCCCCCCCCCAGTAAGTTAAAGGGTCCTTTTACAAAGGCGCACTGAAAAGTGGCTTGCGGTAGTGTAGGCGCGGGTTTTAGGCACGCGCAGAATCATTTTTCTGAGCGCTTTAAAAAAGGCCTCTCCCCCCCCCGAAATGGACACGCGGCAAAATCAAAATTGCCGCGTGTCCATTTTGGGTCTCTGACCTTAATGCCAGCCACACACTTAGCGGAAAAGAATTTGGGCGGTAAGGACCTACGTGCGTCAGATGCCACTTGGTGTGCGTCCAAAAATAAAAATTACTATTCAGGTGCGGGTAGCGGACGCGTGCCAAAAATGAAATTACCGCAAGAGCCACGCGGTAGTCGGGCAGTAAGTCCATTTTGGCATACTTAGGCTTAGTAAAAGGGACCCTCAATGCTTAAAGGTTTAAAGAATCTTCTGATGATTTCCCCACGTTTTGTGCCTGTGGTAAGAGCCTTCAGTGGAAAACATTCCCCTTGCAGCTTAAATTAGGTCTAATCTATTTATTCTCTTTGCTCCCACTGAGCTGTTTCATTCTTCCCAAAACAATGGCAAAAAAATAACCCTGCACAGAAAAAATGCAAATTACAAGTATATTTGTTAAGTGATTGCTTTTATGTAAGAGATCAATGTTACACTTAGGGAACAATGCACTGTCTCATTCACAGGTAATCCTAGAGGCTTTACCATTGCAAATACTTCAATTACAAAACCCTCCGCTCCGCCTGGAGGGGAGACCAGTGGGTAAGGCCGGTGTGGAGCAGACTCCAGTGTCGACCTGTCAGCTGCCACTCAACTGGGCTGGGAACAATGGGAAAGAGAGGGAGGTGGAGCCTGGGGCCTGTGAATTGCTGGTATTAATATGATGCTTCTTTGTTGGAAGTTTTGACATGGGAATCCAAAGACTTTTTTTAGTAAGCATAAACTTCTTACCTCCTGCTTCCCAAACACAGATGCTTTCACGGGAGGCGTCAGCAAGGGCTAGATAATGAAACGCAAAGTCAATCAATTTGTCCCTGGAATAAACAATGGAGCCTTTCAACATATGTTGCTAAGACAGAAATATATTTTCTGATGAGTCAACAATGACGGATTCATAGCTAGAGGACAAGGGGGTTCGATAGGATTTATTTATTTATTTAACACATTTGTACCCCACATTTTCCCACTAGTTGCAGGCTCAATGTGGCTTACACAATAACATGGGTAGGCTACAGTTCAGTATAATATCGTTAAACAATGTCATAGTAAAAAATTAATCGTAAATGTATCGTCTAAGACAACAAAGATAATAAAAGATAATGGAAAAACATTAGGGTCCATAAATTTTGCTGAACAGATAAGAAATGAACTAAGTAACGTCTGGATGGTAGGCCTTCTTGAACAGGGTGGTCTTCAATAAATTCCTGAAGTTTCGATGATTCTGAGTTGATTTTAAGAGTTTAGGCAGTGCATTCCATAGCTGAGTTCCTATGAAGGAGAAGCTTGATGCGTAGGTAGATTTTGTATTTGCGGCCATTGCAATCTGGATAATGTAAAATGAAATAGGATCGGGAAAGACTGGAACTGTTTCTGGGTGGTAGATCTATAAGATTTAACATGTATCCAGGAACTTCACCATAAATGATCCTATGAATCAAGGTGCAAATTTTAAAGGCAATGCGTTCCTTGATGGGAAGCCAATGTAGTTTTTCTCGAAGGGGCTTGGCAGATTCGAATTTAGATTTTCCAAAGATCATTCTCGCTGCTGTATTCTGTGCGGTCTGAAGTTTCTTGATTAGTTGTTCTTTGCAGCCTGCATAGATGCCGTTGCAGTAATCTAAATGGCTTCGTACCATTGATTGTATTAGGTTGCGGAAAAAATCTCGAGGAACGAAAGGTTTTATACGCTTAAGTATAAACGTTAGTCCGATAAAACCCAACACACGGCTTCTCTTGCATTCTACTGCGAGTTGAGGGGAGCAAGTAAAGATTTTCTCTTTTCCACAAGTTTATGACATGAGGAAAGAATTGTGGGTGCCATGTTAATCCACTTAAAATAGTGGGGTCGTTATTCAATGCAATTGAACCAGCCAGAAACAGCTCCTGGCTGGTTAAATCACCTGTTCAGGGCAATTTATTTATTTATTTGTTACATTTGTACCCCGCATTTTCCCACCTATTTGCAGGCTCAATGTGGCTTACATAGTGCCGTGAGGCGATAGCCACCTACGGTGAAGAAACAAATATAGATTGAAGTTATTTACAATGAAATAGATATAAACAGACACATCAAGGGATCATAAAGAGGGAAGTTTATATAACGAACATAAAGTTCAATACAAGTTTGGATTTCTTTGTGTTGTTGGATTTAGGTAGTTAAGTTGGGTCAGTAAGACATGCTCTTCCGAACAGGTAAGTCTTTAATAGTTTCCTGGAGTTGAGGTGGTCGTACGTAGTCCTCAGGGTTTTTGGGAGTACATTCCAGAGTCTTGTGCCCAGTGGCGATCCTAGGTTGGCTGCCTCCTGGGGCGGATCGCTGCTGCGCACCCCCCCCCGGGTGCAGTGGTGTCCGTCCCCCCAGGGTGCAACACGACACCCCTCCCCCCGGTGCAATGACACCCCCCTCCCCAGGTGCATTCTTGGCTGCTGGAGGCAGGGCTGTGCCTAGGGTCTCTGGCGCCCCCCTGCAGACCATCAGTTGGCGCCCCCCCGCGCTTTAAATTTACCTCTCTCTGGCTTTGACGTCTGCACAGCGTCAGTGAAAGTGCTGCCTGTCTGACGTCTCTCCACCAGCCTTCCCTTCGCTCGTTCGTTCCCTCTGTGTCCCGCCTTCTTCTGACGTCATATCCTTGAGGGTAGGACACAGAGGGAACGAACAAGCGAAGGGAAGGCTGGTGGAGAGACGTCAGACAGGCAGCGCTTTCACTGATGCTGCGCAGACGTTGGAGGCGGAGCGAGGTAAATTTAAAGTGCTGGGCAATCGGGGATGGAGCGGAGGTGTACATTTTTTTTAAAAAATACAACTTGACGGCGCGGTGCCCTTGAAGGCAGGCGCCCCCCTGCGGCGCTTACCGCGCTTACTGTGTTGGCACGGCCCTGGCTGGAGGGTGCAGAGAGCAGCCGCGCGCCTGTCGGCTCCACTAACTCCCTGCTCCCTCTGCCCCGGAACAGGAAGTAACCTGTTCTGGGGCAGAAGGAGCAGGGAACCAGTGGAGCCGACAGGCGTGTGGCTGCTCTCTGCACCCTCCAGCAGCGTGCATCCGGGGCGGACCGCCCCCACCACCCCGCCCTTGGTACGCCACTGCTTGTGCCTATAAATGAGAAGCTGGATCCATGAATTGATTTATACTTGAGACCTTTGCAACTAGGGTGGCGGAGATTTAAATAAGAACGTGATGATCTGATTGAGTTCCTAATTGGCAGGTCTATAAGGTTAGACATATATCCTGGAGCATCACCATATATAATTTTATGGACCAAGGTACAAATTTTAAAAGTAATACGTTCTCTGATTGGTAGCCAATGTAATTTTTCACGAAGAGGTTTGGCACTATCGAATCGCGGTCTTCCAAATACAAGCCAAATGCAAAATCCCACTATTTTAGGGGCGTTCCAGGGGCAAAAGGGGGGGGGACTGCACTGTCATCAGTGTGTGTTTATGACATGAGCCAAGGCCCCCTTTTGTCGCAGTGGGTATAAAGCTCTTTTTCTTTAAAGAAATGGCTGTATGGCAAGTGAAGCTCTTGCCGCATGGCCATTTGGGGGGGGGGGGGAGGAGCTCTTACTGCCACCCATTGAGGTGGCAGTAAGGGCTCCCGTGCTAACCCGGCAGTAACTGGACAGCGCATGGCGCTGCCCGATTACCGCTGAGTACTGCCAGAAATGACAGGTGATGGGGGTGGGAACTATTGCCGGGCTGCTGAGGTAGTCCGGTGGTATTTCCGGTTTAGCGAGCGGTAAGCCCGCGTTGGGCTTACTGCCACTTAGTAAAAGACTCCCTAACTGCTGATATGTCAGACCTCATAGATCTACCACTCAGGAACTCCAAAATATCATCTCGCACATTCCTAAATCTCCACTTCCCAAGCTGTAAAGGACTAAAATACAGACTGACATATGCATCCAGTTTTTCTTATATAGGCACGCAGCTATGGAATGCACTACCAACTTGCTATGAAAAAAATGCACGATCTAATCAACTTTCGGAAATCCTTGAAGACCCACCTGTTTAACAAAACATACCATAGTGAGCCATCATCTGAACTTTAGTGCAGTACCGTTTTCATCTGTTATTCCATTAATGTTCTCTCTATACATGTTACGTTTATACACTATATTTCCCATGTTTCTTATATAAATACTAATTGTATATGTTTATTCAGTCATGTTGATACCAAGACGGAGCAACGCAAGCCACACAGAGCCTGCAAATATGTGGGAATATGTGGGATACAAATGCAATAAATAACTAAAATATTCAGAACTTAACCGGCCAGGTTAATCACATAAATAGGATTGTATAAAAGTCTTAATTTTATGGTAACCCATAGCCGGTTAAGTGCTGAGCATCGTACTTACCTTGCTATGTGTTGACAGGCTCCACAAATAGTCACTACCCGTCATATAACGTCTCTCTATGTGTCGTGACGCTCTGGCTCCATCCCACTGGGCAGGGGTGTGCTGGTAAATTTTTAACAACAGGCTCTTTCTCTGGACATAGCCAGCTCTGCAGTTGGAAGGGCCGGGGGGTGGGGGGGAGCAACACTTGCCTCTCTCTCCTCCCTCCCTTCGTGCGGGCACGCTAGGCATACCTTTGCTGGCAGCCAATAAATGGACTGCCACCACTCCCAACGTCTTGCTCTGAGCAGCATGCTGGAACTTCTCTCACATGCTCGAGAAATCCCAGCCAGCTGCCCAGAGCTGGAAACATGGAGCGGGGAGCAGCAGTAGTCTATTTACTTGGCTGGCAGGGCTCAGCATCCCCACCAGCAAAGTAAAAGAGAATTCAGCAGGGGGCCCAAGCCCACATTTTGGAAGCCAGTTGTTAAAGTAGCCATGGAGGGCCCTACTTTAACAACCGGCTCCCAAAATTCTTAAAAACTTAACAACCGGCTCTTGCGAGCCTGTGAGAGCCTGCTCCAGCACACCACTGCCACTGGGTAGCCTGAGTTATTGGATGTGACTGAAAAGGAAGAGCTTCAAATCGTGGTTCCCTTACCTGCCTTGTTGACCTTTTAGCCAGTCAAATTTTTAGAACGTCTGCCATGTAGATGTATATACTGGGTCACTGATATATGCAAATATATATCATCAGGGCTGCCGAGAGGGGGGGACAGGGGGGACAAAATTCCCCGGGCTCGGGCCTCCGGGGGGGGGGGGGGGGGGGCTGGCGCCACCGCCGCAGTCCGGCCCGCCTGCCTTCTGTCGCTCCCTTGCATTGACCTTAAGCGCCTCATCTTCGAAAGCACAGCAAGCAGCGGCAGACCACTCCTTCCTTCCGTGTCCCGCCCTTGCCTGATGTAACTTCCGCGAGGGCGGGACACGGAAGGAAGGAGTGGTCTGCCGCTGCTTGCTGCGCTTTCAAAGGTGAGGCGCTTAAGGTCAGTGCAGAGGGTCCGGGGGTGGAGAGAGGGCCCGGTGGAGGGTGGAGGGGGGCCCGGCAACCTCGGGTGGGGGTGGGGGGGCCCAGGGGCGGCCTTGTCCCGGGCCTGGCTCAGTCTCTCGGCGGCCTTGTATATCATGCATATTTATGGTGGATATTCTGAAAACCTGACTGGCTATGTTAGTATACAGGCTTGGAAATGTGCTATCGAAACTTCAGATAATTGGAATAAAGATTTCGCACAGCTCACCTACATTCCCTTCTGTTTCAGTTCCCCTCTTTCACCTACCCAGGCTAAGTCAAAGCAGGCCTTTCCCAGTCCACTTGCCTTCAGTGTCACTGCACTGCCACTGATTTAATGTCATTTAATTCAAAGACTTATAACTCTGGAATTCGTTGCCGGAGAATGTGGTAAAGGTGGCTAGCTTAGCGGTGTTTAAAAAAAGCTATGGCTGGCCTCCTAAGGAAAAGTCCATAGACCATTATTAAAATGACTTGGGGAAAATCCACTGCTTGTTTCTGGGATAAGCAGCATAAAATGTATTGAGCTTTTTTGGGATCTTGCCAGGTATTTGTGACCTGGATTGGCTACTGTTAGAAACAGGATGCTGGACTTGATGGACCTTTGGTTTGGCAATACTTAACTCTCTACTTTCAATAAATATCGTACAGTGTGGGGTACAATAAAATAATATACATAACAAAAATCAACACAAATCCCAAATAAAAATCCTTCCCAATCCCTTTCCCCTTACCCCTATTCAGCCAACCCTCCCCATCTCCATTATAAAGAATGATACCAAGTAAAAAGCCAAGCCTCTAATTGTCTCTTAAAAGTTACATAATCTTGAAGTTCCTTCAGTTCCCCTGGTAGCTTATTCCACAAACCAGGCGGAAAAACAATGCCAAATTGCCCTGATCACTAGTTCGCAACTGGAGTCTTGGCTCAAAAGCTTACAAAAGCCCCCCTCAAATATTGGATATGTATTTCACTCCATCCTGACCAGTGGCATAGCCAAGGGTGGGCCTGGATGGGCCCAGGCCCACCCACTTTGGGCTCAGGCCCACCCAATATCTGGCAGGCTGGCAGGGATCCCCAAGCCCCACCAGCCGAAAACTCCCGAAAACTGTCCCTCCTGCATACCAGCCTTCCTTCTGATGTATTCCCGCATATGTGGAAACAGGAAGTTGCATCAGAGGGAAGACTGTGGGGCCAACATGAGCAGTGTGTATTAGTTGCTGCTCGCTGCCGGTGAAAATCTGCTATTTAAAAGGTATGCGGGGTAGGGGGGATGTTTAAGAGACTATATGGCGTGCTGGCGAGAGAGTGAGAGACCAAATCACTTGTGGGACAGGGCAGAGTTCTTCTGTCCTCCCATCTTGGGCCCGGGCCCACCCAAATATGGGTGTCTGGCTACGCCCCTGATTCCTGACTATGTAAATTAGAAGTTGTGCTGAATTAACCCTACACTATGGTTTCTAGAGCAGCATAGAATTCAGTTTCATTTTAGGATTTGTCCATGACATAGGCTTTACACAACTGATGATGTCAACTCAAGACCCCAAAGGTGCACATTCGATTACTAAGCATGAAATCAGTCCTTCACACACATGCACTGTCATGAGAAGTAGCTCAACTGGGCCTGAGGAAACTTGATGTCTGACTACGCTTAAAATGTGCACTCGTTAAGCTGCAAAGCAGGAAATGGTTTTCTCCTGGGATTTCTTGCCGGTAGCTGTTATGTGTCACCATTTCCTGTTGTTTTTAGCAATAATTACCTAAAAATCAAAAGCTCTTTGCTACAAATATTTTCACAGTGGTACAAGGAGGACTCAGCTACTCTGCCACCAAGTCCTTATACTAGGTTAGCTATTTTGAGAGATGCATATTATCTACTATAATAAAACTCACCCTCAACGTTCTGAGGACACTGACGTCAGTGAAGCCAAGCCACTGACTTCATTTCCTTCAGGTTCGAAGGTTCGTGGTGGTGAAGCCACCGGGCCCTGCCCTCGCGTCAAAAGCTACAGAGAAGGGCGACGAAAATGATAAAGGGGATGGGACAACTTCCCTATAATGAAGGGTTAAAGTAGCTAGGGCTCTTCAGCTTGGAGAAAAGACGGCTGAGGGGAGATATGAGAGAGGTCTATAGAATAATGAGTGGAGTGGAACGGGTGGCCGTGAATCGTTTGTTTACTCTTTCCAAAAATATTAGGACGAGGGGGCATGCGATGAAGCTACAAAGTAGTAAATTTAATACGAATCGTGGAAAGGTTTTCTTCACTCAACGTGTAATTAAACTCTGGAATTCGTTGCCAGAGAATGTGGTAAAGGCGGTTAGCTTAGCGGGGTTTTAAAAAGGTCTGGACAGCTTCCTAAAGGTAAAGACCATAGACCATTATTAAATTGACTTGGGAAAAATCCACTGCTATTTCTGGGATAAGCATCATAAAATGTATTGAACTTTTTTGGGGATCTTGCCAGGTACTTGTGACCTGGATTGGCTACTGTTGGAAACAGGATACTGGGCTTGATGGACCTTTGGTCTGTCCCAGTATGGCAACACTTGTGTACTTAGGATTCTGAATGGAATCTTGCTACTCTTTAGGATTCTAAATGTAATGTTGCTATACACTGTGAAATTCTGCATGGAATCTTGTTATTCTTTAGAATTCTAGAATCTTGCTATTCTTTAGGGTTCTACATGGAATGTTGCTACACTTTGAAATTCTGCATGGAATCTTGTTATTCTTTAGAATTCTAGAATCTTGCTGCTCTTTGGGGTTCTAAATGGGTTGTTGCTACTATTTGGGTTTCTACCAGGTATTTGTGACCTGGATTGGCCACTGTTGGAAACAGGATGCTGGGCTTGATGGACCTTTGGTCTGTCCCAGTGTGGCAGTACTTATGTACTGATTCATATATCTGATCTGTATATATAGAAAAAAATATCTGGGGAGGGGAAGCGAGAAAAGAGCTTTAAACGATGGAGACCAAATCACAGATTTCAAGATGTAAGCAACTTTGCTTTTCTCTTTCTATTGGAGGAAACAGCTATTTTTTTCAGTTAGGTAAGGTCTATATACCCATGAAACATGTCCTGTGAACCTCCTTGTATATAGTAAACACAGCACCTGAGGTTTTTCCTGTTGCCCATCCTAACTCTTAGTGGCACAGAAAAACACACAGGTTGCTGTTTTAATGAACCCACATCACCCTTTTGAGAACTATTCGGTAGCTATAAAACGCTCTCTGGGCGAGTAAGTTTGTGACTAGACAACTGGGATACAAATACGTTTACCAAGAGAATGCAGAGGACAAAGTCAAGATAAAGAACAGCATTGCGGAAACAAGACATGATATCGAGAGACGGAAACCTGTTCAGTCTCCTGATGTCTTTTCTGTTGATTTTCCCTTGTAATCCTCGTTGAAGTTCACTTCTCTATCTCTGGCTGTCCCAGATGCGCCCTGTCGGCTTGCTTGCACTCATGTCCAGTTCTGGTGTCCTTGAGCTCCCCCTGCAGGTGAGGCTGGATTATCCCATGTTTTCTCCAGAGGAGCTCAAAGGTGACCTTTTACCCCCTCATTCTACATAAGGAGCACTACGTTTAGGCATGAAATTGCATGTCCAGTTATAGAATGGGTTCAGTTATGAGCGTAACTTAGAGTTCCTTTTACTAAGGTGTTCTAATGGATTTAGCACGCGCAAAAGGCTGAGATGTCCATAGGAACAAAATGGGCTTCTTAGCATTTAGTGTATGGTAATCATTAGTGCACCTTAGTAATAGGAGCCATTAATTAGTTAATTGGTGATGAATTGGCACATAATTGATGATATAGAATTTGCGCTTAGCACCCAGCATGTCAGAGCCTAACTTTTCGGCGACCGTTATGGATTTACTTCCTTTAGGGGCCCTTTTACTAAGCCGCGTAAGCATCTATGCGCACCCAACGTGTGCCAAAATGGAGTTCCCGCACGACTACCGTGTGGCTCTTGCGGTAATTTCATTTTTGGTGTGCGTCCAATACATGCGTCCGAATATATAGATATAGAGTCAGGGAGGAGCTCTTGGTATATAGGGACCAGCGATATTTAATGCCGATGCCTGCATAGCTACCAGATAAAATCGCACAAAAGATTGTCCTAATTTTGGTCACTTAGCTATACGGACGCCAACACTGAGTATCGGTCGGCACCTACATAACTTCCGGGTCATGTCCAAAATATTGGTCTGTCCTCCCCTCCCCCACCCCACCCCACCCCACCCCACCAAACAGCATACCCCCTCCCAAAGCCAGAGCAAAGGCTTCTTCCTGAACACCCCCAACCAGAGCATAGGCTTCCTACTACTACTTATCATTTCTATAGCGTTACTAGACGTACGCAGCGCTGTTGTACTGCTATGGATTTACAGCCTGTCTCACTGACACAGACTACTCAGTAATTAATGTGGATTCTTTTGGATTCGTATTAGATAAATGAAACCTTTATTAGAGGTGTTAAAATCTATAATGATTAAGCTATAGATAATGATTAGCTATAGACACACGATGATTAGCTATATAAACAATCATTACATCACTGGTCTCTACATCTAAGCAATGCTAAGAGTTCTTAGACCAGGAAAGGAAGCAATAATACATTATATACATACAATCATCACTGGTCCTTACATCATCCAGGCTCTTATCATCAGCTGGGGGGGGGGGCCGTTACAGCGAAAGCCAGGAGCTTTTTAGACCAGAAACAAGTCCTCTGCGCAGTACATACGTTACTCACAGATGAGCTCCCGATTTCTCTGAAAGAAACTCCCCTTTTTATTAAGCTCAGAACTCATGTTCAGAGCTAAGGAAAATTACAGAATTCTTCTCTGTTTAGGTAAACAAGCCATACTGTGGGAACGTGGTCACATGTTTCCTAGTCCAGGTGGCCAGTCTGAACCCCAAAACAAGCTCCATCTTTCCCTTCACATAACAAATTAATTAGAGCTGTGTCTTAGAGCTGTGTCTTATCTTCTGCATTCCAACTTGTTTTTGTATTTACAAGGAAAGCTATTTTTGTTCAAAGACAGAAGATTTCAGAGTTCATTATCGATCAAAGCAGGGTTGAAAAGCAATCCTTTACATCTTCCATTACAGCTGTACACATGAACATGAAGAGACAGTCCCTGCTCGACAGAGCTTACAATCTAATTAGGACAGACAAACAGGACAAATAAGAGATAAGGGAATATTAAAGTGAGGATGATAAAATAAGGGTTCTGAACAAGTGAATAATCCCCTTACTAGCCTCTATACCTGATCCCCCCCTCATCCCCGTTAGGCCTTCTGGGCCCACCTTAAGGTCCCTGGTGATCTACTGGATAGGCTGGGCAAAATGATCGCCCCCAACCTCTAGCGATAGTCTAGAAGTACTCCTCAGGTTAGCCTTCCATTTAAGCTGAGATTTGTTTTTGAATATTGGCCCAAGGTTTCTATACAATATTTCTTGTGTGAATGGCTAGGAAGTGTATTCTATTAAACTGGTGAAGTGTAGACCCCCCCCCTCCCCAATTTCACTCAATGGAGAAGCATGTTTGATTTGATAGTAATGGAAAAATATCAGATTCGGAAAGCAAAGCCCAACTGGAGATCCTTTATGAAGATCTTGTTCTGATTCCTTGTCGCCCAGGTGGGCAAGTAGCACTTTACTGAATTATTAAGGGTTGCTGTTGGAGAAGGGAAACAACCTCATAGTACTTGGGAGAGAGGTGGGGACTGCAGCGGGAGTGTGTTCCAAATTTGGCACAGGCATAACGAATTTGATGCACCAAAATCCTTGCTTTGCTGATACCTTATCACAGACTGAATTATCTCAGTAGAAAGGAGAAATGGTACATTGATAAAAAGGGATTACTATTATTTGCATTACCTGGTGGTCTCATTCTATAGACGGATTATGCTGTTGTTAACGCTGTCACACTCGAAGTGGAGCCTACTGCTTTAACCGCTTTACTCTGGGAAGGGATGTAGCAGAATTAGAAAACGTACAGGGAAGAATAGCATCACTTTATCATGGAACATTCACCCTATGAAGGCAACTAGGAATGTTTACTTTCCAGAGGAGGGAGACTGCCACACAATCTAATTATCATTTGCAAATACAAGAAAGGTCAACAGGCAGCTCAGTCTGGGATGTGTTTGCATTGAGTGGAAGAAGCAAGCTCCAACGTGTGCAGACACAGCAAGGATTTGCGTGAGGGCACAAGGAGAAGAAACAGTTTTCCTATCTGATTTTGCAGTTCCCTCAGGGCCTCTTCTACCTATGGTCAAAAAGGGCTGCTGCCCGGGCCCAGCTAAACAGGGGTGCCCACAAGTAAAGTAGCAGGTGGGCCGAGAACCACAGGAAATGGGTTCAGTTTCTACTACAGCTCCAGGTACGTAAACTTTGGTTGTCAGCCCACTACAGAAATGACCAGCATATAATATGTAAACTGTATAGGCTGTAACACAGAAAGGGAGTATATCAAATGCATTACACCTATCCTTAAAAAAGAACCCTGAACCTAGGACCCACTCCTGCTACCCACAGGTGCTCATAGAAGAAGGTAGGCGGGGCTAAGCCTCCCCCAGTCCCAACCTTTCTGACTCCAAACCAATCTGACAGGCAGCACTGGTGTTTGCCTGTCAGTGAGGGTCACAATTAAAGGGTCATTTTTCGAAAATGACCTTCTTTCCTTTTTCCGATTTTGGACGTTTTGTGTAAAACGTCCAAAGTCGGACTTAGACGTCATATTCAAAATGCCCCTGCACCTGTACTTTTTACGCGGTATAATTTTATAAGTAGCATTTTATGTGCGTATACTGTCATATATATCTGAACATTCCTTTATAAAATTACCTCCTAAACAAATAATTTTTTTAGCCATCCTCAACCCCCCAAACCCTGCCCTGTTACACACAGACAAAGTTCTTCAGTCAGATATTCGGCCTGTTATTATCAGTATATTTTATCTCAAAAATCAATTAGGCGAAACTCTTGTCACTTGTGAGTAGTGATTTAATCCAGTGTATTTTATCAGAATACTAGTAAAACAGGCCCGCTTCTGACACAAATGAAACGGGCGCTAGCAAGGTTGTCCTCGGAGTGTGTATGTTTGAGAGAGTGTGTGTGAGACTGACTGTGTGAGAGAGAGAGAGAGAGTGAATGTGCGAGTGTGTGTGTGTGACAGAGAGAGAGAGAGTGAGACTGGGTGCGAGTGCGTCTGTGAGAGAGTGTGTGTGTGAGAATGAGAGTGTGTGCCATGGGCCCCCCTCCCTCCCTCCCTCTGAGTTCCAGGGTCGCCCCCCCTCCCTCCGAGTTCCAGGGTCATCCCCCTCCCTTCCCTCCGAGTTCCAGGGTCGTCCCCCTCCCTCCCTCCGAGTTCCAGGGTTGGCCCCCCTTCCTCCCTCCGAGTTCCAGGGTCGCCCCCCTCCCTCTGTCCAAGTTCCAGGGTCACGTCCCTCCCTCCCTCCGAGTTCCAGGGTCGCCCCCTCCTCCCTCCCTCCATCCCTCCCTCCGAGTTCCAGGGTCGCCCCTCCTCCCTCCCTCCATCCCTCCCTCCGAGTTTCAGGGTCCCCCTCCCTCCCTCCATCCCAGTTCTAGTGTCGTCGTCCCTCCCTTCCTCCCTCCATCCCAGTTCCAGTCGCACTCGCTCCAAGTTTTAAAAATCATCTTCACAGGAAAGCAGCGTTAAAAGGTGTGCAGCCTCGATCCTTCTCTCTGTGTTAGCTCTGGTCCCGCCCTTATTGCGGAAAGAGGAAATGAGGGCAGGACCACAGCTAACAGAGAAGGGCCGAGCCTGCACGCCTGTTGGCGGTGACCTGGAGGAGGCGTGGCGTTGCGGCGAGGGCGGAAGGGGCAGGGCCTCATGCGGTTTTTAACTTTATTAGTGCAAAGGAAAGGAAAGTACCTCTGTAGGATAAAGCTGAATATCACCTAAGCCAGCATGAATGTCAAATTTTGCATTACGGGAAAAACTTTCATGCACAGACAGCCATTGGCATGGCTCAGAGGCACATCCTGTGGGAATTTCATTCTATTCATATAAATAAATATACCTGAATATTTGTGGTGGCAAAAATAAAATCAGCGCTGAAAAAAAATGCACTTAGCGGGTTTCTATACACCGCACCTAAAGTTAGACCCGGTTTATAGAATATGCATAGTGACTGTCCCGCGACTAAAATTTAGGCCCAGGCGTTTACGCCAACTAAAATCTGGTGTAAATGCACACGTCTTATTTGGGTGCGGGCCAGGCATATTCTGTAAAAGTGTGCGAAAATTTTCAGAGCCCCCCCTACCATGGCCACGCCCCCTTTTGAGATCCTCGCAGCCCGATTTGCGCGCATCACTTTAGGGCCCGGTTTACTAAGCTGCATTATAGGCGTGCTATCATTTTTAACGCACGTTCACCATATATGCGCGTTAATCATATATGCATCTGCAATATCCCTATAGGCACCTACATGGCTAGTGCATCTGCAAGTTGTAAGTGCATTAAAAACGCTCTTTAGTAAACAGGGCGTGAGCTATCTGCGTAAATCTTAATTAATACATAGTACCAATAATTACTTGTTTATATTTTATTTATTTATTTATTGCATTTGTATCCCACGTTTTCCCACCTATTTGCAGGCTCAATGTGGCTTACAAAGATCTGTTATGGCATCACCATAACAGGGAAAAGAATACAGTTGGTGTTACAATTATCAACGTCGATTGGCTTGTTAACCAATAGTCACTGTTTATAGAATCCGGGGGATTACGTGTAATTGCTTGCATGATGAATTTCTTGAGCATTTTTCTATTCTTTTGAACATAAATGCAGCTCAAAATAAAATACTGTCTGCATAAGGGTACATGCCTGTGCTGTTCCATTTTCTCATGGAAACAGGATCCTTAATTTATGTCCTGACAACCACAATACAAGTATTTTTACATAGCCTGCTCTCCTTCCACCCTCGGTTTATTTCTTCTCAGACCTGTCTTGCCAGAATGATCATGCCTATGTTGAGTTCAAGCCAAGACAGGCTGGGTGTGATATGCAGTGACTGTGACCTCTGTAGATCCCTTGCACTCATCCTGGCTTTCAACACGTACCTGCGAGTGGGCATGAGTTGTTTGTATTTTACAGAATCATTTCTGGTTCATAGTCATAACTTGTGTGTCATCGAGTCAAGCGACATGTTCTGCCGCTGTTGCGTCTCTAGGTTTATGTTTTGGAGTTTCAGAGAAGGGCTGAATGTTTGGAACGAAACATGTTTACACTTTACATGTCTCCTTGGCTGTTTAGAGGCCAAAGTGTACAACAGAATGTTGAACAAGAGAATTTTCAGAAACACTGTTCAGAAGAGCGAACGTCTTAAGAAGAGCCTTGGGAAAGCAGTGTGAAACCGTGATGTGAGATGGAAATGACTATTGACTTTGGGCCAAATTCTATAAATGGCCTTAAAAATTGGCACTGAGAAGCCACGGGGTTAGCGTGATTCTATGAACTATATCTAAAGTTAGGGCGCAGTTGATAGAATACGCTCACGCACCCATTTCGTCCACCTAAAACCAGGCCTAAATACCTGCACCTAAGTTAGGCACAGATCGGGTGCATTCCATAATAGTGTGCATAGGGGCCCTTTTACTAAGCCGCCCAATGTGCACCAATTTGGAGTTACCGCCCGGCCCTCGCGGTAATTTCATTTTTGGCCGCATCTGCTGCGCACGTCCAAAAAATAATTTTTATTTTCTGATGCGCGTCAGCTACGTGTGTCAAGTGGGGTTCTACGCGCGTAGGTCATTACCACCTGGTTAGCACGTGAGACCTTTCCGCTAAGTCAATGGCTGGTGGTAAGCTCTCAGACCCAAAATGGATGTGTGCCAATGTTTATTTTGCCACACGTCCATTTTTGGCAAAAATTAAAAATAAGGCATTTTCTACAGGTGCGCTGAAAAATGGATCTGCGCGCGCCCAAAACATGCACCTACACTAGCGCAGCCCATTTTCAGTGCACTATAGTTTTTTAAAACTCCCACGACCTGCTCATTCCACGCCCATGGCCATGCTCCCTTTTCGACTGCGTGCATTAGAAATTACGTGCACTGCATTATAGAATACGCATAGAAAGCTGTGCGTGTAAATTCTAATTAAAGCCAATTAGTGCCAGTAATTGGTTGTTAAGTACCAATTATCAGCACTGATTGGCTTGTTAATCAATTATGTTGTGCGCACAATGTGGCCATGCGGCCAAATTAGCACGCACAACTTAAGGCGCCATATATAGAATTTGGAGGTTTGCAACTATTGTACCTGGAAACTGTCGATGGTATGAAATCCAGGAAAATGACTTCTTTAACTTTGTTTCCTTTTTAAAATTGTCCATACTTACCAATTTCTATCTCAAGATTTGATAACCTGGCGTCAATACTCTGGCTTTCACTGGCTCCATCATAGCCTCTTGGACATGAAGGAATTTTTTGCATTTCTTTCTGTGGGCTTCCCCAATGGCTACTTTTGAATATTCCGTACTGGGACCGGTGCTATTTAACATATTTCTAAATGATCTGGAAATCGGAATTATGAGTGAGGTGATGAAATTTGCCAAGGACACAAAACTATTCAAAGTTGTCAAAACGCATGCGGACTGTGAAAAATTGCAGGAAGACCTTAGGAAATTAGAAGACTGGGCATCCAAATGGCAGATGAAATTTAATGTGGATAAATTCAAAGAGACGCACATTGGGAAGAATAATCCAAATCATAGTTACCTGATGCTAGGGTCTACCTTAGAAGTCAACACCCAAGAGTTTTAAGACTGCCAATTATTTATTTATTTATTACATTTGTATCCCACATTTTCCCACCTATTTGCAGGCTCAATGTGGCTTACATAGTATCATGGAGGTGTTAGCCAACTGCGGTGATGAAACAAAAACAAAGTGATGTTATGGTCAAATAAGATTCATGTGTTACAGACACATTAGAGAATCGTAGAGAAGGGGAGTTATATAGGGTTCATTACGGGCTTTGGTTTCGTTGTGTTGCATGGTTCAGGCGCTTAGGTTGGGTCGTTAGGGTATGCCTTGTCGAACAGGTTGGTCTTTAGTGATTTCCGGAAGTTAATGTGGTCATACGTTGTTTTCACGGCTTTTGGTAGTGCATTCCACAATTGTGTACTTATGTAGGAGAAGCTGGATGCGTAAGTTGATTTGTACTTGAGTCCTTTGCAGCTAGGGTAGTGAAGATTTAAGTATGTTCGTGTTGATCGGATTGTGCTTCTAGTTGGTAGGTCTATGAGGTCAATCATATATCCCAGGGCTTCGCCATAACATTAATAATAGGTTGTTAGCATCCAATTATTGATGTTTCTGAGCTCATTATAAATTTATTTGCATGGACATCTCTAATGCGTGCACAGAAATTTGGGATGATATATAGAATCTAAGGTATTATGTGAAGCTCCCCAGGGTTCATACTAGCTCCTACACTGTTTAATTGTTCATCAGTCGTCTGGCTACACTCATACAGTGGGTCTTTTACAAAAGTGCCATAATGTTTTTATTGCACACTACTGATTAGTGCGTGTTAAATGCTAGAAACGCCCATAGGAATATATGGGCATCTCTAGCATTTAGCCCAGACTTATTTTTAACTTGCTGTAAAAATGCTAGCGTGCCTTTGGAAAAGGGCCCCGGAATCTCTAGAGATCAATGGCCAATACGGGTCTATTTTGTTGACTCCATTACTGTGGACTTTACTCATCTCACTTATGGATTTCCAGTAATATGTTTTCTAAATCTGCTGATATGTGGATTACAGGCCATCAATTTCAGCCTACAGTGGCCCTGATCGTATTAGGCTCTCAGACTTGAAGATACAAGATTTTAGCTTGCTAGATAGATCCTAAGCTCATGTCTGATATTCAGCTTCTGCAGCTAAGAGTTGTCTTTTTGCTCTCTATTCAGTTACTTTTTTTTTTTTAACAAAGAGGCACCACACACACACACTATCAAATAAAATGTTCTATTACGTATTGTGTTGACATTGTAAGTAGTATACGATGCCTTACTTTGTATTGTTATTTGAATATTTTTACTGCTGTAATTGCCTATTGCTCATGTTTGATCCATTCTTACTGTACACCGCCTTGAGTGAATTCCTTCAAAAAGGCGGTAAATAAATCGTAATAATAAATATGCTAATGCATGCTTTAGTTCTTAGTCCATTGGTTGGACTATGGCAACATACTCAAATCTGTCACACTCAAATGTCTTCAAAATACTCAAAATGTAGCTATTAGGTTACTCTGTTCAGCAGGTAAATACGACCAATGTCTTCCATTTGTTGGCTTCAGAGACTGGCTTCCAGTGATTTATAGTAACATAACGTACATAGTAAATGACGGCCGATAAAGACCTGAACGGTCCATCCAGTCTGCCCAACAAGATAAACTTATGTAATATTTTGTATACCCGAGTTTGATTTGTCCCTGCCTTTCTCAGGGCATGGACCATAGAAGTCTCTTGCACTAAAAGTTCTGAAGATTCTGGAATCCCAATTAGTAGCAACATTCCATGTAGAACCCCAAAGAGTAACGGCAGAGGGCAGATAAAGACCTGAACGGTCCATCCAGTCTGCCCAACAAGATAAACTCATTTTACATGGTACGCGATACTTTATACCCGAGTCTGATTTGTCCTTGCCATTAGGGTTTTGAAGTCGCACTTCTTGCCTATAAAGTATTTTAAGGGGTCTTCCAGCCTATTTAGATTTTCATCTTCTTCCTTTATACTTTTCTTGACCTTTGAAGTCACAAAATCTCACTGTCTGTCATCTACCTCCTCTATCACATGCTAGATTCAAATCCATAGTTTAATCAGCATTTTTTAAATGTTGTTCCTTCACTTTTGAACACTCTGCTTCCATCTGAGAGCCAAAATCTCTTATATTAAATTTGAAAAGGGTCTCAAGACTCTGTTTGCAACAGGCTTATGGGATTTCGGTGTCAAGTGCGGATTCTTTCCCTCCCTTACCTATTGTGGGCTGTCAGATAAATTATCCCTAATCATCAATAAAGGAAAGGGGAACAATTGCAAAGTACGCAAATGCTAATGTTCCTCACAAAATCATAAAATGTCCCAAAAAATAGGAACAAAAGAAACTGTGTTGTGAAAAGAGTCAAAAAGAAGAAAAAGAGGAGAAAAGGAACTGGAGGCGTTAGGTCTCCTATGGCGCTCAGCTATTTCGGACCTTGAGTCTCCTGAATGACATCGATCATTTGCCTAACCGGAACCAGAACCTCTGTCCATTTTATTTATTTAATCCTTAAATCTTTTAACACTGAAGAATGAAAAATAAATCTAACCTTTACTAAGTATAAAGTATAGAAACTGCACAACATGCCATGCTTTCAACTCATTATTGTGAAATTGATTCTGATCATCACTATACAATCAAAACAGCAACTCATTCCTCTTCGCTTGCACTGGCTCTGAGCCTTCCCTATAATGCAACTTCCTGGTCCTACAAACAGGAAGTTGCATCAGACCAGGAAGTTGCATCAAAGGGAAGGCTCGGCGCCGGTGTGAGCACAGGGAATGTGTTGCTGCTTGCTGCCAGTGAAGAACTAAAGGATTTAAAGGTAAAAAGGGGAAGGGTCAAGAGAGTGGAGTTAAGCGATCCCCCATGATCTCCTAGAGGAAGAGATGCCAGGAATCTTCAGCTGGCAGGTCTTGGGGATCCCCGCCAACCACATCACTGCTGTACTTCCGCTGGGTGGGCCTGTGCCCACCCGGGCCCACCCATGGCTACGCCACTGCTCGGAGTCCAAAGTTCGGTGTCAGTCCTTTCCTGACCTCCCTCTTGCCAATTCTTACCCCATCAAGGGACCTTCTCTGGGCAGGATTAATCCCCAGTGACTTACTGCACCACTTCTGTTTTTCAAAATAGGGAAGACTGGCAGCATGGGTAATATTCCAAAGTGATGTTGGTTTTAGATAGGCTAGTGGCGTCTTTAAAATTAGTGGGGGGGGGGGGGGGGGTGGACAGTAGTGACTGGGAATAGCTTCAGCCTATGGATGACCCCAGGATGGAGTGAAACATGGAATGGTGTTAATGGGTTCTATGGAGCTGTGAGGGTTGTGTAGAGACTGCTGGGGGGGGGGGGGTGGAGGAGAGGAGAGAGGGCATTATTATGGCAACAGTACGGAGAGGGCTAGCTGCACCTGTCAATGTTTGTTTGATTTTTTGGGTGAGTCCAAAAAGTACCACATGATGTTGAAATGGTTTGTATCGAGTTTGTAAGGCTGAATTCCATTTTTCATGGGTTCTAATTTATTTATTTATTGCATTTGTATCCCACATTTTCCCACCTTTTTGCGGGCTCAAAGTGGCTTACAATACATTATGAATGATGGAAATTACATTTTGTTACAATTCAGTTATGGATTACATTGTGAAGAGTTATACGAGACAAAATCAAAGTATCGTTAAGGAATATATCAATGGAAAAGAACGTTGAAACATTGGTAGGAAAACAACGAGAAACTAGAGGGTCTGAGGACAATACATAGCAGATAGAAACGAATAACCTATGGTATACATTTTCTGTGATTAAAGGTATGAGTGTGGTGAGAATTCAGGGTTGAGAATTCAAAGTGGATGTGTTGATGTATAACGGAGCAGTGAGTGTGGATTTTATATGTTTTGGTTCTTTCCGTAGATTTTATCAAAGAGATGTGTTTTCAGTAATTTGCGGAAGTTGGTTTGTTCATAAATCATTTTCAGGTTGCGCGGAAGTGTGTTCCAGTACTGCGTGCTCATGTAGGAAAAGGTTGACGCGTGTAGCGCCTTGTATTTCAGGCCCTTGCAGTTAGGGAAGTGTAGGTTGAGGAAGGTTCGTGATGATCTTTTGGCGTTTCTGGGTGGTAAGTCAATTAACTCAGACATGTAGGCTGGGGCTTCGCCGTGAATGATTTTGTGGACTAATGTGCATACTTTAAAAGTAATGCGTTCCTTAAGTGGGAGCCAGTGTAACTTCTCTCGTAATGGTTTTGCACTTTCATATTTTGGTTTTCCAAAGATGAGTCTGCCTGCTGTATTCTGGGCTGTCTGAAGTTTCCTCAGGATTTGCTCTTTGCAGCCTGCGTACAGCGAGTTGCAGTAATCCAGATGACTGAGTACGAGGGATTGCACTAGGCTGCGAAAGACGGATCTTGGGAAGAATGATCTTAATATAAGGTTGTAGACTCCTTATAAATCCAAATTATAAAAAAAATGCAGACTCGGGGGGGGGGGGGGGTGTCCTTTTACTAAGGTGCGCTGAAAAATGGGCTGCACTAGTGTAGGTGTGTGTTTTGGGTGCGCGCAGATCCATTTTTTAGCATGCCTGTAAAAAAAGGGCTTTTAAAACTTTTTGCCGAAAATGGACGTGCGGAAAAACAAAAATTGGCACGTGTTCATTTTGGGCCTGAGACCTTACCACCAGCCATTGACTTAGCGGTAAGGTCCCTCGCGTTAACCATGCGGTAATTTACTACGCACGTCAAGTCGGAGTTACTGCCCGATTTTCACCGTGCACCAGAAAATAAAATATATTTTCCGACGCGCTTAGCGGATGCACGTCAAAAATGAAATTACTGCACGGTCCATGCGGTAGCCAGGCGGTAACTCCAAATTGACGCGCATTGGGTGCGCAAAGGCGCCTACGCGACTTAGTAAAAGGGCCCCTTAATTAATGAGTTCTGGGATTAGTGTCAAAGGCTTTGCACTCTAGACTGGGATCCTACTCAAGTCTTGGCAACTTAGACACAGGTGGGAACTGGGCTAGCGCTAGGGTACTGGACACCCTAAGCAACCCAGTTTTCTACCGTTATGTTTCAACTAGAGGCTTGAGGTAGATATGAAGTAAAAGAGGTGACAGTATGGACCCCTGTGACAAAACTGTTGTCTGACAAATAGGATTTGAAACATGTAAATATTGTGCTACTGATACCTGTTTCCGCGTGATATTATGATCTACAGTGTCTAAGGCTGAGCTAATCAAGAAATGTATTAAGTTATGTCCAATAAAAAAGGTATCATCTTATTTTCTTTTCCATGTTTTATTTTGTTTGATTTCTATAGATTCTACATGGAATGTTGCTATTCCACTAGCAACATTCCATGTAGAAGTCGGCCCTTGCAGATCATTCACCAATGTGGCCGCGCAGGCTTCTGCTTCTGTGAGTCTGACGTCCTGCACGTACGTGCAGGACGTCAGACTCACAGAAACAGAAGCCTGCGCAGCCTTCTACATGGAATGTTGCTAGAGGAATAGCAACATTCCATGTAGAATCTCCAATAGCAGCAACATTCCACGTAGAATCTCCAATAGTAGCAACATTCCATGTAGAATCTCCAATAGTAGCAACATTCCATGTAGAATCTCCAATGGTATCTATTTTACTGTCATAGTAATGCTTGAATGTTTTCACTTATATACACTGTCAGCTTGCACATTTGCTTATTTCCGATCTGAGGAAGAAGGGCAACCTTCGAAAGCTAATCAAGAAATGTATTAAGTTATGTCCAATAAAAAAGGTATCATCTTATTTTCTTTTCCATGTTTTATTTTGTTTGATTTCTATAGATTCTACATGGAATGTTGCTATTCCACTAGCAACATTCCATGTAGAAGTCGGCCCTTGCAGTTCACCAATGTGGCCGCGCAGGCTTCTGCTTCTGTGAGTCTGACGTCCTGCACGTACGTGCAGGACGTCAGACTCACAGAAACAGAAGCCTGCGCAGCCTTCTACATGGAATGTTGCAAGTGGAATAGCAACATTCCATGTAGAATCTCCAGTAGTAGCAACATTCCATGTAGAATCTCCAATAGTATCTATTTTACTGTCATAGTAATGCTTGAATGTTTTCACTTATATACACTGTCAGCTAGCACATTTGCTTATTTCCGATCTGAGGAAGAAGGGCAACCTTCGAAAGCTAATCAAGAAATGTATTAAGTTATGTCCAATAAAAAAGGGATCATCTTATTTTCTTTTCCATGTTTTATTTTGTTTGATTTCTATAGATTCTACATGGAATGTTGCTATTCCACTAGCAACATTCCATGTAGAAGTCGGCCCTTGTAGATCACCAATGTGGCCGCGCAGGCTTCTGCTTCTGTGAGTCTGACGTCCTGCACGTACGTGCAGGACGTCAGACTCACAGAAACAGAAGCCTGCGCAGCCTTCTACATGGAATGTTGCTAGTGGAATAGCAACATTCCATGTAGAATCTCCACTAGTAGCAACATTCCATGTAGAATCTCCAATAGTAGCAACATTCCACATAGAATCTCCAATAGTAGCAACATTCCATGTAGAATCTCCAATAGTAGCAACATTCCATGTAGAATCTCCAATGGTATCTATTTTACTGTCATAGTAATGCTTGAATGTTTTCACTTATATACACTGTCAGCTAGCACATTTGCTTATTTCCGATCTGAGGAAGAAGGGCAACCTTCGAAAGCTAATCAAGAAATGTATTAAGTTATGTCCAATAAAAAAGGGATCATCTTATTTTCTTTTCCATGTTTTATTTTGTTTGATTTCTATAGATTCTACATGGAATGTTGCTATTCCACTAGCAACATTCCATGTAGAAGTCGGCCCTTGTAGATCACCAATGTGGCCGCGCAGGCTTCTGCTTCTGTGAGTCTGACGTCCTGCACGTACGTGCAGGACGTCAGACTCACAGAAACAGAAGCCTGCGCAGGAATGTTGCTAGTGGAATAGCAACATTCCATGTAGAATGTCCAATAGTAGCAACATTCCATCTAGAATCTCCACTAGTAGCAACATTCCATGTAGAATCTCCAATGGTATCTATTTTACTGTCATAGTAATGCTTGAATGTTTTCACTTATATACACTGTCAGCTAGCACATTTGCTTATTTCCGATCTGAGGAAGAAGGGCAACCTTCGAAAGCTAATCAAGAAATGTATTAAGTTATGTCCAATAAAAAAGGTATCATCTTATTTTCTTTTCCATGTTTTATTTTGTTTGATTTCTATTGATAACCTTAAGAGTGGACTAACACGGCTACCACACCTCTCTATTAACATGTAGAACCCCAAAGAGTAGCAACATTCCATGTAGAATCCCAAAGAGTAGCAAGATTCCATGTAGAACCCCAAAGAGTAGCAACATTCCAAGTAGAATCTCAAAGACTAGCAAGATTCCATGTAGAATCCTAAAGAGTAGCAAGATTCCATGTAGAAGAAGGGCAACCTTCGAAAGCTAATCAAGAAATGTATTAAGTTATGTCCAATAAAAAAGGTATCATCTTATTTTCTTTTCCATGTTTTATTTGGTTTGATTTCTATTGATAACCTTAAGAGTGGACTAACACGGCTACCACACTCCTCTACTTAAGGCTGATGAGAAATCCAACAATGCTAGTATCGGACTGATCCCTTCTCATGATTTCTGTGGAGATCATCAAAAAGTCGTGATAGGTGCTGGCTCTGTGCACCTCTGATATTGAGTAGATGCTTTCACTTTGCCCAAGGAAGGGTACTTTGTGATGTGTTTACTACCCCAGCCCTTCTGAAAAGTTGGCTTCTATGCAAGAAGGGACGCAACCATCAATACTTAAACCTACATTACCCAAACCGCAAAAGGCTAAAATATAAAACAACTTATGCATCCAACTTCTCCTACATAAGCGCACAACTTTGGAATGGACTCCCGTATGCAGCGAAAATAACACATGACCACCTAAAGTTCAGGAAATTATTAAAAACCCACCTCTTCAAAAAAGCTTATCCCACCGATCCAACATAAACCCCCACACCCGACAACACAACATAATCAATGATCGTACTGGACAATTTTCTCTCCTCCTTCCCCTCGACCCCTAACTTCTGACTCACTTCTACCTCTTTTGACCACAACATAATCTTGTATTTATTATCAACCGAAACTGCAAACGCCGTTACGGTACTTTGTCAGCCACATTGAGCCTGCAAACAGGTGGGAAAATGTGGGATATAAATGTAATAAAAAATAAAAAAATTCCCATTCCGTATCCAGGTCTTAAGTAGAGGAGTGTGGTAGCCGTGTTAGTCCACTCTTAAGGTTCCTAGCCCATTATAAACCATAAAGCTGTATGTCTCTGTTGATCACCCTCCCCTCACCTATCCACACCCATCCTGTTAGAATATCAATGATATGCTTTGATGTCCCCATGCATACCTCTGACCCACCCCCATCCTCCCACCCTGTCAGACTGTCATAGTAATGCTTGAATGTTTCCACTTATATACACTGTCAGCTAGCACATTTGCTTATTTCCGATCTGAGGAGAAGGGCGACCTTCGAAAGCTAATCAAGAAATGTATTAAGTTATGTCCAATAAAAAAGGTGTCATCTTATTTTCTTTTCCATGTTTTATTTTGTTTGATTTCTATAGATTCTACATGGAATGTTGCTATTCCACTAGCAACATTCCATGTAGAAGTCGGCCCTTGTAGATCACCAATGTGGCCGCGCAGGCTTCTGCTTCTGTGAGTCTGACGTCCTGCACGTACGTGCAGGACGTCAGACTCACAGAAACAGAAGCCTGCGCAGCCTTCTACATGGAATGTTGCTAGTGGAATAGCAACATTCCATGTAGAATCTCCAATAGTAGCAACATTCCATGTAGAATCTCCAATGGTATCTATTTTACTGTCATAGTAATGCTTGAATGTTTTCACTTATATACACTGTCAGCTAGCACATTTGCTTATTTCCGATCTGATGAAGAAGGGCAACCTTCGAAAGCTAATCAAGAAATGTATTAAGTTATGTCCAATAAAAAAGGTGTCATCTTATTTTCTTTTCCATGTTTTATTTTGTTTGATTTCTATTGATAACCGTATCCAGGTCTGAAATCAGATCGACATAGGTCTAGCATTTACTTTCATTTGGCCAGTTGTTAAGTTGAACTCAGACTTTTTATTCTCTAAGGTGTGACGAATGAACTGTCAGTTACATTAACATTGCATATTTTGTTGGAAATATTTTTATCTTATATGCTACCTTAAGAATTTAGCATAGTTCTGTCCTTACAAAATGGATTTATGCAGTGGCGTAGCCACAGGTGGGCCTGGCTGGGCCGGGGCCCACCCACTTAGGGCTCAGGCCCACCCAACAGTAGCACACATTTAGCGGTAGCTGGTGGGAATCTGAAGCTCTGCCAGCTGAAGACTTCCTCCTGATGGTAACGAAAACGCAACTCTCCACAATACCGGCACCTGTGCATTCTCAGTTTTCAGCACAAGCCTGCTGCAGACTGTCAAGGTGGAAAGAAGCGTTTTCCCACCAGCTGAGATATTTTTTTTGGGGGGGGGGGGGGGGGGAGAACACTTGGTGCCCACCCAATTCTTGCCTAGGCCCACCCAAACTCTGTTGTCTGGCTACGCCCCTGGATTTATGCTTAACGTTTTGCCTTGTAATAATCACCCCGGTCGATATTTATCTGGATAATGGTTGTTGAAGTATTCCTGTCCACAGCATTCTGATTACTGTGGATTCGTGGTGGTTGTGGTGGTGGTGGGAATATCTTTGTGCCCCCTTCCCCAGGCTCAGGTCAGCTTCTTCCTTCTTTGGGCCTGCAGGATAGCTGTTCCTCCATCTCCATCTTCTTCCAGCCTGTATGAGCCAATTGAGCTGGTACCGATTCTAACTGGTCTGCGTTTCTTCTAGCAGGGGCAAGCTCTTGGTTTCTGGTTTTAACTGGTTTTGTCCTCACCCGTCCCTTTAATTTGCATCCGCCCCCCTTTCATTTTCAAAGCTGGCCCTTCGCCTCTCCTTGTCCATCCCACCCATAAAATTCCACACAACCCAACACCCTAGTCCTTCTACCTGGGGGGGGGGGGGGGGGGTGAAGGGAAACAGGGCCTTCTCTGGGAGTGCCCATCCCAATACAATGAGCAGAAAAAGAAAACCACTGGGTCGGTCCTCTTGTCACTAAGAAACAGCCTGTCAGAAACTACTGGATTAGCTTGTTAAACATCTAGTTGGTGACACACCACATACATGGGGAGCCACAAGTCACAATGGAGGTGTTTTGGCCATTTGATATTCATGAGATTAGGACAGACTGGGAGAGAAAAGAGCCAAACACAAGGGTTTGTCTTTTCTAATGTAAACACCATTATCATTTGAAAATCAATTAGCTTCTTATGTTGAGGGAGTGACTAGTCTGAAGCCTTTTTCTGAAATGCTATTGTGAGCATGGGGGATATGCCTTAATTAAGAGGAGACAGAGTGGATTACCCTCTTAAATTAAGGAGCAGTGATAAATGCGAAAATTGTACTCTAGCTGGCTAAACAAAACAGCTCAGGCCTAGGGAAGGTCTGGAGAAAATGAGCCTTTTCATCCTTTAAAGGACAAGCTTTCTGTTTGATTTGAGCACCACATGTAAAGTGGAAAGAGGTGAAGAAGAGGCTGGCAAGCACTATCCCGTGACCTCCATCACACATCTCTAAAGAAAAGTCCAGGAAAGCACTCAAAACTGCTGGAAAAACTCTTCAGAGCATGCCTGGAAGAAGACGCGGACAATAAACTGTCTTCCGGGCTTGGCCTTTCAGCACTTCTTCTGACTCACCTGGGAAGAAGGAGAGAGAGGAGGTAATTTACACATATATAACCTTTTTTTAAGCTCTGATGAGACCTGTTCGACAATAACGCCAGTCAGGACCTGGTGTTAATTTGTGGCGTTGTTTTCTGTCTAACGCCGTTCAATACCTCTGTTTATTGCAGCGGTATTTTTTTTGATCATCTAGGAGGCAGGGCTTTTTTTGAGGGGGTACTTGGAGGTACTGAGTACTGGCATCTTTTCCATTGTCTGCTAAAATTGACCCATGGTCCCCAAGTTTTAATGAAAGAGTTCAGGCTCTACACACCAATTCTGCCTTGTCATAGGTTCTGTGACTGGTTGCAGGGGGCCTGGCTATTGTGGGGTGGGTCCCTCAGTGATTACCCCCACCCCTGAAGGGTGGCCTAGCATTTGAGTACCGGCACCTTTTTCACTAGAAAAAGTGCACTGCTAGGAGGAATAAGAAATGGCCTTATTTACACGAGGTTGACTACATTTACATGCTATTTGCACAAGTGCCTGGCGCGCTCGCTGTTTACGGCGGTAACCCCGCTGATCATCCCGCGTTGGTGAGTGCGTTCGCCCTCTCTGTGATCTGAGTTAAAGTTGACAGGTGAGAAGTGTAAGGTTGGTGATTGATACCACAAATTGATCATGCACCTCCCTCTGGGGTAACCTCCCTACCCAACTGAGGGAGCTGCTAGAGTGGTGTAGGTTTTGTTGGTGGTGGGGCGTCAAGCCATCACTAGTTGTCTCAGTAGGGTCAAGGGCAGTTTGGTGGGATGAGCATTTAGGAAAGCTGTAGGGGTGGTCGAACATGTCAAGGAGGACAGGCCTCAAGCTGATAGTCCAGGAGGTCCTTTGCTGGACCAAAAGAGGAAATGCAAAAAGGAAGAGTGCATTTAATATTCATTAGACTTGAGTATGCATTATAAGAAAGTTGAAATCCAATCAGGCTTATTTTCGAAAGAGAAGGGCGCCCATCTTTCGACACAAATTGGAAGATGGGCGTCCTTCTCCCAGGGTCACCCAAATCGGCATAATCGAAAGCCGATTTTGGGCATCCTCAACTGCTTTTAGTCGCAGGGATGACCAAAGTTCCCGGGGGCATGTCGGAAGCATAGCGAAGGCGGGACTGGGGCGTGCTTAACACATGGGCGTCCTCAGTCGATAGTGGAAAAAAGAAGGGCTTCCCTGACGAACACTTGGGCAACTTTACTTGGTCCTTTTTTTTTTTTATGACCAAGCCACAAAAATGTGCCCTAAATGACCAAATGACCACCAGAAGGAATTGAGGCTGACCTCCCCTTACTCCCCCAGTGGTCACTAACCTCCTCCCACCCTAAAAACAATTTTTAAAAATATTTTTCCAGCCTCTATGTCAGCCTCAAATATCATACCCAGCTCCATGACAGCAGTATGCAGGTCCCTGGAGCAGTTTTAGTGGGTACTGCAGTGCACTTCAGGCAGGCGGACCGAGGCCCATCCCCCTCTACCTGTTACACTTCTGGAGGAAACAGCGAGCCCTCCAAAACCCACCACAAACCCACTGTACCCACATCTAGGTGCCCTCCTTCATCCCTAAGGGCTATGGTAGTGGTGTACAGTTGTGAGTAGTGGGTTTGGGGGGGGGGTGGGGGGCTCAGCACACAAGGTAAGGGAGCTATGCATCTGGGAGCTTTTTCTGAAGTCCACTGCAGTGCCCCCTGGGGTGCCCGGTTGGTGTCCTGGCATGTGAGGGGGACCAGTGCACTATGAATGCTGGCTCCTTCCATGACCAAATGGCTTGGATTTGGTCGTGTCTGAGATGGGCATCCTCGGTTTCCATTATCACCGAAAACCGGGGACGACCATCTCTAAGGTCAACCTAAATGTTGAGATTTGGGCGTCCCCGACTGTATTATCGAAACAAAAGATGGCCGCCCATCTTGTTTTGATAATACGGGTTTCCCTGCCCCTTCGCGGAGACGTCCTACGAGGACGTCCTCAGGAAAATTTGGGTGATTATGCCCCTCCACGTTATTTATTTATTTATTAGGATTTATTTACCACCTTTTTGAAGTAATTCAGTCAAGGTGGTGTACGTAAGTACATAAGAATTTAAGTGTTGCCATACTGGGACAGACCAAAAGTCCATCAAACCCAGGATCCTGTTTCCAACAGTGACCAATCCAGGTTACAAGTACCTGGCAAGATCTCAAAACAGTAAAATATATTTTATGCTGCTAATCCTAGAAATAAGCAGTGGATTTTCTCCAAGTACATCTTAATAATGGCTTATGGACTTTTCTTTTAGGAAGCTATCCAAACCTTTTTAAAACTCCGCTAAACTAACTGCTTTTGCCACATTCTCTGGCAATGAATTTCAGAGTTTAATTACACGTTGAATGAAGACATATTTTCTCCAATTTGTTTTAAATTTAGTAAAATTCACATCTACCCATTCCACTCCACTCATTATTTTATAGATCTCTATCATATCTCCCCTCAGCCATCTTTTCTCCAAGCTGAAGAGCCCTAGCCGCTTTAGCCTTTCCTCATAGGGAAGTCGTCCCATCCCCTTTATCATTTTAGTCACCCTTCTCTGTACCTTTTATAATTCTGATGGATCTTTTTGGAATTGGTGACCAGAACTGCACACAGTATTCGAGGTGCGGTCGCACCATGGGGCGATACAAAGGCATTTTAACATCCTCATTTTTGTTTTCCATTCCTTGCCTAATAATACCTAACATTGTATTTGCTTTCTTAGCCACCACTGCCGCACACCGAGCAGAGGGTTTCAACGTATCATCGATGACACCTAGTTCCCATTCCTGGTCGGTGACTCCTAAAATGGAACCTTGTATCACGTAGCTATAGTTCGGCTTCCTCTTTCCCACATGCATCACTTTGTACTTGCTCACGTTAAACGTCATCTGCCATTCGGATGCCCAGTCTCCCAGTCTCGTAAGGTGCTCTTGTAATTCTTCACGATCCTCTTGCAAGAATAAGTCAAACATAAGCAGTAGACAGTTACAGTATGCTATATGACAATGTCAACACAAGACGTTATAAAACATTTTCAAAGACAGCCTAGAGTATAAGCAAAGATAGAACATATAGATAGATAAGATCAGTGCGTTTTTTCTAGCAAAAAAGGTGCCGGTACTCAAATGCCAGGCCACCCTTCAGGGGTGGGGTGATCACTGAGGGACCCACCCCCACAATAGCCAGGCCCCCTGCAACCAGTCACAGAATCTATGACAAGACAGAATTGGTGTGTAGAGCCTGAGCTCTTTCATTAGAAGTTGGGGACCATGGGAATTTAGCAGACAATGGAAAAGGTGCCAGTACTCAGTACCCCCTCAAAAAAAGCCCTTCTAAAGAGTGACAAGATTCCATGCAGAATCTCAAAGAGTAGCAACATTCCGTGTAGAACCCCAAAGAATAGCAAGATTCTGGAATCCTAAAGAGTGACAAGATTCCATGCAGAACCTCAAAGAGTAGCAACATTCCAGGTAGAACCCCGAAGAATAGCAAGATTCTGGAATCCTAAAGAGTGACAAGATTCCATGCAGAACCTCAAAGAGTAGCAACATTCCAGGTAGAACCCCGAAGAATAGCAAGATTCTGGAATCCTAAAGAGCAGTGTGTTTTTTCTAGTGAAAAAGGTGCCGGTACTCAAATGCTAACCCCTTCAGGGGTGGGGTGATCACTGAGGGACCCACCCCACAATAGCCAGGTCCCCTGCAACCAGTCACAGAATCTATGACAAGACAGAATTGGTGTGTAGAGCCTGAGCTCTTTCATTAGAAGTTGGGGACCCTGGGTCAATATTAGCAGACAATGGAAAAGGTGCCGGCAGCCAGTACTCAGTACCCCCTCAAAAAAAGCCCACAGTACTGGAATACACTGCCATGCAACTTAAGAACAATCAACGAGCAAGCTTCCTTCTGCAGATCATTGAAGACCCATCTTTTCGAAAAGATTTACGGAAAGAACCAAAACACATAAAGTCCACACCTACTGTTCACGAATGCATCACACATTCACCTCTGAACTCTCATTCCTTTAACATCACATCATTCATACCTTCAATCACAGAAAGATATATATCATGTTTTTATGCCTTTTTATCGCCCTCTAAGCTCCCATTGTTTCCTTCCAATGTTTCAATGTTTATACTCCAGTGTTACATTCCTTAACGACACTTCAATTGTTTCGCATAATTATGCAAAATGTAATCTATAACCAATCTGTAACAAATTGTATTTCCAACATTTAACTCATATTGTAAGCCACACTGAACCCGCAAAAAGGTGGGAAAATGTGGGATACAAATGCAATAAATAGAGTAACAGGAGTAAGAAAATAAGGAGATTAATTTAAAGAAAGTTGCAAATGAGGTCAGAAAGGTGCTTGAACTTTTATGTTTGCTAGGGTAGGAGTGGATAAACATGTCCCGCTGCAGTATGTGCAGCCCGAGTCACTCCTTGTCTGTGTGAGTGAGACTAACAAGCTAGTTACTTCTTCCATTAAAGGTCTGGTTGAAGAGCCAAGCTTTCACGTGCTTCCTGAAGTACAGATAGTCTTCTGTTAAGCAGAACCTTTCAGGCAATGCATTCCAGAGTGTGGGGGCTACTCCGGAGAAGGTTCGCTTGCGGGTATCATATCATGTGATGTCCTTTGGAGAGGGTGTGGTTAGGGAAACTCCTTGGGAGGACCTTAGTGACCTTGGAGGTATGTAGAGGGAGAGCCTGTTCTTCAGGTACTCTGGGTCGTTCCTTTAAAGTCCTTGAAGGTCAAACATAGAGTTTTAAATTTGGTCCTGTACTGTACTGCCAGCCAGCAAAGTTTTACATTGTTATAGTCTGTTAAACGTCTGTATATTCTTATGCTCTATTTTGAATGGTGGTATATTAAATCTGCTTTAATAAATTTAAAATCTGCTCTATTTCCAAGGTTTTGTGTGTGCAGTGGTGGTGATGATGGTGGTGATTGTGGTTGTGTGTGTGTGGGGGGGGGGGGGGGGGAGGGGGGAATGGAGAGAGGGAGACATTTGGATGAAGAGTTGAGAGGAGGAACACTCCGTGCATAATTACTTGAGGTGATGGACACCTTACTGTACTGTGAAGGAAAACTCAGGGACTGTCTCTTCATGTTCAAGTGTACAGCGCTGCGTACATCTAGTAGCGCTTTAGAAATGATAAGTAGTAGTAGTAGTAGATGACGGAAGAAGATATCCAGGCTCTTCATGAGACTTCACTTCATGTACCACAATGCTAATTGTTTCCACTGGTGGAGCTCTCTTTCTTTCCTTTTACAAGGAAACCTCTAAAACCAGTCATTCCCAGACTTTAATTTGCCTCCTGAGAGTCATAGACAACCAGCCAGAGTATTGTTCGGGGTGGGGGTGCATCTAGGTTACCTTGCAAGATACAGCAGCTTGGTGGGCGTAGGCTAAGTGTAGGCAAACCAGGGAGAGGGGGAAGCCTCAGGCATTGTAAGACTGCCAAAGGTTAGGGCCTCTCCGTACTGGGAAAACTTGGCAGAAAGATCCCTGAGATTCAGTTTCTTTGCATGGCTGTCTGCAGCTCTGACATGCAATCAGGCAATAAAATGCTCATTAGGACCCCCCTCTGTCTGCTGAAAACGATATCAATTATTTTATTGTTTAAGCCCAAGATTTAGAACTGTGCACTGTGTATACTGGCAGGCAATTAGAAGAAATATAAAATTATATTGCTATATTCCAGTAGGGGTTTTGATATGTCAGTTTATAGCTCGGACTTGGGCATTTGTGAAGGGCGGATTTTGCATGCTGTGGTCCCCTGAGCACCTGCGATTTTCAAAGGATGTTTTCTTTTGCTGGTCGAATTTGTCTGATTTCGATGACAGGAAACCTATTCCCACTGACCCGGTGGGATTGATTTATCCAGGGGTTACATTACATACATATTACTTTCGCTTAGAAAAACAAATGGGCCATGAAGGCCATTTATAACGTTCCGCAAGATTTAATTTTTAATGTACTGGTTGGTTTTACTAACTTGTGCGTGCATTGAAAATTATGATTATGCGCTTGCATACTTTCCTCATATGTCTGATGTGGTTAGTACAAATTTATCTGAAGGAGAAATATTTCATGGCACTCTTGCATCGAGAAGGCAAGAGAAAATTGCAGTCTGTATCATATTAAAGAGATCGTCGCTGAGCGCTGTCAAAACAATAGTGATAATTGAACGTTAATTGAAAGTTTTAACTTAGCTAATGGCAGATAGTGTTTTGGTTCATGGAACTGAAGCAAGATCTTACTTCGAAGGACAAAATATATCAGGTTAAAACAGGCATCATTTTCAGACAGTTCACTAGAAAGTGATGCAGGATTTCTGGCTTTGTAAAAAAAAAAATCTCTTTGACATTTTGGGACTTGAAGTTTTGTGTATATAAACCGCTTTGATGACTTGTCTTTAGGCGGTCAATCAAATAAATGTAACTTTGAACCTTGTATTACTTCACTTATGTCTTTTGTAATGGTGTAATGTTTATTAACGTATCTCGCCTTGATGTTTAAGAATGGTTAGGTAGGCTATCAAATTTTAAATAAACATAAGCAAATTTCCCTTGTTATTTAGAGAGGTGTGGTAGCCGTGTTAGTCCACTCTTAAAGGTTATCAATAGAAATCAAACAAAATAAAACATGGAAAAGAAAATAAGATGATACCTTTTTTATTGGACATAACTTAATACATTTCTTGATTAGCTTTCGAAGGTTGCCCTTCTTCCTCAGATCAGAAATAAGCAAATGTGGTAGCAGATAGTATATATGAGAGAAACATCAAAGCATTACTTTGACTGTCTGACAGAGTGGGAGGGTGGGGGTATGCATGGGGACATCAAAGCATTTCATTGATATTCTAACAAAATGGGTGTTGGTAGGTGAGAGGAGGGTAATAAACAGAGAAATACAGCTTTATGTTTTATAATGAGTTAGAAAACCCAGATCCTTATTAAGTCCTGTTTGTTGGGTGTCAAAATATTCAATCACTCTTATTTCAAAGGTCTTACGTTCCTGTATTGTTTTAAAATTACCTTTCAGTATTCTTACTGTGAAATCACTGGTGCAGTGCAAAATAGCCGGTGCCAATCAAGCCCCCACCTCTGTGGGCCAACACTTCACAAGACCAGAACACTGCACTACGAATGCTGGCTCCTCCCATGACCAAATGCCTTGGATTTGGTCGTTTTTGAGATGGGCGTCCTCGGTTTCCATTATGGCCGAAAACCGGGGACGACCATCTCTAAGGTCGACCATCTCAACATTTAGGTCGACCATCTCTAAAGTCGACCTAAATGTTGAGATTTGGGCGTCCCCGACCATATTATCGAAATGAAAGACGGACGTCCATCTTGTTTTGATAATACGGGTTGCCCCGCCCCTTCGCTGGGACGTCCTTAGAGATGGATGCCCTTAGAGATAGTCGTCCTCTATGTGTATCCGCCTGGTAAAACCCGAACTTGAAGCACACATTGGCGTCTGCTCTCTGTGACCTAAATATAAGAATTTGAATTTTTTTTTTTAGCATGGATGCTTTAAGTTTAGATGCAGGAAACAGACGCCAATGTTTGCTTTTGCTTGAGTCTGCTGTTTCTCATGACCAGCGCTTACTGGCTTGCATGAGCTTCCTTCTGTTTCCAAAAGCAATCAAAACCAGCAGATTTTGCAGCAGTGGCGTAGCTACGGGGGGGCCTGGGCCCCCTCAAACTGGCTCCGCGGCCCTCAGTTTGGCTGGCGGGAGTCCCCAACCCCCGCCAACCAAGGCGTCTGTCCCATGCTGTTTTTCAGTGCTGTGCACGCTTGTTTTAATGAATGTACCTTCCAGCGGCGGCGGGGGGAGCAGCAGGGAGAGGCAGAGGCGGTATCCTCCAGTGATGGTGGGGAGGAGCAGCGTCGGGGAGGCAAAAGTGGCGGCTGTGGGGAGGCAGAAGTGGTGGGGGAGGCAGCAGGGAGGTGGGCCAAATTGTGCCCCCCACCTTGGGCTCTGGCCCCCCTCTTGTCGAGACCTGACTACGCCCCTCTTTTGCAGAAAGAGTCATGAAAGAATCATGAGAATCAAGAGAAGTCCTCTCTTCCAACAGCCTAACGCCTGCTCCGACCTGGCGTTAACTTTTGCAGCGGTAAGGCAGATTTTCTGAGCACTGGGGAAGAATACAAAATCTCCTCATTAAACTTCCTGAGCCCCTACGTCTTGCCCCTTCCTTGGCCACCTTTAAATCTAGACTGAAAACCCACCTCTTTAACATTGCTTTTGACTCGTAACCACTTGTAACCACCTGCCTCTACCTACCCTCCTCCTTCCTGTACACAATAATTGATTTGATTTGCTTACTTTATTTTTTGTCTGTTAGATTGTAAGCTCTTTGAGCAGGGACTGTCTTTCTTCTATGTTTGTGCAGCGCTGCGTACGCCTTGTAGCGCTATAGAAATGCTAAATAGTAGTAGTAGTAGTCTCTTGTAACCAGAGCTAATATTGTGATGTCATAATGCCTCAGTCCACCAATAAGAGCCAACCTCATCAGTGATGTCACAATGGGTTGATTGTCCTGTACTTGGCTCACTTTTCTTACATAGCTCTTTGAGCAGGGACTGTCTTTCTTCTATGTTTGTGCAGCGCTGCGTACGCCTTGTAGCGCTATAGAAATGCTAAATAGTAGTAGTAGTAGTAACAGGAGCTTGACTACATTATCCTGCTACTCGTATTGTTCGTCTGTGCGCCCATTTGTTCCCGCGCTCCGGGCCTCTGAACATTCTGCGCAAGAAAATGCGGGCACTCGTTCGGCGCTAATGGCCTTTAGCACCTGCGTTTTCTTCTGCGCATCGGGGCCTTAGTGATTTCTACTCTACTACTCCCACTCCTTGTGAGTTATAGTCTTTCAAAGAAGCCATTAATAACAGCGGTATCAGGCTCTGCCTCGGGCCTTTTCAAAGAGGTGAAAATCAATCAATAACATGGAATTCTAATTTAACGCTTTTCTGTTTACAGAAGTCAAATAGCCACCAGGGACAGTTCTTCGCGTTTCATAATATCACGGTATGCTCTTTGTTACATATGCAAAGAAGTTTGACTACAGGCCTTGATGGCATATGATATGTTGACATATTATCTCACAAGACCTGCTGAACTTGTTCAGGCAAAGCATTTGTGAGTTTTAGCTGGACTACTTCATTGTTGGGGAATTTAAAGACACCTACCTAGAGATGTAATGGTTGGTAAGATAATATAAAGATAGAGCTCACTGTAAGGTGAGAGGTGGCCACTTCATTGCCCTTCCAGCTGTCCTGTGTTTGTCACCAGATGGATGGCTAGTTTTTCTGCGTTGGTTTCATTTCAACTTGTCTTCATTCAATGGCTTGTTTTAATACCCTCCGGGGTCCTTTTACTAAAGTGCCCTGAAATTTGGGTTTAGCACATTCTAACGTAGGACGTCTTGAGAACTCTTCACTGGCTTCCTGTGCATGCAAGAGTGATGTTTAAAGTTTGATGTCTTATTCATAAGGCAATTTATTTTATTTTTATTTATTACAATTGTACCCCGTGCTTTCCCACTCATGGCAGGCTCAATGCGGCTTACATGGGGCAATGGAGGGAGAAGCTTCAGCGAGTCGGGCCGTGCCACAAAGTCTTGCCCAGAGTCACAAGGAGCTGCTGCCTGTGCCTGAAGTGGGAATTGAACTCAGTTCCTCAGGACCAAAGTCCACCACCATAACCACTAGGCCACTCCTCCACTGTTGCTACTATTGGAGATTCTACATGGAATGTTGCTATTCCACTAGCAACATTCCATGTAGAAGTCGGCCCTTGCAGATCACCAATGTGCTCGCGCAGGCTTCTGTTTCTGTGAGTCAGACGTCCTGCACGTATGTGCAGGACGTCAGACTCACAGAAACAGAAGCCTGCGCAGCCTTCTACATGGAATGTTGCTAGTGGAATAGCAACATTCCATTTAGAATCTCCAATAGTAGCAACATTCCATGTAGAATCTCCAATATCCAATAGTAGCAACATTCCACGTAGAATCTCCAGTAGTAGCAACATTCTACGTAGAATCTCCAATAGTATCTAGTTTATTTTTGTTACATTTGTACCCTGCACTTTCCCACTCATGGCAGGCTCAATGCGGCTTACATGGGGCAATGGAGGGTTAAGTGACTTGCCCAGAGTCACAAGGAGCTGCCTGTGCCTGAAGTGGGAATCGAACTCAGTTCCTCAGTTCCCCAGGACCAAAGTCCACCACCCTAACCACTAGGCCACTCCTCCACTCCAATGTATGGTGTAGTATCCATTTTGATTGAACAATTGAGTTTTCTTTCCAAAATGTACACCGTTTGAAAAATCGTTACTGACTATTTTTCCCCTTGCATGGTGGCGTGAAATATAGTAAGCAGTGGAAAGCTTCTTTTTATGTTTTTTTTGCAGTTTCAGCATGGAATGAGTTGCCTTTGGATGTTAGGTTAGATCCTTCACATTAAAGTCTCATCTCTTTGAGAAATGGTTATCAGTATAATTTTTATTTTAATCTATGTTTACTGTATTCTTTTTCCTTTCCTTTTTTCTCTTGCTTACTCTTTTACCTTGTTGTGTTAATATAATGTCTTGCAATGGCAGTTTTTGTAAACTGCTTAGTACCTGTTTGGATTTTGTGGTATGTAAATCTTTGGATTAGATTAGATTAGATTAGATTAGGACTTGCTCATGTACAAAACCCTGATTTACACTGGCCTATTTTTAAAGCTCCTTTTTTGCAGGTCATGTGCCGATGCTCATATTAGCATGTGGTACCGTAAAAAACGAATTTGGGAACACTTACCTCTTCCTATTTAGAAGGCGCTGACCCTGAATTCTATAAAAATTGTGTGCACCGAATTTGCACTTGCAATTTCGTTATATAACAAACCAATTAGTGCTAATAATTGGCTCTTTAACAAGCAATTATTGGCACTAATTAGATTTAATTAGAATTTACATGCTTAAATTAAGGTGTGGGAGCCGCAGCTAAATTTTACACGCCGCTCAAAAATGGGGGCATGGAAATGAGAGGGTAATGGGCATTTTGGGGTGGATTGGGGGAGTGGGTTTGAGCTATATGCGCAGTGATAGTATATGGAGGCTCCGTGCGTAAATTTAAGCGCAGGCGTTTGCATCACATTTCTGTTGGTGCAAGTGGTGGTTCCTAATTTTACACATGACCCCTTGGTGTAAATGCTATTCTATAAACTGTGCCTAACTTTAAGCGTGATTTATAGAATAGCGCTTTTTTCAGTGCTGATTTTTTTGTGCCATATATATAATCTAGTCCTAAGTGCCACTACATTAACTCCACATTATCCAGTTAGTGTACATTAATCAGAACACGCTAGCTGGATAATGCTTCCACACCCATTTTCCACCCATGACACACCCCTTCCAAAAATGTAAAAAAAAAATGCATAGTTTAGCACATGTTAACGTTAGGGTTGAACGCCCTTTCGTAAAAGGACCCCTTAACGATCAAAGCAAATATTCAGATATGAATGCTAATTAACCTATAATCTTTTCTTCTAATATAGGAAGCCTGGTACCAGTGAATCTCATTCAGATTTGGGGAAAGGATATGGATTTCGTGAATGCTTTTCTCAGTAGTAGCTGAAGGCAAGTTATTTGGGGGGGGGGGGGGGTTAAGAGAGGGAGGTGCGCTGAAAAATGGGCTGTGGTAGTGTGGGCGTGTGTTATGGACACGCGCAGATCCGTTTTGCAGTGCACCTGTACAAATGCCTTTTTTAAATTTCGACCGAAATTGGATGTGCGGCAAAATGAAAATTGACGCGTGTCCATTTTGGGTCTGAGACCATACCACCAGCCATTGACTTAGCGGTAAGGTCTCACGCATTAACTGGGCGGTAAAGGTCTATGCGCATCAAATGCCTTTACTGCCCGGTAGCGCTACACACCAGGAAATAAAAATTATTTTCTGATGCGCGTAGGGGACACGCGCCATAATTGAAATTACCACCCGGCACACAGGGTAGCTGGGCAGTAACTTGGAATTGGCATGCGTAACATGGCTTAATTCCTAACGCGGCTTAGTAAAAGGACCCCTTAGCCAAGTTTATAAGGAACAGTAGTGGGATTTGATTTGAACCCTGCTTCCCTGGTTTTTATCCCACTGCTCTGTTAGGCTACTCCTCTATTCTGTTTAACGCAAACGCAAGTTAAAGCAACTAAACCCAAGGAATACGTGATTAAGCAATTTAGGGGCTCTTTTACTAAGCCACGTAGGCACCTACGCGTACCCAACGCAAGCCAAATTAGAGTTACAACCCGGTTACCGCGTGGCCCGTGCAGTAATTTCAATTTTGGTGCGTATCCGCTACGTGTGTCCGAAAAGTATTTTTTATTTTCTGACGCGCATTTGGCATTTGACGTGAGTAGACCATTATCGCCTGGTTACCGCGTTAGACCATACTGCTAGGTCAAGGGCTTGCGGTAAGGTCTCAGACCCAAAATGGACGCATGGCAATTTTCATTTTGCCAAACGTCCGTTTTTGGCAAAAATGTTAAAAAGGCATTCTTTTTGTAGGTGCGCTGAGAAATAATTCTGCGCACGCCCAAAACAAGCGTCAACACTACCGCAGGCCATTTTTCAGCGCACCTTAGTAAAAGGACCCTTTACTGATTTATCTTTTTATGGCAACCATATTGTATGTTCGTCGCTGGTGATTCCAAAGTTCTTTCTGACGCCGCCTTTGGAAGCAAACCACTCGAGGGGACGTTGTTAAACTCTCGGTTTATTCTTAGTTAACTCTTAAGTTATTTCAGAAACAGCACTTGCTGCAGCATTGTAAATATTGTAGTATATACACCGAATTGCTTTTATGAGGAGGAGAGGATTAGTTACAAATATTTTCTTTGGGTGCCTCAGGGTTGGCTCCGAGTGTTCTTGCTCTTTCAGCGTTCAAAGGATGCATAATTCCGGAAAAAGGGAGCAGACGCTTACTGTAGGAAACTAGCCTGCATGGTCAAAAGTGAAATATTTAGTGATCTCTTTACAGAGCGAGATACCTTGCAATTTGGGACACTCCGAAGATCCCGCTGGACAAGACTGCCTGGGGATCTTCTTCAGATGCAACATGACCGAAAAAGAAACTTATGTTTCTTTAAAATGTACGTGTAACAACATTTTTGGATAGCTGGTTTTGGAAAAGAGCTCTGTTGGCACAAGGGAACAATGTTCTGATTAATGTAACACTGTTGTGATAACTATGAATTTGCTGCTCAAAATCTATAATGCTGCTTAAATCCAAGAGGTTCCCAACAGAATTTAAATAGACCAGAAGGGTTTTGTGAGAGTTTGGCTGCCAGGTGAATCAAAATGTGGACATATTTTTGAGCAGGTATGTGGATATAATTTGAAGATTGCAACAATGCATAAGAATCAAACATATAAACGGTGAGTGACCGTACTCACTCGCAAATGCGCAGTAGAGACTTCCCTCTCTGCCCCGCCCCCGCTTCAATACGTGATGATGGGAGCGGGACAGAGAGGGTTGGCAGTGAAAACCCCATACAAAAATCAGAAAAACCCTACAGTTGCATCTAATAGAGTATGATGAGTGCCTCACAAGCCCACAACCTGTGGCTAGTAGCCACTTTAAATAAAGATCCCTCTAGGCAAAGAAGGTAAAAGTTGCTTGGCATTCCTGCTGCACCGTATTGGGAAAACCCGTGTGCTTTTGCTGATTCCCTTTTCCACGTTTTGCCCTTTGATGTGTTATCCTGTACATAATTCATTAATGGTTCCTACAGAAAAGCTATTATTTTTCTTACACACATACTGAGCGTTGAACAGAGCCATTCTTCACACAGAGTAAGTTGTAGGCGAGATGGACAATTTGGACACTAACTGACTCCTTAAGCACAAGAACCCCCTTCGACTTCCAGGCCCCTATTTGAGCTAACGACCGGGATGATCATGGAAATTCTGCCAGCTAGAGCGGAATCAGAAAAGGTTCAAAGAAGAGCGATCAAAATGATAAAGGGGATGGAACTCCTCTCGTATGAGGAAAGGCTAAAGAGGTTAGGACTCTTCAGCTTGGAAAAGAGACTGATGAGAGGAGGCATGATTGAGGTCTACAAAATCCTGAGTGGTGTAGAACGAGTAGAAATAAATCGATTTTTTTACTTGTTCCAAAAGTACAAAGACTAGGGGACACTCGAGGAAGTTACATGAAAATACTTTAAAAATAAATAGGGGGAAATATTTTTTCACTCAACGAATAGTTAAGGTCTGGAATTCTTTGCTGGAGGATGTGGTAACAGCTGTTAGTATATCTGGGTTTCAAAAAGGTTTGGACAAATTCTTGGAGGAAAAGTCCATAGTCTGCTATTGACAGATATGGGAAGCAACTGCTTGCCCTGGGATTTGTAGTATGGAATGTTGTTACTCTGAGATTCTGCATGGAATCTTGTCACTCTCTAGGATTCCAGAATCTTGCAATTCTTTGGGGTTCTACATGGAATGTTGCCACAATTTGGGTTTCTGTCAGGTACTTGGTCACTGGCTTGACCACTGTTTGGAAAACAGGATACTGGGCTAGATGGACCATTGGTCTGACCCAGTATGATACTCTTATGTTCCCTCCCTTGGTGGTGGATGGATATCTCTACATAGACACCCCAGTGGATTCAGAAAACCTTGGAGGGATAGAAGGAGTGAGAAGGCGTCATGCCTCAGGTCTTTGCCTGTTGAACCACAGGGGGGAGGGAGGGTCACATTGGTTCTTGGAGCTATGATTCCTTAGCCTTGTGTCCTGATCAGATCAAGATCTGCTGCACCTCTGCCTCCAGGCTCTCTAATTATGTGAGAGCCACACCCAGAAGCTCTGTTATAGAAATACTCTGTTCAGGATTCTTGGGAGGTAATTGTTTTAAGTCCTTTGTGCTATACATGCATAAGTACATAAGTAATGCCATACTGGGAAAAGACCAAGGGTCCATTGAGCCCAGCATCCTGTCTACGACAGCGGCCAATCCAGGCCAAGGGCACTTGGCGAGCTTCCCAAACGTACAAACATTCTATACATGTTATTCCTGGAATTGTGGATTTTTCCCAAGTCCATTTAGTAGCGGTTTATGGACTTGTCCTTTAGGAAACCGTCCAACCCCTTTTAAAACTCTGCTAAGCTAACCGCCTTCACCACTTTCTTCGGCAACAAATTCCGGCCTCATAAAATTATGCCATGCCTAAAACTACGCATGGTGCAAGTCGCCATGTACTTCCACAGTAGGGGGCAGTCCTACCCCCAGGATGTGCTGTGAGAACATAGTAACATAGTAGATGACAGCAGAAAAAGACCTGCACGGTCCATCTAGTCTGCCCAACAAGATCAACTCATATGTGCTACTTTTTGTGTATACCCTACCTTTCCTAAAATGGCATTGGGGTACCCAGATTCCACTGCGGAACATGGTTTTGACATGACTAACATTTAGGTGGCTGTAGTTACACAGTCGACCTAACTGTGCACATGCAAATATGCAGGGATGTGTGTAACTTACAGTATTCTGGAAGTTTCACATGTAAGTTGGAGCCCATTCCATGCCCCACCCATCTGTATGCCTCCTTGCCTTTATGCACCGTGTGAGTTAGAATCAGGACTGTGGAGCCAGCACAGCAGACTTTCGACTCTTGACTCCGACTCCCACCAATATTAGGTTTGAAATGTTTTGTTCTGGATCTAGAGTTGTGGTAAGTAGACGTTTAGATCCAGGACAAGTTTAGATCTGCTGCTAACGGACACCATTTTGGGTGAGTGAGATGTGGCAGCAGGGGTGAAGTGGGAGAGGGACACGAGGACAAGCCCACTTGGGCCCTCCCGAAATTCGAACTCTGGCTATACCACTCTTCTGTATTATTTACTTGAGATAGGGGTTGAACGAACCCATAAGAGAAGAAAGACAATGAGTGATATTCTGCAGAGCTTCAATAGACTTAGAGAGAGGACAGAATAAAAAGACTACAGAGGAAACATTGCCAGTGAAGAAAGATTCTTTTGTTGAACAATGTGAACCTGTACAGAGAGAAAGGAGAATAAAAAACGTTGGTCTATATTTCTATGCTCATGATGAATTATGGATAAGAGTATGTCTTGTTTCCTGAACTCAAATCCCTCTGCTTGCATTTGACTACAACTACTACTACTACTTAACATTTCTAAAGCGCTACTAGGGTTACGCAGCGCTGTACAATTTAACATGGAAGGACAGTCCCTGCTCAAGGAGCTTACAATCTAAAAGACAAGTGTAGAGTCAATCTCTCGAGAGGTTAGGTGCCTTTAACATTCAGCAGGAGAGTTGAATACATTTTTTTTTATTTAAAATTGTTCGATCTTTTGCATAGGTAGCTGCCTCCATCCTGTATCTTCCAACCTACTTGCAGCAGTGTAACTTCAGCTTTGGAATTTCTAGCATCTCAGCCTCTGGGAGTACAAGATGTGGGTTTACCCATTCTTTAATAGACACGGTAAAGAGACGGGATTCTGGAGTCTAGGGTAGGAGGACTCTCCTTGTATGTGCTCCTGGAAAAGGTAGACCGGTCCATAGAATTTACCACCCAGGAATATCACCAGAATCCCACTGTGCCACCATGATCCAATCAAACAGCGGGAAGGGTATGTGTTCTGTAGTTGTCCAGCTAAAGAGTTTGCAGAAATTAATTTTTTTATCCCAAAAATTTGAGGGGTCCTTTTATGAGGCAAAAAGGGGCCTGCGCTGGCGTCTACACGTGTTTTTGATGCACGCCGAGGCCCCCTTTTCCCACAGCGGGTAAAAGGCAGCTTTCCCTTTTCATAAATAAATGGCCATGTGGCAAGTGAACCAATTGCTCCGCAGCCATTTCAGAGGGCAGCACTTACCTCTACCCATTGAGGCGGCGGTAAGGGCTCTCGCGCTAACCCGATGGTAAAAGTGGCACTGCCCAATTACTGCCAGGGGGAGGGAACTACTTCCCTTTTAGCGAGCTTTAAGCCTGTGCTGGGCTTACCATCACTTTGTAAAAGTGCCCCTGAGTTAGTTTCCCTTCCATTGTGAGTTGCTTTGTCTGTGATGTGAATAAGGGAAAGGGAAATGGGACTTGATATACCGCCTTTCTGAGGTTTTTGCAACTACATTCAAGGCGGTTTACATATATTCAGGTATTATTTTGTACCAGGTACAATGGAGGGTTAAGTGACTTGCCCAGAGTCACAAGGAGCTGCAGTGGGAATTGAACCCAGTTCCCCAGGATCAAAGTCCACTGCACTAACCACTAGGCTACTCCTCCACTCATTCCACCAATAAGAGCCAACCTCATCAGTGATGTCACAATGGCTTGATTGCCCGATACTTGGCTCACTTCTGATATCGTGATGTCATAAGGGAAAGGGGGGAAGGGAAATGGGACTTGATATACCACCTTTCTGAGGTTTTTGCAACTACATTCAAAGCGGTTTACATATATTCAGGTACTTATTTTGTACCAGGGGCAATGGAGGGTTAAGTGACTTGCCCAGAGTCACAAGGAGCTGCAGTGGGAATTGAACCCAGTTCCCCAGGATCAAAGTCCACTGCACTAACCACTAGGCTACTCCTCCACTCATTCCACCAATAAGAGCCAACCTCATCAGTGATGTCACAATGGCTTGATTGCCCGATACTTGGCTCACTTCTGATATCGTGATGTCATAAGGGAAAGGGGGGAAGGGAAATGGGACTTGATATACCACCTTTCTGAGGTTTTTGCAACTACATTCAAAGCGGTTTACATATATTCAGGTACTTATTTTGTACCAGGGGCAATGGAGGGTTAAGTGACTTGCCCAGAGTCACAAGGAGCTGCAGTGGGAATTAAACCCAGTTCCCCAGAATCAGAGTCCGCTGCACTAACCACTAGGCTACTCCTCCACTAGCAACATTCCATGTAGAAGCCTGCCCTTGCAGATCAGCAATGCGGCCGCGCAGGACGTCAGACTCACAGAAACAGAAGCCTGCGCGGCCGTGTTGCTGATCTGCAAAGGCAGGCTTCTACATGGAATGTTGCTAGTGGAATAGCAACATTCCATGTAGAATCTCAAATAGTAGCAACAGAATCTCAATAGTAGTAACATTCCATGTAGAATCTCAACTAGGGAAAGGGGACTTGATATACTGCCTTTCTGAGGTTTTTGCAACTACATTCAAAGCGGTTTACATATATTCAGGTACTTATATTGTACCAGGGGCAATGGAGGGTTAAGTGACTTGCCCAGATTCACAAGGAGCTGCAGTGGGAATTGAACTCAGTTCCCCAGGATCAAAGTCCACTGCACTAACCACTAGGCTACTTCTCCACTCATTCCACCAATAAGAGCCAACCTCATCAGTGATGTCACAATGGCTTGATTGCCCGATACTTGGCTCACTTCTGATATCGTGATGTCATAAGGGAAAGGGGGGAAGGGAAATGGGACTTGATATACCACCTTTCTGAGGTTTTTGCAACTACATTCAAAGCGGTTTACATATATTCAGGTACTTATTTTGTACCAGGGGCAATGGAGGGTTAAGTGACTTGCCCAGAGTCACAAGGAGCTGCAGTGGGAATTAAACCCAGTTCCCCAGAATCAGAGTCCGCTGCACTAACCACTAGGCTACTCCTCCACTAGCAACATTCCATGTAGAAGCCTGCCCTTGCAGATCAGCAATGCGGCCGCGCAGGACGTCAGACTCACAGAAACAGAAGCCTGCGCGGCCGTGTTGCTGATCTGCAAAGGCAGGCTTCTACATGGAATGTTGCTAGTGGAATAGCAACATTCCATGTAGAATCTCAAATAGTAGCAACAGAATCTCAATAGTAGTAACATTCCATGTAGAATCTCAACTAGGGAAAGGGGACTTGATATACTGCCTTTCTGAGGTTTTTGCAACTACATTCAAAGCGGTTTACATATATTCAGGTACTTATATTGTACCAGGGGCAATGGAGGGTTAAGTGACTTGCCCAGATTCACAAGGAGCTGCAGTGGGAATTGAACCCAGTTCCCCAGGATCAAAGTCCACTGCACTAACCACTAGGCTACTCCTCCACTGAGTGAGACCCCCCCACCCCCCACCCCCAAAAAGATTTTCTCCAGAGCTTTGTGTTGAATAAAACTGATGCATAAGGTTAGTATTGAATGAATGAACACAATTTTTGGTGTCCCAGAATAGTGCAGTTGGTCAAAAGAAGAAAATTAAAACCGTATGCAATTTCTTTCACAACATATCACTCGATCTAAGGCAAATTCGACACATGGGAATTTCTTTGGGGTTGCAGCAGTCAAAAAGAGCAATTCAGATTAAAATCAAAATGCCAGAAAAGTTTCAAGCAACATTTATGTTTATCTTGAGGTATGATTTGTTTTTCAATTGTCTACAATGTTTACGGTTAAATTAATTTGGATATTATCAAGATATTTTTTTATCAATTTGCCATGAAAATGTGCATTGATTTTCCTGCATAAGTCACATAAATGTAACATTCCTGTTTCAGTTACTGATTTCTTCTTTTTAGTTGTCGTCGCCATCATTGTCGGACTTTCTACCCCCAGGAGCACCGGCGTTGTCACGGTGGAGCCTGGACCCCCTCACCTTTGGCTCGGGTCCCCTCTGCCAAGCTTTGCTAGCCGAAGACGTCTCCTGCGCGAGTTCCGCCTGTGCTATCTGAACATCACTTAAGTCGCTGATGACTGCCAGATCTACCTCTCCACACCAGAAATCTCGGCAGAAATCCAGGCCAAGATATCTACTTGCCTGTCTGACATTGCTGCCTGGATGTCTCACCGCCACCTGAAACTGAACATGTCCAAAACTGAGCTCCTTATCTTCCCACCTAAACCAACCTCTCCCCTTCCCCCACTCTCTATTTCTGTCGACAACGCGCTCATTCTTCCTGTCTCATCTGCTCGTAACATTGGGGTCATCTTTGACTCCTCCCTCTCCTTCTCTGCACATATTCAACAGATTGCTAAAACCTGTTGTTTCTTCCTCTATAATATCGCCAAAATTCGCCCTCTCCTTTCTGAGCACGCTACCAGAACCCTCATCCACACTCTTATCACCTCTCGCTTAGACTACTGTAACTTACTTCTCAAAGGTCTTCCACTCAGCCATCTCTCTCCTCTTCAATCTGTTCAAAATTCTGCTGCCCATATCAGCCCTCTCCTGAAGTCACTTCACTGGCTCCCTGTCCATTTCCGTATACAGTTCAAGCTCCTCTTATTGACCTATAAGTACATTCACTCTGCTGCCCCTCACTACCTCTCCACCTTCACCTCTCCCTACACTCCTTCCCTAGAACTCCGTTCACTAGGCAAATCTCTCCTAATTGCACCCTTCTCCTCCATCGCTAACTCCAGACTCCGTTCCTTTTATCTCGCCGCACCTTATGCCTGGAATAGACTTCCTGAGCCATTACGTCAAGCTCCATCCCTGACCGCCTTTAAATCTGGGCTAAAGGCCTACTTGTTTGATGCTGCTTTCAATTCCTAACTTGTCACCTACTTTTAACCCTTATCTTGTCTTCCTCTCTTCAATAGTCCCTTTTCCCTACGTGTCCTATCTGTCTGTCCTACCCTTATCCCTTATTTGTCCTGTCTGTCCTGATTTAGATTGTAAGCTCTTTTGAGCAGGGACTGTCTTTTCTTCATGTTCAATTGTAAAGCGCTGCGTACGTCTGGTAGCGCTGTAGAAATGATTTGTAGTAGTAGTAGTAGCGGAAACACTTCAGCCACTGACGTTGGTATTCCTGTGCATGCTGAGTCCACCATCACTTATCTCTAGATACTCTCCTACTGGATTCTCCCTAGGAGGGATTTTTTATAGGAATCAAGACCCCTGATGCAGATGCTCTGCCGAAACATGAACCATGTCCGGTCTCTTAGTAAACATCGTCATGATGCCAACCCATTCCCGAAGGCACGCTGTGCCTTTTTTTTTTTTTTTTGATACTCTGGTTTGGTTTTTTGGATTTTGGATTCCCTCTCTTCTTTACTATTGACAGTTCTTGAGGTGACACCAGAGTTTGAATATTTCTTTTGGTGCAGGGCGTCGTCAGGTGAAATGTCTTTACTCGTGTGTTATAGAACTGGAAGTTCAGGGTTGACGCTGACATTCTGTCCGATATTGTACAGAATTCAGACTTCACTCCCACATAGAAGAATTTGAATGGTGCTTTTAAATAATTATAATTATATTTTTACTGTGTGACTGTAATTGGCGGGGGTGGGGGGTGGCCTTTATTCATTGAAGGCCTTAGACGACGACTTATACTGTATTTTATACCTTGTGTAAAGGGGAGGGGAGGGAGCTGTGATGTAGCGGCACCCCCTTCCATATCCAGTTTGCACCCCCATCCAAACACTTCTGTCTAGAGATGCCACTGGTGCTCAGCAGCCACTGGCACCCAAACTGGTAACTTCTATGATCTCAAAGAGTAAGTGGTGACTTTCCCCAGGTCAACCTTAATAATAGTTTAGGATTTTTTTTCCTTCAGTTTACAGAATACTGTAAGGTATGTGGGTCCCTCTTAATCTATGGCTGGTATAAATGTTAATGAACCAAAACAATTAGGCAATGTGAGGTTGACTCTGGGTAAGCCACAAACCTGGATGTCTAATATACTTCAAAGACATCCCAACAAAGCCCGGGTAATCAACACCAATGAAGAGTTGGTCAGTGAACCTCAGTCGTAATGCTCTGTGTAAGACATCCTTACACATAAAGACTTACATACTTTAATCCTCACTGATTCTTTGACCCCTTCCTTCCTGTGTTATTAATTATTTTCAAAATCTTATGTTTGTATAATAAAGTCTTATTAAATTTTCTTTCACCATTTATATCAAATGATTCTTATCTTTAGAAAATATCTTCAGATATAGTCGGCATGGGGGGCTCTCTTTTCAGACACAGCACGTGTTTCGCTGGGTCGCTTTATCAAGGAAGTCCCCTAAAACAAAGGATGCCATAATTTAGAGACCCACATACTATTTAAAATGGTAAACCTACAATATTACATTATCACAGCTTCTACACTTTACCTCACTGTTAGCCTCCGTTCATTCTGCCGACAGTCACTAGCTGCGAACAAGATGACGGCGGCGTACTTCTAGCGTCTTTTGATATTAACAGCTGACGGGGAGAGGAATTCCACCTATCACAGGACTCATTCAGATTAACGTCATCCATTCCACTTCCACATTGAGCCTGCCAGGGGTCACCGAATTTAATGTGTAAATCCATTTTTGCTTCCTATAGTTTAGTTACCTCTCAGAGTTTCCACCCTCCCACCCAATCTTTATTTGATCGATAACATGCCAGTGGAGGTCCGAAATAGAGTGTTTGTGTTGCAACCAGTGTGTGACTAAAGGAACCAGTTCAATATTTATATTTTGGAAGTTACCATCCTTACAATCTGAAAGTAAGCACTTGCCGCGTGGCCATTTCGAGGGGGGAGCACTTACCACCACTCATTTAGGTGGCGGTAAGGGTTCCTGCGCTAACCTAGCAGTAACCAGGCAGCATGCGGCACTGCCCGATTACCACCGGGTAAACACTAGCGCTACAAAAATAAAAATGGTGGTGCGTACTGGGGGTGGGAAGTACTTCCTGTTTAGCGAGTGGTAAGCCTGCGTTGGGCTTACCACCGCTTAGTAAAAGCCCCCCTTAGCTCCTTATGGTAGTATTCTATAATGGAACTTAGGCACCTAGGTTCTTTTCTAGAATATTCTATAATGGAACTTAGGCACCTAAGTTCTGGTGTAGAATATTCTATAATAATTACCTAGGCCCTGCCTCCCACATATTTTTACGCGTACTCCAGTTTTCTGCTTTTTCCTTTATATATCAGACTGGCCCCGCCCAGCATATCCCAGGATGCACCAGTTGGGGCCTGGAACCATCATTTTGTGGATGATGGCAACAGAAGCAGGAGCGGGTGGGCATCGCTCCTACCTCTTGTGGTCAGATCAATGGTCCATCTAGCCCAGTATCCTGCAGTATCCTGCAGTTGCCAATCCAGGTCACAAGTATCTGGCAGAAACCCAATTAGTAGCAACGTTCCATGCTACCAATCCCGGGGCAGGCAGTGGCTTCCCCATGTCTGTCTCAATAGCAGGACTTTTCCTCCAGGAACTTGTTCAAACCTTTTTTTAAACCCAGATATGCTAACTGCTATTACCACATCCTCCGACAAAGAGTTCCAGAGTTTAACTGTTCTTTGAGTGAAAAAAATATTTTTGTTTTAAAAGTATTTCCATGCAATTTCATTGTACTTTTTGAATGAGAGAAAAATCGATTCACCTCCACCCGCCCCACAATACTCAGGATTCTGTAGACCTCAGCCATCTCTTTTCTAAACTGAAGAGCCCTAGCCTCTTTAGCCTTTCCTCATATGGGAGCAGCTCCATCCCCTCTATCATTTTGGTCGGTCTTCTTTGAACCTTCTCTAATCCCGCTATCTCTTTTTTGAGCTCGTGAAACTGTTTCACCTTGGGCAGAACAGGCTAAACTCAAAAGGCAGGATGAACCCTATGAATAGCATGGGAATTATATTTAGCCTTCAAACCTAACCAGTACAAGAACAAGAAAAAGGCTGGCACAGGCTCGACATGTTGTGGAAAATGTGTGTCTGTGTGGGTACAGTGACATGTGACCGTTTCTTGTGGGTGTCAGGAGGAAGAGAAGACGCAGCCCAAAGGTAGGCTGTTTGTGTGCTCTTCAAGGACCCAAAAGCCACACTCCCATCCTTCTATATATAGCGGACCTGTGGTGGTAATTCAGAACTGCCTGATCCTCCCAACTGAAACTCGAAGGAACGGAAGAGACCTCCTTTTCATTGTCTTTGTAGTTGCAACTGACAAAACTAGAAAAAAAAATTTAAAAAGTGATGACTTAGCTATAACTACTGTGACCCTCCCCACCACTAACTCAGCCACCCTGCCAACATGAAGTCAATTTATACAGCAGAACGGTGAGAATTTTGGTTGGTGCCATGAAGAGAATGTCACATGAGTAAATCTGCACAGGGCTTACATTGAACAAACGTATTCCAACCTCAACACGCTCAGTGCTTTATAAGCTTTTCTTCAGACCTTGGTCTCATTATATATATATATATTCACTGTCTCCATCTCTCTCGTTTTCCTTCTTCCTGTTTATCTAGATTGCACAGCGACCTCGGAAACAGCCACCTGAGATGCCTCAGCCCTGCGGTGTGCAAACAGAAGCTGTTGTCAGCCGTGCCACCGAAGCTCATTCTATCAGGGTGAGCCATAGGCAGTGACGTGCCGCAGGGGGGTCCCGGAACACCCTTATAAGTTATTTCATGAAGGGAAAGAGCATCTTGCTGGGGTCTAGCAGAGCTGGCGGGTGGCCTCTTGACAAGAATTTGGGCAGCTCATTAATGTTTGTAGGGCTGTGTTCACCTCTGCTTCTCACCTCTCTCCCACCCCCATGCAAACATTTTTAAAAAAAGGGAGGGCGCAAGGCAAGGCAAGACTCCAGCTAATTGCTGAGGGTAAGCTGAAAAGCAGGAAGCTGTGGCAAATCTTCTTGCTGAAAAGCTACTGTGGTCATGAGGATAGGTACTATGTGAACACTCAAAACAGCATCTTCAAAACAAGCTGAAATACTGCTGAGGTCTGCAGTGGTGCCTTTTTGTGTTTCCCTTACAGAAGCCCTTCACTGTGTTCTCAGAAGCATTAGCCATCTCAGCCTTGGCATTCATGGCCTCGCTGACTGTCTGCGCCAGGGAGTTACAGGAGCGGCAGACGACGCGGAGCACTCACCTCTTCCATTTTGTAGACATTTTTCTTTTTTTTTCTGAGGGCAGCCTCATCTAAATTTGTCCAGCTGTACTTCTAAAAAAAAAAACAAATGACGGAGTTTAAAGCAGAACTTGGCAAAATTACTTGAGCATTTATTTTCTTCCTTTTTCTTTTTTGGAAATAATAAAGTTCATGTATATAAAATAATGAGTGGAGTGGAATGGGTGGATGTGAAGCGTCTGTTCACGCTTTCCAAAAATACTAGGACTAGGGGGCATGCGATGAAACTACAGTGTAGTAAATTTAAAACATATCGGAGAAAATCTTTCTTCACCCAACGCGTAATTAAACTCTGGAATTCGTTGCCGGAGAACGTGGTGAAGGCGGTTAGCTTGGCAGAGTTTAAAAAGGGGTTAGACGGTTTCCTAAAGGACAAGTCCATAAACTGCTACTAAATAGACTTGGGAAAAATCCACAATTCCAGGAATAACATGTATAGAATGTTTGTACGTTTGGGAAGCTCACCAGGTGCCCTTGGGCCTGGATTGGCCGCTGTCGTGGACAGGATGCTAAGCTCGATGGACCCTTGGTCTTTTCCCAGTATGGCATTACTTATGTGGTGAAGGCGGTTAGCTTGGCAGAGTTTAAAAAGGGGTTGGATGGTTTCCTAAAGGACAAGTCCATAGGCCAGCCCAAGAGTATCTTCAGCTATGTTCTGCTCCCCACTCTCCTGGGGTATCTCAAGGACCTAATCCCCTGTAGTCCAGCATCTGCTCTTTCCCTCCCATCCCCCTCATGTGGCCTGCATCCCACTTTCCCTCTCTACCTTCCCTTTTAAGTGGTCAGCATCCCACTTTTCCTCCCTGTCCTCCCCCCTAGGTGACCAGGAACTCTTCTTTCTCCCCCCTACTCTCCATTCATCATCTCCCCCTTCTGCCTTACCTCTTCCTAGGCCAGTCGCAAACAGACACAGCACTGGCGTGGGGCTAATAAACACAGGATGCCCCTCTACGTTTCCCCCAACTTTTCCCCCTCTACTTTTCCTTCTAGGTGGCCAGCATCCCACTTTTCTTCTCTATCCTCCCCCTCTAGGTGGTCAGGATCCCACTTTCACTTCCTACCATCCCTCCAGGTGACCAGCATCTCACTTTCCCTCCTACCCACCCCCCCAAGTGGCCAGTGTACTCCTTTCTCCTCCCTACTTTCCATTCAGCATCTCCCCCAATCTTTTCTACAGCCAGTCACAAGCAGACACCAGACTGGCATGGGACTATTAAACACAGGCCCACCCTCAAACACTGGTGTGTCCCGTCCTCCCCCGGGAATGGTGGAACCTAGTGCTCCAAATTTACAAATTCAAATCACACCTCACAAAGAAATCTTCTCGTTTTGCTTCATACAGGGAAAAGTGGCTACCACTTGTCTCTTATTTTGATACGGTACAGAGATAAGTACTAAGTTTGATGTATTTTATGGCATATGCACGCTTTATACTTTGAGTTGTATCCTCCAGCCCCCTCCCCTTTCCCTCTTCTTTTCCTCTTTCCTGCCTCTCTCTTGCTTTCACTTAATTTGATTCTAGATATAGATTGCTACTTTGTAAAATATTGCTTGTTGTTATGTTGTGAGCTCTTGCTTATGTTTGTATTGAAAACCAATAAAAGAAATATTTAAATAAAAAAAAAAAAGAATCCACCTGCCACAACGCTTTCTTTTTTGCAGATCCTGCCCAGTGGAACTCCCTTCCATTGCTAATACGTTCTGAACTTTCCTTTAAGAACTTTGAAAAAGCTTTGAAAAACCTGGTTGTTCTAACAGGCTTTCAATCAATCACATAAGAGAGTTGGGTTGTCATGTTGAACTGTTGAGTCCTTCCCTTTCCCCATTCATGCTCTAAGGCCAAGATGCACAAAAGTCCTCCTTAGAGCCGTCCGCAGTGGCGTAGGAAGGGGGGGGGCGGTCCGCCCCGGGTGCACGCCGCTGGGGGGTGTCGGCTCCGCGCTGGTGCACTGCCCTCTCTGCCCCGGAACAGGTTACTTCCTGTTCCGGGACAAAGAGAGCAGTGAACCAGCGCGGAGCCGACACACCCCAGCAACGTGCAGTCGGGGCGGATCGGCCCTCCCGCCCGTCCCTTGCCGCAGGTATGCGCTCCGGGGGGGGGGGGTGCGCTCCAGCGGGAGGAGGGTGCGCCGTGCTGCACCCGGGGGGGGGTGGGGGTGCGCAGCGGCGACCCGCCTTGGGTGTCAGCTCCCCTCGCTACGGCTCTGCCGTTCCGTACTGAATTCCACAACGAATCGGTACGGAACGGCTATGCAAGAACGACTGGGAATGTAAATGAGCTGTTCGTTGCAGCTCTCTTGCATTCACTAACCCTTCGTTAAGCCGTCGCAAAATCGGCCCGTAGAGCATGCGCAGAGCAGCCAAGCGTTATGTTGGCTGCTCTGCGCATGCTAAGGACGTAAGAATAAAAAATACCCCCAAACACGTCCTTTATGGACGTCCTTGCCCCCGCCCGCCCGAGGTCGCCGCTGCTTCCCGCTCCCCCCTGCATTAAAGTCATAGCTTTAGGCTGCCCCGGCCCCCCTCCCTTCCTCTATTTCTAAGTACTGTCTCTCCCTCCTCCCCCTTTCCCTCTATTTATCCTTCATCTTTGACTGACTGTGCTACTGCTGAGTGATACTGTCTGTCCTATCAAATACTGTAGTTCTTTTCTGTTTTTAGCCTGAAAACCACCCAGATCTGCAAGTTAGCTTGGGAGGTATAGCAAGTGCAAATAAACTATAATAATTTTTTTTTGTTACATTTGTACCCCGCGCTTTCCCACTCATGGCAGGCTCAATGCGGCTTACATGGGGCAATGGAGGGTTAAGTGACTTGCCCAGAGTCACAAGGAGCTGCCTGTGCCTGAAGTGGGAATCGGACTCAGTTCCTCAGGACCAAAGTCCACCACCCTAACCACTAGGCCACTCCTCCACTGTTGCTACTATTTGAGATTCTACATGGAATGTTGCTATTCCACTAGAAGTCGGCCCTTGCAGATCACCAATGTGGCCGCGCAGGACGTCAGACTCACAGAAACAGAAGCCTGCGCAGCCTTCTACATGGAATGTTGCTAGTGGAATAGCAACATTCCATGTAGAATCTCCAATAGTATCTATTTTATTTTTGTTACATTTGTACTCTGTGCTTTCCCCACTCATGGCAGGCTCAATGCGGCTTACATGGGGCAATGGAGGGTTAAGTGACTTGCCCAGAGTCACAAGGAGCTGCCTGTGCCTGAAGTGGGAATCGGACTCAGTTTCTCAGGACCAAAGTCCACCACCCTAACCACTAGGCCACTCCTCCACTGTTGCTACTATTTGAGATTCTACATGGAATGTTGCTATTCCACTAGAAGTCGGCCCTTGCAGATCACCAATGTGGCCGCGCAGGACGTCAGACTCACAGAAACAGAAGCCTGCGCAGCCTTCTACATGGAATGTTGCTAGTGGAATAGCAACATTCCATGTAGAATCTCCAATAGCAGCAACATTCCATGTAGAATCTCCAATAGTATCTATTTAATTTTTGTTAAATTTGTACCCTGCGCTTTCCCACTCATGGCAGGCTCAATGCGGCTTACATGGGGCAACGGAGGGTTAAGTGACTTGCCCAGAGTCACAAGGAGCTGCCTGTGCCTGAAGTGGGAATCGAACTCAGTTCCTCAGGACCAAAGTCCACCACCCTAACCACTAGGCCACTGATTGCTAACAGTCAATTATTGATCGATAATGGCTCATTAATCTATTTGTATGTGGATCTCAGGCTCGTGCTCCATTTCGGGCACCGCCTATAGGTTTATCTTTCATTACTAAAACAAATGCAGAACTAGCTCATTTTTTTTTTTGTTTAGCTGAGATGGTGCAGGTTGTTGGTGGCTGTTTTGCAGTTTAACATTCCTTCAAATGACCTTTTTTGTTATCCTTCCCTTGTTTTCTGTTTCACAATAGAGTTTTGAAATGAGGAAACATGTGGGTTATATGCAGGTACTGATGAGAACACAGCTTTTGTCACCAGTTTAACTTCCTGCAAGAAATGATTAATGATTTTGGAGTAGGCCAGGGCACCTTGGAGAGACGGTGCCATATGTCTTAATTTGGATTAATACTAGGGATGGGCTGTTGTTTGCAGCTATATAGGAAACGCCAATGACATATCCCACGCCATTATATGCCATTAACAAATGAAAACAAGCAGAAAAAAATATATGAGGGTCCTTTTACAAAGGTGCGTTAATGGAATTAGTGGAGGAGGAGCCTAGTGGTTAGTGCAGCGGACCCACGTTGATCCTGGGGAACTGGGTTCAATTCCCACTGCAGCTCCTTGTGACTCTGGGCAAGTCACTTAACCCTCCATTGCCCCAGGTACAAATAAGTACCTGAATATATGTAAACCACTTTGAATGTAGTTACAAAAAACAGAGAAAGGTGATATATCAAGTCTCATTTCCCTTTCCCTATTTGAGATTCTATATGGAATGTTGATGTTGCTACTATTCGAGATTCTACATGGAATGTTGCTATTCCACTAGCAACATTCCATGTAGAAGCCTGCCCTTGCAGATCAGCAATGTGGCTGCGCAGGCTTCTGTTTCTGTGAGTCTGACGTTCTGCATGTACGTGCAGGACGTCAGACTCACAGAAACAGAAGCCTGCGCAGCCTTCACATGGAATGCTGCTAGTGGAGGAGTAGCCTAGTGGTTAGTGCAGTGGACTTTGATCCTGGGGAACTGAGTTCCAGTCCCACTGCAGCTCCTTGTGACTCTGGCCAAGTCACTTAACTCTCCATTTCCCCAGGTACAAAATAAGTACCTGTATATACTATGTAAACCACTTTGAATGTAGTTGCAAAAACCACAGGAAGGCAGTATTTCAAGTCCCCTTTCCCTCTTTGAGATTCTACGTGGAATGTTGCTACTATTTGAGATTCTACATGGAATGTTGCTAGTGGAGGAGTAACCTAATGGTTAGTGCACCAGTCTTTGATCCTGGGGAACTGGGTTTAATTCCCACTGCAGCTCCTTTTGACCTTGAGCAAGTCACTTAACACTCCATTGCCCCAGGTACAAAAAGCCTAGATTGTGAGCCCTCTAGGGACAGAGAAAGTACCTGCATATAATTTGTACAGCACTGCATACATCTAGTAGCAGTATAGAGGTGATTAGTAGTAGTAATTATTAGCATGTGCTAAATGATACAACACCCATTATATTCCTAAGGGCATCTTATCATTCAGTGCACACTAAATCTGTTAGCGCACCTTAGTTAGAGGACACCATGATATTGTGGGTCCATTTTACAAAGCATTATTAAAAAGTGACCTTAGCACATCCTCATATGGTCTTTACAAATGAGCAAACAAAAGTCCTTAATCTGACTCAACATGGCCGTGTTTTGACGATAGGGCATGCATCAGTGGTCCTGCTCTAACCCTAGGCTGCAACCCCCACCCCTGAAAACTGACACATTTAAGTGCATATGTATACATAAGTATTTCATACTGGGACAGACTGAAGGTCCATCAAGCCCAGCAGTCTGTTTCCAACAGTGGCCAATCCAGGTCACAAATACCTGGCAGAAACCCAAAGAGTAGCAACATTCCATGTAGAACCCCACAGAGTAGCAAGATTCCGGAATCCTAAAGAGTAACAAGATTCCATGTGGAACCCCAAAAAGTGTAGCAACATTCCATTCAGAATCCCAGTACAAAAGTAATGCCATACTGGGACAGACCGAAGGTCCATCAAGCCCAGCATCCTGCTTCCAACAGTGGCCAATCCAGGTCACAAATACCTGGCAAGATCCCAAAAAAGTACAGTACATTTTATGCTGCTTATCCCAGAAATAGTGGATTTTCCCCAAGTCCAATTTAATAATGGTCTATGGACTTTTCCTTTAGGAAGCCGTCCAAACCTTTTTGAAATCTCTGACCATGAATTCCAGAGTTTAATTACACATTGAGTGAAGAAATATTTTCTCAGATTCATTTTAAATGTACTACTTTGTAGCTTCATTGCGTACCTCCTAGTCCTAGTATTCTTGGAAAGAGTAAACAAGCAATACACGTCTATGCAGAGGGGACGTGTTTGAGGGGGGGGGGGGGGTGAAGAGTGGACATTTCTACACTAATCAGTTAGGCCAGCTACTTTACCACGTGCTAACTAATTTGCGCAGGATTATCACGTGAGTCCTTACTGCCCTCATAATGAGCTAATATTTGTTAATGGCTGTGCACTAATGTCAACATTAGCACATGGCCAGTGACTCAGAAAATGGAAAATCAACCATTTTTTGGCTGTGGTAAAAATGGCCTTAGCATGTAGGAAAGACCCACGTAAGAGCTTTTTAAGCTTAGTAAAAGGAGCGACCAAAATGATAAAGGGGATGGAACTCCTTTCATATGAGGAAAGGCTAGAGGTTATGGTTCTTCAACTTGGAAAAGAGACGACTGAGGGGGGGGGGGGGGGGGGGGGGGGGGGGGGGGGGGGGGGGGGGGGGGGGGGGGGGGGGGGGGGGGGAGTATGATTAAGGTCTATAAAATCCTGAGTGGTATAGGTAGAGGTCAATCAATTTTTTAATCATTCCAAAAGTAAAAAGACCAGGGGACACTTGATGAAGTTACATGGAAATACTTTTGAAACAAACAGGAGGAAATATTTTTTCACTCAAAGAATAGTTAAACTCTGGAACTCTTTGCCAGAGGATATGGTAGCAGCAGTTAGCGTATCTGGGTATAAAAAAGATTTTAAAAAGTCCCTGGAGGAAAAGTCCATAGTCTGTTATTGAGGTGGACATGGGGAAGCTATTGCTTGCCCTTGGTTTGGTAGTATGGAATGTTGCTACATCTTTGAGATTCTGCATGGAATCTTGTCACTCTTTAGGATTCCAGAATCTTGCTGTTCTTTGGGGTTCTACATGGAATGTTGCTACTCTTTGAGATTCTGCATGGAATGTTGTCACTCTTTAGGATTCCAGAATCTTGCTATTCTTTGGGGTTCTACATGGAATGTTGCTACTCTTTGAGATTCTGCATGGAATGTTGTCACTCTTTAGGATTCCAGAATCTTGCTATTCTTTGGGTTCTACATGGAATGTTGCTAATCTTTGACATTCTGCATGGAATCTTGTCACTCTTTAGGATTCCAGAATCTTGCTATTCTTTGGGGTTCTACATGGAATGTTGCTACTCTTTGAGATTCTGCATGGAATGTTGTCACTCTTTAGGATTCCAGAATCTTGCTATTCTTTGGGGTTCTACGTGGAATGTTGCTACTCTTTGAGATTCTGCATGGAATGTTGTCACTCTTTAGGATTCCAGAATCTTGCTATTCTTTGGGGTTCTACATGGAATGTTGCTACTCTTTGAGATTCTGCATGGAATCTTGCTACTCTTTAGGATTCCGGAATCTTGCTATTCTTTGGGGTTCTACATGGAATGTTGCTATTATTTGGGTTTCTGTCAGGTACTTGTGACCTGAGTTGGCTACTCTTGGAAGCAGGATACTGGGCTAGATGAACCACTGGTCTGACCCAGTATGGCTATTCTTCTGTTTTAATGAGTCCTTAGGCACCAAAGGTTAGACACAATCACTTACCCTATGTCAATGGCTGGTCAACATGAACAACTGATAGCATTCTCTAAACTGCATGCATCGCTTGGCACCATGTCCGTATTCTGCCCCTGTGTACATTCTCCTTGCAGTTACATGCCACAGCACTTACATGCCACTTTAAAAAATAATACATAGTGCTTTTTGGCAGAGCCATCACCCCGCACTCAGGCCACTACCGTCCCCCGCACCTACCTTCCTGCATCAGTGCATCTGCTCCTCCCTAGTCTCCAAGGGGGGGGGGGGCCTGGCGCCGGGGTCCGTCTCTCTCTTGCTCCTGTCGGGACCCGGGTGATTGCGTTAGCCCGATAACCCGGTCCTGGCACACAGGAGAGAGACAGACTTGGAGGCCGGGCCCGGGGAACTTTGCCCCCCCCTGCCCCCCTCTCAACGGCCCTTCATTTTGGTGCGTATTTATCAATCAGGACAGTACTTAACGCATGCAAGGCACTCCGAACGGCATGCGCCCGTTCATGGATTTGCAGACCCTGTTTAATCAATTTCCCAATATCTGCAAAATAACATAAATGTTGAAATGTTGTTCAATGACTTTAAAAAGATGAAGGCGGTTAGCTTAGCAGAGTTTAAAAAGGGGTTAGACGGTTTCCTAAAGGACAAACCCATAAACCACTACTAAATTGACTTGGGATAAATCCACAATTCCAGGAATAACATGTATAGAATGTTTGTACGTTTGGGAAGCTTGCCAGGTGCCCTTGGCCTGGATTGGCTGCTGTCGTGGACAGGATGCTGGGTTCGATGGACCCTTGGTCTTTTCCCAGTGCGGCATTACTTATGTACTTATGTATGGAATCTGTCGCATACAAAGAGCCCTGGGAGGACTGGTTGAGGGATTGGTGTGGAAAGAGGAGGGCTAAGGAGAAGCCTTGAACCACATTTTGCCTGCCAAGGTCACTCTGGATTTTGTGCTGCTCCTCTGTGACTTTGCAACTCAGCATCTGCTTTGTTTACCCAAGAACCACAGCAGATAACATGAGTGTGAAAGGTTGATTATAAGGAGACTAAACCATTTTTCTTTAGGGATTAGAGGCTTTTACCTGTGCAGTGATGAAGGGGATCATTCCAGTCTAATCACCATGTTAACGTACTGAAAATGGACTCCACTCTTATATCCTGCTAGACTTAAGGCTTCATATCTTAATCAGATCTATGTTTTTGGCAACCCGGGAGATGCTGTTCAATTTCTTAAATCCTCAGGAGCTCAGGAAATAAGCTGACACTTCCACTGTACTAACCCAGGACTGTTTTTTTTTTTTTTATCTGAACAGATTAGGGGCTTGAGTGCAAGAATAAAAAAATTATAGGTTAGATACAGTCATTTTTAGATGCTCTTTGCTGCATGATCTGGTCGTGTCTCAAGGTTTCAGAAAAACATATCTTTTTAATTTTGCAAGTTTCCCCTCGTTGATCTTTTTTCTTGTTATTAATCACTGTCCTCTATTTGTGGAATGAAGGTACTGCTTCAATATTCTTTACACTACTACTACTACTTAGCATTTGTATAGCGCTGCCAGGGTTACGCAGCGCTGTACAAGTTAGACAAGGGGAAGGACAGTCCCTGCTCAAGAGAGCTTACAATCTAAAGGTAATAAGCTATGTAGTCAGTGTAGGTATCAGGAATGGGGAAGGTGGTTAGGCGCCAAAAGCAAGGGAGAAGAGATGGGCCTTGAGTAAGGACTTGAAAATGGGCAGGGAGGGCGCACGGCGTATGGGCTCAGGAAGTCTGTTCCAGGCATAAGGTGAGGCGAGGCAGAAGGGGCGGAGTCTGGAGTTAGCGGTGGTGGAGAAGGGTACAGATAGGAGTGATTTGTCCTGAGAGCGGAGGTTATGGGTGGGAACATACGGGGAGAGGAGGGTAGAGAGGTAATGGGGGGCTGCAGATTGAGTGCACTTGAAGGTCAATAGGAGAAGCTTGAATTGTATACGGTAGCGGATCGGGAGCCAGTGAAGCGACTTGAGGAGAGGGGTGATATAAGAGTATCGGTTCACGCAGTAGATAAGACGTGCGGCGGAATTTTGGACAGATTGAAGGGGGGATAGATGGCTAAGCGGGAGGCCAGCGAGGAGAAGGTTGCAATAGTCAAGACGAGAGGTAATGAGCGAGTGGACGAGGGTTCGGGTGGTCTGTTCAGAGAGGAATGGGCGAATTTTGCTAATATTATAGAGGAAGAAGCGACAGGTCTTAGCTGTCTGCTGGATATGGGCAGAGAAAGAGAGGGAGGAGTCGAAGATGACTTCGAGATTGTGGGCTGAAGCGACGGGGAGGATGAGGGCATTGTCAACAGAGACAGAAAGTGGGGGAAGAGGAGAAGAGGGTTTGGGTGGAAAGACAAGGAGCTCAGTCTTTGCCATGTTCAGTTTCAGATGCTAAAGCATCATGGACAGGTCATCGGGGCTGGATTTAGGATTCTAATGTGGATAGACAGGGCTGGAGAGGCATGGGAAGGGGAAGTTTCTCACCCAGGAAACCATGTTCAGAACCTAACTCCGGTGTTAGAGCCCATTAGCGCTGGACTACATAAGTACAGAAGTGTTGCCATACTGGGACAGACCGAATGTCCATCAAGCCCAGTATCCTGTCTCCAACAGAGGCCAATCCAGGTCACAAGTACCTGGCAAGATCCCCAAACAGTACAATACACTTTATGCTGCTTGTCCCATAAATAAGTAGTGGATTTTCCCGTCCATTTTAATAATGGCTTATGGACTTTTCTTTTAGGAAGCTAGCCAAACCTTTTTTAAACCCCGCTAAGCTAACCGCTTTTTACCACATTCTCTGGCAACAAATTCCAGAGTTTAATTACACGCTGAATGAAGAAATATTTTCTCCAATTTGTTTTAAATTTATTACTTTGTAGCTTCATTAGTGCCCCCTAGTGAGGGTTTTAGCGCAGGAAACAATGTGCATGTCAAAGATGGCTGCAAATTGTATTTAAATGTAGTCAAACGGATGTTAATGAGGTCATTTTGCTGTGCCCTCTCAATGCTCAGAGAACAGAGCACAAGCAAACTGTGCTCTTACTGCTGGAAACCTACAGCCAGCTCAGAGATGGCATTGGTGGTGGTGGTGGGGGGGGGGGGGGGGGGGGGGGGGGGGGGGGGGGGGGGGGGGGGGGGGGGGGGGGGATGAAGAGAGACTTTCTTACGATTTTCTGTTGAAAATTTGCCAGTTTTGATTTGTTTCAGTAGCAGAAGGAAGCCTGTGTAAGCCTGTCAGCGCCCGCACCGAGAAACAACTGTGTGTAAGTCTGAACAAACCTGAAAGTGAAAGCAGACATTGGCACCTGTTTTCTGTTCTTAAATACGTCTTTTAAGTGAATCAAAAACGGAAAAGGTTATATTTAAAGGTGCAGAAAGAGTAGAACAGCACCAATGTGTGCTTCACTTCAGGGTTTGCTTGGGCATGCACAGAAGAGCTGCGTGCTCCCTTGCAAGACTCTTGTGCACATGTGCCAGACAGTGGTGTAGTTACGTGGGGCCACGGGGGCCTGGGCCCCCATGGATTTGGCCCTGTATCCCCCCCGGCCAATGATCCTCTCGACCCCCCTCCCGCCGCCAACCCTCCCCCGTCACCGTCGGCTACCTTTGCTGGCGGGGGACCCCCAACCCCCGCCAGCCGAGGTCCTCTTCTTCCGGCGCAAGGCTTCATTCTGTTTCTGTGAGTCTGACGTCCTGCACGTTGTACTCACAGAAAAAGAATGAAGCCTTGCGCCGGAAGAAGAGGACCTCGGCTGGCGGGGTTTGGGGTCCCCCGCCAGCAAAGGTAGCCGACGGCGGTGGCGGGGCAGGGTTGGCGGCAGGAGGGGGGTCAAAGTTGGTGGTGGTGGCGGCAGGGGGGGGGGGGGGGGGTCGGCGGCGCCTGAGGGGGCTAAAATGTGCCCCTTTACCTCGGGCTCTGGACCCCCCTCCCGCCGAAGTCTGGTACATCCCCCCCCCTTACTTTTGGTCTAACAGCGCACATATAATTTGAATGCTATTAGCTTTGAGCATTTAAGGGCTAATGTTTCTGTGCTATGGGGTGAGCAGGGCTGGCCCGAGGCAAGATGCCGCCCCCCCCCCCCCAACGGGCATTTTATCTCATCACGGTGACGATTCAAACCCAGCAGTGGCAGCGATTTCCATACGCTGCCCTGCTGCCTCCGGCACCCGCCTCTTCCCTTTACTGCGTCTGCCTGAGCGAAACAGGAAGTTAATTCAGGCGGCCGCAGTAAAGGGAAGAGGCAGGTGCCGGCAGTGGCAGGGCAGCGTATAGGAATCACTGCCGCTGCCGGGTTTGGAACATCACCGTGATGAGGTAAAATGCCGCAAAGCCGCACCCTGAGATGCCGCTCCTAAAGTGTGCCACCTGAGGTGGCCTAATGGTTGGGTCGTCCCTGGGGGTGAGCGCTGTTCACTTTACAGCTGGAGCTTTGAGCATCAGCTTCCCCCCCCCCCCCCCCAGAGCTGGCATTAGGGAGGAGCCTGGGGCTATGCGTGTCTCAGACGATATTTAGCCGGGGCCCGCATAAGCTGCGGTGGCCAGCCCACCCGAAATGAGCCCCCAATTTTCAGTACCAGTGCCAGGACATGGCCAGGCAGTGAATATTGGGGGCTAATCTAGCTGACGACAGTAAGCATTTAAAAAATTGCTGTCCGCTGCTGGCTGAATATCAGGAGAATGACATTTAATCTATTTTTCTTCTATTTCTAGCAGTCTTGCTGTCCCCTGCAGATTAAGCTACAAAAACGTTTAGAAAAAGCCTCACTGTGGTTTCATTCCTTTTCTAATGTGGGTCTCAGATTGTAGAATTTATTTTTACATATGATTAGTTTTGTTTATGTATTGTATAATTGATTATGTATGTTTTCCTTGGAAACCACCTAGGCTTCAGGTGGCATATACATTTTTAAAATAAATAAACAATAAATATTTAATTTATTTACTTATAAAATGTATATCCCACCTAAACCTAAGCGGGTAACAATATAACATTCACAGTACAGCATATAACACAAACAATGACATTACCCACTGTTTGCCAACCAACCACAAACTTTAAAAAGTTTAACCACAAAATATTTAAAAAACCTGAACAATTAAGTGAAGTCTTCAGAAACTCCTTAAACTGTCCTGCGCAGAACATTCCACGGTCCAGGACCTGCAACCGAGAAGACCACCGCCCCTGTGCAAGCATACTGCATGCTTATCAATGAATCAGTCGCCAGGTTTTTTTTTTGTGAAGTCAGACCTCAACCCCTTTGCAGATACAAACAACTCCATCACGGCCTGAAAATACCATGCAATCTTACCATACACAACCTGATGGAGAAAATACAAAGAACTCTGTTCACTAAGGCGCGTTAACATTTTTACCACGTCTACAATTAGCACATGCGCTAACCCAGGGTCGCCGAGAGACACAGCCGGGCCCGGGACAAACACCCCCTGGGCCCGCCCCCTCTATTGGCAGGCCTGTACCCCTCTCCGGGCGGGCCCGCACCCCGCACCCCACTGCCCCTCCGCCACCCCACTTACTTGTCCTGCTGGTCGTGTGCACAGCAAACTTCCCCAGGGCCCGGGGTCCAGAGCCTGAGGGGCACATTTTAGCCCCCCCCCCGGCGCCGCTGCCCCCCCACCATTGCCAACCCCCCCCCCGCCGCTGCCACCACCACACCACCAACTTTGACCCCCCCTGCCGACGACCCTCTCGACCCCTTCTCCCGCTGCCAACCCTCCCCCGCCACCGCCGTCGCCTACCTTTATTGGTGGGAGACCCCAACCCCCACCAGCCGAGGTCCTCTTCTTCCGGCGCAAGGCTTCGTTCGTGCAGGACGTCAGACTCAGAAACAGAACGAAGCCTTGCGCCAGAAGAAGAGGACCTCGGCTGGCGGGGGTTGGGGTCCCCACTAGCAAAGGTAGGCAATGGTGACGGCGGGTTTGCGGTGGGAGGGGGGGTTGAGAGGGTTGTCGGCAGGGGGTCCAGGGCCAAATCTACGGGGGCCCAGGCTCCCATGGCCCCACGTAGCTACTCCACTGCTGTGTGCAGGAGCACCACAGAGCAGAGTCCTTCCTTCCTTCCTGCCATGTCCAAAGAGACTGTTTGGACGCGGCAGGAAGGAGCTACTCTGCTCTGCGGCACTGCCACACACAGGAACAGGAAACTCATGCTAGCGCCGGGCGGGCCTCCCTTGGATGCCGGACCCTGGGGAATTTTGCCCCCCCTGCCCCCCCTCGGCGGGTCTGCGCTAACCGTGTAGGCACCTATAGGGATATTGTAGGCATGTACACGGTTAACGCGTGCACTTGGTTTACGTGCGTTAAAACCACTAATGCGCCTATAACGTGGCTTAGTAAACAAGGCGCAAAATCTTGAAAATGAATCCTATATTGTGCAGGCAGCCAGTGTAGATGCTTCAAGGTGGGAGTTGATCCCTTGTCCCTGCTGGTACCAGTTTGGAGTTCAGAACCCGCAGGACAGAAGGCCTCATAATAACTCTTTCTGCGTTTGAACCTCAGTATGATTATTGGGAAGGACACGATGGGGTGGGAGGGATGAAGGGGAAGCTGGGGGGGACGGGCTGTGGTTTAATGTCTGGGATTGGGGGAGGGGGGCGGGGGAAGAACAGCCGGAACTAGAAATTGAAGACCGTAATCTGATGCAGCCAAAGGCAAAACGTGGCCCATGTTGGCAGTGGGTCCATCAGAAAATTAAGATAAGTGGTGTTGAGCTTATATATAAAATTTAAGCAAGAGAAATTTTTTTTTTAAATGTGTCTGATATTACAGAGTGGACAAATCTGACCCAAGGATTACATTTCGACTCTCTCCTAATCATTTCAGTTCCGTATTGAGCTGGGATTTGAACTCAGATGGAAATCAAGCTTTGTTTTTGCTGTATCCCCCCCCCCCCCCCCTCCATGTACTCCGCTGTTCTAACAGTTCTAAATGTCTTTTAAACAAATGGTGGGCTTTGCTATAAGGACTCTTGATGATAAATACCTTCTCCGCCCTATATCTGGATTTTGATATGTCCCTGCAGAAATACATGCAACAAAGGGTGTAATGTGTACACACTGCAGGCTTGTTACACGTTTGCATTTCTGCATGCATATTCACTTGACATTACTTTCTGTGTGAGGTAGAGAATGACATGGGGACGGGGGACCCACAGTAACCGCGGGGATGGGGACGGGGCGGGGACAGATCCCATGAGGACAGGACGGGGATGGGGACAGAGCTCACAAGGATGGGACAAACTTTGTCCCCGTGTCATTTTCTACTTTGAAGCCTGGTAATGAACTGGACTGTTATTTATGTTTGAGTGATGCCTTCAAAGAGATTTTGATTTTTTGGAGAAACAAGCAAACGTGATGACCACAACTAGCAAAATTTGCATGGAGGGATCCTGTACATCCAGCTACCAGCACATCTTCTAAGAAGACAACTTCTATTGGAGGAAGGACTGTGGAAGACAGGAGAGCTAGACTGAATCCTGAGATTGTTGATGACTTATTCATTCACAAATTAAAAAAACCATAACAGTGTTTCATATATTTCCCCTCCAGGGCATACAGAACAGGTTGTATTTTGTACCCCTGGACATTTTAACAGGGTGGATTAGGATTCCTTGGGGTAGTAGAAATCAGCTATTGTTGGGGTTGGAAGGGTAGAGGGTGGTGGTGGGGAGGAGGGTTATTATAGCTGCTCATTGTTATTATTGTTCTCTATTTGTAATTTATACACAACAGTTGCACAGCATATTGTTCCTTTTTATACTTTAATAAAAAGATTTACATATAAAACCATAATTGTTCAAGGCTTTTGCAGATGAGGATAGATCCCATGGGGACGGGGTGGGGATGGGGCGGAGATGGAGACAGGGCCTGCGGGGACAGGGCAGGGACAGAGACAGAACCCACAGGGCCGGGGCGGGGGTAAACTTTGTCCCCGTGTCATTCTCTAGTGTGAGGGTCACATGGTCCTGATAGCAGCCTTTTTGTTCACCTCCATTTCCGCTGTTATAAAAACCGACTGCTGCAAACATACCCTTGTCCAATTTTCTCCAAACTTGCAAGTAAGGCCACCTTCAGGACTCTGACATTTCTCCAGTGGTAAAATCTCTCTCAGTACCGCATTTCTCTGCTTGCTAGGTACACGTCTGTTCCTCTATTTAGCTAAATGCACATCTCTCTTTTTTTTTTTGCTTAAAATAACCTCGAAAGGTAGGTGTTGTATTAATTTGTTTTTAATAAAAGGTACATTTTGAAGGGCGGGGGTTAAAATTCCAGAATCTTACATAAAGCAGCAAAACACATCTGTAATTCTCGCAGGACTGCAGCCCTTATCTGAACTCTGGATTTAGTCCTGCTTAAGAACTGCTCTGACAAACCCATCTCTCCTCTATCCAGAGCCGGACTTAAGTTATGGTGTCCAGGAATGGTCCCTTCCTGAAATCACCAGAGCAGAAGGGTGTTTTCCATCTTCACCCTTCTCCAGATCTTCAATTACTCTCTTACCTTAGACTGCTTATTCTTTACTACAGAATTCCTATACCATCTTTCAAATGAATATGAAAGACGTTTATAGTAAATAAAATACCTAATACAACCAACCAACCAACCAACCAACCAACCAACCAACCAACCAAAATCCAACAAACCAACAGACAGACAACAACAAAATGTCAACACTACAATTTGAAGGCGGCCATCCATCAAGGAGATCCTGGTCTGCTCATTCCCCCCCCCCCCCCCCCCACAAGCAGCAGCATGGGCTCTTCCAGCATTCCTGCTCTGACAGGCCCTGTAATGCACTGATGCCTTTTCTGGCACAGGCTTCCTGTCACCATAGAAACTCATGCAAGAATGTCACAGGACCTGTCAGTGCACAAGTGCTTGAAGACCCTGGGCCGGAGCATTAAGTGGCTTCTGGAAGTTGATATAAGATACAGAGGTCAGGATCAAGGTTTGCAACAGTATCAAAGCATCAGTGCCTATCAAAATGTTTGCACTGGAGCCAGTTGCCTGATATTCCCCATCCCTAAATCCAGGCCCGCCTCCACCTAACGCATCCTCGAAGCTGAGGTTTCAAATAGCTTGCTTACTAAAGGTTAACATTTTGTAACTAGGTGCACACAGGGGTTTCTGGCCCTCATAGAACATACACACGCGTTAATGTCCAGGCAGTATAGCCTTGCACATCAGCACACGGAAGAGGATGCTGTTCTGTTTTTGAAATGTATTTTATTGAATAAATAAGAGCAGCCATACCGGGCTGTTTCTGATGACTTTTTTTTTTGGTTACATTTGTACCCTGCGCTTTCCCACTCATGGCAGGCTCAATGCGGCTTACATGGGGCAATGGAGGGTTAAGTGACTTGCCCAGAGTCACAAGGAGCTGCCTGTGCCTGAAGTGGGAATCAAACTCAGTTCCTCAGTTCCCCAGGACCATAGTCCACCACCCTAACCTCTAGGCCACTCCTCCACTGTTGCTACTATTTGAGATTCTACATGGAATGTTGCTATTCCACTAGCAACATTCCATGTAGAACTCGGCCCTTGCAGATCACCAATGTGGCTGCGCAGGCTTCTACATAGTGGAATAGCAACATTCTATGTAGAATCTCCAATAGTAGCAACATTCCATGTAGAATCTCCAATAGTATCTATTTTATTTTTGTTACATTTGTACCCTGCGCTTTCCCACTCATGGCAGGCTCAATGCGGCTTACATGGGGCAATGGAGGGTTAAGTGACTTGCCCAGAGTCACAAGGAGCTGCCTGTGCCTGAAGTGGGAATCGAACTCAGTTCCTCAGGACCAAAGTCCACCACCCTAACCACTAGGCCACTCCTCCAGTTTATTTTAGGCCGGTATTCAGACTTAGCTGGTTATCATGTTTTCATGTGGCCAAATATGGCTGCAAAACCGGCTGTAAAAAATTGATGGATAGCTGGGTATATTGTGTGATGTAACTGGATATCAGCTAGCCAGGATATTTGGCGGGGCATGGCCGGTTATCTCCCGCTTATAGCTGGTTATGCACTATTTAACTGGTCAGCATTCTGGCCCATTAAATAGCGCTGAATATCGTGGGATGGTTAGTCAAGCTTTCTGGCTCCGATTCCTTCCTCTACCCTTCTCTCCTATTTCCCTTTCTATTTCCTCACTAATGCTCCTCTGAACCTTTATTACCATATGGCGATTGGCAGTATAGCAAATAAGGGGAAAGGGGACTTGATATATTGCCTTTCTGTGGCTTTTGCAACTACATTCAAAGTGGTTTACATGGTATATACAGGTACTTTATTTGCACCTGGGGCAATGGGGTGGTTAAGTGACTTGCCCAGAGTCACAAGGAGCTGCAATGGGAATTGAACCCAGTTCTCCAGGATCAAAGTCTGCTGCTCTAACTACTAGGCTACTCCTCCGCTAGCAATGTGCCATGTAGAATCTCAAATAATAGCAACATTCCATGTATAATCTTAAACAGTAGCGACATTCCATACAGAATCATTCAGTGTAAAAAATGTAACGAAGGATGCTATATTGGAGAAACAGGCCAGATGCTTAAGACAAGATTCAATCTGCACAGACATCACATGAAAATAGCCGGTGCCAGTCAGGCCCCCACCCCTGTGGGCCAACACTTCACAAGACCAGAACACTGCACCAGTGATTTCACAGTAAGAATACTGAAAGGTAATTTTAAAACAATACAGGAACGTAAGACCTTTGAAATAAGAATGATTGAATATTTTGACACCCAACAAACAGGACTTAATAAGGATCTGGGTTTTCTAACCCATTATAAACCATAAAGCTGTATTTCTCTGTTTATTACCCTCCTCTCACCTACCAACACCCATTTTGTTAGAATATCAATGAAATGCTTTGATGTCCCCATGCATACCCCCACCCTCCCACTCTGTCAGACAGTCAAAGTAATGCTTTGATGTTTCTCTCATATATACTATCTGCTACCACATTTGCTTATTTCTGATCTGAGGAAGAAGGGCAACCTTCGAAAGCTAATCAAGAAATGTATTAAGTTATGTCCAATAAAAAAGGTATCATCTTATTTTCTTTTCCATGTTTTATTTTGTTTGATTTCTATTGATAACCTTTAAGAGTGGACTAACACAGCTACCACACCTCTCTACTTATGCTACGGGAAAAACTAAACAGAAATAACAAATATGGAAGCATTTGAAGAATCTCATTTATAATACCAGGTTAACTCATTGACATACTCAAAATCCAAGAGGGATTAGGGGAGTAGAAATGCCGCCAGACTGCTTAAGAGAGTCAGATGCAACACAATGGAATAATTGAGTTCTAGGAAGGGGAAGGTTTGGCACCAAAAGACATTAAAAAAAAAAAATAACGAGAGTAATATGTTAAAATAAAACACGAAAATTGGCTTACTCCTAAATCCTGAGGAAATGGACATGCACCTTCCAGTGCAGACTGTGATATGGTCAGTTAAAATTACCGTGTCATTATTTCAGTGCTATTTTCTTGATCCCAAAGCTTTATTATTGCACTTAACCGGCAGTGGCTAAGAGATCAAATAGAATGTTAGGTATTATTAGGAAAGAAATGGAAAACAAAAATGAGGACATTATAATGCCTTTGTATTGCTCCATGGTGCAACCACACATCGAATATTGTGTTCAATTCTGGTGACCGCATCTCAAAAAAGATATAGTGGAATTAGAAAAGGTACAGAGAAGGGCGACGAGGAGACAACTTCCCTTTGAGGAAAGGTTAAAGCGGCTAGGGCTCTTTAACTTGGAGAAAAGATGACTGAGGAGAGATATGATAGACGTTTATAAAATGAGTAGACTGGATCGGGTCAACATGAATTGCTTGTTTACTCTTTCCAAAAATACTAGGACTAGGGGGGACGTGATGAAGCTACAAAGTAGTAAATTTATAACGAATCGGAGAAAACATTTTTTCACTCAACGTGTAATTAAACTTTACAATTCATTGCCAGGTAATATAGTAAAAGCTGTTAGCCTAGCGGGGTTTAAAAAAGGGTTGGCTAGCTTCCTAAAGAAAAAGTCCATAGTCCATTATTAAAATGGACTTGGGGAGAATCCACTGCAGCATAAAATGTATTGTACTGTTTTGGGATCTTGCCAGAGGAGTGTGGTAGCCGTGTTAGTCCACTCTTAAGGTTATCAATAGAAATCAAACAAAATAAAACGTGGCAAAGAAAATAAGATGATACCTTTTTTATTGGACATAACTTAATACATTTCTTGATTAGCTTTCGAAGGTTGCCCTTCTTCGTCAGATCTTGCCAATAATTGCTTATTAAAAAGCCTATTATTGGCGCTAATTTGCTCATTATTCAATTAAATTGCATGCACAAATTTGACGCACGTCCAAATTTGCATACTCAGTTTTTGTCGACTTGAATAGAATTAGGGGGTAAGTGTGAATTAGCACTTAACTGCGGTTACACTTAGCTACAGTTAAGTAATCCTAAGGTTGTGTTGGGTCAGCAAAAGATCATGGAGTTTGCTGGTGTGCAGCTCTGTGAAACTTGCCTCCATCATATCGAGGGGAAACATGCTTAGAAGCCCTTTTACTAAGCCACGTAGGTGCCTAGGTGTGCTCAACACGCGCCAATTCAGAACTACTGCCCGGCTACCGCATGGCCCGGGCGGTAATTTCATTTTTTACGCGTGTCCACTACGTGTGCTGGAAAATATATGTTATTTTCTGGCGCACGGCGCTAACCGGGCTGTAATTGGCATTGTATGTGCAGAGACGATTAATGCTCAGTTAACGCGTGAGACCTTACCGTTAAGTCAATGGGTGGCAGTAAGGTCTCAGGCCCAAAATGGCCGAGCGCCAATTTTTATTTTGCCGCACATCCATTTTCGGCCAAAAAATGGCCTTTTTTGCAGTCATATTGGAAAAATGGACCTGCGCATGTCCAATACACGCATCTACAAGAGCGCAGGCCATTTTACGGCACACCATACTAAAAGGACCCATTAGCAGAATTGGAAAAGGTGCAGCGAAGGGCGACTAAAATGATAGCGGGGATGGGACGACTTCCCTATGAAGAAAGACTAAGGAGGCTAGGGCTATTCAGCTTGGAGAAGAGACGGCTGAGGGGAGACATGATAGAGGTATATAAAATAATGAGTGGAGTGGAACAGGTGGATGTGAAGCGTCTGTTCACGCTTTCCAAAAATACTAGGACTAGGGAGCATGCGATGAAACTACAGTGTAGTAAATTTATAACAAATCGGAGAAAATATTTCTTCACCCAACGTATAATTAAACTGTGGAATTCGTTGCCGGAGAACGTGGTGAAGGCGGTTAGCTTGGCAGAGTTTAAAAAGGGGTTAGACAGTTTCCTAAAGGACAAGTCCATAAACCGCTACTAAATGGACTTGGGAAAAATCCACAATTCCAGGAATAACATGTATAGAATGTTTGTACGTTTGGGAAGCTTGCCAGGTGCCCTTGGCCTGGATTGGCTGCTGTCGTGGACAGGATGCTGGGCTCGATGGACCTTTGGTCTTTTCTCAGTATGGCATTACTTATGTACATTATGACTATACCAATGTTGTTTGTGAGCACTGAATGTGTTCTTGCCCGTAACCTGATGTGAATTATTAGTTGTTTTCAAAACATTTTCTATACGTTTGAACATCCTATGATAACATTCAGCACCTGCAGTGCTGAGGATTTGGTGTTCTAATCGTCTGTTGAATCCACAATACCGTTAAATACCAAAAGAGGCCACGAGGAATGGAAAACTGTAGGATTTTTGGAATCACAACTTTCTTACCCTTTTTTGCTCTTGCAGATGTCGAACTATACTCTTGCCAACAACATGGCCAAATGAGATTATTCTCCACCTCCTATTTCTGGCAACTCACTCCGCCAAATGAAGGATGTGTCAGAAACGAGGCTTGTCTGACCTCATCGTTTTTTGATTACCTGATAAAAAGACCTTTCCCTCTGTGTGAGAACAACACTGACAACACAGTTTATTCACATTTAAGGAATGTCTCGTGACTCTTGTTAATTTACTGCAGTATTCACTCAAGAAATTATTATTGACCAGGCTTAATGTGGTAAAAGATTACTGCAAACTTTATCTAAACTAGTCTTCACATATGTTTAAACTTATAAGTTCATCTAACAAAATCTTTTTTTAAAAAACTGGCCTAAGTCTATATTTCTTTGTGTTTTGTCCCAGGGGCAAAGCCAGACTTCGGCGTGAGGGGGTTCAGAGCCTGAGGAGAGGGGGCACATTTTAGCCCCCCCCCCGGTGCCGCCGCCACCCCGGTGCTGCCGCCACCCCGGGGTTCAGAGTCCGAGGAGAGGGGGCACATTTTAGCCCCCCCGGCGCCGCCACCACCACCCTCCCGCCATTGCCGACCGCCACCATCACCACCAACTTTGACCCCTCCCTGTGCCCTGCCCTCATCTGATGTAACTTCCTGTTTACGCGAGGGCGGGACACAGGGAGGAAAGGCCAGAAGAGATGCAATCTGCGACTGCCGCTTTGAATGAAGGGGGTCCGGAGCTGTGGAAGCAGGCAGGTGAGACCGGGGACTGCAGCGCTGGTGGCCTGACCTCAGCGCCGGGCCCCCCTTGGAGGCCTGGGCCTGGGGAATTTTGCACCCCCCTGCCCTCCCTCTCGGCGGCCCTGATCAGGGGTGTGTTATTTAGTTACGCACTTAATTATAGAATATGGGGGCTCTGCGCATACATTTTTGTTGGTGCAAATGGCGGTGCCTAAATGTATGGGCGACCTGTTTACCATATCAGACACCACAGTACCTGGCCCTGCCCACTTTTTAGGAGCCTAAATTTAGGAACTCAGCCCTAGTCAATTTTCAGATATTCTGAATGAGTAGAAGTAAATCAATTTTTTACTCATTCCAAAAGTACAAAGACTAGGGGGAAAATAGTTTTTCACACAACAAATAGTTAAGCTCTGGAACTCTTTGCTGGAGGATGTGGTAACAGCAGTTAGTGCATCTGGGTTTAAAAAAGGTTTGGACAAATTCCTGGAGGAAAAGTCCATAGTCTCTTATTGAGACAGACATGGGAAGCAACTGCTTGTCCTGGGATTTGTATCATGGAATGTTGCTACTCTGAGATTCTGCATGGAATCTTGACACTCTTTAGGATTCCAGAATCTTGCTATTCTTTGGGGTTCTACATGGAATGTTGCTACTCTTTGAGATTCTGCATGGAATCTTGTCACTCTTTAGGATTCCAGAATCTTGCTACTCTTTGGGGTTCTACATGGAATGTTGCCACGATTTGGGTTTCTGCCAGGTACTTGTGACCTGGCTTGGCCACTGTTTGGAAAACAGGATACTGGGCTAGAGGGATCATTGGTCTGACCCAGTATGGCTACTCTTATGTTCTTATGATTTAAGTAGAATTTTGTTTCTTTGAGTTTCGGTGGTTGCCACAGGACTAGTACAGGAGGAAGAGGGAATATTTAATCATAAAATCAGGACTTGTTCGGCCTAAAACTTTTGAAATGGATCTGTAAGGTCATCCTACCTGGACCTGTTCATCTGACTTCTGTAATAGTGCATGGGGACAGACAATATGCAGATTTCACTTGACTTAACCTAACCATTAGAACAGGGAGCTGAAGTGAAAAGGTGAAGTGTCAGATTGTGAAGTGATTGATTTCTCTTGCTGGGTATTTTGTGTTATAATGGTTGTCAGAGATAAACATTTGGACTGCTTATCTCGTTTCCTAATCTCTCTCTCTTTTTCAGGTGTACTGCAGTCATACATTCTCTTGAACTCTCTTTCTGTATTTCAGTTCGGATAGTTAAACATTTCTGTGGTGAGGCATCAGACCACAAACTGAAAATACACACCAAGCCTATTTCTGCTTTTTATGGCCTCATTGTGGGAGTAATAGGTTCAAATTCATTGACCACAAATGAGCCTGTGTTTGTTTGTAGCTTCCTGAGATAGTAGAGGAGAATCTCTCATGTATTTCTTTCAGATTCATAGGTAGAGCATAGAACAAAGTTACAATATATTAAAGCTTGAATTTTGGGCTTCCTGTATTTATACACCTAAGTGTAATATTAACGTAAACTATATGATACAAACGGCCTTATTTTCGAAAGTGATGGGCGCCCACATTTCGACCCAAATCAGGAGATGGGCGCCCATCTCGCAAAGGCGCCCAAATCGGTATAATCGAAAGCCGATTTTGGGCGTCTTCAACTGCACTCCATCGCGGGAACGAACAAAGTTGACGGGGGCGTGTTGGAGGCATGGTGAAGGTGGGACTGTGGTGTGTTTATCGGCCGAGGAGAGATGGGCGCCTTCGGCCGATAATCGAAAAAAACAGGGCGGCAGAAGCGAGAATTTGGGTCGCTTTTGCTGGACCCTTTTTTTTCTCGACCCAAGTCCCAAAAACGTACCCCAACTGGCCAGATGACCACCGGAGGGAATCGGGGATGACCTCCCCTGACTCCCCCAGTAGTCACTAACCCCCTCCCACCACAAAAAAAGAACTTTAAAAACTTTTTTTGACAGCCTGTATGCGAGCCTCAAATGTCATACCCAGCTCCCTGACAGCAGTATGCAGGTCCCTGGAGCAATTGTTAGTGGGTGCAGTGGACGTCAGGCAGGCGGACCCAGGCCCATCCCCCCCTACCTGTTCCACTTGTGCTGGTTAATGTTGAGCCCTCCAAAAAACCCCAAAACCCACTGTACCCACATGTAGGTGCCCCCCTGCACCCCTTAGGGCTATGGTAATGGTGTAGACTTGTGGGCAGTGGGTTTTGGGGGGGGGGATTTGGGGGGCTCAGCACACAAGGGAAGGGTGCTATGCACCTGGGAGCTATTTTAATTTTTTTTTCATTTGTAAAAGTGCCCCCTAGGGTGCCCAGTTGGTGTCCTGGCATGTGAGGGGGACCAATGCACTACGAATCCTGGCCTCTCCCATGACCCAATGCCTTGGATATGTTCGTTTTTGGGCTGGGCGCCTTCGGTTTCCATTATCGCTGAAATCCGATAGCGCTCAGCTCAAAAACGCCCAAATCCTAGGCATTTGCCCTGCACAACCTGTATTATCGAAAAAAAGATGGGCGCCCATCTTTTTTCAAAAATACGGTTTGTCTCGCCTCTTCGCATTGCCGCCCACGGAGATGGGCACCCACTTTTGATTATGCCCCTCAAAGTAACTCCAAATAGAACCTTAATGTTTTTCCAGTCAGAATCTTCTTATTATACCCCACATACCAGTTCTTCGGTAAATCTTGACCAAGCTTGTAAAATATCTCAATGAAATCGAAGCCTATGCTGGTCAGCCCTGCATCCTATCACAGTGAACCTTCGTTGCTCTGTATGTATAAGTTAATGGTGAACCCAGAGGTATCCATATTAGAACATTTTTACATTCAGGTTACCACAGAGTTGATGCCTAAACTCAGTCCTTGAGAACCTCAACCAAGTCTGAAATATGCAAATTAAATGGATCTGCATGCCAACCATATCTCAAAAAGATAGAGTGGAATTAGAAAAGGTTCAAAAAAAGAGCAACCATTACCACAATGAAAAGAGATGGAACTCCTCCCATATGAGGAAAGGCTAAAGAGGTTAGGTCTCTCAGCTTGGAAGAGAGACAGCAGGGGGAGATATGGTTGAGGTCTTTAAAATCCTGAGTGGTGTAGAATGAGTAGAAGTAAATTGATTTTTTTATTCATTCCAAAAGTACAAAGACTAGGTGACACTCGAGGAAGTTACATGAAAATACTTTTAAAACAAATAGGAGGAAATATTTTTCACTCAACAAATAGTTAAGCTGTGGAACTCTTTGCCAGATGAAGTAGTAACAGTGGTTAACGAATCTGGGTTTAAAAAAAGGTTTGGACAAATTCCTGGAGGAAAAGTCCATAGTCTGCTATTGAGACAGACATGGGAAGCAACTGCTTGCCCTGGGATTTGTAGTATGCAATGTTGCTACTCTTGGATTCTGCATGGAATCTTGTTACTCTTTAAGATTCCGGAATCTTGCTATTCTTTGGGGTTCTACATGGAATGTTGTTACTCTTTGAGATTCTGCATGGAATCTTGTCACTCTTTAGGATTCCAGAATCTTGCTATTCTTTGGGGTTCTACATGGAATGTTGCCACTATCTGGGTTCCTGCCAGGTACTTGTGACCTGGCTTGGCCACCATTTGGAAAACAGGATACTGGGCTAGATGGACCATTGGTCTGACCCAGTATGGATACTCTTTTGTTCTTAGATATGTTGCTTGAATATCCAATGTGGACATGCTTATCTAGCACCAGGAGGATGGAATTTATGAACCAATATTGTTCCGAGATTCTGTCACTAAAGTCGCACGAGTTACAGGTTTCAGTATGTTTCCTCTTCTTTCCTTTACTTTCCTGCATCTACATGCAACTTAATGGTCGAAGCAAACTTCTGCACATGAAGAGAAAGGCTGGGGCTCCGCAGAAAGTCATCAGTAGTCCTTCTGTTGACTGAAGGCTGTAACTTTTCCCCAGTGGATAATGTATCCCCAGAGATCCCCCCTCCCCACACGTATTCATAACACTATGAATAGTGTGACAAGGCGGTGGCCGTAGCTAGAAGGTTGCTAGGCTATATAGAGAGAGGTGTGACCAGCAGAAGAAAGGGGGTGTTGATGCCCCTGTATAAGTCGTTGGTGAGGCCCCACCTGGAGTACTGTGTTCAGTTTTGGAGGCCATATGTGGCTAAAGATGTAAAAAGACTGGAAGTGGTGCAAGGAAAAGCTATGAAAATGGTAAGGGATATGCGTTACAAGACGTATGTTTGGAACAACCTTCCTGAACCCTTACACCAAGCCCCCTCCCTGCCCGTCTTCAAGTCTTTGCTTAAAGCCCACCTCTTCAATGCTGCGTTCGGCACCTAACCCTTACCATTCAGTGAATCCAGACTGCCCCAATTTGACTGCCCCTATCGGACCGACTGTTCACTTGTCTATTAGATTGTAAGCTCTTTGAGCAGGGACTGTCTCTTTGTTAAATTGTACAGCGCTGCGTAACCCTAGTAGCGCTCTAGAAATGTTAAGTAGTAGTAGTAGTAGTAGACTTGTTGACCTGAACATGTATACTTTGGAGGAAAGGAGAAAAGAGGGGTGATAAGATACAGACGTTCAAATATTTGAAAGGTATTAATCCGCAAACGAACCTTTTCCGGAGATGCGAAGGCGGTAGAACGAGAGGACATGAAATGAGATTGAAGGGAGGCAAACTCAAGAAAAATGTCAGGAATTATTTTTTCACGGAGAGAGTAGTGGATGCTTGGAATGCCCTCCTGTGGGAGGTGGTGGAAATGAAAACGGTAATGGAATTCAAACATGCGTAGGATAAACATAAAGGAATCCTGATCGGAAGGAAGAGATCCTCAGGAGCTTAGCGGAGATTGGATGGCAGAGGCGGGGCTGGTGGTTGGGAGGCGGGGATAGTGCTGGGCAGACCAGGGGCGTAGCCAGACATTGAATTTTGGGTGGGCCTGAGCCCAAGATGGGTGGGCAGAACTCCGCCCTTTCCCACAAGTGATTTGGTCTCTCCCTCTCTTGCCTGCGTGCCATAGGGTCTCTCAAACATCTCCCCTCCCCCGCATACCTTTTAAATAGCAGATTTTCAGCGAGCAGCAACTAATGCACACTGCTCATATTGACCCCACAGCTTTCTCTCTGATTTAAGTTCCTGTTTTCGCATAGGCAGGAATACTTCAGAGAGAAGGCTGTGGGGTCGGTGTGAATAGTATGTATCAGTCGCTGCTCGCTACTGGTGAAGATCTGCTATTTACAAGGTATGCAGGAAGTTGTTGGGAGTTTACGGTTGGTGGGGCTTGGTGATCCCTGCCAGCCACGTCATAGGTGTGTTGCTATGGGCCTGAGCCCAAAGTGGGTGGGCCTGGGCCCACCCAGGCACACCCTTGGCTACGCCACTGGGGCAGACTTATACGGTCTGTGCCAGAGCCGGTGGTAGGAGGCGGGACGTGGTTGGGAGGCGGGGATAGTGCTGGGCAGACTTACACGGTCTGTGCCAGAGCCGGTGGTGGGAAGCGGGACTGGTGGTTGGGAGGCCGGGATAGTGCTGGACAGACTTATACGGTCTGTGCCAGAGCCGGTGGTTGGGAGGCAGGGCTGGTGGTGGGGAGGTGAGGATAGTGCTGGGCAGACTTATACAGTCTGTGCCAGAACCGGTGGTGGGAGACGGGACTGGTGGTTGGGAGGCAGGGATAGTGCTGGGCAGACTTATACGGTCTCTGCCAGAGCCGGTGGTGGGAGGCGGGGCTGGTGGTTGGGAGGCGGGGATAGTGCTGGGCAGACTTATATGGTCTGTGCCAGAGCCTTGGGAGGCAGGGATAGTGCTGGGCAGACTTATACGGTCTGTGCCCTGAAGAACACAGGTACACCCTGAAGAACACAGGTACAAATCAAAGTAGGGTATACACAAAAAGTAGCACATATGAGTTATCTTGTTGGGCAGACTGGATGGACCGTGCAGGTCTTTTTCTGCCGTCATCTACTATGCTACTCATGTTAACTTTGCAAATTCTTACTAAGTTGCGTAGGCTACTGTGAGCTCCGAGCAGTAATTCCATTTTTACACACGGCCAATACGCATGTCCAAAAATATTTTTTATTTTCTACCATTTAGCGCTAATCAAGCAGTAATTGGCAGTGTGCGCACGCTGATGATTATCGTCCAGTTAACGCGTGAGACCTTACTGCTAAGTCAATGGGTGGCGGTAAGGTCTCAGGCCCAGAATGGACATGCGGCAATTTTCATTAGGCCAAAAAAGGCCTTTTTTGCAGGTGCACTGAAAAATGAACCTGCGCGCATCCAAATACATGCGTCTACACCAGCGCACGCCACTTTTTGGTGGGCGGTCAATATAGAAAGTAAGGAATAAATCAAATTAAGGTTTATTCCAGTTGCTTAAATGGACTTTTTAGCAAAAGAAAATATAGTTTAGAAAAATAACAAAAACTTTAATTAAAAACCGTATTAAGGTTTTTTTTTTAAAGATCTGCGATGAAGAAATCAACTAAAAATAAGCAGCTGATATGCTACAAACTGGAAACAGTGATAGTTGATACTATGAGATCTTTTCCCTCTGTAGTTAAGAAAATTTCAGGTTCAAGCAGTACCCTTGAGAAATTGTATTCACTATGAACTTTGCTACACATGAAAGGCATTCCCTATACCCAAACTATCCTGCCACCCTTTAAACATTCCTAAGCCACTTCTTGCATATCAAACCACCTCTCCGATAAAGACATAAAACCCTATGAAGGCTGGACCCTCACCTTCTGAGACCCTTTCCGCCATTCTACAATGCCTTCTTACCATTTCAGTTTTGACCTTCACCTGCAGAAACGCTGTGAGAACCCTTTTGACAGCAGGCACTACTGAATGTATAGCACGCACATTCATGAATCTCCACTACCCCAGCTGCAAAGGACTTAAATATAAATCTACATATGCATCCAACTTCTCCTACATAAGCTAAACAGTAAGATAAAGGAAATCATTAGAGCCAAAAAACAATCCTTCAGAAAGTGGAGAAGAGAACCAACTGAAAGTAACAGGATAGATCATAAGGAATGCCAAGCCAAATGCAAAGCGGAGATAAGGAGGGCAAAAAAGGACTTTGAGAAGAAATTAGCGTTGGAAGCAAAAATACATAGTAAAAACTTTTTTAGATACATTAAAAGCAGGAAACCGGCCAAAGAGTCGGTTGGGCCGCTGGACGAAAATGGTGTTAAAGGGGCGATCAAGGAGGACAAAGCCGTAGCGGAGAAATTAAACGAATTCTTTGCTTCGGTCTTCACCGAGGAGGATTTGGGGGGGACACCGGTGCCGGAAAGAATATTTGAAGCGGGGGAATCGGAGAAACTAAACAAATTCTCTGTAACCTTGGAGGATGTAATGGGTCAGTTCAGCAAGCTGAAGAGTAGTAAATCACCGGGACCTGATGGTATTCATCCCAGAGTATTAATAGAACTAAAAAATGAACTTGCGGAGCTACTGTTAGAAATATGCAATCTGTCCCTAAAATCGAGTGTAATACCGGAAGACTGGAGGGTAGCCAATGTTACTCCGATTTTTAAGAAGGGTTCCAGAGGAGATCCGGGAAATTATAGACCGGTGAGTCTGACGTCGGTGCCGGGCAAGATGGTGGAGGCTATTATTAAGAATAAAATTGCAGAGCATATACAAAAACATGGACTGATGAGACAAAGTCAGCACGGATTTAGTGAAGGGAAGTCTTGCCTCACCAATCTAATGCATTTTTTTGAGGGGGTAAGCAAACATGTGGACAATGGGGAGCCGGTTGATATTGTATATCTGGATTTTCAGAAGGCGTTTGACAAAGTGCCGCACGAAAGACTCCTGAAGAAATTGCAGAGTCATGGAATCGGAGGTAGGGTATTATTATGGATTAAGAACTGGTTGAAAGATAGGAAGCAGAGAGTAGGATTGCGTGGCCAGTATTCTCAGTGGAGGAGGGTAGTTAGTGGGGTCCCGCAGGGGTCTGTGCTGGGTCCGTTGCTTTTTAATGTATTTATAAATGACCTAGAGATGGGAATAACTAGTGAGGTAATTAAATTCGCCGATGACACAAAATTATTCAGGGTCGTCAAGTCGCAGGAGGAATGTGAACGATTACAGGAGGACCTTGCGAGACTGGGAGAATGGGCGTGCAAGTGGCAGATGAAGTTCAATGTTGACAAGTGCAAAGTGATGCATGTGGGTAAGAGGAACCCGAATTATAGCTACGTCTTGCAAGGTTCCGCGTTAGGAGTTACGGATCAAGAAAGGGATCTGGGTGTCGTCGTCGATGATACGCTGAAACCTTCTGCTCAGTGTGCTGCTGCGGCTAGGAAAGCGAATAGAATGTTGGGTGTTATTAAGAAGGGTATGGAGTCCAGGTGTGCGGATGTTATAATGCCGTTGTATCGCTCCATGGTGCGACCGCACCTGGAGTATTGTGTTCAGTACTGGTCTCCGTATCTCAAAAAAGATATAGTAGAATTGGAAAAGGTACAGCGAAGGGCGACGAAAATGATAGTGGGGATGGGACGACTTTCCTATGAAGAGAGGCTGAGAAGGCTAGGGCTTTTCAGCTTGGAGAAGAGACGGCTGAGGGGAGATATGATAGAAGTGTATAAAATAATGAGTGGAATGGATCGGGTGGATGTGAAGCGACTGTTCACGCTATCCAAAAATACTAGGACTAGAGGGCATGAGTTGAAGCTACAGTGTGGTAAATTTAAAACGAATCGGAGAAAATTTTTCTTCACCCAACGTGTAATTAGACTCTGGAATTCATTGCCGGAGAACGTGGTACGGGCGGTTAGCTTGACGGAGTTTAAAAAGGGGTTAGATAGATTCCTAAAGGACAAGTCCATAGACCGCTATTAAATGGACTGGAAAAATTCCTCATTTTTAGGTATAACTTGTCTGGAATGTTTTTACGTTTGGGGAGCGTGCCAGGTGCCCTTGACCTGGATTGGCCACTGTCGGTGACAGGATGCTGGGCTAGATGGACCTTTGGTCTTTCCCAGTATGGCACTACTTATGTACTTATGTACTTATGTAACTATGGAACGCGCTACCAAAGGCCATAAAAACAATGCACGACCTAACAATCTTCCGAAAACTACTGAAAACCAACTTGTTCAAGAAGGCGTACCATAATGATCCATCCTAAACACTAGATAACTAGACTTTACATGAACTAGACAAAACTGAACTCTTTACACTAGACTGATTACCTCCGCTGCTACAACTGAAAGCCACACAATACGCAACTACCACTTTACTTCTCATGCCGAAATGAACTTTCTATACCTGATTAACTAATTTTATAATTCATTTTATCATTTGGAAACTTCAATGCAATACCACTCTATTATCCATGTATGCGCCTTAATGCAACATTACCTGTAAGCAGTGGCGTAGCAAGGGGGGGGAGGGGCGGGAGGGGCTGTCCGCCCCGGGTGTCAGCTCAGGGGGGGGTGCTCCCTGCCAGCTCCCCCCCCTAGGTGCATCAACACCCCCCGACCAGCTCCTGCACCCTACCTTTAAAAAGAATATCGGAATCTGAGGTGAGGCGCAGCGCCTCGCGCCTGCCCTGCACGTAAAAGAAATGTGAACCGTCTGGCCTTCCCTCGCTCTATCTGTCCCGCCCTCCGCTGACGCAACTTCCTATTTCCGCAAGAGCGAGAGAAGGCCCGACGGTCCACATTTCTTTTACGTGCAGGCAGGCGCGAGGGGCTGCGCCTCGCCTCAGATTCCGACATTCTTTTTAAAGGTAGGGTGCGGGAGCTGGTCGGGGGGGGGGAGGGGGTGTCGATGCCCCGAAGGGGGGGATGTCATTGTGCTGCACCCGGGGGAGGGGGGGTGCAATGGCGAACCGCCCCGCCCCGGGTGGCAGCCCCCCCTGCTATGCCACTGCCTGCAAGTCTCTATCCGGAAATGATGATCGCCACATTACGGCATAATGTAAGCCACATTGAGCCTGCAAATTGGTGGGGAAATGTGGAATACAAATGCAACAAATAAATACATAAATAATAACACAGGCAGGAGGGTATTTATGCTGCCAATGAGGGGACTGTCGGGGTCCTTCAGGAGATAAGCGCCATATGTTTACTAAGGTGCATTAGCATTTTTAATATAAGTACATAAGTAATGTCATACTGGGAAAAGACCAAAGGTCCATCGAGCCCAGCATCTTGTCCACGACAGCGGCCAATCCAGGCCAAGGGCACCTGGCAAGCTTCCCAAACGTACAAACATTCTATACATGTTATTCCTGGGATTTTGGATTTTTCCAAGTCCGTTTAGTAGCGGTTTATGGACTTGTCCTTTAGGAAACCGTCCAACCCCTTTTTAAACTCTGCTAAGCTAACCGCCTTCACCACATTTTCCGGCAATGAATTCCAGAGTTTAATTACACGTTGGGTGAAGAAAAATTTCTCCGATTTGTTTTAAATTTACTACACTGTAGTTTAATCGCATGCCCCCTAGACCTAGTATTTTTGGAAAGCGTGAACAGACGCTTCACATCCACCTGTTCCACTCCACTCATTATTTTATATACCTCTATCATGTCTCCCCTCAGCCGTAAATGGTTTACGCGTGATAAACGCTAACGCACCCATAGAAATGTATAGGCGTGTTAGCGTTTATTGTGCCTGAACTTTAAAGGCACCTTAGTAAACGTACCCCAAGGTGTTTTGGAGGGATGAAAGAGGCTCTAGCCTTCAAGGGGTTAATTCAGGACTTCTTGAAGGAAGATCAATGGGGCTTTTGATATAAACTGACGGGTAGGGGATTCTGGGATGGCTTTATGATGGTTTAACTTTCCCCTCACACACACAGATTGATCCTCCTCTTTCATTACAGTCCATTTAGCACATTGGTCTTTGCAGCAGATGTGGTAAAGGCGGTTAGCTCAGCGGAGTTTAAAAAGGGTTTGGACGGCTTCCTAAAGGAAAAGTCCATAGACCGTTATTAAATGAACTTGGGGGAAATCCACTATTTCTGGGATAAGCAGTAAAAAATATTTTGTACATTTTTGGGATCTTGCTGGGTATTTGTGACCTGGACTGGCCACTGTTGGAAACAGGATACTGGGCGCGATGGACCTTTGGTCTTTCCCAGTATGGCAATACTTATCTACTCTGCCACCCAATCTCCGCTAAGATTCCTTGGATCCATTCCTTCTAAACAGGATTCCTTTGTGTTTATCCCACGCATGTTTGAATTTCATTACCGTTTTCATCTCCTCCACTTCCCGCGGGAAGGCATTCCACGTATCCATCACCCTCTCTATGAAAAAATACTTCCTGACATTACTCCTGAGTCTGCCCCCCCTTCAACCTCAATTCATGTCCAGTGCTACCACCTTCCCATCTCTGGAAAAGGTTTGTTTGCGGATTAATGCCTTTCAAATATTTGAACGTCTGTATCATGTCACCCCTGTTTCTCCTTTCCTCCAAGGTGTGCGTGTTCAGGTCGGCAAGTCTTTCCTTGTACAGTTGCACCGCAAATCCCATACCGTTTTCGTAGCTTTTTTTTTTTTTTTTTTTAAATTTAAGTTTTATTGATTGTTATAACAAAGGTAAACAACGTAACATGCTCATAACATCGTACATACATATCGCGGTTAAACTATACAACGTGTAAAGTTCCCTTCCCCCCCCCACACCCCCTCCAACCCCTCCTCCCCCCTAGTACTTAGTCTCGGGAACCTACTTACTGCTAACTGAGTGGTTACAAGTAAATACATCAGAACCATGTCATACCATCCTCAATGAGCATTAATAAGCAAATTTCTACCCCTTGGGCTGAGCACCTGAAGATAAGGCATCCATATCTGAAGAAATTGTTTCCTACGTTTAGGCGATCATTTTGAATCTCTAGCCTCCCAAGAAGCTAATCGGTGCACCTGATTGCGCCAATGCCAGTAGGCGGGTGCGTCTGGTGAGGTCCAATATTGCATTATACACTTTCGAGCCACCAAACTCAGCTTTCTACATAACAGAGTTGCTGAAGCACACAAAGGGGAAAAAGCTCTTGGTCGATCAAGCAAAAACTGGCCCTCCGTTCCCTGTATTTTACATCCTAGTCTGATCAGAAACCCTGGTCGTAGCTTTTCTTTGCACCGCTTCCAGTCTTATATGAAACATATAAACAATCAACATCCGTGTAAATCTGTCTCCTACATATTGATTGTATCTCCAGGGACTGGGTTGAAAAACATGAGGGTTAGGATGGCTTTAAGTACAGCAAGAACCCCCATAATGTTACATAGAGGCCATGACTTCGGCTGCTGCAGAAGGGGCTTCCCTTAGAATTTGGCTAACGCCCAGGAATCTGATGTTTAGAAAATATTTTTTCTCCACTGTATAAACAAGTTTGTCACAATAACTTAAAACCTGGCTTCAGCCAGCTCATTTTAAAGGTTACTCAGTGAGCTGCACAACGGAGATGTAATTAAGAGACTTATTACAAAGGCAGGAAATATTAAGCTTTCCCCTGATTCTGTTTAGGTCATAGAAAGACCTGCCCGTCTGGCACGGGACACGGGAGAAAGGCTGACTCCAGGACACTGTGTTGTTTTTGGTAATGCAATCAGAGAAGAAGAGAAAAGCTAATTGAAAATTAAGCATTTGGAGTACATATAGGTCACCTTCCATCAAAACACAGTTTGCATTTAGAGGAATTTAGAAACCCACATGGAGCCTCGACTTTAATAAACTAGTTTGCTGTTCAGGGCCTGATTTACTCTGCTTTTTGTTTTCTTTTCTCACCCTCACCCGTAACGGTCTTGTCTGTCTGTATTATTTAGATTGTAAGCTCTTTTGAGCAGGGACTGTCTCTTTGTATCAGGTGTTCAGCGCTGCGTGCGTCTGGTAGCGCTATACAAATGCTAATGCTAATAATAATAATAATATACACAGTATGTGAAAACAAATCCTTCATTAATCAGAACATAAATTTGCAAACATTTAATACTTTAATTATTTATTTATTAGGATTTATTTGCCAACTTTTTGAAGGAATTCAGTCAATGAATTTCCTTGCGTTTTTCTGGAAGGTTGATGTCTCATTACATTGAGTACCCTGCTATGCTTTTATTGTTTCTTGGGACAGTAGCTTTTGTCTTACTAATGTATGTGATTTATGTAATAAAAGAGGCAATTGTATACAAAGTTCTAATAGTGAAAACCAAAATATAACATGTTTGTGCAGCTTAGTGAAACCTTGAGTGCTCCAGTATGATGGCTTAAAGCAAGGCACGTGCTGAAAAGTTCCTAAGGGCCCCTTTTACCAAGCTGAAAAGGGGGCTTGTGCTGGTGTCCGTGCATGGTTTTTTTTTTTACAGAATCTGCTTCTGAAGAAATTTTGAACGGGTCGCTGAGCTAGGTTCAAGCCGCAACGTTCAAGTAGCGAATGTTGCGGCTTGAAGCTAGCTCAGCGACCCAGTTCAAAATTTCTCCGGAAGCAGGTTCTGTTGAACCGAAACGCCATGCTCTCCTTCTGGCATCCGGAGATTCATGTCTTCCTCAGTGCTGCCTTATTGTGTTGTCAGTTAAGTACTGGAGTCACTGTGTTTTTTTTTTTTTTCAAGTCCTTACTCAAGGCCCATCTCTTCTCCCTTGCTTTTGGTGCCTAACCACCTTCCCATTCCTGATACCTACACTGACTACATAGTTTGTTACCTTTAGATTATAAGCTCTCTTGAGCAGGGACTGTCCTTCCCCATGTTTAAACTTGTACAGCGCTGCGTAACCCTGGTAGCGCTATAGAAATGCTAAGTAGTAGTAGTAGTAGGTTTGAGTTTCTTTATTTTATTGAAAACTTTCATAAAAATACTTCAAAATTAGATAATAAGAAACTTAATAAAATTACAAATTAAAAGGTTTTATCCAGTATAGGATAGCTTTGTGCTATATGGAAAGGGAAATGGGACTTGATATAATGCCTTTCTGAGGTTTTTGCAACTACATTCAAAGCAGTTTACATATATTCAGGTTATTCAGGTACTTATTTTGTACCTGGGGCAATGGAGGGTTAAGTGACTTGCCCAGAGTCACAAGGAGCTGCAGTGGGAATCAAACTCAGTTCCCCAGAATCAGAGTCCCTTGCACTAACCACCTCCTCTACTAGCAACATTCCATGTAGAATCTCCAATAATATCTATTTTATTTTTGTTACATTTGTACCCTGCGCTTTCCCACTCATGGCAGGCTCAATGCGGCTTACATGGGGCAGTGGAGGGTTAAGTGACTTGCCCAGAGTCACAAGGAGCTGCCTGTGCCTGAAGTGGGAATCGAACTCAGTTCTTCAGTTCCCCAGGACCAAAGTCCACCACCCTAACCGCTAGGCCACTCCTCCACTGTTACTACTATTTGAGAGTCTACAAGGAATGTTGCTATTCCACTAGCAACATTCCATGTAGAAGCCTGCCCTTGCAGATCAGCAATGCGGCCGCACAGGCTTCTGTTTCTGTGAGTCTGATGTCCTGCATGTACGTGCAAGACATCAGACTCACAGAAACAGAGGCCTGCGTGGCTGCATTGCTGATCTGCAAGGGCAGGCTTCTACATGGAATGTTGCTAGTGGAAAAGCAACATTCCATGTAGAATCTCAAATAGGGAAAGGGAAATGGGACTTGATATAACTGACATTCTGTGGTATTTTGCAACTACATTCAAAGCAGTTTATATATATATACAGGTTCTTATTTTGTACCAGGGGCAATGGAGGGTTAAGTGACTTGCCCACAGTCACAAGGAGCTGCAGTGGGAATTGAACTCAGTTCCCCAGGATCAAAGTCCACTGCATTAACCACTAGGCTACTCCTCCACTAGCAACATTCCATGTAGAAGCAGCAACGCGGCCGCGCAGGCTTCTGTTTCTGTGCAGGACGTCAGACTCACAGAAACAGAAGCCTGCGCAGAAGCGTTGCTGATCTGCAAGGGCAGGCTTCTACATGGAATGTTGCTAGTGGAATAGCAACATTAACATTCCATGTAGAATCTCAAATAGTAGCAACAGAATCTCCAAAAGTAGCAACATTCCATGTAGAGTCTCAAATTGGGAAACGGGACTTGATATACTGCCTTTCTGTGGTATTTTGCAACTACATTCAAAGCGGTTTACATATAGTCAGGTACTTATTTTGTACCAGGGGCAATGGAGGGTTAAGTGACTTGCCCAGAGTCACAAGGAGCTGCAGTGGGAGTCGAACTCAGCTCCCCAGGATCAAAGTCCACTGCACTAACCACTAGGCTACTCCTCCACTCCATAGGAGATCACATAGCTGATCTGATTTGATCTATGATGCCTCCTATCTGGTTTTTCCTTTATTAAGGTGTGATGGGCTTTTCTGTGTATATAGCCTTATGTTTCTCACCACTTCTGCTCAGTTTTGTTACTCCTTTTGTTTTTTTCAATTTCTTACTGAGGAATGACAGTTTTTCCCTCTTAATTTTGTAGAATCCCAAAGAGTAACAACATTCCATGCTATCAATCCCAGGGCAAGCAGTGGCTTCCTCACATCTGTCTCAATAGCAGACTATGGACGTTTCCTCCAGGAACTTGTCCAAACCTTTTTTAAAACCCAGATACGCTAACCGCTGTTACCACATCCTCCGGCAAAGAGTTCCAGACCTTAATTATTCGTTGAGTGAAAAAAATATTTCCTCCTATTTGCTTTAAAAGTATTACCATGTAGCTTCATTCAGTGTCCCCTGGTCTTTGTACTTTTTGAAAGAGTGAAAAATCGATTCACTTTTACTCGTTCTACACCACTCAGGATTTCGTAGACCTCCATCATATCTCCCCTCAGCCGTCTCTTTTCCAAGCTGAAGAACCCTAACCTCTTTAGCCTTTCCTTTAGCGTTACATATAAAATCACCCTGTAATGTTTTAAATCTTAGGCTGTAAAGTGATACATAAGCCGTTGAGTTATTATTATTTATTGCATTTGTATCCCACATTTCCCCACCTATTTGCAGGCTCAAAGTGGCTTATATAGTTTTGTTATGGCATTGTCATTCTAGGATGTCAGATACAATTAATAATGTGCAGAGGTTAAGTAAGGGAAGAAAGAAGGAAGTTTTAAGGGGGTAAGTGTAGAAGGTGAACTTTCATATCTGGGTGGGTTGGTGAAGTGGATTAGTAGGGCTGTAGGTTCTCTTTGTAAGCTTTGTTGAAGAAATATGTCTTCAGAGATTTGCGAAGGTTGGTTATTTCGTTGATTGATTATTAAGTTCTGTGGGATGTTGCCTGTTATCATCCTGAACTCACACTTTCAGTATCATTAGTCAGAAACAATTGTCATTGGTTAATGCTGTAAATTATATCAACACTAGGAATTTCCCCAAACTTTTTCTTCTGATATATCTTTGTCTCTGTAAGCAGCACACTAGGATCCAAAACATTCATTGTTATGAAACTGTCATTGCAGTAGTTGCAAGCAAAGTTCATGACCTAGATAGGAATGCAATTGTCCCATCCAAAATGCAGCCAGGGACTTGTTGGGAGGAAGAAACATGACAATGATGGCATTAAAGTTGTCCAGTCCCCCTGCTGCCTCAAGTTGGTTAGCAGCAGACCCCCAGGATGGCTTGCAGTCTTCCCCTCACACCCACCTCCTTCTGGAGCCTCCCCACGGTCCGGTTTCATGGCAAATAAAAAGTAGCCTTTGATTACATTTGTCTTTGGTCAGTATTATCCAGTGACAAACTTCTTTCTTCCCAGTCATGACCGGCTACTCTTTCACTAGTAAAGAAATCCATCAGGGACATTGTGGTGGATTCTCCATGAGCAAACAGCACGGACAGCTTCCTTCCTTAAAGTAAACAGAATCACTACTTAGACACAGTTCAAAGAGCTTAGCACTCCCCCAGTGTGGTCATTATTCATAAAGTGGGCAACTATGGTCAGACTCGGGATTTAAAAGCACTTTTTTCATTTTATTGTCCCAGACTTAGAATTAGTAAGTGCATGCCTTTCCACACTTGTTGAAAGTTTCACTTAGATGGTTTCACCTTAATTCCAGTTTGTGATTTCCTGCACCCTTTCCCCAGGCCACGCTAGAGCAGGCCACATCTCACTTCCTCCTGTGCCTTCCTGAAGAAACATGTTTATTTTGTTTTATGTATCTGGGGAGAAAAATAGAGAGAATTATTTTTTTTATTTTCTCCTTTTTACCACTTAAGGTCTGCCTTATCTTTTCCCATGAGGAAAAAAAAGCCAAATTGAATCAAAGCCCATTAAAATGCTATTAAATCACTTTGGGGTAAAATTTTCAAAGGCAAAAAGAACCTATAAAACAAAACTTGCTCTTGCAATTCAGTAAAATTTATAAGTGCATATAAAAAAAATACAGTTGGGGGAAGTTATCAATGTGGACTACCCTTAAGACCTGTGAAGGCGTAGCCTAGTGGTAGTGCAGTGGACTTTGATCCTGCGGAACTGGGTTTGATTCCCACTGTAGCTCCTTGTGACTCTGGGCAAGTCACTTAACCCTCCATTGCCCCTGGTACAAAATAAGTACCTGAATGTATGTAAACCGCTTTGAATGTAGTAGCAAAAACCTCAGAAAGCTGATATATCAAGTCCCAGTTCCCTTTCTGTATTTGAGATTCTACATGGAATGTTAATGTTGCTATTCCACTAGCAACCTTCCATCATGTAGAAGCCTGCCCTTGCAGATCAGCAACGCGGCCGGGCAGGCTTCTGTTTCTATTTCAGAAACAGAAGCTTGCGCGGTAGCATTGCTGATCTGCAAGGGCAGGCTTCTACATGGAACCTTCCTAGTGGAGGAGTAGCCCAGTGGTCAGTACAGCAGACTTTGATCCTGGGGAACTGAGTTTGATTCCCACTGCAGCTCCTTGTGACTCTGGGCAAGTCACTCCATTGCCCCTGGTACAAAATAAGTACCTGAATATATGTAAACCGCTTTGAATGTAGTTGCAAAAACCTCCGAAAGGCATTATATCAAGTCCCATTTCCCTTAATTTGCTGTTAATCCCAGTTAGTAGCAACTAGTCTGAGACCTTTGCTAAAATAGCCTGAGTTAGTGGTAAAATAACCTGTTTTAACAGTCACCCACATTGATAACTTCCCTCCTAGTGTGAACAGTTTCAGTCTCTGGTAGCCAGAGGTATATTGGGAATGCTCGTTCGGATTTCAAAGGAGCTAGAATCTGGAATAATTTTTCTGTTGAAATACGAGTTATGATGCCTTATATCTCCTTGTGGCATTGAAAATGTACTTTTTCTTAAATCAATAATTTGATCTGCTGGTTTTAAGGTTTTATTTTTATTTTTACTGTACTATTGTGTGATTGATTTTTGTAAATTCCTTCTGATTAGATGTCTCTTATCATTGTAATCCGCTTTGCACTGTGTGGCTAAAGGTGGGATAGAAACAACTTAATAGAATAGAATAGAATAGGACTGTTTTTGTGAATTTGCATGGTGTTGTGGTGTTGTGTTCCAAGATTACATCAGATATAACTGCCTATATGTGATTGGCATGATGGTGATTTGCCAACTGCCCTGTTTGTTATGCCAGTGTCTAATTATGAAGGGGTGAACAAACGTGGATAAAGGTGAGCTGGTTGATATTGTGTATCTGGATTTTCAGAAGGCGTTTGACAATGTACCTCATGAAAGACTCCAGAGGAAATTGGAGAGTCATGGGATAGGAGGTGGTGTTCTATTGTGGATTAAAAACTGGTTAAAGGATAGAAAACAGAGAGTAGGGTTAAATGGTCAGTATTCTCAGTGGAGAAGAGTAGTTAGTGGGGTTCCCCAGGGGTCTGTGTTGGGACTGCTGCTTTTTAACATATTTATAAATGACCTAGAGATGGGAGTAACAGTGAGGTAATTAAATTTGCTGACAACACAAAGTTATTCAAAGTCGTTAAATTGCGGGAGGATTGTGAAAAATTACAAGCGGACCTTACGAGACTGGGAGACTGGGCATCTAAATGGTAGATGACGTTTAATGTGAGCAAGTGCAAAGAGATGCATGTGGGAAAGAGGAACCCGAATTAAAGCTACGTCATGCAAGGTTCCACGTTAGGAGTCACAGACCAAGAAAGGGATCGAGGTGTCGTTGTTGATGATACATTGAAACCTTCTGCTCAGTGTGCTGCTGCAGCTAAGAAAGCAAATAGAATGTTAGGTATTATTAGGAAAGGAATGGAAAACAAAAATGAGGATGTTATAATGCCTTCGCTCCATGGTGTGACCGCACCTCGAATATTGTGTTCAATTCTGGTCGCCGCCGCATCTCAAAAAAGATATAGTGGAATTAGAAAAGGTGCAGAGAAGGGCGACGAAAATGATAAAGGGGATGGGACGACTTCCCTATGAGGAAAGGCTAAAGCGGCTAGGGCTCTTCATCTTGGAGAAAAGGTGGCTGAGGGGAGATATGATAGAGGTCTATAAAATAATGAGTGGAGTTGAACGGGTAGATGTGAAGCGTCTATTTACGCTTTCCAAAAATACTAGAACTAGGGGGCACGCAATGAAGCTACAATGTAGTAAATTTAAAATGAATCGGAGAAATTGTTCTTCACTCGTGTAATTAAACTCTGGAATTTGTTGCCAGAGAATGTGGTAAAGGCAGTTAGCTTAGCGGAGTTTAAAAAAAGGTTTGGACGGCTTCCTAAAGGGAAAGTCCATAGACCGTTATTAAATGGACTAGGGGAAAATCCACTATTTCTGGGATAAGCAATATAAAATGTTTTGTACATTTTTGGGATCTTGTCAGGTATTTGTGACCTGGATTGGCCACTGTTGGAAATAGGATGCTGGGCTCGATGGACCTTTGGTCTTTCCCAGTATGGCAATACTTATTATTATTTATTACACTTGTATCCCACATTATCCCACCTCTTTGCAGGACTCTGGCTGTCTTGGATGGACTGTACAGGTCTTTTTCTGTTGTTATTTGCTACGTTACTATGTTAAGCCCCTGTTAGCTGCAACCCAAATTCCCCTATTCTATCTGGATCAAAGAGAGACGCCATGAGAGACTTCCTTCCCCTCATACCCTAGAGGATTAAAACAGGTCCCTTTGTCCAGTCCCACTGAGCACCATCCTTCTCTCTACAGCAGTGTTTGCCAACTTTTGGTGGCCATGACCCTGTGATAGCAGCCAAATAAAATTGTATGACCTCCCCCCACCCCGAAGGTGCAGAATAAGTACATACGTATTGCCACACTGGGAGAGACCAAAGGTCCATCAATTCCAGCATCCTGTTTCCAACAGTGGCCAATCCAGGTCACAAGTACCTGGCAGAAACCCAAACAATAGCAACATTCCATGTAGAACCCCAAAGAGTAGCAAGATTCTAGAATTCTAAAGAATAACAAGATTCCATGCAGAATTTCAAAGTATATAGCAACATTCCATTTAGAACCCTAAAGAGTAGCAAGACTCCATTCAGAATCCTAAGTACATAAGTGTTGCCATACTGGGACAGACCAAAGGTCCATCAAGTCCAGCATCCTGTTTCCAACAGTTGCCAATCCAGGTCACAAATACCTGTCAAGATCCCGGCTGAGGGGAGATATGATAGAAGTGTATAAAATAATGAGTGGAATGGATCGGGTGGATGTGAAGTGACTGTTCACGCTATCCAAAAATACTAGGACTAGAGGGCATGAGTTGAAGCTACAGTGTGGTAAATTTAAAACGAATCGGAGAAAATTTTTCTTCACCCAACGTGTAATTAGACTCTGGAATTCGTTGCCGGAGAACGTGGTACGGGCGGTTAGCTTGACGGAGTTTAAAAAGGGGTTAGATAGATTCCTAAAGGACAAGTCCATAGACCGCTATTAAATGGACTTGGAAAAATTCCGCATTTTTAGGTATAACTTGTCTGGAATGTTTTTACGTTTGGGGAGCGTGCCAGGTGCCCTTGACCTGGATTGGCCACTGTCGGTGACAGGATGCTGGGCTAGATGGACCTTTGGTCTTTCCCAGTATGGCACTACTTATGTACTTATATGTTGCTTATCCCAGAAATAGCAGTGGATTTTCCCCAAATCAATTTAATAATGGTCTAACGACATTTCCTTTAGGAAGCTGGCCAGACCTTTTTAAAACCCCGCTAAGCTAACCGCCTTTACCACATTCTGTGTCAGGACAAATTGCTTGTTCTTTTGGCCACTGTCGATGACAGGGTGCTGGGCTCGATGGACCCTTGGTCTGTCCCAGCATTGCGATGCTTATCTACTTATGTACTTAAAGTAGTAAATTTAATACGAATCTGCTATGGAGAGCCCATCCAGGATGTGTGCTCAAATGTGGATTTTGTAACTCCATCTGGGGTTCCGACCTACAGTTTGGGAAGCTCTTCTGTAGAGGTGTAGGCTTTAGGGGTGTAACAAAGGTAATTGCCCTGGGCTCCCATGCCACAAAGGGACCTGTCTGAAGCTGAACAGCTCTGGCACCCCCTCCCCAACTTCTGCCCTGCCCCCTCTCTGCACAGCAGGAACACTCCAAGAAGTAGCCCTCTAGGTATCTAGCAAGTATCAACCATAGCATGCACTGGTCAGAAGTACCACCCACATATAGGAGGCAATTCTGTAAAATAGGAATGAGAACTGAAGCCCACATTCAAATTTCATTAGGACTTTCTATCCTGCCTCCCTGGTACTCCATCGAGGCGGCTTACATTCTAATAAAAAAGGAAAGGGAATCATGCATGACATGGGACAGATAGTAAGGAAATGGTGGTAGAACTACAATAAAAATAGGAAAGGTGGGGTGGGGACACATGAAAGGGTATGTAATAATGTCTTCCAGAGGTCCCGTGGTTCTTAATGAATGAACATGAATTTCTGTCAACAAAAAGCATCAGAGAAGAAGAATTGCCTTGAGGTCAGTTTTGAACTGGGCAAGGAATGTTTGCTGGGGTAATAGATTCCATAGTTGGGGACCCTGCCTGGAAAATATAGGGGCCCTTTACTAAGCCGTGCAAGCATCTACATGCGCCCAACATGCGCCAAAATGGAGTTACCACCTGGCTACTGCGTGGCTTGTGTGGTAATTTCATTTTTGGCGTGTGTCCGATACGAGCGTCTGAAAATTTTTTTTTATTTTCAGGCACGCGTAACAGACACGCGCTAAGTGGCATTCGGCACGTGTAGGTCATTACTGCCTAGTTACCGTGTGAGTCTTTACCGCTAGGTCAATGGCTGGTGGTAAGGTCTCAGAACCAAAATGGACGCGCGGCAATTTTCATTTTGCTGCACGCCCATTTTCAGCAAAAATTTTTAAAAGGGCCTTTTTTTTACAGGCGCGCTAAAAAAATGGATCGGCGCGTGCCCAAAACCCGCGCTTACACTACCGCAAGCCATTTTTCAGCAAGCCTGTGGTGTGATCATGTACTAGGCTGGCAATTCTATATATGGTGCCTTAAAAATTGGTGCCGTAAAAGCACACAAGTAGCGTGATTCTATAAACTACGCCTAAAGTTACTCATAGTATATAGAATACACTAACTAGTTATGTGCCACTGAAAATGAGCAGTTAGTCCCAATGGGTGATTTAACCGGCCAGGAACCATTTCTGGCCAATGAAATCACTTTGAATATCGAACTCCTCCTACAGGTTGATTATCTGTTTGTGAACATGTTTGTCAATTGCTTCGGTGTTGCTACCATGTGGCCACTTTCAGCCATTGGATCAGGCCTAGAGTAACCCAAACCCTTGCCCTAACTGATGATCTGTTGCCCTGGTTATTTCTGCATTGATCTGGTTCTCCTGCGCCCCATCCTGCAGGTGGAAGATTGTCAGCAGCAGGAGAGGTGTTAATACAACAGGTCATCCACAGCCAGTCTCAGGTAAGACATAGTAACATAGTAACATAGTAGATGACGGCAGAAAAAGACCTGCACGGTCCATCCAGTCTGCCCAAGAAGATAAATTCGTATGTGCTACTTTTTTATTTGTACTGTCCTCTTCAGGGCACAGACCGTATAAGTCTGGCCAGCCCTATCCCCGCCTCCCAACCACCAACCCCGCCTCCCAACCACCAGCTCTGGCACAGACCCTATAAGTCTGCCCAGCACTATCCCCGCCTCCCAACTACCAGCCCCGCCTCCCACCACCAGCTCTGGCACAGACCGTATAAGTCTGCCCAGCACTATCCCCGCCTCCCAACCACCAACCCCGCCTCCCAACCACCAGCTCTGGCACAGACCCTATAAGTCTGCCCAGCACTATCCCCGCCTCCCAACTACCAGCCCCGCCTCCCACCACCAGCTCTGGCACAGACCGTATAAGTCTGCCCAGCACTATCCCCGCCTCCCAACCACCAGCCCCGCCTCCCACCACCAGCTCTGGCACAGACCGTATAAGTCTGCCCAGCACTATCCCCGCCTCCCAACCACCAGCCCCGCCTCCCACCACCAGCTCTGGCACAGACCGTATAAGTCTGCCCAGCACTATCCTCGCCTCCCAACTACCAGTCCCGCCTCCCACCACCAGCTCTGGCACAGACCATATAAGTCTGCCCAGCACTATCCTCGCCGCCCAACTACCAGTCCCGCCTCCCACCACTGGCTCTGGCACAGACTGTATAAGTCTGCCCAGCACTATCCCCGCCTCCCAACCACCAGCCCCACCTCCCACCACCGGCTCTGGCACAGACCGTATAAGTCTGCCCAGCACTATCCCCGCCTCCCAACCACCAGTCCCACCTCCCACCACCAGCTCTGGCACAGACCGTATAAGTCTGCCCAGCCCTATCCCCGCCTCCCAACCACCAACCCCGCCTCCCAACCACCAGCTCTGGCACAGACCCTATAAGTCTGCCCAGCACTATCCCCGCCTCCCAACTACCAGCCCCGCCTCCCACCACCAGCTCTGGCACAGACCGTATAAGTCTGCCCAGCACTATCCCCGCCTCCCAACCACCAGCCCCGCCTCCCACCACCAGCTCTGGCACAGACCGTATAAGTCTGCCCAGCACTATCCCCGCCTCCCAACCACCAGCCCCGCCTCCCACCACCAGCTCTGGCACAGACCGTATAAGTCTGCCCAGCACTATCCTCGCCTCCCAACTACCAGTCCCGCCTCCCACCACCAGCTCTGGCACAGACCATATAAGTCTGCCCAGCACTATCCTCGCCGCCCAACTACCAGTCCCGCCTCCCACCACTGGCTCTGGCACAGACTGTATAAGTCTGCCCAGCACTATCCCCGCCTCCCAACCACCAGCCCCACCTCCCACCACCGGCTCTGGCACAGACCGTATAAGTCTGCCCAGCACTATCCCCGCCTCCCAACCACCAGTCCCACCTCCCACCACCAGCTCTGGCACAGACCGTATAAGTCTGCCCAGCACTAGTCCCGCCTCCCAACCACCAGCCCCGGCACAGACCATATAAGTCTGCCCAGCACTAGCCCCGCCTCCCAACCACCAGCTCTGCCACCCATTCTAGGCTAAGCTCCTGAGGATCCCTTCCTTCTGCACAGGATTCCTTTATGTTTATCCCTCGCACGTTTGAATTCCGTTACCGTTTTCATCTCCACCACCTCCCGCGGGAGGGCATTCCAAGCATCCACCACCCTCTCCGTGAAAAAATACTTCCTGACATTCTTCTTGAGCCTGCCCCCCTTCAATCTCATTTCATGTCCTCTAGTTCTACCGCCTTCCCATCTCCGGAAAAGGTTTGCTTGCGGATTACCTACAAAATCTCACAGCTCTTCATGCTGCAGTGGTCTTCCGGCAGTAGGAATAAGTTGTAATTAATGAATTAATTAGCAACTATTTGATGTACCACTCTTAAAGCCAAAAGGTACGGCAAAGTGGTATACAATTAAAAAGCCTACAATGACTGGGAGGAAAGAAAAGAAAAGAGGAAGCATGAAAAGGGGGGGGGGGGGAAGAACGAGAAGGGAAAGGAGTGAAATAGGGGAGGGAAGCAGTCATAGAGAGGGAAGGGCCACAGAAAGAAACATGTATAATAGAGTATGATAAATACAGAGGATGGAAATGGGGAACTAGGAAATGAATGAGAAGTAAAGAGACAATAGGTTGGCAAAGGAAAGAGACACAGAGGACAATGGGAGGGAAGGGGAAGTGGGAGATAGTAAGCTGGTATGTAGGTGAGAGATGTAAGGAAGGAGATTAAGGAGTGGAGGGTGAAAGAAGAGGAAAATGAGGTATAAAACCTAACTTTAGTGGAGAAGGAGAAGTGATGAGAGGGAAGATCAGCGACTGAATTAGAGAAGGAAGGGAAGACGACGGGGAGAGAGACAAGAAATGGAAAGGAGAAGCTGAAAAATAACCACACAAGGAACGTGGAAAAGAGAGACTAGAACCAACCCGGTAGAAAAACAAAATGCCCAGACAACAAAGGTAGTTAAAATTTGTAGGAACTGGAATGTGTCATCTTTGGGAAAAGAGTCTCCTTCCTAATTTGGTATTTTGTAGTGTACAGAAGGAAATGCATTTCTGTTTCTCCACCTCTATGAGGCAGGAGAGCATGGGGATTGCCCCCCAAATCTCTTGTGGTGAGTTGAGGTTCTAGTATGTGCAACCGAACTGGACCAGAGTGGACCATCCTGTCCCCTCAACAGGTACGGTGTATAGAATAGCACATAGGACCGGGGAATGTGCCCAAATTTACACCTCTGAAAACCTGGCGTAAATATCTGCGCCGAAATGTAGTCGTGTTCCTCCAAATTCTATAACAGCGCGCGTAAATTTGAGTAACGCCCCAACATGCCCACACTCCTCCCATGGCCGCATCCCCTTTCAAGCTATATGCGTTGGAATTTACCGGCACCTCTTTTTAAAATACTCCAAAAAAAGAAGCATGCCTAAATGTACCCATACATTATGTTACATACAGTATGCTACCTCTGGGATACTTTGTACCCATGCACTGTGTTATCTCTGTAATACTTTGTACACATACAATGTAAGCCGCATTGAACCTGCTATCGAGTGGGAAAGAGCGGGTTATAAATGCTACAAATAAATAAATATTCCAATTATTGCAAATTAGTGATGATAATTATTTTTATTTATTTTTGTTACATTTGTACCCTGCGCTTTCCCACTCATGGCAGGCTCAATGTGGCTTACATGGGGCAATGGAGGGTTAAGTGACTTGCCCAGAGTCACAAGGAGCTGCCTGAAGTGGGAATTGAACTCAGTTCCTCAGGACCAAAGTCCACCACCCTAACCACTAGGCCACTGTTACTACTACTACTATTTGAGATTCTACATGGAATGTTGCTATTCAACTAGCAACATTCCATGTAGAAGTTGGCACTTGCAGATCACCAATGTGGCCGCGCAGGCTTCTACGTGGAATGTTGCTAGTGGAATAGCAACATTCCATGTAGAATCTCCAATAGTATCTATTTTATTTTTGTTACATTTGTACCCTGCACTTTCCCACTCATGGCAGGCTCAATGTGGCTTACATGGGGCAATGGAGGGTTAAGTGACTTGCCCAGAGTCACAAGGAGCTGCCTGTGCCTGAAGTGGGAATCGAACTCAGTTCCTCAGTTCCCCAGGACCAAAGTCCACCACACTAACCACTAGGCCACTCCTCCACATATATGGGCTTTAATATATCTATATTTTATCATTTTCTTCTGGTTGCCATTGAGCTGTGAGTTGAGGTGACATTCATTCCGACCTCAAGGAGATTGTGTTGCTCATGTGACTTAACCATTCATTGGGAAGTTCAGGGAAAGGCGCTTCTGTTTCTTTTGAAAATAAAGCTCTTTACCTTCCCCTCTGTGTGTTACTAAGTTGTAAGTGGATGAGATACAGCAATGAGGCTGTTCCTACTTTCTCTTCCTTTTCAAAAGCAGTCACAGTCATTGTCACTCCTCTGAACTTAGTTGGGACAACTGCCAAAATTTCAGGTGGCGTTTGAATTGTCAGAAAATTAAAAAATTCATGAGGTAGGACGTAGGTTTCTAATGTGGACTGGTAGGTGGGTAAAAGATATGAAACGGAGAGTTGTGCTAAATGGCCAGTTTTCTCAGTTGAGAAAGGTAAATAGTGGATCTGTAAAACTGATCTATAAAAGGGAGTGATGAGTGATGCAATCAAATTTCCTAGATACAAAATATTTCAAAGTAGTTTCATTTTGAGCTCATTTTGAGGAATTACAGGAGAATATGGCAAGACTAGCAGGCTTATTTTCGAAAGAGAAGGGCGCCCATCTTTCGACACGAATCGGAAGATGGGCGTCCTTCTCCCAGGGTTGCCCAAATCGGCATAATCGAAAGCCGATTTTGGACGACCTCAACTGCTTTACGTCGCGGGGACGACCAAAGTTCCCAGGGGCATGTCAGAAGCGTAGCGAAGGCGGGACTGGGGCGTGCTTAACACAAGGGCGTCCTCGGCCGATAATGGAAAAAAGAAGGGCGTCCCTGACGAGCACTTGGCCGACTTTACTTGGTCCATTTTTTCTTGCAACCAAGCCTCAAAAAGGTGTCCGAACTGACCAGATGACCACCGGAGAGAATCGGGGATGGCCTCCTCTTACTCCCCCAGGGGTCACTAACCCCCTCCCACCCTAAAAAAAAACTTTTAAAATATTTTTTGCCAGCCTCTATGTCAGCCTCAAATGTCATACCCAGCTCCCTGACAGCAGTATGCAGGTCCCTGGAGCAGTTTTAGTGGGTACTGCAGTGCACTTCAGGCAGGCGGACCCAGGCCCATCCCCCCTACCTGTTACACTTGTGCTGGTAAATGTGAGCACTTCAAAACCCACCAGAAACCCATTGAACTCACATGTAGGTGCCCCCCTTCACCCCTTAGGGCTATGGTAGTGTTGTACAGTTGTGGGGAGTAGGCTTTGGGGGTTTTGGGGGGGTTCAGCACCCAAGGTAAGGGAGCTATGCACTTGGGAGCAATTTGTGAAGTCCACTGCAGTGCCCCCTAGGGTGCCCGGTTGGTGTCCTGGCATGTGAGGGGGACCAGTACACTATGAATGCTGGCTCCTCCCACGACCAAATGGCTTGGATTTGGTCATTTCTGAGATGGGTTTTTTTTAAGACAATTGTTTTTACTCATTGTACTAACTAGCGATTATCCACTTGTGATTTACATATATTCATATGAAGACTCCTGAAGCAGGCTCACCGCCGAAACATGGGTCTGTGTCGAGTCTCTGACATAAACGTTTTATTATCATTAGAAATCTCCGCGTTGTTCCTGGACAGCCTGGTCTACTTCCCACTATCCTTGTTTGTCTGTCTGGCTTCGTGGGATTTCAGTGTTCTTCTGCTTCAACAGACTCTCACTGGACCATATAACCAAGACTCCATCATGTTTGGCTGCCTATATGGTTGGCACAGTGGACACTTGACGGCACAGTTCTGGCCAACTTGTTGGGTAGACTGAATGGACTGTGCAGGTCTTTATCTGCCATCATTTACTATGTTAATGTATAAATCTAACTTTTTAGCTATATGGATTGACTACCTTTAGAGTTAGGCAGAATGCCAACACGCTGCCCTCGCTGCTCTATCTGGATAGTGGTGCTTTCGAATATTGGGCCGAGTGTACTCAATATAAATGCATTTCTACTATTTGATTAGTGATCTATATTTCCATATAGGAGCCAACAGAGCAGCTGCACCAGCGCACTGGAGGGTGTGAGGGTTGTACTTTGTATATGGAGTCGCACAAAGTACTGGTTTGGAGCTGGTGCTGTGTATGAGCAGGAGGCTGATTGACACTGGATTGACCTCTTCCTAGTAGGTTTGTTGACAGTGAACACCTCTGGTGTCCTCCCTAAGCATGATACGAGCAGGAAACAACAAACATGAGAAAGACCCTCCAGCATCAGGTGACCAAGTCAGAATAACAGAGCCTAGAAAGGAACCCACAGAAAGGTGCCAATAACTCAAACATCTAACTAGGCAATGCAGAATGACTTTCTGGTCACAGAACCAATCACAAGTAATCCCTTCTTCTTCTTGTTGCGTACTCATCCTTATATTAAATTTTTTTTTAATCCTCAGTTTATGGCTTGGACTCTGAATTTTAATCTCAGCTGAGGCCGAGAAGCGTTACATTCCAAAACTTTATTTTATATGTAGCCGTTCCCCTGATCAGTCAGAGCTGAGACTGATCCCAGGGGTGAGTATGCACCTTATTTGTTGTCGGCTAAAATCTCAAAACTACTGCACTGTTCTCTTTCAATGCACACAGAATAAAAGAAAAGGACTCCTGTACATAAGAACATAAGAATAGCCATACTGGGTCAGATCAATGGTCCATCTAGCTCAGTGCCCTGTTTTCAAACAGTGGCCAAGCTAGGTCACAAGTACCTGGCAGAAACTCAAATTGTGGCAACATTCCATGTAGAACCCCAAAGAAGAGCAAGATTCTGGAATCCTAAAGAGTGGCAAGATTCCATGCAGAATCTCAAAGAGTAGCAACATTCCATGTAGAACCCCAAAGAATAGCAAGATTCTGGAATCCTAAACAGTGACAAGATTCCAAGCAGAATCTCAAAGAGTAGCAACATTCCATGTAGAACCCCAAAGAATAGCAAGATTCTGGAATCCTAAAGAGTGACAAGATTCCATGCAGAATCTCAGAGTAGCAACATTCAATGTAGAATCCCAAAGAATAGCAAGATTCTGGAATCCTAAACAGTGACAAGATTCCAAGCAGAATCTCAAAGAGTAGCAACATTCCATGTAGAACCCCAAAGAATAGCAAGATTCCAGAATCCTAAAGAGTGACAAGATTCCATGCAGAATCTCACAGTAGCAACATTTCATACTACAAATTCCAGGGCAAGCAGTTGCTTCCCATGTCTGTCTCAGTAGCAGACTATGGACTTTTCCTCCAGGAATTTGTCCAAACCTTTTTTAAACCCAGATATGCTATTACCACATCCTCTGGCTGTAGGCTGACCATGTGTTTTCTGAATAGTCTCTGGACCCACCTTGAAAAAATGACTAAGGGAGGCTGATAGGGATTTGTGTAAAAATACTCATATAGAGGGTAATCTTATAAAGAGATGCCCATTTTTATACAGAAATGTCTTGATATTCAAAATCATTTGGCACCAGGTTGGTTAAATGGTACTTAGCTGGCTATCTGGCAAAAATCACTGAGAGATAATCAGCTTGTCCACTGCTGAATATCGCTGGTTAGTGGCTAGAAGATAATTGGTTATATCAGCTGACATAACTGTCTATCCTCAGATTTTCAGTGTGGGTTTGGTGGCCATGTTTGGCCGTGTGTATACCTGGAATATCTTTGGCTGGTTTGAACTTAACTGGCCAGCGCCGAATATCAGCTTGGCCGGTTAAGTTCAAACCGGCCAAGAATAAACTGGGTATTTAATGCCGGTCATTGGAAATGGCCCAGCATTGAATATCCGGCAGGCTAACTCCCGTGGTCTTCAGCTTGGAGTAAAGATGGCTGAGGGGAGATATGGTAGAGGTCTATAAAATACTGAGTGGAGTGGAATGGGTAGACGTGAATCGCTTGTTTACTCTTTCCAAAGAGTAGGGGGCACGCGATGAAGCTACAAAATAGTAAATTTAAAACGAGTCAGAGAAAATATTTTTTCACTCAACACGTAATTAAACTCTGGAATTCATTGCCAGAGAATGCGGTAAAAGTAGTTACCTTAGCAGTGTTTAAAAAAGGTTTGGATAGCTTCCTAAAAGAAGAGCCCATAGTCCATTATTAAGATGACTTCCGGAAAATCCACTGCTTATTTCTGGGATAAGCAGCATAAAATGTATTGTACTGTTTTGGGATCTTGCCACTGTTGAGATTGGCCACTGTTAGAAACGTGATACTATACTTGATGGACCTTCGGTCTGTCCCAGTATGGCAACACTTATGTACTTTTGTAAGACTGTAACAATTTGGAGCCCATTCTGTGAAGACATGTAGGCACCTACTGTATAGAATATTACTTTAATAGGTCAAATTTTGGGGGAGATCAATATACCACCATACAGCTGGTGTAAATGTTTGTGTCTAGATTTTTGAAGAACACACATAGATTCTTGAATTTTATAATCTATGCATATTGTGATCAGTCAGGGAGTGTGGATTGGGAACTTGGGGGAGCAGGAAGGGGAAAGTCTATTTTGCACCCTAAAACAACATGGGAGTACAGAGCCAGAAGGTCCAGGACCAAAAGATCCAGGTCAGTCCAAGGGATCAGCTGGGCTCCTTCCCCAGTGAGGTCACTGGAATCAAAAGACTACAAGTCCCAGCAGCCCTTGAGGGAGACACAGGGTAGGGCCAGGAAGTGTTATCCACACTACCAGTCCCAGAATTCTAAGGGAAAGGAAGAGGATATGGGAGGGATTGATCAGGAGGGTGTGAGACAACTGAGAGAGGGTGCGGTAGAAGAGCCCATGGACTGGAAGGCTGGAGAATCATTAGAGAGAGAGGAGAACCCAGAGGGAGAGCCCATGGACATTTCTGCTCTAGCTCAATTCAAAGGTGGGCAGTTGAAAGGGTTCATGGCGGCTTGGTTCTCTGACTTGATGAAAGGAGGGAGGAAGTGGCTACAGCAGCACTCTAACAGTGGATAAAAGTTTCAAACTTGGGTCATGTGGGAAGTTGTCAGGTGTTGGAGCTGACAAGGAATGGGTGGGACCCTTTCATTTCCTAGGCTGTAAGAGAAGGGAGTGAAGAAAGGGTTGAAACTGAACCAGTTGCATTGTGTACACCAAGTACTGTGCTTGAGGAACAGAAAGGAAAGGAACTGTTTAACCCGAGTTTGTGAACAAGGGGGACTTTGATAATACTAAAAGGTAACAGGCCCTGAGGAGTGGGGAAGAGATATAAGCAGCCTCCTTCCTATAAGGGGAAGGGGAAAGAAAGATGGCTGAAAGGAGAATACCCTTCAGATTGAGAGTGGCTATTGCCCTGGAATTAAGGGCGGACTTTGTAGAGTGCTCAGAGACCCGAGCTGCAGTGACGAGCGGTGGACAGAAGCTAGAAAGGGGCGGATAGAGAAGCCCCAGTGGAAAATCTAGCGTCTTAGCTGCAGCCCTAGGCAGCCGCCTAGGTCTGAGCTGAGTGTTCCCATTTGGGTAGAAACCGGACACTGGGGCCAGAATGGGGAGAAAGCATAAGTGACTGACCTGGTTTCTCCTTGTAAGAGGATTGTTAAGCTGGGAGATCCAGGAAAGTGTGGTATCCTGTGGAATACAATATAAATGTGTGCTCCGCCCAGACTCCTCCCATGCGAATGCCCACCTGCAAGGTATGCATGATTTATTTATTGCATTTGATATACTGCCACACGTCCACAAAAGGCTTCCAATTGGTTTATAATTAAAAAAACAAACAAACATGTAAGTACATTTAAGTAAATTGAGAATTGGCACTTTTCTTAGGGAACACTGAATGGCTGGAAAATGGACGTTTGCTTGCATTCTTGCAACCGACCTCTAGGTGGCCTCTTATAAAATCACTCCCCTTACTGAACCCTTCCCAGGTGCACAAAAATATACAGAAGTAGAGCAATGAAAATAACAAGGCATGTGGAGCCCATTTTAGATAGAACATAGAAATCGGAATTGACATGTCCAGTTCAGGACGGGTACAGCTCTGGCAGAATTTCAGGATAAGATCTGCCGACATAGATTCTGTTCTGATATACAAGCAGGAAACCACATTTATGAGGTGGTACTTGTGGTGGAAGCATCTATGTTATAACTGTAAATCAGGGGCGTAGCCAGACAACAGATTTTGGGTGGGCCTAGGCAAGAAGTGGGTGGGTACCAAGTGTTCTCCCTCCTCCCCACCCCAATCACCACCAAACAATATCTCAGCAGGTGGGGAAAATGCTTCTCTCCACCTTGGCAGTCTGCAGCAGGCATGCACTGAAAACTGAGCATGCGCAGATGCTGGTATCGTGAAGAGTAGTGTTTTCCGTTACCATCAGGGGAAAGACTTCAGCTGGCAGAGCTTGGGATTCCCCACCAGCTACCGCTAAACGTGTGCTATTGTTGGGTGGGCCTGAGCACTAGGCCCACCTGTGGCTACGCCACTGCTGTAAATGTTGAAAATATTAACAGGGATAAATAGGTAGGTAAAGTAATACAAAACTCATTTTACATGGTATGTGATACTTTATATGTATACCTGAGTTTGATTTGTCCTTGTCATTCTTAGGGCACAGACCGTAGAAGTCTGCCCAGCACTGTTCTTGTACTAAAAGTTCTGAAGCTAAGGTCAAAGCCCCTTAAAATTTACAATCCAGCCCATCCCTATCTATTCAGTCAGGATCAGGGCGTAGATCGTAGAAGTCTATTGCAAACTAGCCTCCAGTTATCTCCGGGGAAGAACGGAGGAGCATACCTCACAGAGACCATGGCTCCAAGTTTTGAATGAGAATTAATTATGTCATAACCACACTCTGTAAGCCACTTTGAGCCTGCAAATAGGTGGGAAAAGGTGGGATAGAAATGCAATAAATAAATAATACAAAACAACAAAGTGAAGACACTGTACACGTGGCTGTATAGCTCAAATAAATGTTTTTATGAAGAGAATCCCTCAGAAACCTAAAAGACCTTAAGTCCTAGGTTAGCAACGGACACAAAGTTAACCGCTGACTTGTTTCTATCATAGGGATTTTTATACTCTCTTCTCTTTTATACGTGCTTGATTTAAAGTGCTAAAGTGCTTAAATTAAACAAGATACATTTTGATTTTAACTGGAATCAATATATATTGAGGAAAGCGCCCATCAGTTTGTTGTTTTGTATTAGTTTACCATTTAGTAGACACTGGTTTTTCTGCATTTTTTGAAGGTAAATAGGTAGATACACATGTAAAGAGCCATTGTGTAAAAATACATGTGTAAAACTTACTCATTTATTTATTGCATTTGTATCCCACATTTTCCCACCTATTTGCAGGCTCAATGTGGCTTACATAATGCCGGAGTGACAGTCGCCACTTCCGGATCTGAGAAATACAAATACGGAATTCAAACATGCGTGGGATAAACATAAAGGAATCCTGCTCAGAAGGAATGGATCCTAAGGAGCTTAGACGAGATTGGGTGGCAAAGCCGGTGGCGGGAGACGGAGATGGTGCTGGGCAGACTTATACGGTCTGTGCCAGAGCCGATGGTGGGAGGTGGGATTGGTGGTTTGGAGGCGGGGATAGTGCTGGGCAGACTTACACGGTCTGTGCCAGAACCGGTGGTGGGAGGCGGGGCTGGTGGTTGGGAGGCGGGCATAGTGCTGAGCAGACTTATACGGTCTGTGCTCGGAAAAGGACAGGTACAAATCAAGGTAAGGTATACACAAAAAGTAGCACATGTGAGTTTATCTTGTTGGGCAGACTGGATGGACAGCGCAGGTCTTTTTCTGCCGTCATCTACTATGTTACTATGTACATTATACAGTATAGCATTGTCATTCATTGATGATAGCATAGATTACAAGGTGGTATTGCATTAAAGTTCATAAATGATAGAATATAAAGGGTGGTTAAATCGTCAAATGTAGAAAGTTCAATTAGGATGAATCATTGTGGTATGCTTTTTTGAACAGGTTGGTTTTCAGTAGTTTTCGGAAGATTGTTAGGTTGTGCATTGTTTTTATAACATTTTGCTTGAATGTCCTAATCTTGTACTATCTTGGTCCGATGTCTGGGATAAACTAAAAGAGATTTTTGGGTTTCAAGATTCTTTTCTGGAAATGTATTTGTATTCCATTTTTATTTTCAGAAAATTTTAAACTACTGTTTGACTTCTTGGTTTCTGTTGCCTTGAAACTCATAATATTGCATTGGAAGGACAGTTCTCAAGTTAACATTGTTGTCTGGTGGAATTAGATTTTACTCTACAAAAAAATATGAGCAGACTGTTCGGCCTTCTATTCATGGCCATCAATCCGGTCTTCAGAAATGGAGCAATTTGGATCTTTTCCTCTCGCTTACGAGTTGACTTTTTGTTATGGACTCAGCTTTGTGTATTTTGTTTCTTTCAGTCTGTATACTGTGTTTTTAAAATTTTATAAAAATATTTATTAAAAAAAACCCCAAAACATTAGGCAGTGCGTTCCATAGTTGCACGCCTATGTATGAGAAACTGGATGCATAGATTGATTTATACTTAAGTCCTTTGCAACTAGGGTAATGGAGGTTCAAAAATGTTGCGTGCTGACCTTTTTGTGTTCCTGGTTGGCAAATGACACACAGGACTCAATAATCCTTTAATACAGAAATGGAGGAGCCAATCAGCCGGAGGATTACAGGAGATACCTCTTTTAACCTGTCCTGTAAAGGGATGGCCAATCCATTCACTTCGGCAATACAAGTACTTGTGAAAGTGCAGATGTAAATCCGAAAGCAGTGGTCTTCATAAATCCCAATAAATAAACAATTTTTAAGCTGGGGCCACTTTGGATTCTAATGAGCTGAAGGAGAGCCATCAAGTACCTTCCTTTACGGAGCCACGACACTGCTGACCATTGTGTGTTAATGGCATCCATCCCCACCAGCCCACCTTCAAACTTGATTGGGGGATCCCCAGGGTTGTGAGCATTTCCAAATAACATTCTCTTTTGTCTACTGAGAAATACGTTTTACCTCAAGCATGTGGTTCTTTCCCCCATCTGCTTTCCCAGTGGCATAGGAAGGGGGAGCGGTCCACCCCGGGTGCACGCCGCTGGGGGGGTGTCGGCTCCGCTGGTTCCCTGCTCCCTCTGCCCCGGAACAGGTTACTTCCTGTTCCGGGGCAGAGAAGAGCAGGGAACCAGCAGAGCCGACACAGCTCCCAGCAACGTGCACTCGGGACGGATCGGCGTTCCTGTCCGCCCCCCGCTTTTGTATGGCAGTAAGAATGTGCTCTGGGAGGGGGGTGCGCGCCGAGGGGGGGTGTGCCGTGCTGCACCCCGGGTGTCAGCCGCCCTCGCTACGGCACTGTGCTTTCCCCTTTCTGTCCTCGGCCTGGGTAGAGAGGCAGAGTAGTAGAAAAAACCCAGAAAGACAATGGGGATCACCCCAGAGGTCTCTACTTCTGTTTGATTTGGTTTGCAATATCGTGGAGGTCTCTCCTGTCTGTTGTTCAGTACTTACCTGCAACATTTTCTGAGGCCTTAAAACTAAACAGCAAAACTACCAGAGTTACAGGTCTGTCTTTTACGCCTTCCAGTATCATAAACCAAGAACATGTGTCGTCCGGCCAGATTATCCCAAAGTAATAAAATTGGGACTTGAACAAATTACAGATTTGTTCTCAATTGGACGTCTGGAACTGTGAATGAGGGATGAGACTTCAGCAACATATTACTTAGGCAACTGTTTCGGGGAGGTTGTGGCCTCTGACAGGTTCTTAGAAAGCACAAATGATTTCCCTGTTATCATCATTTAACATTTCAGCTGTCTAGAATAAAATGACACAGCGATACCACAGTGCCTAAAAGTCTCTAGAGAGCTGTTAATCAAATAGGGGTCCTTTTACTAAGATGCATTGAAAAATGGCCTGCGCTGGTGTAGAGGTACATAAGTATTGCCATACTGGGATAGACCAAAGATCCATCGAGCCCAGCATCCTGTTTCCAACAGTGGCCAATCCAGGTCACAAATACCCGGCAAGATCCCAAAAAAGTACAAAACATTCTATACTGCTTATCCCAGAAATAGTGGATTTTCCCCAAGTCCATTTAATAATGGTCTATGGACTTTTCATTTGGGAAGCCATCCAAACCTTTTTTAAACTCCCCTAAGCTAACCGCCTTTACCACATACTCTGGCAACGAATTCCAGAGTTTAATTACACGTTGAGTAAGACAAATTTTCTCCGATTTGTTTTAAATTTACTACATTGTAGCTTCATCGCATGCCCCCTAGTCCTAGTATTTTTGGAAAGTGTGAACAGACGCTTCACATCTACCCGTTCAACTCCACTCATTATTTTATAGACCTCTATCATATCTCCCCTCAGCTGCCTTTTCTCCAAGCTGAAGAGGTGTGTATTGGATGCGCGGGGGTCCATTTTTCAGCGCACCTGCAAAAAAGGCCTTTTTTTGAGGGGGGGGGGGGGCCAAAATGGACATGCAGTAAAATAAAAATCAGTTCGTGTCTATCTTGGGCCTGAGACCTTACCGCCACCCATTGACGTAGCGGTAAGGTCTCACGCGTTAACCGAGCGGTAATTGTCACCGCGCTTACACTGCCGATTACTGCGGTAGAAAATAGAAATGATTTTTTTGCCAGGCATATTGGACGCGCATAGAAAATAGAATTATCGCCAGGGGCACATGGTTGCCGGACGGTAGTTCTCATTTGACGCTCGTTGTACGCGTGTAGGTGTCTACGCTTCTTGGTAAAAGGGGCCCCATAATTTGTATTTTCCAATGACCCAAACAGGTTGTTATCTGGGTTACTTTCAGTTTGCAAAATAACACTGAGCCTCAACTTTTCCTCGTCATGTTGCTTTCTTTTAAGAATTCTGGCAAGGTAGGGAGCAAAGAATCCTGCCCTTTAACAGTAACAAACCATCTTAATTCCTTGCAAAATCATTAGCAAAGCATTTTAAATCCTAACACAATAGTAGTTATTTTAAGATTGATGGCTAAAAACTGAAACGCTTTTCTAGGCTACATTTTCATTCTAGGTGCAGTTATCTCATTTAATCTCTGCCTGCATGAATCCACAAAAACATTGTTTGTTCAAGGCGGATTTAATAATGTCACCCAATTTTTATTTTCATATTCACCACTGACAGCATAAGAGGTGGGTCAAGCTTGCTGTTTCCTGGCATCCTTTTCAATTCCCCCTCCCCCACCCTACAGCTTTAGGAATGGGATATGGTCCAGGTTTGGAATGGAGACGGCAGGTCGGTCCATTGGTGAGCAGTAATCACCACCTACAGATCTGTGCCACGGAAGGAAAGTTGGCATCATGAAATATTCAGACATCTTGAGGTCAATATTTAGGGATCCTTTTACAAAGGCGTGCTGAAAAATGTCTTGCGGTAGTGTAGGCGCAGGTTTTGGGCGCGTGCTGATCCATTTATTTAGCACGCCTGTAAAAAAGGCCTTTTTAAAATTTTTGCCAAAAATGGACGTGTGGCAAAATAAAAACTGCAGTGCGTCCATTTTGGGTCTGAGACCTTACCGCAAGCCATTGACCTGGTGGTAAAGACTCACATGGTAACCTTGCATTAATGACCTACGCGCGCCAAATGCCACTTGGCACGTGTCTGTTACGCATGCCTGAAAATAAAAAATATTTTTCAGGTGCGAGTGTTGGACACACACCAAAAATGAAATTAGCGCAAGATCCACGTGGTAGTCGGGTGGAAACTCCATTTTGGCACAGGTTGGGCGCGCGTGGACGCTTACGCAACTTAGTAAAAGGGCCCCTTTGTGAGATGGCCTTGGCATAAAGATGAGTGGATAAGAATCTGCTTATTTTTATGTTGGATTTGCAGCTGGCCTATCTGTTTAAGACATCCCTCCCCTCCCCTGCCAACCTGAGGAAGAAGATTCTCCTCCCCCAGATCCCCCCCACATGAAGATTTCCTCAGATCCCTTGACAAAATGCAAATCCCCTCAAATCCCATGGACCCTTTCCAACACTCCCAGCACCTAGCGGGGTACCCTGGTGGTCTAGGGGGAGCAGGATCAATCCCCATGTGCTCTGTCAGGGCCTTGGGTTCAAATTGGCAGTTCTGACCTCTAGTGGTAGTCTAGCAGTAGTACCACGGGACTAAAGGGGTTGGAGGTGCTATTTTGAAGCCTGGATGCTGACAGAGCCAAAGTGACTGGGGGTTCCTGCTGCTCCCCTTATATTACCAGGGAACCCCAGGTAGGAGCCGGGGGGCGTGTTGGTGAGTGTGGCGGGGGCTCAGATGGGTCAGGAGGGGCTTATTTGAGGTCGGGGTCTGGGGACATCATCTTCCTGTTGGGAATCTGGGGGAGGGGGGTCATCATCACATTGGAGGACAAGGTTTGTGCAGTGGTGTGGGCAAATGTATCATGCCCCTTCAAAACCAGCTAGAAACTTTGGGGGCAATTCTATTATTTATTTATTTATTTGATTTGTATCCCACTTTTACCCAAAGCGGGTAACAGAAAAACATACATACAATGACTAAAAACACTAAAACAAAGGAAACAATAATCAACAACAATTAATAATTTGGTGCCTTAAGTTACACAAGTTGATGCAGCACGCTGGATGCCAATTCCATGACGTCATCGTCATGCCAAGATTCCATTGTAGAATACTAGCAAATGTAGACGTTGATGCACCTACATTTAAAGGCTCTCACTAGCGTCAGGATGCACAACTTATATTACTCTATAAGGCACACAAAGAAGTAGGTGACATGCCCGTAATCCTCCCACGTGTATAGCTCTTATGTGATCCCTTATAGAACAGCATTTCAAACAGGGCTGCTGAGAGACTGAGCCAGGCCTGGAGTAGAATAGTCATCGCCGCCGCTGCCGCCCCCCCCCAAGATTGTCGTCACCATTGCCACCGCTGCCACCTCCCCTCCCGCCTGCCCAGGGTACCTTGGCTGGCCCTGCGACTCCTTCCTCTGCTCAGCATTGTCGCACATGCTCAGTCTCAAAGCTGAGCATGCGCGGTCTGAGGGTCCAGCAGCTGATAGGCAGGCAATGCGAGGGGGGCCCGGTGCCGGAGTTTTCTCTCTCATGTTCCCGTCGGGACGCGATCACTTGGGTCCTGTCAGGAGCAGGAGAGAGAGAGACGCCTGTGCCGGCCCCCCCCCCCCCGGAGGCCCAGGGCTGGGGAATTTTGCCCCCTGCATCCCCCTCCCAGAGGCTATGATTTAAAAAACAGAAACATGCCCTTCCAGTCTGCCCAACCACAACAATTACCATCTCCTCCTTTCCCTACGAGATCCCACGTGCCTGTCGCACGCTTTCTTAAATTCAGACACAGCGCTCGTCTCCACCACCTCCACCGGGAGGCGATTCCACACATTCACCAACCTTTCCGTGAAAAAGTATTTCCTTAGGTTCATCCTCTGCCCTCTCATTCCAGAGAATTCATTTGAAACAGGCTCACCTCCTGTACATTAACGACCCCTCCTTCTTTCCTGAATGTGAAGCTAGAAAGGACTATGAAAGGCTATGACAGCTTCAGGTATTACATGATTTCTGACTAAAGCAAGAAACAAGTGTAAGGGGTAGCCTAGTGATTAGTGCAGTGGACGTTCAACCAAAGGATCCTTGTTCAAATCCCACTTTTAACTCAAATTTTTTTGTTTAAACTGTGAGTCCTCCGGAATAGTAATATACCCACTGTAATTGTTTTGATTAATCCTGACCAAGTCACTTTGACGAAACATTTATTTCTTTGTTACATTTGTATCCCTCATTTTCCCACCTATTTGCAGGCTCAATGTGGCTTACATAGTACCGTAATGGCGTTCGCCAATTCCGGTATAAACAGTTACACAGTGATGTTGTGGTAGAATGAGGTTGGCTTTCTCAGATCTTTTTCATCAGTGATCTTATATTTATGATTTATATACATATAGTAACATACGTAGTAGATGACGGCAGAAAAAGACCTGCATGGTCCATCCAGTCTGCCCAACAAGATAAACTCATGTGTATACCTTACCTTGATTTGTACCTGCCTTATTCAGGGCACACGCCGTACAAGTCTGCCCAGCACTATCCCCGCCTCCCAACCACCAGTCCCGCCTCCCATCACCGGCTCTGGCACAGACCGTATAAGTCTGCCCTCCACTATCCTCGCCTCCCAACCACCAACCCCTCTTCCCCCCACCTGCTCCGCCACCCAATTTCGGCTAAGCTTCTGAGGATCCATTCCTTCTGCACAGGATTCCTTTATGCATATCCCACGCATGTTTGAATTCCGTTACCGTTTTCATCTCCACCACCTCCCGCGGGAGGGCATTCCACAAACATGCACACACACACACACACATACAAAAACTCACACATATGCATACACACACATAAATATATATATACAAAACACACATACACACAAATACACTGACACACATGCATGCATATATATATATATATACAAACACACATACTTACACATACATTGACACATGCATATTCACACACAAGCATACACATACATCCATATACACACACATGTACACACACAAACAAACACACACCTCCCCCACTCAGACACATATGCAGAAGACTGGAAAAGGGTTTGTTTAGAAGTGTGTGAAAGAAAGAAGAAAAAAAAAGGCCAGTTAAGTGTGCGAAGGAGAAAGTGGCACAAGCCGGAGGAGACGGGCCACAGGTGCACTGACAGTTGACTGTAAATATCGGCTCCCTGGTCCAATAGGGATTAATGAACGATGTGCAGTTCTGAATCTAGGAAGGGCTGTGGTGAGACCCACTTGCTGTGTTAATAAAGACAGCTCCAGCTTTTGCTTCTGTTGGTGGTTAACCCCAAGACGTCTTGAAACTTGCCTGACAACAGCACCTGACTTCACCCTGTTTAATTGAGTGTGGCAGAAACACGGTCTGTCTCATAAATATGCCTCACAATACCTACTGAAATAGATTTATTAATCAAGCAAGCTAATTTGCAACTAGAAGGGTTGAACGTTGCTGAATAATTCAGCACTCAAGTAGGTATGGTAATTATTGGAAGGTAACCATTACAGCCGATGTTACCAATGCTGCTGAAAGGAGGGTCTAAACTGGGGTAGCAAAATGGTATTTAAAAAAGCCAAACAAACACAACAGGCATCATTTGAAATGAATGCACTTGTTTTGGAACAGTCCTTTCTAGCAGGGGCGTAGCCAGACACCCACATTTGGGTGAGCCTGGGCCCAAGATGGGTGGGCGGAAGAACTCCGCCCTGTCCCACAAGTGATTTGGTCTCTCACTCTCTTGCCTGCATGCCATATAGTCTCATAAACATCCCCCCTACCCCGCATACCTTTTAAATAGCAGATTTTCACCGGCAGCGAGCAGCAACTAATACACACTGCTCATGTTGGACCCACAGTATTCCCTCTGATGTAACTTCCTGTTTCCACATGTGCGGGAATACATCAGAAGGAAGGCTGGTATGCAGGGGGGACGGTTTTGGGGAGTTTTCGGCTGGTGGGGCTTGGGGATCCCTGCCAGCCTGCCAGCTACTGGGTGGGCCTGAGCCCAAAGTGGGTGGGCCTGGGCCCATCCAGGCCCACCCTTGGCTACGCCAATGCTTTCTAGCATAAGCATATTTTTCCTTCCAGATCTTTCCTGCTCTCTGCTGTCTACAGACTGTGAAAAAATTGCAGGAAGGCCTTAGAAAATTGGAAGACTGGGCATCCAAATAGCAAACGAAATTTAATGTGCACAAATGCAAAGTAAACCACATTGGGAGGAATAATCCAAATCTTAGTTACCTGATGCTAGGATCCACCTTGAGAATCAGCACCCAAGAAAAAGGTGTCATCGTAGACAATACCCTGAAATCGTCTTTCTGCTCAGTGTGCAGCGGCAGCCAAAAAAAGCAAACAGGATGCCGGGAAATTAGGAAAGGGATGGTAAATAGGACCCAAAAATAATATAATGCCTCTGTATTGCTCCATGGTGTGACCTCACCTTGAGTACTGCGTTCAGTTCTGGTCGCCATATCTCAAAAAAGATATAGCGGAATTAGAAAAGGTTCAAAGACGAGCGACCAAAATGATAAAGGGGATGGAACTCCTCTCGTATGAGGAAAGGCTAAAGAGGTTAGGGCTCTTCAGCTTGGAAAAGAGATGGCTGAGGGGGGGAGGGGGATATGATTCAGGTCTACAAAACCCTGAGTGGTGTAGCATGAGTAGAAGAGAATCTATTTCTTACTCCTTCCAAAAGTGCAAACACTAGGGAACAGTCAATGAAGTTACATGAAAATACATGATGTGCAGTAAGGTTGTCATTATAGAATACTAGAGTAAACCCACATTAACGCACTTAACTTTTGATATGATCACTTATGCCTGCTCAATGGCTGGCACAGAAGATCCCCAGAGCCTTGGTTCTGCACCCAGAAATTCCCAGAGCCTTGGCTCCGCCCCCAGAAAGTCTCAGAGCCTTGGCTCCACCCCCAGATGATTCCCAGAGCCTTGGCTCCGCCCCAGATGATTCTCAGAGCCTTGGCTCCGCCCCAGACGATCTCCAGAGCCTTGGCTCCTCCCCCAGATGATCCTCAGCAATATCCAGATAGAGCTGAGGTGGCCAGACCTGATGTTCAGCAGTACCTTCTAGTAAAAGAGCTGCTGAATATCAGTCCAGGTCCAAGTCAGCATGAGTTCACCAGGTAGGAGGCGCTCTTGCTCAGAGTATCGACCCTGAAACATCCAGCTACCATACTTCCCATCCTTTCTAATATTGCAGTCTGATAGATGTTTCAGTTTGACACTGAAAACCTATTGAAAGACCTTTCCTTCAGCAGAACAGTTTCCACCGCCCTTCTTACCACCTTCTAGCGCACAGGAAGTTTCTTCTTTGAACAAAGTTGAAAGGACTTCATGGTTTTGTGCTTGGAAAAATACATTTCTGTGACAGGTGTTCAATTAACTCTCTCAGTGCTGAACAGAAAGAGACAGTAGGATCTGTACAACTGGTTAGTCTTTGCCCCCGAATTTTGGCAAATTTTCATAGAATAGGGGCAAATGTGATTTTGAAAGTACGATACCCATTTATTTTACTTAAACCGGCAAAGGGGCTATCTATAATTGACTTAATTTTTGTAATCCACTTAGATAATTTTCTTTGACTTTGTGGTATATCAAACTAAAGGGTCATTTTACTAAGTTGCGCTGAAAAATGGCCTGCGGTAGTGTAGGCGCGGGTTTTGGGCGCACACAGAATCATTTTTCAGCACACCTGTAAAAAAAAAAGGCCTTTTTAAAATTTTTTGCCGAAAACGTACAGCGAAATGAGAAATTGCCGCGCGTCCATTTAGGGCCAGCCATTGACCTAGCGGTAAAGTCTCACACGGTAACTGGGTGGTAATGACCTATGCGCGTTAAATGCCACTTGGCGTGCGTCCGATACACGCGGCAGAAAATAAAAATTATTTTTTGGCTGCGTGTATCGGACGTGCACCAGAAATGAAATTCCTGCAAGAGCCACACGGTAGCCATGCGGTAACTCCATTTTGGCGTGCGTCGGGCATGCGTAGATGCTCATGCGGCTTAGTAAAAGGGCCCCTAATTTGTTGATGATGAATAAATCCATACACTCACCCACCCAGGGAATGCCACAATCCAGTGCACCCTCCTGGTTTCCTGACTAGGGTTTTCTACAGTAGGGATTTACCGCAATTTCTATGAAAACGTCAAAACTTCTCCAGGAGCGTAGAAAAGAGAAAGCTGCTGCTAGCGGTTCTTTGGAGATTCAGGATGCCAGATGAATCTGGAGGTATATTGGGACTCCGGTTCAACCCCATAGCCCTTTCTTTTGAAAGACACCTTTTCACTGTCTTCAAACTTAATTAGTAGGGTTGGCATAAGAGAGGTTGCTTGTAATACAATGGACCATGGACCACGCTTGTACTGAATCTGTGAGTAGACCCTATTAGGGAAATGACATGCCTAGAGCAACTTTTAATCATATTCTATAGCAGGGGTATCCAACCTCGGCCCTTGTGAGGCCAGGTTTTCAAGAATTCCCCAATGAATTCCCCAATGAGATCTATTTGCATACAATGGAGGCAGTGCATGCAAATAGATCTCATGCATATTCATTGATCCTACCAATACAGAGGTTAAATATCATTGAAATTAGTCACTTAATATATCAAACCAATATCATATAGGACCATCAGTAAATTGAATCTATAGTTCTTCTTATACACATGACAATATAAGCTATATTTATTATACATCAAAACTAAACATCCATACTCTCAGAGGGAGTTCAACGTTGAAACCCCATATCACTTTAACAACTAAACAAAGGTAAATGATCTTATAATACACTTTATATTAATTTTGATAACCTGAAACGTCCATCTCCGATAGTCAATACTTCTTTATCTGTTCATTGGAAACCAGGTATTGATGAAACACTGTAATGATCTTATTATTCCATTCCAAAGATCATCCAATATCCAGTTGATATAGTCAATTTGATCCAGCCATGTTGTAAATCCAGTGAGAAACCTTATCTTTCGTCTATTGTTGATAATAAATCAATCCAATAGAGATATTACAACAACGTTCTCGGTTGTATATGGCCGAAAAACTCAAATCTTCACTTCACATCTCTGTCAAATGAAGCTCCATCTGAGGCGTCTACATCTATTCCTCTCACATTCAAACGATTTATGGGTCTCTACACAGGCTGTGTTTCATATAACTTCCTCAGGAGACCCTTATCAGCCACAATGAAGCACTGAGCACACCATAAGGCATCCAAGCAGTTGATGTGAATTGAATTGAATTGCATATTCATTGGGGAAATCCTGAAAACCCGACCGGATTGTGGCCTCTGAGGACCGAGGTTGGACAACCCTGCTCTAGCGGTAGGAGAATAACAAATCCCACATTTTGTCATGATAGACAGACACGTTCCTATTTTATTCCCTTTTCCCTTGGCCCCCCCCAGGCATTGCTGTGGTTTTTCAGCATCTGGTAGGCATGGACTTTCTCAGCCCCCAGCCTCTGAAAAATTCCCTTGGTGTATGCAGTAAATGGAAGCAGCCAGCCATTACCAGGGTTCTCTACGCCAAGTGCATTGTCCAGGTGAGGAACTGTGAAAACAAAGTGAACGATGCAGCCGTTATGTATGAGCGATTGCTCACACGTTCACCTTAGAGGTAACATTGACATGAGACAAAAACTGAACTAGACTCTTCTTAATGAACTTTGGGGGCCCTTTTCTAAGCCACGGTAGAATTTATAGCTATATTCCTACGGGCGTTTTGGCATTTACTACCAGCTGATTTATACCGTGAGCTAAATACACTACTGCAGCTTAGTAAAAGATCCTTCAAACCTAAACCAAACCCAAGAGGGGAAGGGCATTGAGTTCTCTCAATATATGAATTCAAATCCCCAAATCAGTGTAGTATGTCATCATTTCCATAAAAACAGAGCAGAACTTGTGAAGAGTCGTTTTAAAAGTGGCCTTCAGATAGCACATTAGTTACGTCTGTTTTTATAAATTGAACTTATGCATATAAGTGCTTTTATAAAATTAACTCTTTGAAAGTAGCCACAGACACTTACCACTGATCCGAAGATCATGCAAATGTTGCAGTATTTCATAAGGTACGCGTGTAAGTCTAAATTCAACTCTGTCCCCAGTGCCACCCCTATAAAATATTGAGTGGAGTGGAACGGATAGACGTGAATCGCTGTTTACTCTTTCCAAAAATACTAGGACTAGGGGGCATGCAATGAAGCTACTAAATAGTAAATTTAAAACAAAGTGGAGAAAATATGGTAAAAGTAGTTAGCTTAGCAGGGTTTTAAAAAAGGTTGGCTCATTTTCTAAAAGAGAATTCCATAAGCCGTTATTAAGATGGGAAAATTCACTGCTTATTTCAAGGATGAGCAAGATAAAACCTGTTTAACTGTTTTGGGAGCTTGGGGATGGTTATGTCTGATAACCTTAAAGTTTCCAAACAGCTAGAAAAGGTGACAGTCAAAGCCAGAAGGATGCTTGGGTGCATAAGGACAGGGATGACCAGCAAGAAAAAAGAGGTGATAGTGCCCTTTTATAAGTCTCTGGTGAGACCCCATTTGGAGTACTGTTTGCAATTCTGGAGATTACAGAAGGATATAAACAGGATGGAGTTGGTCCAGAGTGTGGCTATGAAATTGGTAAGCAGTCTTGGTCATAAAACATATAAGGACAGGCTTAGGAACCTCCACATGTATACGCGGGAAGGGAGGCAGGAGAGAGGGGATATGGTAGAGATGTTTAAATACCTCAGTGGCGTTAATGTACAGGAAAACTCTGGAATGAGGGGGCATAAGATGAAGTTAAGAGGGAATAGGCTTAGGAGGAATCTAAGAAAGTATTCGTTCATGGAAAGGGTGGTGGAAGCGTGGAATGGCCTCCCGGTGGAGGTTGTGGAGACGAAGACTGTGTCAGAATGTAAGAAAGCGTGGGACAGGCACGTGGGATCCCTTAGGTTACTGAGGATGGGCAAACTGGATGGGCCATTTGGTTTTTATCTGCCGTCATGTTTCTATGTTTCTAGGTCCACATGATGCTTTCTAAGAATAACCAAAAGTCTTTAGCAGGCAGGTATAAATACGCCTGCTGTGAAAGTCTAAGTTTTCTGCTAAAATCAATTGCTTGGTGGTGAAAATGAGTTTCCCACTTATAAGGGAAGCATCTTTCACATCTGATGGTATTGCCCCTGATTTCCTTTAAGTGGCTCTTAAGCACTTGAGGGTCTGTTGATAGCATCTTATCAGGGCTCAAAGTCACCTTGTCAAACAACAGAAAAGGTGGTCTGTAGATGGCCTGCTGCTTGATTTGACAAAGGAGTCCTGGGTGTCACGGGTGTCTCTTTACAAATCTTTCTTGGTTGAGCCTTCCAGTATCTGTTCTTGATCTTTCTTATTCACCTGGTTTCCTCCAGAGAAAGCTTAGGGGTAATTGGTCTGCCTGCCACAGCTACTTGAGCTAGCCTCCTTAGGTGTTACATTCTAGGCATGCCAAAGATGCTTTAGGTTTCTAATAGACTTCCTCCGCTGTTGTCTCCCTACTCTTCATACTAACTGCCCCCACACAGAAAGCACAGAGGTCCATATTCAAAAAAGTGGCCGAGCAGGAGCGCTGCCAAGATTCATTAATCTAAATATTTAGTGAAGCGTAGAAAACACAGTCACATGAACAAGTGAGTCTTCGAAGCCTTGGCTGCTTTCTACATACATAGATAGTACATGTACTCACACAAAGGGGTGAATCCTATATATGGAGCGGGAAAAAGCGCTGTTCTATCAGCAGCGCTTAAAGTTAAGCGTGGTTTATATGATTGCCCTTACGCCTGGGACTCACAAGTAACTCTAGGCGTGGCCGTTTGCACCAACTGAGGCGTGCTGCAAATGTAAGTGCGTTTCCATGTTATTTTACAACGATGCGTGTCAATGCAAGGAGCCCCTCCCCCATTCTACCCGTGGCCCTCCTAATTCCACGCCCCTTTTAAAAATTGCATGTAAAATATAGGCAAGGTTCCCACGCCTAAATTTACACGCATAAGTTTCAATAAATCTAATTAGTGCCTTGTTAGATTAATAATATTTTCTGTTTTTCCTAGTACTTGGATCATAGAATTGTGGACAAAGTTTATAGAGAACTTTATTTCCTTTAAAAAGTTTATTTTCTTTTCTTGTGATTTTCTGAACATTTCCATTTACATTTGTATTGTGAAATAAAATGTAAAAGAATAAATAAAGAATTAAAAAAAAAATCTAATTAGTGCCAATAATTGAATGCCAATTTTTGGCACTCATTGACTTGTTATTCAATTAAGTTGCACGTACTAATTGGGCAAACGCCAGATTCTGCAGGTGCAATTTTTGGCGAATGTTATACAATTAGGGCGAAATGGCACAATCATAGAAATAGTTGGGATTGATATTTAAAACATTTGACCCGGGCAGGAGAGACTCTGGCCTGGTTAAACCCCCTGGGCGGGTCTATCTGCTGATATTCAGCAGCACTTAACAGAGTAACATAGAGGGGCATAATCGAACGGTGCCGGCCATCTTTGGGGCTGGCGCCGTAAGCGGGTGGAGCCAAGCGTATTTTCGAAATACGCTTGGCACCGGCCAAATCGCTCACCGGGTCTAGAGAAGGATCGCCGGGGTTTATATGAGATGGCTGGCTTTGTTTTTCAGCCATAATGGAAACCGGGCACGGCCATCTCAAATCCGGTGAAATGCAAGGTATTTGGTCATGGGAGGAGCCAGCATTTGTAGCGCACTGGCCCCCCTCACATGCCAGGACACCAACAGGGCACCTTAGGGGGCACTTAAAAAAATAGCTTCCAGGTGCATAGCACCCTTACCTTGTGTGCTGAGCCCCCAAATCCTCCCAATAACCCACTCACCACAACTCTACACCATTACCATAGCCCTAAGGGATGAAGGGGGGCACCTACATGTGGGTACAGTGGGTTTTGGGTTTTTTGGGAGGGCTCTACATTAACCACCACAAGTGTAACATGTAGGGGAGGGGATGGGCCTGGGTCCACCTGTCTGAAGTGCACTGCACCCACTAAAAACTGCTTCAGGGACCTGCATACTGCTGTCATGGAGCTGGGTATAACATTTCAGGCTGGCAAAAAAAGTTTTATTTATTTATTTTTTTGGGTGGAAGGGAGTTGGTGACCACTGGGGGAGTAAGGGGAGGTGATCCCCGCTTCCCTCCGGTGGTCATCTGGTCAGTTGGGGCACTTTTTCCAAACTTGGTCCTAAAAATAAACGGACCAAGTCCGGCCGGCGAAATGCTTGTTCGAGCCGGCCTCTTTTTTCCCATTATAAGGCGAAGCCGGCCATCTCGTACCCATGCCCCCGCCCCTCGTCCCGCCTTCACTACCCTACCAACATGCCCCCTTGAAGGTTGGCTGGCGCCGCGACGGAACAGCAGTTGAAGCTGGCCAAAATCGGCTTTCGATAATTCCGATTTGGCCGGGATCAGGAGATCGCCGGCGATCTCCTGATTTGTGTTGGAGGATCGCCGGCGATCCCTTTCGAAAATAAGCCTGATAGTAGATGACGGTAGATAAAGACCTGAACCATCCATCCAGTCTGCCCCACCTCCCAACAGCCGCACACATTTAGCGGTAGCTGGTGGGGATCCCAAGCTCCGCCAGCTGAAGACCTCTCCTTAGTGGTACCGAAAACACTGTTCTCCACTTCAGCAGTCTGAGCTTCCTAAATTGTCGATACCGGCGCCTGTGCATGCTCAGTTTTCAGTGCGGGCCTGGTGCAGACTGCCAAGGTGGACAGTAGTGTATTTTCTTTAAGTTGGTGGGGGAAGGGAGGGGGGAGAACATGTGGTGTCCACCCACTTCTTTCTTAGGCCCACCCAAAATCTGCTGTCTGGCTACGCCCCTGAATTGGGTTACTGTTAAGTTCGATTATTTTACCAGAACTCAGGTTTTTTTAGCACAGGGGACAGGCGGAGATGGAGGAGATTCGAGTAGGGATGGGAGGAGTTGGGCTAGATTTCTGTTCCCGTGCAACTCTCTAAGAGAAAGTATAAAATCAAGAAGTTAAATGTACATATTCCCTCTAATTCTATATAAGTCGCCAAAATTGCACGTGGAATTTAATTGAATAATGAGCCAATTAGTGTCAATACTTGGCTTTTTAACAAGCAATTAATGGCATTAACTGAAATCAGTTAATGTGTATGTGCGTAAATTTAGACATGTGATCCACACCTAAATTTTATGCACAACCCGGGAAAGGGTGCGTGGAAATGGAAGGGTCCTAGACGATTTGGGGCAGAGTGTGGATGTGGATTCTAGTCACTTGCACAATTAGAGACTAAGGGCATTTGCACCATGTTTGTTTTGGTCAAATGGATGTGCCTAAATTTATGCATGACCTCTGCGCTTAAGCGCTATTATAGAAACTGTGCTTAATGTTAGGCATGGCTTATAGAATAGCACTTAAGCATTTTTTTTCACCACCAATTTTTTTAGGTGCGATTTATAAAATTCACCCCATTGTGTAATTTATTTATTTGTTACATTTGTATCCCACATTTTCCCACCTATTTGCAGGCTCAATGTGGCTTACATAGTACCATAAAGTCGTTCGCCAATTCCGGTATGAACAAATACAGTAATGTTGTGGTAGAATAAGGTTTGTGTGTACAGACACATTAGTGATTCATATAGTCATCTGACTAAGCAATTCTTACAGTCACTAACCACCTTATAATTGAAAGAGAAAAACGCTTAGATTTCGACCCAAATCGGGAGATAGACGTTTATCTCACAAAAACGAATAAATCGGTATAATGGAAAAGCGATTTTGGACGTTTTCAACTGTACTCCATCGCGGAAGCGTACAAAGTTGATGGGGGCATGTCGGAGGCGTGGCGAAGGTGGAACTGGGGTGTGGTTATCGGCCGAGGAGAGATGGGCGCCTTTCGCCGATAATGGAAAAAAAGTATGCGTTTGTAGCTAGAATTTAGGGCACTTTTCCTGGACCCTGTTTTTTTCACGAATAAGGCCCCAAAACGTGCCCTAAATGACCAGATTACCCCCAGAGGGAATCGGGGATGACCTCCCCTGACTCCCCCAGTGGTCACTAACCCCCTCCCACCACAAAATATGCCGTTTCACAACTGTTTATTTTCACCCTCAAATGTCATACCCACCTCCCTGGCAGCAGTATGCAGGTCCCTGGAGCAGTTGTTAGGGGGTGCAGTGGACTTCAGGCAGGTGGACCCAGGCCCATCCCCCCCCCACCTGTTACAATTGTGCTGCTTAATGCTTATTAGTCGTCCAACCCCCCAAACCCACTGTACCCACATGTAGGTGCCCCCCCTTCACCCCTTAGGGCTATAGTAATGGTGTAGACTTGTGGGCGGTGGGTTTTGAGGGGCATTTGGGGGGCTCAACACCCAAGGGAAGGGTGCTATGCACCTGGGAGCTCTTTTACCTTTTACCTAGGGTGCCCGGTTGGTGTCCTGGCATGTGAGGGGGACCAGTACACTACGACTCCTGGCCCCTCCCACGAACAAATGCCTTGGATTTATTCGTTTTTGACCTGGGCGCTTTCATTTTCCATTATCACTGAAAAACAAAAACGCCCAGCTCACAAATTGTCGAATAAAACATGGACGTCTATTTTTTTCGAAAATACGGTTCGGTCCGCCCCTTCACGGACCCGTTCTCGGAGATAAACGCCCATGGAGATAGACGTTTTCGTTCAATTATGCCCCTCCACGTGTACCTGTATTATATTGATATATTAAATTTTGGGTGGGGGGGCATATTGGATCTTGTGGACAGAAACATACACAGTCCTATGTAAACTTGTAGTGTTTTCCTCTTTGATCTGACAATAATTTACCTGGTGAATTTCACACAAGTGTCTATGACACTCATGTGACAGTGCATGAAAAGCCTGAATTGATGGATGCAACAGAATGAATTTGGCTTTCCTGGTGGATAAGCAGCGATGCACTGGAGGGGGTTTTCCTGAAACAATTTTGCAACAGAAGCTGTTCAGTCAAGTGGAAAAGAATCGTGAAAACCTCTTAATCAGAAACTGGTCCTGGTGAGAAGAGCTTGGTGAATAGTTTGTAGCATCCACCAATGTCCAAAGAGCCCTTAGTACGTGAATGATGCTGTGCCGTTACCCAGAGTGAGGGGAAAGAAGAAAAGAATAATAAGACCGGCTTATTCAGGCGCTCCAGGTCCACACACATTGTGTACCAGACGAACATTCTTGCAACATGGTAGGCAGAACGAGATCCAGCATGCAATTGGATCTGAGATTATATTACACATCTATTCCAAATCTGAGTTGAAGGTGAGTTGCAAGTTCTTTCCCACTCATCTGATATATACTTGACTGCCACCTAGTGTCTGGAGGTAATATATACATGCATGACCGAGTTTACCACATGTGATAGGGCCACATTCAGGTGAATTTTCGAAAGAGAAGGGCGCCCATCTTCTGACACAAATCAGGAGATGGGCATCCTTCTCGCAAGGTCACCCGAATCGACATAATCTAAAGCTGATTTTTGACGCTTCAACTGTTTTCCGTTGTGGGGACGACCAAAGTTCATGGGGGCGTGTCAGCAGTGTAGCGAAGGCAGGTCTGGGGCGTGCTTAGCAGATGGGCGTCTTCGGCCGATAATGGAAAAAAGAAGGGCGCCCCTGACAAGCATTTGGCCGACTTGGTCCCTTTTTTTTCATGAGGGGATGACCTCCCCTGACTCCCCCAATGGTCACCAACCCCCTCCCACCCCCAAAAAAAACCAATTAAAAAAACATTTTTTCCAGCCTCTATGCCAGCCTCAAATGTCATACCCAGCTCCATCACAGCAGTATGCAGGTCCCTGGAGCAGTTTTTAGTGGGTACTGCAGTGCACTTCAGGCAGGCGGACCCAGGCCCATCCCCACCCCCCACCTGTTACACTTGTGCTGGTAAATGTGAGCCCTGTAAAACCCACCCAAAACCCACTGTACCCACATGTAGGTGCCCCCCTTCACCCAGAAGGGCTATGGTAGTGGTGTACAGTTGTGGGGAGTGGGTTTCGTGGGCTCAGCAGCCAAGGTAAGGGAGCTATGCACCTGGGAGCAATTTGTGAAGTCCACTGCAATGCCCCCTAGGGTGCCCGGTTGGTGTCCTGGCATGTGAGGGGGGACCAGTGCACTATGAATGCTGGCTCCTCCCACGACCAAATGCCTTGGATTTGGTCATTTTTGAGATGGGTGTCCTCGGTTTCCATTATCGGCGAAAACCGAGGTCACCCATCTCTAAGGTCTACCATCTCTAAGGTCGACCTAAATGTTGAGATTTGGGCGTCCCCGACCGTATTATCGAAACGAAAGATGGACGCCCATCTTGTTTCGATAATACGGGATGCCCCGCCCCTTCGCGGGGATGTCCTCAGAGATGGGCGCCCTTAGAGATGGACATCCCCGTACGATTATCCACCTCATTGTATTGCAACCTAAACTTTAAAAAGTCTAACCTGCATAAGGAGTTATGTAGTTTTTTCTTTTTAATTGAGTTTACTGAAGCAGTGCTCACTATGAAAAGTACAGCAGAACAAGTCAATTGGGATAGTGTCTCCATGCAGGGCCGCTGTCCCCTCCTCCAGGATCACCGCCGCTACCCCCCTGCCCGCCAGCCCAAAGTACCTTGGCTGGCCCTGCCAGCTGCAGACAGCGCGGCTCCTTCCTCTGCCCAGCATTGCCTGCCCCTACGGCTGCTTTCCTCAGGTCTCGCATGCTCAGTCTCAAAACTGAGCATGGACAACCTAAGGGCCCAGCAGCTGCTAGGCAGGCAATGCAAGGGGGGGGGGGGCTTAGCACCATACTTTTTTCTCTCCTGCTTCTGTTGGGAAGCGATCACCCGGGTTCCGTCAGGAGCAGGAGAGAGAGAGAGAGAGAGAGAGATTCTGGAGCCGGGCCCCCCCTCTCAGCGGCCCTGTCTCCATGACTGGAGTGATCCTCACTCCTAAGCCAGGATCTATCAGGTAAGAACTCTCCGATTTTCTGCCAGCTTCCTTCGTAATACTTGCACTGTGTCGGAGAATTTCCTTCTGGATCTCAGAGGCTGAAGCTTGACTTGGTTGCTTATAACATCTGGAGCTAGCATTTTATTTTTCTACCACATGTTATCTGGCTCTGAATGTATCAGACATGAGGATCTTAATTTTACATACGAACAAAATTATTCATAGTAACATAGTAGATGACGGCAGAAAAAGACCTGCACGGTCCATCCAGCCTGCCCAACAAGATAACTCATATTTGCTGCTTTTTGTGTATACCCTACTTTGATTTGTACCTGTGCTCTTCAGGCCACAGACCGTATAAGTCTGCCCAGCACTATCCCCGCCTCCCACCACCGGCTCTGGCACAGACCGTATAAGTCTGCCCAGCACTATCCCTGTCTCCCAACCACCAGCCCTGCCTCCCAACCACCGGCTCTGGCACAGACCGTACAAGTCTGTCCAGCACTGTCCCCGCCTCCAAACCACCAGTCCCGCTGCCCACCACCGGCTCTGGCACAGACCGTATAAGTCTGCCCAGCACTATCCCTGTCTCCCAACCACCAGCCCTGCATCCCAACCACCGGCTCTGGCACAGACCGTACAAGTCTGTCCAGCACTGTCCCCGCCTCCAAACCACCAGTCCCGCTGCCCACCACCGGCTCTGGCACAGACCGTATAAGTCTGCCCAGCACTATCCCCGCCTCCCAACCACCAGCCCCTCCTCCCAACCACCGGCTCTGGCACAGACCGTACAAGTCTGTCCAGCACTGTCCCCGCCTCCCAACCACCAGTCCCTCTGCCCACCACCGGCTTTTGCACAGACCGTATAAGTCTACCCAGCACTATCCCCGCCTCCAACCACCAGCCCCTCCTCCCAACCACTGGCTCTGGCACAGACCGTACAAGTCTGTCCAGCACTGTCCCCGCCTCCCAACCACCAGTCCCGCTGCCCACCACCGGCTCTTGCACAGACCGTATAAGTCTACCCAGCACTATCCCCGCCTCCCAACCACCTGCCCCGCCTCCCGATCTTGACTAAGCTCCTGAGTGCTTGTTCTTTTCGCCGCTGTGGGTGACAGGGTGCTGGGCTCAATGGACCCTTGGTCTGTCCCAGCATGGCAATGCTTACGTACCATATCACTTTTGCCCCATTTCATCACTTTTATTCTTCGCCATACAGTAATTTATCTGCTTTTCACATTGCCGACCACCTGTCATTTAAAAGAGGTGGACAGCGAAATAGGAATTATTCATAGGCAGCTACATAGATTGATACCAGTGCTATATAGATTTGTAACCCCTTGGTTGTATGTGGAACTAGGCGGATGCCTAGTGTATGCCCAATGGAGTAGAGACAAGAGTATACAATTCCAATTTCTTGGTTGAAGGACAGGGCCAGGACTGGTTTGCACCAGGAGGCTGAATACGCAGACCAGGCTTTAACAGATTTCTACATAAAATAACTCAACAAACACCAAAATCTTTTATCTGAACCAGAACTCTTTATTACTGGCCGAACTATTCCATCGGTTGATTCCCTTAGCAGCACTGAAATTATAGTAACAGCAGTGGAAACACTGACACATTGAGGAAAACTGGAAACAGCACCGAGGATTCAGACAGCCTCATCACTGCTGAATTCCCCATGATGTTACTGATTGATACCAATGTTTAATTATCCTTTAGATGTAGTACATTTTGACAGGTTTATAATAAATGACATACTTAAGAACCGATTTTCTCTATGGGAACTTTCTCTAGACTAAAGATATGTGGAGGTATTGTATTGTATTCTGTAATCAGAGATTTAAAAAAAGACAGAATTGAGTCTGAAAGTTTTTTTTTATTATTATTATTTTTATCCTTTTTTTCCCCACTCTTGGTCTTTAGACCTGCTCTGTGGAAAGCTGTTTGCACCAGCCTAGGACTCATCAAAAGCAGACAATCACTGCTAAATCAGCATGCAGAAATGCCACTCAACCTTGGGCCTTTATTAAAATTTGCTGGGACTCAATTTGAGATAGCGATCATTCTTATTAAAAAGCAAAATGTAAGATAGTTTTTTTATATAAATCTCTGGATGGAATGGAATTGTTAATCAGCATGGGCTGATGTGATTTCTCTGTTGCAAATCCTGCCGAGGGCTCAGAAGAAGCACATTACCATAATTCCCAGGCTAGCTACGGCAACTGTCTTCAAAAGCCCCGCAAAGAGTTTGGATTTAGCTTAGACAAACCGGCAAGTTGCATCAGGACAACTCGTTGAGTTCTACTGGCAGTGACTTTACACTTTCCAGGTCCATGTGCTGCCACCAGCCTATCTTGTGATCATACAAAGACACACCCCGGATTCATGTATTGATAACTTTATACCTTCTGTTGGCAAACAATATCTAATTACTTCATCACGAGCAAGTCATTTATAATTTCAACACTTGGGCACCTGCCAAATTATATAAGTACATAAGTGTTGCCATACTGGGACAGACCGAAGGACCATCAAGCCCAGTATCCTGTTTCCAACAGTGGCCAATCCAGGTCACAACTACCTAGCAGAAACCTAAATAGTAGCAACATTCCATGTAGAACCCCAAAGAGTAGCAAGATTCCATTCAGAATACCAAGTACATAAGTGTTGCCATAATGGGACAGACCGAAGGTCCATCAAGCCCAGCATCCTGTTTCTAACAGTGGCCAATCCAGGTCACAACTACCTGGCAGAAACCCAAATAGTAGCAACATTCCATGTAGAACTCCAACGAGTAGCAAGATTCTAGAATTCTAAAGAATAATTCCATGCAGAATTTCAAAGTGTAGCAACATTCCATGTAGAACCCCAAAGAGTAGCAAGATTCCATTCAGAATACCAAGTACATAAGTGTTGCCATACTGGGACAGACCGAAAGTCCATCAAGCCCAGCATCCTGTTTCTAACAGTGGCCAATCCAGGTCACAACTACCTGGCAGAAACCCAGATAGTAGCAACATTCCATGTAGAACTCCAACGAGTAGCAAGATTCTAGAATTCTAAAGAATAATTCCATGCAGAATTTCAAAGTGTAGCAACATTCCATGTAGAACCCCAAAGAGTAGCAAGATTCCATTCAGAATACCAAGTACATAAGTGTTGCCGTACTGGGACAGACCGAAGGTCCATCAAGCCCAGTATCCTGTTTCCAACAGTGGCCCACTGTGAGCTTGAACTAGATGTGAGAGGGAGACAAAATGATTTCTAGGGGAAAAAAAAAGTAGAGTTCAATGTTCAGACTGAAGAAAATGTAAAGATAATGTGATAAATTATCTCGCTATTTTAAAAACTGTGTTCAGCAAGGCAACCAGTTAAGTTTTGGCTTTACCCAGATCAGTTAACCAGACAACTCTATCCAGATAACTTTAGGACACATATTTTTTCAACCAGACTTAACTGGACAATGTTAATTGGAGAGCGCTGAATATCAGTTAAAATTGAACTGCTCTCCAGGCCTGGTAGAAGGCCTAAGGGGTACGTTTATGAAAATGGAGTACGTTTCTGCAATTATTGCACCTTTGGTATAAAACTTCCTGTGCTTTCAAGCATGTGCCCTGTGTTTACTGTATATGGAAGACAAGTACGTCATGGTCCTGCATTCATGCCCCAGCAGGTACCATAGCATGACTGCACACAGGGCAGGATTAAAACTTTCTGGCCTTTAGAGAAACAAGTACACTGGGCCCCCTAGCCCTGCATTGGCTCTGCCTCATCCCCATTCCCGGCCACTCCCCCCCAGCTGCCCCCTGGTCCAGACCAATATCTTCCTTTTCCCTTCTCTTCCCTCCCCTCCCCCTCTGCTCACTAAAAGGACGTGAGGGGAAGAGAGAGAGCGAGCAGCTTAGGGAGATGCAGCAGGTCTGGAGACCAGTGCTGGATGAAGGCTTCAGCTGGTGGGGGTTGGGACCCCGCTAGCCAAACCAGGGGTCCAGAGCAAATTTGGGGGGCCCAGGCCCCCATTGCCCTACATAGCTATGCCACTGTGTACTAGTGTTACAAGGAACTATAGTGAGAGTTGAACCTGGTTCCCTAGGATCAAAGTCTGCTGCATTAACCACTAGGCTATTCCTGCACTAGCAACATTCCATCTAGAATCTCAAATAGTACCAACATTCCATGTAGAATCTCAAATAGTAGCAACAGAATATCAAACAGTAGTGACATTCCATGTAGAATCTCAAATAGGGAAAGGGAAATGGGACTTAATATACCACCTTTCTGTGGTTTTTGCAACTACATTCAAATCGGTTTCCACAGAATATACAGGTACTTATTTGTACCTGAGGCAATGGAGGGTTAAGTGACTTGCCCAAGGTCACAAGGAGCTGCAGTGGGATTTGAATCCAATTCCCCAGGATCAAAGTCTATTCTATTATGATCAGGGTGAGAAAGATAGGGAAGGGATTTATAGGGGGAGGGGCAGATGCTGATTTACACATAAATCTAGGTTTTCCTAAATAAAAGTAAGCATCAAAAAAGCATTGGAGGAAAAAGCCTCAAGAAGCTCCCAGCAGTTAATTGGTCGAGCAGGACTACTTCATCATTGGCATAACCCCCCCCCCCCCCCCCCCACACACACACACACAATACAAATTTTATTCAGTTTCTATAATTTTCAAAACTTAGAAATACTTAGGGTCCCTTTTACTAAGGTGCCTAGGTGCTTACGCATGTCCAACACGCATCAATTTGGAACTATTGCTCGGCTACCGCATGCCTATGGCGATAATTCCATTTTTTTATGCGCATCCGACATGTATCCGAAAATATTTGTTATTTTCTACCACATGGCGCTAACTGGGCAGAAATCGGCAGTGCATGCGTGAGACCTTGCCGCTAAGTCAATGGGTGGCAGTAAGGTCTCAGGCCCAAAATGGACATGCGCCAATTTTTATTTTGCTGCACATTCATTTTCGGCCAAAAAAAAGGCCTGTTTTGCAGGCGCGCTGAAAAATGGACCTGCGTGTGTCCAATACATGTGCTTACAATAGCGCAGGCCATTTTTCAACACACCTTAGTAAAAGGACCCCTTAGACCATCACCAACAATGGCCAGTGATTCGATATAGATGCGTCAGGGTCAATCAACCCCATTTCAACTTGACAGAGCATTTATCAAGAAGTCCTGCTCAACCAGCTAACTGTTGAGAGCTTCTCGAAGCTTTTTCCTCCCATGCTTTTTTGGTGCTTCAATTTATTTAGGAGAACCTAGAATTTATACTATCGTTGTTTGACATTGTTGGGTTCTCATCCCAGCGATTGTTTTGTAGTTAAGATTTGCACATATAAGCAGTGCGTTTTTTCTAGCAAAAAAGGTGCCAATACTCAAAGGCTAGGACACCCTTCAAGGGTGGGGTGATCACTGAGGAACCCACCCCACAATAGCCAGGCCCCCTGCAACCATAGCAGAATTGCTATGTAGAGCCTGAGCATTTTCATTAAAACTTGGGGCCCATGGGTCAATTTTACCAGACAATGGAAAAGGTGCCGGTACTCAGTACCCCCTCAAAAAAAGCCCTGCATATAAGCATCCATGAAAACTGTTCTTGCAGTTACTGCAAAATGAATTAATAAAAGACTTTGAATGAAGTCCCTTCCCAAGCAAAAATCAGACAGGAAGATGGAGAAATGACATCTTACCTGATAATTTTTCTTTTCTTTAGTCCCACCAGATGTTTGAGTAAAGTAATTAGACAGGCTCTTAAATGTCTCTTTGTATATTGTTGGAAGCTCAGCGGCTCTGCTTCGTACTCTCTCAAACATTTGGCTATCCTTTGTCAGGGTGGATACCCTAAGTACATAAGTACATAAGTAATGCCACACTGGGAAAAGACCAAGGGTCCATCGAGCCCAGCATCCTGTCCACGACCGCAGCCAATCCAGGCCAAGGGCACCTGGCAACCTTCCCAAACGTACAAACATTCTATACATGTTATTACTGGGATTTTGGATTTTTCCCCAAGTCCATTTAGTAGTGGTCTATGGACTTGTCCTTTAGGAAACCGTCCAACCCCTTTTTAAACTCTGCCAAGCTAACCGCCTTCACCACATAAGTAATGCCATACTGGGAAAAGACCAAGGGTCCATCGAGCCCAGCATCTTGTCCACGACAGTGGCCAATCCAGGCCAAGGGCACCTGGCAACCTTCCCAAACGTACAAACATTCTATACATGTTATTCCTGGAATTGTGGATTTTTCCCAAGTCCATTTAGTATTGGTTTATGGACTTGTCCTTTAGGAAACCGTCTAACCCCTTTTTAAACTCTGCCAAGCTAACCGCCTTCACCACGTTCTCCGGCAACGGATTCCAGAGTTTAATTACGCGTTGGGTGAAGAAAACTGAACGCAGTACTCCAAATGTGGTGTGATAACATCTCTTATCCAAGGAAAAGATGACACCCTATTCCTTTGCTTCTAATCCCAATTTTTATGTACGCCAACAGGCACTTGGCTTTAATTGCCGATCCTGATATTGTACACTTGAAAGAGTGCCTCAGTCTGTGTTATTTGAAAGTGTGCCTATTGGTATCATGCTGACCTCTTAAGTAGTATATTAACTTATTTATTTATTTGAATTTATTTACCACCTTTTTGAAGGAATTCATGCAAGGCAGTGTACAGTAAGAATAAATCAAACATATGCAATAGACAATTATAACAGTAACAATATTCAAATAACAATACAAAGAGGGGCATTTTTGATATGACGTCTTAAGTGTGACTTTGGACCCTGGAACTTGGAGGGAGGGAAGGGGACGACGACCCTGGAACTTGGAGGGAGGGAGGGAGGGAGGGGGATGACCCTGGAACTCTGAGGGAGGAAGGGGGACGACGACCCTGGAACTCGGAACGAGGGAGCGGGGCCCTTGGCACACACTCTCATTCTCACACACACGCTCTCTCTCTCTCACATACACACTCGCACCCAGTCTCACTCTCTCTCTGTTACACGCACTCACACATTCACTGTCTCTCTCTCTCTCTCACACACAGTCAGTCTCTCAAACATACACACTCCGAGGACAACCTTGCTAGCGCCCATTTCATTTGTGTCAGAAACGGGCCTGATTTACAAGTTGTTTAATAATAGTTTAATAGTTTAAAAACACTTCATATACCATCCTTGTTGTTAGACAAATCAGTGGTTTACTTAATATAAAAAAAACAGAAGTAGAAAAGAACGCCAAAATAAAATAGGAAAGCAAGAGACAGCACACAAACACCAGAAGTTCTGGTCCAGAACCCCAAGTTAAAAAAACAAAAGAAATAAATGACCATACACCGCACTCAGCAAATTAATCCAAAATCTTTATCAACAGTCACCCTACCATAGTCGCCTCAGAGATCATAAGAACATAAGAGTAGCCATACTGGGTCAGACCAGTATCCATCTAGCCCAGTATCCTGTTTTCCAAACAGTGGCCAAGCCAGGTCCCGAATTCCATACAGAATCTCAGAGTAGCAACATTCCATGTAGAACCCCAAAGAATAGCAAAATTCTGGAATCCTAAAGAGTGACAAAATTCCAGGCCGAATCTCAGAGTAGCAACATGCCATACTACAGATCCCAGGGCAAGCAGTTGCTTCCCATGTCTGTCTCAATAGCAGACTATGGACTTTTCCTCCAGGAACTTGTCCAAACGTTTTTTTAAACCCAGATATGCTAACCACTGTTACCACATCCTTTGGCAAAGAGTTCCAGAGCTTAACTATTTATTGAGTGAAAAAATATTTCCTCTTATTTGTTTTAAAAGTATTTCCATGTAACTTCCTCAAATGTCCCCTAGTCTTTGTACTTTTGGAACAAGTAAAAAATCGATTTACTTCTACTCGCTCTGCACCACTCAGGATTTTGTAGACCTCAATCATATCTCCCCTCATCTGTCTCTTTTCCAAGCTGAAGAGCCCTAACCCTGTTTAGCCTTTCCGCATACGAGAGGAGTTCCATCCCCTTTATCATTTTGGTCGCTTTTCTTTGAACCTTTTCTAATTCTGCTATATACCATGCAGACCACTCAAGTGGGAGAAAATCCTCTTCTGTCAACCCAAGAAAATACGTTTTCAATTTTACTTTAAATAGTAGGTAGGATTTATTTTATTTATTTTTGTTACATTTGTACCCCATGCTTTCCCATTCATGGCAGGCTCAATGCGGCTTACATATTATATACAGGTACTTATTTGTACCTGGGGCAATGGAGGGTTAAGTGACTTGCCCAGAGTCACAAGGAGCTGCCTGTGCCTGAAGTGGGAATCGAACTCAGTTCCACAGGACCAGAGTCCACCACTCTAGCCACTAGGCCACTCCTCCACTCACGCAGGACGTCAGACTCACAGAAACAGAAGCCTGCGCAGCCTTCTACATGGAATGGAATGCTGCTAGTGGAGTAGCAACATTCCATGTAGAATCTCCAATAGTAGCAACATTCCATGTAGAATCTCCAATAGTATCTATTTTATTTTTGTTACATTTGTACCCTGCGCTTTCCCACTCATGGCAGGCTCCGGCTTACATGGGGCAATGGAGGGTTAAGTGACTTGCCCAGAGTCACAAGGAGCTGCCTGTGCCTGAAGTGGGAATCGAACTCAGTTCCACAGGACCAGAGTCCACCACCCTAACCACTAGGCCACTCCTCCACCGATTGTGGAAGCTAGTTCAATAGCAAAGGGGGGGGGGGAAAACCCCCCTTTTCTTGTAGAGGAAAGCCATGCCTGAGCCAGAGATAGGAGGACCAGTAACCCCTTATCTTGGGATCTAAGGTCCCTAGTTGGAACATATGGTCATAGCAAATTGACTAAATAACCAGGTTTCCTATTGTGTAATGCTTTATGCACCATAGTCAGTGCTTTAATACATCGGCCTAAATTCCACTGGCAACCAATAGTATTTGACATAAAGAGGACTCATATGATCCCTCCTTGTCAGCCCACCCAGTAAACGGATGCCCGCGTTCTGAACTGTTCGTAACTGCTTCAGCATCTGATGGCGTTTTATTTCATATTGTGTTGACAATTTAAATAGTATATTATGCCATACTATGTACTGTTTTGGGATATTTTTACTGCTGTAATTGTCTATTGCTCGAGTTCAACGTATTCTTGCTGTCCACCCGCCTTGGGTGAATTTCTTCAAAAATGTGGTAAATAAATCCTAATAAATAAACAAAACAAAATATTTTAGTTATTTTATTTATTTGTTACATTTGTATCCCACATTTTCCCACCTATTTGCAGGCTCAATGTGGCTTTACAATTTTTCCGAACTGACTTGAGTCATGTCAGAACACATATAGAATTGGTAATATAACTGGAACATGATTATTAAATAACAGTTGAATAGAAAGGAAGAAAATATACCCAAGGTACAAAAATAAACAAATGGAATGACATATTGAACATGGATTGCATAATAAAATTAAGTAATACAGTGTAGGAAGAGAGTAAATCTGATGTTAAGCAAATATAACGTACAGATGAGTTAGACAGAATTATCAGCTCAGGAGCATATTCCAGTAAGACGTGGGGAAAGAAAGCAAGTCTAAGGGGTGCTTTTACTAAGGTGCGCCGAAAAATGGCCTGCGCTGGTGTAGGTGCGTGTATTGGGCACGCGCGGGTCCATTATTCAGTGCGTCTGGAAAAAAAAAGGCCTTTTCTTTTTTGGGCCGAAAATGGACGTGCGGCAAAATGAAAATTGATGGGCGTCCATTTTGGGTCTGAGACCTTACTGCCAGCCCATTGACCTAGCAGTAAGGTCTCATCCATTAACTGGGCGGTAATCGTCAGCACGTGTGCAATGCTGATTACCGCCCGGTCAGCACCGCATGTCGGAAAAAAAAATTAATCTCCGGCGCCCATAGCGAACGCACATCAAAAATGAAATTACCGCCCGGGCCACGTGGTATTTATTTATTTATTGCATTTGTATCCCACATTTTCCCACCTATTTGCGGGCTCAGTGTGGCTTACAATACATTGTGAATGATGGAAATACAATTTGTTACAATTCAATTATGGGTTACATTGTGAAGGGTTATGGGAAGACAAAGTCAAAGTCAAAACATCATTAGGGAATAGAACAATGGAATGTAACGATGGGGAAATGATAGGGCGATAAACAATAGCAAGAGAACATTAGGGTATAACAATTTTATCTGTGGGTAGAGTTTTAAGCGTGGTGAAAATACGGGAGGAGAGAGTTCAGAAGAGAGTGCATTGATGCATTTCTATTAGTGTGTATGGACTTCATGTGTTTTAATCCTTGCAATAAATTTTCTCAAAGAGATGAGGGTGATAGTTCAAAACTGACTCACAAAGGACGCACGGACGTGCCTACGCGGCTTAGTAAAAGGGCCTCCCCCGAGTTAGATTAGAGCCAGATATTGTGCTTTCGCAGACGGCTTTTATGGCATTAATGTAGAGTTGGTGCAAGGGACGGTGGGTGCCCTTGGTGAACCTGCAGCCTCACACTGCCCTCAGTTAACTTTACAGTCCCTCACCTGCCCTAAGACTTTGCTAATTAGCCCAACCAACCCTGATCATCACAGAACATCCTATAAAAAAGATGATAAATGCTGCTGGTTCCTTGAGATTTTGTGGCTGTCAGGATCAGTGACGTAGCTAAGGGGGGGGGGTGCCAGGGGAGCGGCCGCTCCCCCAAATGGAGTTCTGCCGCTCCCGGCACCTATTTTTTTCTCAATGTGTTGCATTGAAAACGTGCACCAGCGCTGGCGGAAGTCCGCTCTCGCTTGCCCCCCGCGCAATCAACCTGGCTCCGCTTCTGGTCAGGATCTATTATTTTACTTTGACTTCAGCTGCTTTTTGCTACCCCCTCCCCTCCCCGGAAGCTGCTGCCCTAGGCAGTGGCCTAGTTTTGCCTAATGGATGGACCGGTCCTGCATTAATACCGTGATGAATTCTAACAGCTGTGCAGGTAGATTTGGCAGAAAACACCAGTGCGAACGTATAAAGAGAACCCGTACAGAGGCTTGTAAAAATGCTACAAATCCGCTGGTGGACTGGGGTTTTCTTGAGCGGTGGCCACGGAGCGGGGGTTTTGCTTAGGCCCCTCAGCTGTTTGCAAAAGAACAGTAATGGCTGCCTGGATTTCAATTTACTGGGTTCTGAAGGCTGAAGCGTTCTGTGCTCAGAGATATTTTTAAAGCGTCTGCTTCACGGGGAATGGCGGTACTGTTTGTCATCCTGGAAGTGTCTTGAGGCTGCTTCTGAGAGATACAAGGAGGCAACAGATAAGGAGACCATCAGAAGGGCAGTTAATTGCCTCCAGTCTCTTGGTACCGGGAATATTTAAAATCTATGGGATTAAAGGCAGATTAAAAACGGTGGAAGCAGGGCCCAATAGCGCTGAAAGATCACAATCAGCAAGGGTAATGGCAGAGAAAAAATGAACGTGGCAAACGAAATGACAGATTGGAAATTCAGATCTGCTTCTAAATGCTTGAAGTTCCATCTTGTAAGCACAATTCATCTGTGTGTAAATCATTTTTTTTATTTTTTGGCTTCAAGCTTATCAGCCAATCAGTGAATTAAAAATGCTCTTCCCTGGGAGGATTAAAGAGGCTGATTGAAGTGAGTAAAAACTGCTTAATAAGTCTGCAAATGTCAGGAGGCTGCTCAGTACCAACTCAGTGCACTTTACTTTCTGTATCAAGTTTGCAAAGCTCTTATTTCTGGAAAGATTTAATATTCGTGTCTGTATTTGGTACCATCTAAATAATCTTAGTTTTTAATGCACATCCTTAGCAACATTAAAGTTCCTGCAACATTACACAAGACAGGGTGACGATATTAGAGTTTCCAGTTACATGAATGAAATGTCATCCACATTTCCTTTTCCTGCGTCCTGATGAAGGGAACAAAGCTGTGAAAAACTTGGTACAACTGTATTAATTGTCTTGTCTGTCTGTATTATTTAGATTGTAAGCTCTTTTGAGCAGGGACTGTCTCTCTATGTCAGGTGCTCAGCGTTGCGTGAGTCTGGTAGCGCTATACAAATGCTAATAATAATAATAATATTAGCCCAACTCAATCACTAACTGTATTTCTATGTATTCAAGTGGCCTAACATGGTAGGTTTTGTGTAAAGAGAAATTGGAAAAAGGAGGTTGTGGTCAAGGCAACTAACATGGTGGGATTCAAAAGAAGTTTGGACAAGTTCCTGGAGGAAAAGTCCGCATAAAGGATTCATGAGAAGTTTAGACAAGTTTTTGGAGTAAAAGTTCAAAAAAATGGATTAGCCAGGTAGAGTCGACAGAGCCATTGCTCATCCCTGGGAATGGACTGTAGGAACTGGACGCTCTTTGTGGGATCTGTTGGGTTCTGGTGCCCTGGACTGACTATTGCTGGAGACAGGATCCTGGGCTTGATGGACCTTACTCTGACCCACCATGGCTTTTCATATGTTCTTCTGGAGTGGGGACTCATGCGTGCAGTACTCTACTGTAACACTTGAACGAGCGGCCTGACTTTGCTGTTCAATCATTGCTTTACAAATTGCAAAAAATGCACGTAAAGTCATTTTAAAAATCATTTTCATGCGTAAAATGCTGATGTACATGTGTAAATAGGGTCTTATAAAATGAAGTCACACCTAAAGGTACGTACGGTGCAAGCTGAACATCCCTGAACAGAAGGAGTGCTTAGAGGTGGAGGATGGGTGGAGTCGTGATTTATGTGTGCATTTTGTAACATCTGTCTAAACCTCTTTTGAATCCTTGTTATGGATTTTTCTTCCAGGAACTTGTCTTTAGCTCTTTAGTCCAGGCGACATTTCTGCAGGCTTTTAGAAAGACATATAGGAATGTATCAGGTCAATGTTCAGTTGACAGTAGTTAGCAGTTTCTTGAGCACTGACCATCTCTGGCTAAATTAGACCCTGGATATTCAAGCATATGCTGGATGCTGGCACATTTTTGGGTTCCAGCTGATATTCAGCCGGGACTCGCATAAGACACTCATGCAGGTCCTGGTTGAATATAGGCCAGGACCCATCTAAGGTGATCTGTCAGTTCCTCCCCCCCCCCCCCAATTCTCTCAGCAAGATTATTCCTTCTTCTGACCCCCCCCCCCCCCAACAAGATCTTTCCCTCTCCACAACTCCCTCAACATGAACCAGGCCGGATTTCTGGACAAATGGGCAGATTGCTAGCCTCCCCTCTCCTTACTTGCTACTGCCCTGGTGGTCTAGTGACCTCTTCTGCCTTCGGGGCAGGAAAGAGCCCCCTCTTTTCTGCCTGGAGCGCTGCCCTGCATGCATCCTTCGTGTTCCTGATCTTGGCGCCGATTCAAAATGGCCGCCGAGAGTTGAAGTGACCTCGCAAGACTACATTGATTGATAGAAGACCAATCAAGCTATATCTCGGTGAGTTTCTCCCTCCATCCATAATCAACCAAATGAGACCCCAAAATAAGAACTATTGCAGTGTAATTCTTAATTGTAAGCGGGACCACTGTCCTTTGGGTTCCTACCTACCTAATGCCAAGTACAAATCCCTACTCCAACTGTCCCTACCCCCCATCCCTGGTGTGTAATGCCCGACCACCACCCACCCAAGCCGCCCTCAGCGCCCCAGTGAAAACCTATTCAAGATCTGGCTACGCGCCAGTGATAGGCTTCCCACACTGCAAAGAATCTCTGCTGCCTCCTAGGGGACAGATGTGCTCCCTAGGCAGTATTATTTTTACAGGTACCTGGTCAAAATGGCCCCGACAAGAAAGCTCCAAACAACTAAAGCTCCCTGACGTAACAGCCACTGTCAAAACAGCCTGCCCACAATATAACCCTTGACAAGTTAGCCCCCTGACAAAAGGACCCGATCAGGCTGCCCAGAATATGGGACTGCATTTTTTCCTAATAATCTTACCTTGCCAAACAGGATAAAGTTGGTAAGACTATGAAAATGATGACAATATATATATATATATATATTTTTTTTTTTAATTAGAATGTTGATGGAAGAATAGTTTCTTTAAATAGCAGAACAGATCATGAATACCAGTTTGTAGCTATAGAATTTTGTTTATTTATATATGCTTTATGCAATTGAATGCTGGTAGGAGTCTTTATCGGTGAAGATTTCAGTTGTAGTTTATAATATTTTTTGTGACGTGTTATTTTTTCTTAGGGGGCTATTTTGTCAAGGGTTGTTTTGTGGGAGGGGCCATTTTGTCAAGGGCTATTTTGTTAGGGTGTGAAATGTCAAGGGTTATTTTGTTACAAGGCTGTTTTGTCAGGGCTATTATGACTGGGTGCCATTTTTACATGGCAGCCACGGCATTTAAATCTATTCCCGACATTCAGAGAGTGAACGACGCTAAATATGTGTGGAGAGTTGTGACCATCAGAAAATGGCAATTTGCCCCAAATTAACCTGCTTAGTTAAACAGGTAGAGCCAGGTAGAACACATAAGCTCTACTCATGATCTGCCCTAGTGCCGACACAGTCTGTATGAATTTCAGCAGCATTATCCCAGCGCTGCCACTGAAAATTCATATATAGGGCATTTATCCATGCTGCTATACAGATAAGTGCTTTTGAACATCCAGCGCTTTGTTCTTGTAAGCTATTTGCACTCCTGTAGGGTTCATACGGTGAATCCAGCTATTAATTTTCTCTCTTTTCTTCTGCATTGGGAGTGGTGAGAGGGAAGGAAGGTTAGAAGTTTCTCATGCCTGCTGTCTCAAGGAGCAGCGATTCCACAGAGCATTTTCTGCTCCCTCATGCCTTAGAGACTGAGACGTGGAAACCCATCTTTAAGTTCAAAACTAATTTCACAAGTTGAAGACAAAAAAAAAAGCACATTTGAATGAATAAAGCCTGTGATATACACCACGTTTGCCGATAACAAAGGATTTGCATAGGATTTACATTTTTCTTAGGGGACTGTTTGTAGAAAGAGAGCAATCAAGTGGAGAATGACGGATGAATCCATTTAGCGACGGCGACTTGCATTTCCACAGAAATAATAGGCTTTTTCTTTAATCTTCAGTTTGCTGTTGTCTATTTTACAGGAAGATACGTTTAATTACCAGGACTCCAAAATGGTCACCGAACACAGTAGAATATTCTCCTATTCTTGTTCTGAGTGGTGTAGAACGGGTAAAAGTGAATTGATTTCTTACTCTTTCATAAAGTACAAAGACTAGGGGACACTGAATGAAATTACATGGAAATACTTTTAAAACGAATAGGAGGAAATATTTTTTCATTGAATGAAAGCATGCCAAAGCATGTGGTTATAGTGGATAGCATATCTGGGTTTAAAAAAGATTTGGACAAGTTCCTGGAGGAAACATCCATAGTCTGTTTTTGAGTTAGACATGGGGGAAGCCACTGCTTACCATGGGATCAGTATCATGGAATCTTGCTACTATTTTGGATTCTGCCAGGTACTTGTGACCTGGATTGGTCACTGTTGGAAGTAGGATATTGGGGTAGATGGATCATTGGTCTGATCCAGTATGGCTGGGGGGGAGGGAGCGGCGGCGAGGAGGGTAGCTGGACATGGGGGGAGGGCAGGGGGGAGAGGGCATGGTTGCTGGACATGGGGTGAGAGCAGGGCAGAGAGGAGGGTTGCTGGACATGGGGGGAGGGCAGGGTTGGTGGACAGGGGGGGGGGAGGCCAAGGGAAAGAGGAGGATTCTGGTGGGGGGAGGATCGGTGGACGGGGTGAGGCCAGGGGAGAGAGGAGGGCTGCTGGACATGGGGGGGAGGGCAGGGGACAGAGCAGGGGAGAGAGGATAGTTGCTGGGGGGGAGGCCAGGGGATACAGGACGGCAGCAGGACATGGGGGGAGGGCACGGGAGAGAGCAGGGTTGCTGGACATGGATCGGGGGAGGGGAGGGCAGGGGAGAGAGGAGGTTTGCTGCACATGGATGGATGGAGGTGAGAATTATTACATTTTGCAAAACACAAATCTTGCCCGTTTTAAAGGGCTTAACGGCTAGTTATGCTATGAATTTTCAAGTCTAACCAAGCTCTTTATTTATAGGATAAAGCACATTTCAATCACCATTCAGGAACCAAAGAAAAAGACCATACTGGTGGGGGTGGGGTTGGGGGGGATAAACCAAGCAGCCTTTATGTGGCACAGTTAGCCAGCCCTGCAAAACCAAGAAATGTCAGAGCTGCAAGTCATAAATATATTTTTCATCATCTGTTTAGCTGGGACACAAACTATGCTTCTGTTTCAAATCTGGAAAGCTTGTTAATTTAAAGAGCCAATTTTGGAAACTTTGGAAGAGTTAAAATGTTGTAGCACTAGTGATGCAGTGACTGAATTCTCGGAACAATAGGTCAGCTTGGTCTAGTGAAAGTGATAGGTCTGGAGGGCAATTTTCACAGGGAGTTACCTAAGTAAATGCTGGGGACTGAAAATTACCCCCTTGCCCTTTCAGCAGATAAATCTAGCTACTGAATTTCACAAGGGGGCTAGATTCAGCTGTGGCAAAAAGAGACATGCTGAAGGGCAGACGAGAAATTCTCTTCAACAATTAGCTTGAAGATTCATGGCTCATAAACCTTTCCAGCTTCTCCACCTGCTGAAAATCACCCCTCCCTCAACGTGCTCAGAAGACGTTAAAACAATTAGTTTTAAGGCATCAAAAATGTATATTTTACCTGCTACTTTGTCATCAGATTCTGTAAATTGTATCGTGTATGTTGACATCTGCCAACCTGTTCTTGGGTTGCATCAGAGCCAGTGGATCTCTTTATTTGTCGCTCGACAATATAACAGAGTAAATGCCGTCCATGAAGGGAACAGGAATAAGCCCTCTATGGGATACGGTAGGAATCAAGAAGAGAGTAGGAGGGTGATGCATTTTCAAGTAGGGAGGATTCAAGTTCAAAGACTTTATTAGGCACCACAATGAAAGACCCGACATGGGCCTGTGTTTCGGTGGAAGAACGTCTGCCTCAGAGGTCTCAAGACTTAATGAAGTCACTTGTCTGTTTATGGTACCTGTGGATGGTGGATGTTATTCAATGCTGACAAAAGTCGCGTGAAATCCCACCAAAATATCGCAGCATTCAAAAGTGCATGAAAAGACCAGGAACCAGTTGTTTTGAACCTATCACCTATAGAGTTTAGAATTCAGTTTAAAATCCATCTTCACTAACTATTCAGCCTTTGCAAGACACAAGTAGGTTGTTGATAGAATGCCTGGTTTAGGACTGGGTGAGTTCACAGCTTTCTGGGAAGATACTCAAGATATAGGGGCCCTTTTACTAAGCCATGTGGAGGGGCATAATTGACCGGCGCCGGACAAATAGATGGCCGGCCATCTATTTGGCCGGCGCCACAAAGAGCAGTCCCAAACTGTATTATCGAAAAAGATGGCCGGTCATCTTTCATTTCGATAATACGGTTGGGGCCGGCCAAATGTCAGAGATGGCCGGCATCGGTTTTTGTCGATAATGGAAACTAATGCCAGCGATCTCAAACCCGGACAAATCCAAGGCATTTGGTCATGGGAGGAGCCAGCATTTGTAGTCCACTGGTCCCCCTGACATGCCAGGACACCAACCGGGCACCCTAGGAAGCACTGCAGTGGACTTCAAAAATAGCTCCAAGGTGCATAGCTCCCTTACCTTGGGTGCTGAGCCCCCCAAATCCCCCCAAAACCCACTCCCCACAACTGTACACCACTACCGTAGCCATTATGGATGAAGGGGGGCGCCTACATTTGGGTACAGTGGGTTTTGGGTTTTTTTGGAGGGCTTAACATTTACCACCACAAGTGTAACAGGTGGAGGGGGATGGGCCTGGGTCCACCTGCCTGAAGTGCACTGCACCCACTAAATACTGCTCCAGGGACCTACATACTGCTGTCAGGGAGCTGGGTATGACATCTCAGGCTGGCATAGAGACTGGCAAAAAAAAAAAAAAAAAAATATATATATATATATATATTTTTTTTTTTTGGGTGGGTGGGTGGGAGGGGGTTGGTGACCACTGGGGGGAGTAAGGGGAGGTCATCCCCGATTCCCTCCGGTGGTCATTTGGTCAGTTGGGGCACCTTTTTGAAGCTTGGTCCTGAAAAAAAAGGGACCAAGTGAAGCCGGCGAAATGCTCGTCAAGGCCGGCTTTATTTTTTCCATTATTGGGCGAAGCTGGCTATCTCAAATCACGCCCCCATCCCGCCTTCGCTACCCTACCAACAAGCCCCCTTGAAGTTTGGCCGGCTCCGCGACGGAAAGCAGTTGGCGCCGGACAAAATCGGCTTTCGATTATACCGATTTGGCCAGGTTCAGGAGATCGCCGGCCATCTTCCGATTTGTGTCGGAAGATGGCCGGTGATCTCCTTCGAAAATGAGCTGGATAGGCACCTACACGCATCCAACGTGTGTCAGTTTTGAATTACCACCTGGCTACTGCATGGACTGGGCGGTTATTTCATTTTTTATGCGCGTCCACTACGCATGCCGGAAAATATATTTTATCTTCTGGCACACGGCGCTAACCGGGCGGTAATTGGCATTCTGCACGCGTTGACGATTACTACCTGGTTAACGCGTGAGAACTTACCGCCAAGTGAATTGGTGGCAGTAAGGTCTCAGACCCAAAACGGATGCGCGCCAGTTTTCATTCTGTCGCACATCCATTTCTGACAAAACAAAAGGGCATTTTTTTTTACAGGTGCGCTGAAAAATGGATCTGCGCGCGTCCAAAACACGCGCCTACACTAGCACAGGCCATTTTTTCAGCGCACCTTAGTAAAAGGACCCCAGAATTTCTTCTCGAGCTACTTTGTTGGTGACCTTTGCCTCAGGAAAGGAAAAGTTGTTGGTGTTAAAATCTCACTTTTAAAATGAAGACAAAAGTGTCCTGTGGGCAACCAATTCAGATTTTTCCAGATGTGACTAAGGTCGCTCAAGAACGTAGGAAACAATTTTATTTTTGCAGTTGAAGTACCGAGTTATTACTCTGGGAACTTTTTTTTTTTTTTGCATTTACCCTGTAGGTGTTTAGTTCACCTTAAGAAGAAGAAATATATTTTCTATGATCCTACATTACTGGAGAAATTAGTTTTGGAGCATGACAAATTTGAGGTCTAGGAAGCATTAGAAGTTTAAGCTTAATTGTTAGCATGTTTTGCTGTATTTTCTTGGTATTATACTTTCTTTCTGGAAATAGCTTATTCTCTCCTCTTGACGTGGACTTTTGGATTTAAGTTTTTGGATGATACATGATGTATAAGTCTTTATGGAATTTCCAAATCTTGTGATAATCGTATGCGTATGTATAACAATATATGGAACAGCAGTTTTAAAAATAATCTCACGTTTGTACATTTAGCGGTCCAACCATTTATTTATTGCATTTGTATCCCACATTTTCCCACCTCTTTGCAGGCTCAATGTGGCTTACAATACATCATGAATAGTGGAAATAAATTAGAAAATAGATATTTAGTGTTACAGAAGGATCTTTGGCAACATGATAAAGAAAAACATGATAGTGGTATAACAGCAGATACTGTCGGACAGTTCTGAATATGTGTGGAGGAGTTGCGTATATTTACGTTGGTTGATCTTTGGGGTGTGCTTTGTTAAAGAGGTGGGTCTTCAGTAGTTTGCGAAAGTTCGTTAGTTCGTAGATCAATTTTTAAATTTCAGGGTAGTGCGTTGTGGAGTGGAGGAGTGGCCTAGTGGTTAGGGTGGTGGACTTTGGTCCTGAGGAACTGAGTTCGATTCCCACTTCAGGCACAGGCAGCTCCTTGTGACTCTGGGCAAGTCACTTAACTCTCCATTGCCCCATGTAAGCCGCATTGAGCCTGCCATGAGTGGGAAAGCGCGGGGTACAAATGTAACAAAAATAAAATAGATACTATTGGAGATTCTACATGGAATGTTGCTACTATTGGAGATTCTACATGGAATGTTGCTATTCCACTAGCAACATTCCATGTAGAAGGCTGCGCAGGCTTCTGTTTCTGTGAGTCTGACATCCTGCATGTACGTGCAGGACGTCAGACTCACAGAAGCAGAAGCCTGCGCGGTCACATTGGTGGTCTGCAAGGGCCGACTTCTACATGGAATGTTGCTAGTGGGATAGCAACATTCCATGTAGAATCTCCAATAGTAGCAACAGTGGAAGAGTGGCCTAGTGGTTAGGGTGGTGGACTTTGGTCCTGGGGAACTGAGGAACTGAGTTGGATTCCCACTTCAGGCACAGGCAGCTCCTTGTGACTCTGGGCAAGTCACTTAACCCTCCATTGCCCCATGTAAGCCGCATTGAGCCTGCCATGAGTGGGAAAGCGCAGGGTAGAAATGTAACAAAAAAAAATAACTGTGCGCTCAAGTAGGTAAAGTTTGACACGGACCAAGAAAGGGATCTGGGTGTCGTTGTCGATAACACGCTGAAACCTTCTGCTCAGTGTGCTGCTGCGGCTAGGAAATCGAATAGAATGTTGGGTATTATTAGGAAAGGTATGGAAAACAGGTGTGAGGATGTTATAATGCTGTTGTATCGCTCCATGGTGCAACCGCACCTTGAGTATTGTGTTCAATTCTGGTCGCCGCATCTCAAGAAAGATATAGTAGAATTGGAAAAGGTACAGCGAAGGGCGACTAAAATGATAGCGGGGATGGGACGACTTCCCTATGAAGAAAGACTAAGGAGGCTAGGGCTATTCAGCTTGGAGAAGAGACGGCTGAGGGGAGACATGATAGAGGTATATAAAATAACGAGTGGAGTGGAACAGGTGGATGTGAAGCGTCTGTTCACGCTTTCCAAAAATACTAGGACTAGGGGGCATGCGATTAAACTACAGTGTAGTAAATTTAAAACAAATCGGAGAAACTTTTTCTTCACCCAACGTGTAATTAAACTCTGGAATTCATTGCCGGAAAATGTGGTGAAGGTGGTTAGCTTAGCAGAGTTTGAAAAGGGGTTGGACGGTTTCCTAAAGGACAAGTCCATAAACCGCTACTAAACGGACTTGGAAAAATCCAAAATTCCAGGAATAACATGTATAGAATGTTTGTACGTTTGGGAAGCTTGCCAGGTGCCCTTGGCCTGGATTAGCCGCTGTCGTGGACAAGATGCTGGGCTCGATGGACCCTTGGTCTTTTCCCAGTATGGCATTACTTATGTACTTATGTATTTTAGTCCTTTGCAGTTAGGGAAGTGCAGATTAAGGAATGTGCGTGATGATCTTTTAGCATTCCTGGGGGGGTAGGTCTATCAGGTCTGACATCCCTTCCCTACCCCAGCAACATCTGTAAACATGTCCGTATTCCTTCAGAAAATGTTCTTTAGTGTCCATATTGGTTTTTACAGCCTTCTTCCCTCCCGTGATGTGATTTGTGTAAACACTTTGACAGGTATGGTACTAACATTTTGAAAACAGCAGGTCACATTTTCCAGTCTTGAAAAGACCAATACAAGCCAGTTGAAGGATCTTTTAATTTATATTCGAGACGCTTCATTCCTGTCGCAAACAAAGCGCACGGCGGAAGATCAATTTTCAGGAACAGTTTAAACTTCTTTTGCAGTTTCACGACCCACCCGCAAGTGTTCTGCAAACATGTTTTATGAGAGCTTAAGGCACTGTTCAGCCTTCAAGACCTGACAACTGGAGGACGATGAATGAGGTCTTATCGCACTGGCACATGTGACCTCCAGCGTCCCCTGGCTTGACCTTTTCGTGCACTCATTTATGAAAATGATTCATCTCCACCAATCTTCCTCACGCTGCTGAAAAGACTGTAGATCTTTCTGTGTCGGAGTTGCGGCCTGAGGTTATAAACTCGAGGGTGTGGAAAGGACCATCAGCTTAAAGTCCTGAGTTTTCATTAAATTGAAAAGAAATCACGATCGTCAGATCAATATTCAAAGGGATTTACATATTTTCCCCAATTCTATAAAGTTGAGGCCAAACTTTACATCGAGCGGGCAAAGCTGTGCACGTAATTTAGGGCAACTTTGGCTAAGCTGTGGTTAAAGGGGGCCTGCGCTGGCGTTAGTGCGTGGTTTTGATGTTCGCTGAGGCCCCACAGTAGGTAAAAGGATGTCATGTTTTTTTGTAAGAAATGGCCATGAGGTAAGTGAACCACTTGCGTTGCCGTTTTATTTTAGGGGGGGGGGGGAACATTTACTGCCACCCATCGAGGTAGTTCCGCCCCAGACACGTGCCATTTCCGGGGGGGGGGGAGGGGGGAAGAAAACTACTGGAAATGGCTTGCGCAGTGATAATCCGGCAGTAATAGGACATCACTGCGTGCTACCTGGTTAGTGCTGGGTTAGCGCAGGAGCCCTTATCGCCACCACAATGGGTGGCAGTAAGGGTTCCCCGTTGCATGGCCATGTCTGTCCAGAGGCTTTTTTACCCACTGTGGTAAAAAGTGCCCCAGTGCACAGGGAAAACGGCCGTCGTCGCTAGTGCAGGGCCCTTTTATAAGTACATAAGAATTGCCATACTGGGACAGACCAAAGGTCCATCAAGCCCAGCATCCTGTTTCCAACAGTGGCCAATCCAGGTCACAAATACCTGGCAGAAACTCAAAGAGTAGCAACATTCCATGTAGAACTGCAAAGAATACCAAGATTCTGGAATCCTAAAGTGTAAAAAGATTCCATGTAGAACCCCAAAGAGTAGCAACATTCTAGAATTCTAAAGAATAACAAGATTCCATGCAGAATTACAAAGTGTAGCAACATTCCATGTAGAACCCCAAGTACATAAGTGTTGCCAAACTGGGACAGACCAAAGGTCCATCAAGTCCAGCATCCTGTTTCTAACAGTGACCAATCCAGGTCACAAATACCTGGCAAGATCCCCAAAACGTTCAATACATTTTATGCTGATTATCTCAGAAATAGAAGTGGATTTTCCCCAAGTCAATTTAATAATGGTCTATGGACTTTTCCTTTAGGAAGCCGTCCAAACCTTTTTAAAACCCCGCTAAGCTAACCGCAGTTTGCTAAAAGGACCCCCTAGTTAAGTGACTCTTTTTCTAAAACCACCTCCTTTATAAGTTTTAAGTTTGCAGTGGCATTTTCTGGTGATGTGTGATGGCTGTGTACTGTGATCTCATTACAGATGTTAGCCATGATCTATCAAGAACAAAATATTTTGAATATGACAGAATATAAAAGATTAGATGAAGCTTTAACATGGTGCCCTGGCCCCTGAGCCTACCCCCTATCTCTCCACCTGGTGGGCTGCAGGAGGAAACAGCAGCGCTTGCCAGCGAGAACCTTCTAAATAACTGTACTTTTCCCATTAAAAAAAAAAATCTGTATTATCTTAAGTCAGGTCAGGAGAAATTTGATTATTGAAGAATGAAACTGTGGTATTCAAAATAAACAGCCCGTACGCGCTAGGGTAGTGAAAAGTATCCCAGTCATTTATTCTGACATTTTAGTCCCAAAGTGGGATTTTCCTGAAGGTGAACACTGATGTAGCGCTTATTTTTGGACTGAAATGCTGGCGCAAGCTTCTTGGATTCTTTCCCTTTATTCTGGAGTGTGCTTGCTGGCTGTTTATTTTGAATTTCTTTGCAATGAGGTCTTACATATGTATCTCGTTTGAACAGTGTCTTACTGAGAACCAACAGGTCAATATTTAAACGTGAGTTAGCGCCAGCCACTGCATAAAAAAAAAAAAAACCCTACATATCGAGAGCTAGATTCAGTTAATGGCACTCAAAATTCAGTGGCTCTTATCTGCCGTCATGTTTCTAAAGGCTAAAGCGGCTAGGGCTCTTCAGCTTGGAGAAAAGGCGGCTGAGGGGAGATATGATAGAGGTCTATAAAATAATGAGTGGAGTTGAACGGGTAGATGTGAAGCGTCTGTTCACGCTTTCCAAAAATACTAGGACTAGGGGGCATGCGATGAAGCTACAACGTAGTAAATTTAAAACGAATCAGAGAAAATGTTTCTTCACTCAACGTGTAATTAAACTCTGGAATTCGTTGCCAGAGAATGTGGTAAAGGCGGTTAGCTTAGCGGAGTTTTAAAAAGGTTTGGACGGCTTCCTAAAGGAAAAGTCCATAGACCGTTATTAAATGGACTTGGGGAAAAGCCACTATTTCTGGGATAAGCAGCATAAAATGTTTTGTACATTTTTGGGATCTTGCCAGGTATTTGTGACCTGGATTGGCCACTGTTGGAAACAGGATGCTGGGCTTGATGGACCTTTGGTCTTTCCCAGTATGGCAATACTTATGTACTTCTCTATGTTTCTATTAGCGCACGCTTAAAAACGCTAGCGCGCTTTTGCAAATGACCCCCTTAGTGCCTCTCTCCAGATAGGCAGCAGTGCTGTATATACATAGAGAGCGCTGACAGCAACCGCTATACCTGTAGCAGTGATATTCAGTCACTATAGCTAAATGGTTTAAGACAACACAACAATTTTTCAGTCCTAACTTAAACCGCTTAGGAAAGGGGATGGGATTTGATATACTGCCTTTCTGTGGTTACAATCACAGCAGTTTACATGTTATATACAGATATTTATTTTGTAGCTGGGACTATAGAAGGTTAAGTGATTTGCCCAGAGTCCCAAGGAGCTGCAGTGAGAATTGAACCTGGTTCCCCTACTTCTCAGGCTACTCTCCACATATCTGCTTATGCTGTAGACTCCTAAAAATAGGTCATTTACAAGGGGAAACCTAGTTAAAATGGTGTTAAGGTGCCTACATAGTAACATAGTAACATAGTAGATGACGGCAGAAAAAGACCTGCATGGTCCATCCAGTCTGCCCAAGACAAACTCATATGTGTATACCTTACCTTGAATTTGTACCTGTCCTTTTTAGGGCACAGACCATATAAGTCTGCCCAGCAGTATTTCCCGCCTCCCATCACCGGCTCTGGTACAGACCGTATAAGTCTGCCCTCCCTATCCTCGCCTCCCAACCACCACCCCCTCTTCCCCCCCACCTGCTCCGCCACCCAATTTCAGCTAAGCTTCTGAGGATCCATTCCTTCTGCACAGGATACCTCTATGCATATCCCACGCATGTTTGAACTCCGTTACCGTTTTCATCTCCACCACCTCCCGCGGGAGGGCATTCCAAGCGTCTACCACCCTCTCCGTGAAAAAATACTTCCTGACATCTTTCCTGAGTCTGCCCCCCTTCAATCTCATTTCATGTCCTCTCGTTCTACCGCCTTCCCATCTCCGGAAAAGATTCATTTGCGGATTAATACCTTTCAAATATTTGAACGTCTGTATCATATCACCCCTGTTCCTCCTTTCCTCCAGGGTGTACATGTTCAGGTCAGCAAGCCTCTCTTCATACGTCTTGGAACGTAAATCCCATACCATCCTCGTAGCTTTTCTTTGCACCGCTTCCATTTTTTTAACATCCTTCGCAAGATACGGCCTCCAAAACTGAACACAATACTCCAGGTGGGGCCTCACCAACGTCTTATACGGGGGCATTAAAACCTCCTTTCTTCTGCTGGTCACTCCTCTCTCTATACAGCCTAGCAATCTTCTAGCTACTGCCACCGCCTTGTCGCACTGTTTCGTCGCCTTCAGGTCCTCGGATACTATCACCCCAAGATCCCTCTCCCCATCCGTGCCTATCAGACTCTCCCCGCCTAACACATACGTCTCCCTTGGATTTCTACTCCCTAAGTGCATCACTTTGCATTTGCCTAGTTTATAAACAAAAGTAGACACCTAGTTGGTTTTAAAAAATAACTAATGTCTGAAGCAGGGTCGTAGCCAGACTTCGGCGGGAGGGGGGGGGGTCAAGAGCCCGAGGTGAGGGCACATTTTAGCCCCCCACGGTGCCGCCGACTTCCCCCCCCGGCGCCGCCGCGGCTCTGGACCCCCTTCCCGCCAAAGTCTGGCTACGCCCCTGCTTCAGACATTAGTTATTTTTTAAAACCAAGTAGGTGTCTACTACACAGCGGCACCAGCAGGTACGGGAATAGCAGCAGTGCAGTACGGAGGAAAGAACATGCCTCCTCTCCCCCCCTCACAGAGACCACTAGACCACCAGGGCCCTTCAGGTAGGACAGGGGCAGCGGGGGCGTCAGGCAGCGGCCGGGTGGGGGGTTCAGACCACCCTCAGTGCCTGGGGGCCCAAACCACTCTCAGTCCACCCCTGGCGCTGGGATACCGGATGCTAAGCATCAATTCTATAAAAGCAGTTAAATGCACAAGCCGTTGAGCCCATTAAAACGGGCAAGAAAGCGGTCGGAGCAACCGACCCGAGGAAAAGCCGCCCCGGGGGATGGTTGAAGAGGAAAGCGCCCGGGTCACAGCAGTGTCGGCGATGGCGGCAGCCGCTCATCGTACCTGTCGGAGACGGAGTGCGCCTCGGAGCTGCTATCAGATGATCCCCGCCCGCCCGGTGCTCGCCGGTCAACTTCGGAACCCGGAAGAGATTTGTGATGTGCCGCGCATGCGCAGAACTGCGCATGTGCGGCACGTCGGTCACTCTTCATTTATATAGTAGGAAAGCATAAGTCCATGATTATGTGTCTGCCCTTAGCCATGAGCACTTACTGTGTTTCGGCTCAAGGCCTTCTTCAGGGGTCATAGCAGTTCGGATCAATCAATGTCACAGAATGTGAATATGGAGAACAGTTAACGCGCTTGGAGTAATATAGAGGGGAATAATCGAACGTCGCCGGCAAAATAGGTCGCCGGTGATCTATTTTGGCGGCGCCGCAGCAGCTGGCCGGAACCGTATTTTCAAAAAAGATGGCCGGCCATCTTTTTTTTCGATAATACGGTGTGGGCCGGCGAAATGCCTTGGATTTCGCTGGGTTTGAGATCGCCACTTTTGTTTTTCCGCAATAATGGAAAAAACTGCCGGCGATCTCAAACCCGGCGAAATCCAAGGCATTTGGCCGTGGGAGGAGCCAGCATTTGTAGTGCAATGGTCCCCCTCACATGCCAAGACACCAACCGGGCACCCTAGGGGGCACTTCAAACATCTTTTATAAACAACCAAATTAGCTTCCAGGTGCATAGCACCCTTCCCTTGTGTGCTGAGTCCCCCAAATCCCCCCCAAAACCCACTGCCCACAAGTGTGCACCATTACCCTAGCCCTAAGGGCTGAAGGGGGGCACCTACATGTGGGTACAGTGGGTTTTGGGGGGTTTGGGAGGGCTCAACATTACCCACCACAAGTGGAACAGGTAGGGGGGGGGGGATGGGCCTGGCTCTGCCTTTCTGCAGTCCACTGCAACCAACAACAGCTGTTCCAGGGACCTGCATACTGCTGTCTGGGTGCTGGGTATGACATTTGAGGCTGGCATACAGGCTGGCAAAAAAGGTTTGTATTTTAATAATTTTAGTGTGGGAGGGGGTTGGCGACCACTGGGGGAGTAAGGGGAGGTCATCCCCCATTCCCTCCGGTGGTCATCTGGTCAGTTGGGGCACCTTTTTGAGGCTTGGTCGTGAAAATAAAAGGACCAAGTAAACCCGGCGAAATACTGCTTATCGCCGGGTTTTATTTTTCCATTATCCGCGAAAACCGGCCATCTGGTAGCCACGCCCAAGCCTGCCCATGTCCCGCCTTCGCTTTGCCGCCAACACGCCCCTTTGAACTTTCGCCGGCGAGGCCAAGGGAAAGCGGCGAAGCTATCACAAATGTAGCTTTCGAATATATGCTTTTCGCCGCTTTTGCGAAATCGCCGGCCATATCCCGATTTGTGTCGGGAAATAGCCGGCGATTACTTTCGATTATAAGCTGGATAATCGCTTAGAAAACTGAGTACACACCTACGTGGCGTGACAAACAGTCAGCTCGGCCATGTAGGCGTGTACTCGGTTTTCTAAGCAATCGTATTACTCCAGCGCTTTGATTGCTCTCCATTTTCACGTTCTGTGAAGTTGATTAATCCGAACCGCTACAACCCCTGAGGAAGGCCTTGAACCGAAACACGGCCTGAGTAGGATCTTTTGGGTGAGCTAACTCACGGCAAATTTACATTTTTGGACGCGCTTAATTCTTTGTTTGCCTTGGTCATTTGGAACTTCCCTCACTTTCGCCCCTGCTGAGTTTGCTTGACCATTTTGAGGAAGTTGTGAGAACACTATAGTTTTGGCACGTGCATTAGGAACCCTCTCTGTAAATAGGGCACAGTCTCTTGAAAGAGTGCGTACTACTATCAGGAAATGATAAAATGCTAATTTTTATGCCTTTCCTGCTCATTTTTGTTTGATGATAACATGGGATATGTCATTGGCATTTCCTACGTCGTTGCAAATGAATGTTCATCCCTAGTAAACAACGCACTGACGTAGTGCTGGTCATTGATAGGGTTGCAAGAGTCGAATTGTAATGTGTGTTCTTGAGGCATGTTTGATGTTGGCCATCCGTAATGAGGAAATGTGCAGCTCCTGTTTTCCCACGTGTAGCCTTTTGCATCCGATAAACGTATTTGTAATAAAACACCCAGGATCCGAAATTCCTTGGAGAGGGCAGAAGTGAAGGCAAAGCTTGGGTGGAGAAATGAGATGATATGAATGTTATTTCACGTCAATTCATATCAGCCAAAAATGCAGAGTCACCCAAGCAGGTGGTTTGGGGCAAGAGAAATACAACGTGATTTCCTGTGACCATTTCTTATCAGAGCTTCACCTCTCATCCATTTCCAAGTCATAATGGTGGAGAATGTTGTGCTTACTCGTTAATGTCAACCCGGAGCTTATCTGTAGCTTTGTGGCTTTGAGTTTTGCAAATGACGAAAGTGTTTTGAGAGGCCACCTAACAAGTGGAACTTCCAGAATAGATAACTCAGGTTTTTTTTTCTGACTTTTTTTTATCATGTCCATCAAAATGTAACATGCAAACCATGAGAAGTACAGAACAAGATAAGGGGGTGCTGTACTCAGCTGATGTGACTGCAGATAATGACTGAATGCTGTTCTCAGGTGCCCACAAGCTTTGACGAGGGAGAAAAGAGAAGCATAAGCAAATAAATTCAGACATTCATGCAATTCAATCATGTTGCTTAGCTGGTACAGGGGTTGCCACAAATATTTTGCTTTGTCTTAGAAATTCAGATCTGATGGTTTCTCTCATGTATTGGATCTACAGGAAACGAGAGATGGGGGGATATGATACAGGTGTTTAAATACTTAAAAGGCATTATTATGCAAGCTTATCTTTTTCAGAGATGGGGAAGAAGTAGAATAGAGGTCAGAAATGAAGGTTGCAGGGTGGGAGACTTAGGAGCAATACGCATTTTTGCTGGATAGTGTAGCCCAAATCTGATGTTCAACTTACGAAGAGAGCCACACATCAACAGAAATTTATGTAGCATTGGAAACCTCAGGCAGAATTAAGATGGATTTCCCCTCAAACTGCAATGGCGCGAACAGGCATGCTGTAAAATCTCGAAGGCATGCAGGTACAGTAAGAATTTTGCCACAATGGCATGAAAAAATTCGGTGTTCGAGGCCTGACGTGAAGGGGGTCCGGTGTGCTCTCTCGATCTCAAAGTTCAGAAACTGCGGGAGCCAACCTTGGAAGTAGGCAATCATGTCCTGCCCCTCTGTACCTTTGGAAAGACATAAGATCTGTATATTACTGTGATGAGATCAGTTGTTCGTGTCCTTGACCTGACCTTCCATAGATATTTAACTGTTTTCACCAGGCTCGGCAGCAAAGTTAATTGACAGCATGAGTTTCCAGTTTTACCTCCACGGTATCCAGTTTCTGCTGCAGTGTGAGCATTTCTTCCTTTGCAATGGCAGTGTTGTTATCCTATTAACTCTTTAACCTGGAGCAGCTCCTGGCCCACAGGGTGACTTCTGGCTCCTCGGGCAGCGCAGTCTTAGCTGGAGATGGCAGCTCCTGTTGCGACCTTTTAACCCTGGAGCTGCTCTCTGCTGGGAAATCCAGCTTCCTAGGATTCATCAGCATGCAATAAGATCAACAAAGATATCAATCTGAGGCGGCTGCAACAAGAATTAACCAGGCCATTAATGTTCTTCACCAGGAGCTCCTAGGCAGCCATCTTGCTTTTTGTTCACTAGCGCCCCCTGGAGCCTACTTTTCATTACAGAATGCAGAGTAATAGGTGAAAAACATGACTATAATTTAGACACTTAAAACCAGCTACAGAACAGTTGTAGGTGGTTGTGTCTAAATGCCAGAGATATGCATAGTAAACATAGTAACATAGTAGATGACGGCAGAAAAAGAACTGCACGGTCCATCCAGTCTGCCCAACAAGATAACTCATATGTGCTACTTTTTGTGTATACCCTACTTTGATTTGTATCTTCTATATAAGGTCAGGTGAGTAATGCATGTGTCCAATTTACGCACGCTAATTAATTGAGTAACGAGCCAATCAGTGCTGATAATTGGCCAATAACAACCAATTATCACTAATTGGCGATAATTGGAATTTACGTGCCTTTGTTTTTAGGCATATTTTAAGGTGAGGCGCGTGTAAATTCTAACATGCGTAGCTGAAACAAGGTTGTGGCCATAGGACGAGCAGGAGCATGTTGGGGCATTACTCAAATTTACGCCCGCTGTTACAGAATTTTGGGGAACGTGCCTACATTTAGGTGCAGGTACCAGGTTTTCAGTGGCATAAATGGTCGCACCTACATACAGACGCTATCCTATTCACCGCACCTAACTTTAGGCTCGTTATATAGAATAACGTTAAGTGCTGTTTTCGGGTGTGTGTTCTGTAAGTTATACACATATGTGCGAATTATGCCTATGTTCTACTCGTGTGTACTAACTGTAAGATATGCACATGTTTACAGAATAGTGCTTAGGCGGATTTTTGGCATTTTTGTGCATTTGTGCGAGTATATTCTGGTATTCTGGATCTATATCTGGATCTGTATTTGTATTTTGTTTGTAATTTTTATTGTTTATAGTTTTTATGAAATCAGTTTAGGTGTTAAACTAGTTATAAAAATAAATACATAAAAATAATATTGAAATCAAATCAATTCTTGTATACAGCAAATATCCCATTTCCGGGGTTCAGTGTGGTTTACATTCTAGGTGAGACAAAAGCCGATAATGTTAGTGTGAGAACAATTAGAGACCATTGGTGTAATGCAGAAGACCAAAACATGACAGGAAAGGATAATGGATGATACTAGGAGGTAGAAGTCAGTGGATTGTTATGAAGCAGTCTTTGGGAAGAGAAAGGTTTTTAGCCTCTCCCTGAAGCTAAGGTAGCTGTTTTCTGTTCTGATGGCAGTAGGTAGAGAGTTCCGTATTTTAACTCCAAGTACAGGGAACAGAGAGCTGAAAATCTTCTGATTTTTGAATTATCTCTTCAAACGGTGACGTTAGCATCAGTTGTTTTTCAGTCTGTTAGACTGGACCAAACGTAGTGAAGTGGTCTTAGTCAGCAGTTCAGAGTTGAGGCCCTGTAGGATTTAAAAAAACTAAACAAGAAGCTTTGAACCTGAGACTTTCTGCTATAGGAAGCCAGGGCAGTTTGTTAATCTGTATATTAGTCTAGTAGCTGTAATCTGTTTGATTTGCAGTTTTTTCTGATATTGACACTTAATACCAAGAAATAGAACGTTACAGTAATCCGAGTAAGGTAGGACTAACATTTGAACTAGTAGTGCAAAGTCTTAGTATACTGTTATCGAATGAGCCCCATGAAGACATTTTCAAAAGTAACCTAACGGAGAAATTACTTTCGTCTTTAAATTTTCATTTGCTAAGAAAATTTAAGTTGAATTCAGCACCAACAGAAAGAACCCACTTTTTTTTTTAGCCATAAATCTCTTTTCTCTGCCCTGCGTACATAAGGTTCCAAACTGAGTTCAGTCTTGGTTAGCATAATTAGCTAATTGGGGCGAAATTGGCACTTCCGTGAGACCGAAGGCCCCTCGATTCAGACTGTTGAATATTTTTGGATTTACCATTTTGTCCTTGCTGCTTAGATAACTACAATGGGTTACTATGGCTTCTCTTACCTTACTACACCAGAAAATGAGATCCATAAATGAACGAGCAGGTTGAAGTCTTGCCACAATCTCAACCGCTCATAAAGTTTCATAGCCTTTGCCCCAGAGGGAATGAAAAACATTTTGTATGCTCTCCAGTTAGGAATGTTTAGGATGGGTGTTAATTACCTAAGCGGATGGTGTGTGGATTTAAGGTCTGTAATGGCCAAATAACCACTAATTAGGGAGGATTCCCCTGGAGCTACAACACTATAAGCAGTCAGTTTTGCTACTTACCAGAATCCCAACGTAGCATTAAATATAAGTTTTTTGTCTCTAAATAAGATGGTTTTAAAATTGTTTGGACGGCTTCCTAAAGGAAAAGTCCATAGACCGTTATTAAATGGACTTGGGGAAAATCCACTATTTCTGGGATAAGCAGTATAAAATGTTTTGTACTTTTTTGGGATCTTGCCAGGTACTTGTGACCTGGATTGGCCACTGTTGGAAACAGGATGCTGGGCTTGATGGACCTTCAGTCTGTCCCAGTCTGGCATTACTTATGTACTTGGGATTCTGAATGGAATGTTGCTACTCTTGACTTTGGGGTTCTACATGGAATCTTGTTACTCTTTAGGATTCTGGAATCTTGCTATTCTTTGCAGTTCTACATGGAATGTTGGTACTCTTTGGGTTTCTGCCAGGTACTTGTAACCTGGATTGGCCACTGTTGGAAACAGGATGCTGGGCTTGATGGACCTTTGGTCTTTCCCAATTTGGCAATACTTATGTACTTACGTTCCTTATATGGGAACTAGATTAATATCTCATTGGCACACACACACACACACACCAGGGGCGTAGCCAGACCTCGACGGGAGGAGGGCCAGAGCCCAAGGTGGGGGGGCATATTTTATCCTGCCGCTGCTGCTTCCAACTCTCCCTGCCCCTGCCGCTGCGAAAAATAGAATGTTAGGTATTATTAGGAAAGGAATGGAAATCAAAAATGAGGACGTTACAATGCCTTTGCATTCCTGCATTGTGCGACTGCACCTCGAATACTGTGCACAATTCTGCTTACCGCATCTCAAAAAAGATACAGTGTAATTACAGCGCTGCGGATGCCTTGTAGCGCTGTAGAAATGATAAGTAGTAGTAGTAGAAAATGAACAGAGAAGGGCGACGAAAATGATAAAGGGGATGGGATGACTTCCCTATGAGGAAAGGCTAAAGCGGCTAGTGCTCTTCAGCTTGAAGAAAAGACGGCTGAGGGGAGATATGATAGAGGTCTATAAAATAATGAGTGGAGTTGAACGGGTAGACGTGAATCGCTTGTTTACTCTTTCCAAAAATACTAGGAGTATGGGGTATGCAAATAAGCTACTAAGTAGTACATTTAAAACAAAAGGGAAAAAATATTTCTTTACTCAATGTGTAATTAAATTCTGGAATTCATTACCAGAGAATGTAGTAAGAGCTGCTAGCTTAGTAGGGTTTAAAAAAAGCTTTGGATAGCTTCCTAAAAGTTCAAAGTGCTGTGCCTTTGGAGAGTGACATGGTGACCTTTCATAAGAAGGTCAAATTGCTGTTGTTGCAGACAGTAGTACATAAGTATTACCACACTGGGACAGACCGAAGGTCCATCAAGCCCAGCATCCATTTCCAACAGCGGTCAATCCAGGTCACAAGTATCTGGCAAGATCCCAGAACAGCAAAACGGGTTTTATGCTGCTTATCCTAGATATACAGTGGATTTTCCCAAGTCCCAAGACCTTTCAGAAAAAGATCAAAGTGTTGTGGATTGGGAAGGCTACTAGGGTGAATTTGTTAAATGCTATTATGTACCCCCCCTCCCAAGGATGGGGGTTTTTCCCCAGATTGGTGTGCTAGTATTATGCAAAAAATGAATAAATCAATACATGCATAAATAAATATGCAAGCAAGGTAACAAACAAACAGAGCAAATCTGCACGATGGTGTTCGTTATCCCCTTGAGCCAGCTCACATGTTTATTTTTACAATATGAGAAAGACCTGCTGTGGATCAAAGTTCTTCAGATATAACTCAGGAGTTTTGCAAAGTGTGTAAAGTGCTGAGGTGTTAAACCTTTCAGATCTGCAAATTACCTTGGTGCATACGTTGACAAGACTTGCTCAATATACTATTGCATTGTTGTGGCTCTGTATTCGCACCAGCCTTCTTCAGAACATTCAAAAGTAAAGAAACGGAATGCCGGAGGTTGTTTTCGGATGATTAATCGTATTTCTTCCTTGGTAGGTTGTGAATCTGTCTCCTTTCCTCCAACTCAGGAACCACAACCATCTGCCCCACCCCAGCTCTCATCAAACTTCTAAGTAGTCAACTTGAGGACATCCAAGCCAAGCCAACGTTGTCAGTTCTTCATACATGCCCAGTCATAGCCGACTTGGCAAGTGACTCATGATGGAAGCTGAGCTACTGTGATGATCCGGGTTGGGACATGTGCCAAAAGGCAGAAGTTTTTGCTAATCCCTGTTTCCTTCGTTGTCTCTTTGGTGGTAACCCTCTTTTCCCCTCCAGTGTCATGAATTTTCTTTGAACACTGTCAAACTTCAAAGACTCTGCTCTTCATTTTTAGTTGCTTTGGTAGCTGTTCTGCAACTCGGTCTGTACAGCTGCCATACCTGCTCTCTTCCTCAACCCTACCTTCCGCTAATAGTATCTGCTAAGCGCTTCCAAAAATAAAAAATATGTTTCCTGGAAAAGTGCCAGAGTTGAAAACAAGGATTAATAAAACATCAGTGTACACATGAACAGAAGATTAGAAATTAAGTTTTGCCCGTCAGGCTTTTTATTTTTGGCAGAGAAAAAAATAGCAAGCTAGGAATTTCATGTTGTCATGCTGCCACCTTCCTGGAAAGTGTTGGGATCATGAAAGTTGCAAGCTGAACATGATTGACTTTTGCAAACTTGGTAGGAAGAGAAATATTTTTCTGGTGACATATTTTATTTTACCAGTTCTGAAACCTGTCTTCTTTTTTTTTTGACACGTGATGTCCGGTATTAAACGTGTAATTAAACTCTGGAATTCGTTGCCAGAGAATGTGGTAAAGGTGATTAGCTTAGCGGGGTCTAAAAAAGGTTTGGATGGCTTCCTAAAGGAAAAGTCCATAGATCATGATTAAAATGGACTTAGGGAAAATCCACTGCTTATTTCTGGGATAATCAGCATAAAATGTATTGAACTTTTTCGGGATCTTGCCAGGTATTTGTGACCTGGATTGGCCACTGTTGGAAAATATTTAACAATATTTGACTAAAATTTTGAAAGTCTCTTCAGAGTTAATGCTTCTACTTATGCAAATTTACTACTCGGAAACATCTGATTCTGATCTGATGACTCCATGTTATTAGTCTCCTTTGCTTTAAAATCAGACAGAGATTGGGTATTGAGACTATACTTCAGATACAAGGATGAACTTTTTTTTTAAATTCTAAGATAAGGATTTTCCCTGATGTAACGAAAGAGACACAGCAGTGCAGGAGGGACTTTTTGCTTTTAGGGCCCAGGGCTTGTAACATGGTAAATGACGGCAGATAAAGACCTGAATGGTCCATCCAGTCTGCCCAACAAGATAAACTCATTTTACATGGTATGTGATACTTGGTATGTTTACCCGAGTTTGATTTGTCCTTGCCTTTCTCAGGGCACAGACCGTAGAAGTCTGTCCAGCACTCTTCTTGTACTAAACGTTCTGAAGCAATCGTCGAAGCCCCTTAAAATTTACACTCCAGCCCATCCCTATCTATTCAGTAACAATCAGGGCACAGACCGTAGAAATCTGCCCAGCACTGTTCCTCTACTAGAAGTTCTGAAGATTCTGGAATCCTAAAGAGTTACAAGATTCTGGAATCCCAATTAGTAGCAACATTCCATGTAGAACCCCAAAGAGTAACATAGTAACATAGTAAATGATGGCAGATAGAGAGCTGTACGGTCCATCCAGTCTGCCCAACAAGATAAACTCATTTTACATGGTATGTGATACTTTATACCCGAGTTTGATTTGTCCTTGCCATTCTCAGGGCACAGACCGTAGAAGTCTGCCCAGCACTCTTCTTGTACTAAAAGTTCTGAAGCTATCGTCGAAGCCCCTTAAAATTTACACTCCAGTCGGTCCCTATCTAGTCAGTCACGATCAGGGCACAGACCGTAGAAGTCTGCCCAGCACTCTTCTTGTACTAAAAGTTCTGAAGCTAATGTCGAAGCCCCTTAAAACTTAAACTCCAGCACATCCATATCTATTCAGTCACGATCAAGGCACAGACCGTAGAAGTCTACCCAGCACTGTTCCTGTACTAAAAGTTCTGAAGCTAACGTCGAAGCCCCTTAAAACTTAAACTCCAGCACATCCATATCTATTCAGTCACGATCAAGGCACAGACCGTAGAAGTCTACCCAGCACTGTTCCTGTACTAAAAGTTCTGAAGCTAACGTCGAAGCCCCTTAAAATTTACACTCAAGCCCCATCCCTATCTATTCAGTCACGATCAGGGAGTAGACCGTAGAAGTCTGCCCAGCACTGGTTTCACTTCCCAATTACCGGCGTCGCCACCCAATCTCTGCTAAAATTCCGTAGATCCATTCCTTCTAAACAGGATTCCTTTGTGCTTATCCCACACACGTTTGAATTCTATAACCATTTTCATCTCCACCACCTCCCGCGTACCTACCACCCTTTCCGTGAAAAAAATACTTTGTGACATTACTCCCGAGTCTGCCCCCCTTCATCCTCAATTCAATGTCCTCTAATTCTACCACCTTCCCGACTCCGGTTTGTCAACTAGGAGCCTTTAGTCTTTCTTAAATTCCTTTATAAGTGCATAATTAAGCATAAATCTATCAAGTTATGCTTTCTTCCAACCTTCACAGTTGTTAGCCTGTTTGGTTGTGCGTAGACTACCTACCCCTTTGAATACTGCTATATCTGGTACGATTGGGGAATAAGGGATTGTTTAGATACAGATCAGGGACTAGGTATTGGTCTAGCTGGTTTACTATTTCAATGTTAAATTTTCTTCTTGATTTACTTGAGATTCTCTCCCCCATATTTGTGGGCTTGGGTGGCTGATTGATATGTAATTTTTCTGGTTTTGTTCTTGTGAATTTATTTATTCATTTGGATTTATTCACTGCTTTTATGAAGAATTTCACCCAAGGCGCAGTGTACAGCAGGTACAGTTTAACATCAAACTTACAATTTTGTTAATAGTATATAACAATAGTAAAATGTACAAGTATAAACATAAATACAATAAATACAGCAAATTAAAACCTAATAATAAGACTACCATGAAACAAGATACAAAATATACATATTTAACAGCACTGAAATTCAAATTACAGAGATACACTCCTCTTCGAGAACTCCATTCATTAGGTAAATCTCTCTTATCTGCACCCTTCTCCTCCACCGCTAATTCCAGACTCCTTTCCTTTTATCTTGCTGTACCATATGACTGGAATAGACTTCCTGAGCCAGTATGTCAAGCTCCATCTCTGGCCGTCTTCAAATCTAAGCTAAAAGCCCACCTTTTTGATGCTGCTTTTAACTGCTAACCCTGACTCACTTGTTCAGTACCCATGTTTTATCATTCCCACCATAAGTATTTCCCTTATCCCTTATATGTCCTGTCTGTCCTAATTAGATTGTAAGCTCTGTCGAGCAGGGATTGTCTCTTACATGTTCAATGTACAGCGCTGCGTACGTCTAGTAGTGCAATAGAAATGATAAGTAGTAGTAGTCTTTGGGATTCCAGAATCTTGCTATTCTTTGGGATTCCGCACTGAATCTTGCTACTCTTTGGGGTTCCGGAATCTTTACTTTGGAGTTCCAGAATGTTGCTACTTTTTGGGATTCCGGAATGTTGCTACTCTTTGGGATTCCAGAATCTTGCTATTCTTTGTCCTTATCCCTTGTTTATCCTGTTTGTCTGTCCTAATTAGATTGTAAGCTCTGTCAAGCAGGGACTGTCTCTTCATGTTCAGTATACAGCACTAATTATGTCTAGTAGCGCTATAGAAATGATAAGTAGTAGCAGTAGTAGTCTTTGGGATTCCAGAATCTTGTTGCTCTTTGGGATTCTGCACGGAATCTTGCTACTCTTTGGGTTCCGGAATCTTTACTTTGGAATCCCAGAATGTTGCTACTCTTTGTCCTTATTCCTTATTATCCTGTTTGTCTGTCCTAATTAGATTGTAAGCTCTGTCGAGCAGGGATTCTTTCTTACATATTCCATGTACAGCGCTGCGTACGTGTAGTAGTGCTATAGAAATAATAAGTAGTAGAAGCAGTAGTCTTTGGGATTCCAGAATCTTGCTACTCTTTGGGATTCAGCATGGAATCTTGCTACTCTCTGGGATTCCGGAATCTTGCTACTCTTTGTCCTTATCCCTTATTATCCTGTTTGCCTGTCTTAATTAGATTGTAAGCTCTGTTGAGCAGGGACTATCTCTTCATGTCCAGTGTACAGCACTGCGTACGTCTAGTAGCACTATAGAAATGATAAGTAGTAGCAGTAGTAATCTTTGGGATTCCAGAATCTTGCTACTCTTTGGGATTTCGCACGGAATCTTTCTACTCTTTGGGGTTCCGGAATCTTTACTTTGGAATTCCAGAATGTTGCTACTCTTTGAGATTCCAGAATGTTGCTACTCTTTGGGATTCCGGAATGTTGCTACTCTTTGTCCTTATTCCTTATTCTCCTGTTTGTCTGTCCTAATTAGATTGTAAGCTCTTTCGAGCAGCGACTGTCTCTTTACGTCCATTGTACAGCGCTGCGTACGTCTAGTAGTGCTATAGAAATGATAAGTAGTAGTAGTAGTATTAAAGTGTGTCTCACTATCTACCCATCACATAAAGATCTGGGCTGAGGCACAATCCTCTCACACAGTATCCCTGTGATCAGAGCTAATAGCGTGCTTAAATTTACATGCTATTAGCTTGGATCTTAGGGGCAGTATAGACCCCGGCGCTGTTCTGGCTCTAATTTTAAAGCGCAATTTGGAATAGGCCGGGGCTTCTGATCATTGGCACCTCAGTGCTCTATAGTGCCCTCAGCCAGCAATTACTTGCTATAGAAATTGTCTTGCAGAAAATTCTAAGGAGAATGCAACATCTATCTTCTTATCAAAACCCAACATCAGCCAGTATTGACAGCAATGTTTAATGAAAGCTGCGTTTTCTTTGTTAACTGCTGGTTCCAATGATATAGCCAGTAGATGCTGGGCATTATCTTGTAAAGTTATCAATGATATTACAGCATTAGGAAGGCTTTATAACATAGTGACAAGAAGGTAAGAGCTTCACAGTTGACATATAATTATTTTATATTCATGATGTGCCAAAATGGTTAGCCTTGATGGACGATTTGTAAATAGAGAAATATGCAAAGTAATGGAAATACCCAAGACTGAAATGAGGACAGTGGGAAACAAGGTCTGTATAAGGGATTAAGGAAAGAAATGTTCTTTTCTTTAATGAGAATGAAGCTGTCACCAAGAATATCTTTTTTTTTTTTTTTTTTTTTGTAACTATATTGAAGGAATTTACACAACTGAAAATCCAAACAGACCCCTTTATACACTGGCTGGAGTTTATATTTTCACAAATTTCTATTTGTTTGCTGCCTTACAGGTCCTTTCACTGAGCTGCGGGTAAGTACTCGTGCACGCTTACCGCAGCTTAAAAGTGCTTACCACAGAGCGAGATCATTTCCTAATGTACATGCACTACCCGTGTGCTACAAAATTATTTTTAATTTTTGGATGAGGGGGCGTGCCTGGGGCAGAGAGAGGGCATTTTTGCACTAATTAGTTAGTGCATCTGAATAGCCATGCACTAATTAGCACAGAATTAGTGTGTGAGCCCTTAATGGCTGTGCATTTTCTAAGTTGTACATGCATAGTTAATGTGCACTTTTATGGTACTTCTGTAAGCACCCATATGTTACAGAATGATATTTATTTTTCATTTATTAGGATTTATTTACTACTTTTATAAAGGAATTCACTCAAGGCGTATGCACAAAGAATAAGTCAAACATACGAAATAGACAATTACAGCAGTAAAAATAACGCAAATTACATTAAAAAGGGACTGGTTTTTGAAACAGAAAAATGTCCAAAAAGCGGCACAAAGCAGCAGACGGGCTTTTTCTTTTTGCCAAAATGTCCAAACTGCTATTTTTGAAACCCAATTTTAAGACGTTTTTCTATGCAGTTCGTATGCAGTTGGGAAATTGGAAGACTGGGCATCCAAATGGCAGATGAAATTTAGTGTGGACAAATGCAAGGTGATGCACATTGGAAAGAATAATCCGAATCATAGTTACCTGATGCGAGGGTCCACCTTGGGGGTCAGTGCTCAAGAAAAAGATCTGGGTGTCGTTGTAGATAATACGCTGAAATCTTCTGCGCAGTGTGCGGCGGCAGCCAAAAAAACAAACTGGATGCTAGGAATTATTAGGAAAGGGTTGGTAAATAAGACTGAGAATACTATAATCCTTTGTTTCGCTCCATGGTGCAACCTCATCTTGAGTACTGTGTTTAGTTCTGGTCTCCATATCTCAAAAAAGATATAGCGGAATTAGAAAATATTCAAAGAAGATGGACCAAAATGATAAAGGGGTTGGAACTCCTCTCGTATGAGGAAAGGCTAAAGAGGTTAGGGCTCATCAGCTTGAAAAAGAAACGGATGAGGGGAGATATGACTGAGGTCTACAAAATCCTGAGTGGTGTAGAACGAGTAGATGTGAATCAATTTTTTTACTCTTTTAAAAAGTACAAAGACTAGGGGACACTCAATTAAGTTACATGGAATTACTTTCAAAACAGGTAGGAGGAAATATTTTTTCACTCAATGAATAATTAAGTTCTGTTACTCTTTGCCAGAGGATGTGGTAATAGCGGCTAGTGTATCTGGGCTTCAAAAAGGTTTGGACAACTTCCTAGAGGAAGAGTTCATAGTGTGCTATTGAGATGAACTTGGGAGAAGCCACTGCTTGCCCTGGCATTGGTAGCATGAAATGTTGCTACTATTTGGGTTTCCAGAATCTTGTTATTCTTTGGGGTTCTGGAATGTTGCTACTATTTGGGTTTCCAGAATCTTGTTACTCTTTGGGGTTCTGGAATGTTGCTACTATTTGGGTTTCTTCCAGGTACTTGTGAGCTGGATTGGCCACTGTTGGAAACAGGATACTGGACTAGATGGACCAATGGTCTGACCCACTATGGCTATTCTGATGTTCTTATAATTTGGGCATTCCCCAAACTTGGAAGCATAAACATCCAGGGCTAACATTTAGATGTTTTGGTCTAGATCTGTTTCGAAAAGGTGCCCTAAATGACCAAATGACCACTGGAGGGATTCATGAAGTGTGTGATCTTTTATGAATGTACTTTCCTATTTGAATGTAGTTCTATTTCCATTTGTATTTTTTGAACAATTTAAACCACTTTGATATTTGATTTATGTAAGGCGGTATAGTAAAACTAATACTACTACTTATCATTTCTAAAGCGCTACTAGACGTATGCAGAGCTGTACACTTGAACATGATGAGACAGTCCCTGCTCGACAGAGCTTAAAATCTAATTAGGACAGACAAACAGGACAAATAAGGGATAAGGACAAAGGGTAGCAAGATTCCAGAATCCCAAAGAGTAGCAAGATTCCGGAATCCCAAAGAGTAGCAAGATTCCATGTGGAATCCCAAAGAGTAGCAAGATTCCATGCGGAATCTCAAAGAATAGCAAGATTCCGGAATCCCAAAGAGTAGCAACATTCCAGAATCCCAAAAGATTAGCAACATTCTGGAATCCCAAAGACTACTACTACTTATCATTTCTAAAACGCTACTAGACGTACGCAGCGCTGTACACTTGAACATGAAGAGACAGTCCCTGCTCGACAGACAAACAGGACAAACAAGAGATAAGGGAATATTAAAGTGAGGATGATAAAATAAGGGTTCTGAACAAGTGAATAAGGGTTAGGAGTTAAAAGCAGCATCAAAAGGTGGGCTTTTAGCTTAGATTTGACTATTAAGGCATGACCCCCTCTTATGCCCCCAGTTGTCACCGACCCCCTCCCACCCCCCCAAAGATTGGAATGAAACTGTACATACCAGCCTCAGATGTTATGGTCAGTCCTATTGGAGCAGCAAACAGGACCTTGGAGTAGCCTAGTGGTCAGTGCAGTGGACTGTACAGAAGGGGACCGAGGTTCATATTCCACTCTAACATGGTGGAAAGTGTGAGCTGTCCAAACCCCATAAAAATAACCTGTACCCACATATAGATGACACCTGTAGCCATAATGGCTATTGTAGTAGCGTATAGTTGTTTTTTGGTGGGTTTTGGAGGGCTCACCATACAAGGGGGTAAAGGTGAGATGTGCACCTGAGGTCTTTTATGTGAAGTCCACTGCAAGCGCCCCCTAGGGTACCCCATTGCTCTGCTGGGATGTCTGTGAAAACAAAAAAGTAAACAATAAAAGAACAACAACAACAAATAAAAAAAATAACCCACAGGCTTCCTTTGACTCAAGCAGGGAAGATGCCCAGCATAAATTTTGCTGAGGCAGAAAAATACAGTCCCCCCCCCCCCCCACCACACACACAAATGGTTTTGCACAGTTTTTGCCATTCTTGTGAGGACACGTTTCCTCATGGCTCCCTGACATGAAGGAAAAGGGCCTTGCCAAGACACTGAGCGTGGCCACAGTTCAACATGAAAATGTGCATGTATTTTTTTTCTTTTTGAAGTCATCAATCTGTCAGGGGTGTCACTTGACTTGGATATATAGCTATTTCTTACCACTCACTAATTAAGAAGTTTAATTGCTAATTGTCGTAAATCCTGCTGTGAATTGTGTGGGGAAAGCAGGAACTCTTTGACCTGCCGTCAAGAAAGTGTAATATAGAAAACACACAGAGGCAATGCATCCTCTGCGTGGCATTCTATGCATAATTCGAAGCTTCAGACAATCCTGCTAGATTCCCTTTATCGGTAATGTGGCTATGGAGACAGTTGGAGGCAGACACAGCTAAGGGTGGATAGTCATCGGACACAAGTAGCTTATTTGTCTTCCGGCATTCATAACAATTCTTTCACCTCGTTGTACTTTACTGAGCTTATACTAAAGAATCATGGGAGATCCCAGCTCGGTAGAAACCCGTACTTCACTGGTATCCAGTTGGCCAATGGAGTTATCTAGTCTTCATTCAACATCTGGGGGTCACCCATGGTTGATACTAAAGTTGAGATGTCAGCTCTGAATTTAGGCTGGTGAAGTAAGAGAAAATTGTGGAACCTTTGTGGCCATTGAGTAGTGGAACATTAAGTGTGGGGGGGGGGGGGGGGTCAATATTCAAAGAGGCTTAATCAAGCAGGAGGGACTCCTGCCCAGTTAAACTCTGCTGAGCTGGCCAGCTGCAAATATTTATTCACACTTAACTGCTAGATATCACTGCTAGCTGGCCATTTCCTAACAGGCTAGGTTAGAGGCGGTCCAGGGGCGGAGTTTGGACAGCCCATTAGCGGCGATATTCAGTTCACTAACCAGCTAAGTATCTAGATCAAGGTTGTCCAACTTCAGTCCTCGAGGGCCGCAATCCAATCGGGTTTTCAGGATTTTCCCAGTGAATATGCATGAGATCTAATTGCATGCACTACCTCCGTTGTATGCAAATGGATCCCATGCATATTCATTGGGAAAATCCTGAAAATCTGACCTGGTGAGGGCCAAGGTTGGACACTCCTGATCTAGATACATTTAGGACTGCTGAAAGGATATCCTAATTTTATGCACTGAGTTAATCAGGCACCGGTCTGATTATTGACTGATGTCCAATTAACTTCCTCTACGATCTTCTGAAGATATCTGTTTAGTCGTCCCTTCCTGTCGTACCATTGGGTTAGATACCATTTGGTCCAGGCTATTCAATGTCACTGACCCTAACCTCTGGAATGCCATTCTGTGGTACCTGTGAGAAAAACACTCTCTACAGGCATTTAAGAAGGATTTGAAGTGCTTTCTATTTTAGGTTGCCTTTGTTTTGAGATACGGTGACCAGAATTGAACACAATACTCAAGGTGAGGTCTCACCATGGAGCGATTAGAAGTATTAGAATATTCTTTATCTTATTTTGCATCCCTTTCCTAATAATTCCTAGCATCCTGTTTGCTTTTTTGGCCACCATCACCCACTGGGCGGAAGATTTCAGTGTATTGTCTACAACGACACCCAGATCTTTTTATTGAGTGCTGACTCCCAAGGTAGACCCTAGCATCAGATAACTGTGATTCGGATTACTCTTTCCAAAGTGCATCATTTTGCACACCAAAGAGCAGCATCAAAAACTGAAGGAAATAGAAAATAAAAACTTTTTTCAAAGGCTCACTAGTGGTTTTTTAGCGCACGTGAAAAATAAGCACATGCTACAAGTTCGAGATGCCCATGTGGGCGTCTCTAGCATTTATCGCATGCTAAAAATGCTAGCGTGCTTTTTTAAAAGACCCCCTAGAAGCACAAATTAGAGAAGTTAAAAACGGTGAAACTTTGCTTATTTTTAAAGCAAATTTACACGGGTGTGAGATTATGTCATTGAACTGTTTGATTAATAACATTGCATCCTGTTGAAAGAGCAATGTTTGTTTTGGGTGAATTATCTGTCATTATTAGAGATATTTGTGTATCTTAGAAAGAGAAATGTTTGGCCAGAAGAGCCTTTGTGTGTTCTTAAGGAAAGAGCAGCAGTTTTGGTATCAATGGAGAATTATCCCAAAGAGTTGCAACACTTCCAGAAGTGGGAGGGGAGCAGCACAGACAGCAGACAACAGAACATTGGTTTCTATGTTCAGTACTTGAAAAGAAATAAGTTAGGGTGGTGGACTTTGGTCCTGGGGAACTGAGGAACTGAGTTCGATTCCCACTTCAGGCACAGGCAGCTCCTTGTGACTCTGGGCAAGTCACTTAACCCTCCATTGCCCCATGTAAGCCGCATTGAGCCTGCCATGAGTGGGAAAGCGCAGGGTACAAATGTAACAAAAATAAAATAGATACCATTGGACATTCTACATGGAATGTTGCTACTATTGGAGATTCTACATGGAATGTTGCTATTCCCATGTAGAAGCCTGCGCGGCCACATTGGTGATCTGCAAGGGCCGACTTCTACATGGAATGTTGCTAGTGGAATAGCAATATTCCATGTAGAATCTCAAATAGTAGCAACAGTGGAGGAGTGGCTTAGTGGTTAGGGTGGTGGACTTTGGACTGAGGAACTGAGTTTGATTCCCACTTCAGGCACAGGCAAGTCACTTAACCCTCGATTGCCCCATGTAAGCCGCATTGAGCCTGCCATGAGTGGGAAAGCGCAGGGTACAAATGTAACAAAAATAAAATAGATACTATTGGAGATTCTACATGGAATGTTGCTACTATTGGAGATTCTGTTGCTACTATTGGAGATTCTAGATGGAATGTTGCTACTATTGGAGATTCTACATGGAATGCTGCTATTCCATGTACAAGGCTGCGCAGGCTTCTGTTTCTGTGAGTCTGACGTCCTGCACATATGTGCAGGACGTCAGACTCGCAGAAGCCTGTGCGGCCACATTGGTGATCTGCAAGGGCTGACTTCTACATGGAATGTTGCTAGTGGAATAGCAACATTCCATGTAGAATCTCAAATAGTAGCAACAGTGAAGGAGTGGCCTAGTGGTTAGCGTGGTGGACTTTGGTCCTGGGGAACTGAGGAACTGAGTTTGATTCCCACTTCAGGCAGCTCCTTGTGACTCTGGGCAAGTCACTTAACCCTCCATCGCCCCATGTAAGCCGCATTGAGCCTGCCGTGAGTGGAAAAGCACAGGGTACAAATATAACAAAAATAAATCTAAACTGTGTGTGATATAAATAAGCAAATATATTTTGCTGCTCAAATTCAAATCCTAACACTTAAAAAAAAAAAAAATAAGGATGTAGTGCCCGGTGCCCCTGACTTGCCAGTTTACTTAACCCTTATGTTCAGTCCGCACACTGAACATCTCAAAACAAATGCTTCTTCCTCTATCCCTCTCCCCCCCTCCCCCGGCTCAGTCTTGAGATCTCCTTCATTTCAGTTTTCAGATTACCTCAGCCCACTCCTCTTAAACTCTCTTCCCCTTGACAAGGGACTGGAACCAGCTTTTCCCAGATTTAAGAAAATTAAATCCTGGCTCTTGCAACTCACTACCGGCTAATTTTTAGGTTCCCTCCATTTCTCATGAGGGTTAGTTTGTCCCGTCTACTTACCCCTTCTCTCCTATATCAATCCTCCCAATGTCTCTTGCTCCCCCCCACCTTCTCTTTTCCTTTCCCCCTCTCTACCTCCTTCTCCTCCTTCTTCCTCTTCTGTCACTTCTCTGCAGGGCTTTTTTTGAGGGGGTACTTGGGGGTACTGAGTACCGGCAACTTTTCCATTGTCTGCTAAAATTAAGCCATGGTCCCCAAGTTTTAATGAAAGAGCTCAGGCTCTACACACCAATTCTGCCTTGTCATAGATTCTGTGACTGGTTGCAGGGGGTCTGGCTATTGTGGGGTGGGTCCCTGAGTGATCACCCCACCGCTGAAGGGTGGCCTGGCATTTGAGTATCGGCACCTTTTTCTCTAGAAAAGACACACTGCTTCTCTGAACCAATATTTCTCTCTTTCACTTCTCACTTTAATTTGATTTTCCTTAATGTCTTGGTTTTTCTCTCTCTCTTATCAAGACGTTGAAAACCGCTTAGCAGCACTGGGTTGCAATTGGCAATATGTTAATGTCGTTAAGCCATTGTAATAAATAATGACAAAACAATGTATAAATATCAAACACTAAAAAAGCGTGTTTTAAAATAATTTTTCTGTCTAATTTTTGGAGGGATAGTGCTGGGCAGACTTATACGGTCTGTGCCAGAGCCAGTGGTTGGGAGGCGGGGCTGGTGGTTGGGAGGCGGGGATAGTGCTGGGCAGACTTATACGGTCTGTGCCAGAGCCGGTGGTGGGAGGTGGGACTGGTGGTTGGGAGGCGGGGATAGTGCTGGGCAGACTTATACGGTCTGTGCCAGAGCCGGTGGTTGGAAGGCGGGGCTGGTGGTTGGGAGGCGGGGATAGTGCTGGGCAGACTTATACGGTCTGTGCCAGAGCCAGTGGTTGGGGGGTGGTGGGAAGCGGGACTGGTGGTTGGGAGGCGGGGATAGTGCTGGGCAGACTTATAGGGTCTGTACCAGAGCTGGTGGTGGGAAGCGGGACTGGTGGTTGGGAGGCGGGGATAGTGCTGGGCAGACTTATAAGGTCTGTGCCAGAGCCGGTAGTGGGAGGCGGGACTGGTGGTTGGGAGGCGGGGATAGTGCTGGGCAGACTTATACGGTCTGTGCCCTGAAAAGGACAGGTACAAATCAAAGTAGGGTATACACAAAAAGTAGCACATATGAGTTATCTTGTTGGGCAGACTGGATGGACCGTGCAGGTCTTTTTCTGCCATCATCTACTATGTTACTATGAGTTAGCAGGACAAACCCCAAATTTTAATAATTTCTCCTCCCTCTCTAATGAAAGTTTATCAAGGTAAACCATTGCCCAGGCAATATTTAGACACTGCAAAAGACAAGATCCAGATTCGCCTGATAGGGTTGATCCAGTCTTGGGCTTACCTCATTGCATGTGGTTCTGATTTCCCCACTGGATTCCCTAAGAAAAGCTGCATTGGTAGTATAACTTCACGTCTTCAATTTCATAAACACTGGAAAGCATTTCTTTTAACTCGAGCATTTCTTGATGGTGTGTGATGAGTGTTTCTAATATGTTGAAGGCTACTGATTGATTCTTTTTTTTTACTGAGCAACATTCAGGGGCATTGTCAAAAGAGAAGGACGCCCATCTTCCGACTTTACTTGGCCCTTTTTTTTAACGACCAAGCCTCAAAAATGTGCCCAAACTGACCAGATGACCACCGGAGGGAATCAAGGATGACCTCCCCTTACTCCTCCAGTGGTCACCAACCCCCTCCCACCCTAAAAATTTTTTTTTTTAATATTTTTTGCCAGCCTCTATGCCAGTTCCATGACAGCAGTATGCAGGTCCCTGGAGCAGTTTTAGTGGGTGCAGTGCTCTTCAGGCAGGCGGACCCAGGCCCATCCCCCCCTACCTGTTACACATGTGGTGGTAAATGTGAGCCCTTCAAAACCCACCTGAAACCCACTGTACCCACATGTAGGTGACTCCCTTCACGCCTTAGGGCTATGGTAGTGGTGTACAGTTGTGGGGAGTGGGTTTAGGGGGGGTTGGGGATCTCAGCACCGAAGGTAAAGGAGCTATGCAGCTGGGAGCAATTTGTGAAGTCCAATGCAGTGCCCCCTAGGGTGCCTGGTTGGTGTCCTGGCATGTCAGGGGGACCAGTGCACTACGAATACTGGCTCCTCCCATGACCAAATGCCTTGGATTTGGTCGTTTTTTGAGATGGGCGTCCTCGGTTTCCATTATGGCCGAAAACCGGGGACAACCATTTCTAAGGTCGACCATCTCTAAGGTTGACCTAAATGTTGAGATTTGGGCGTCCCCAACCGTATTATCGAAACTAAAGATGGACGTCCATCTTGTTTCGATAATACAGGTTTCCCCACCTCTTCGCCGGGACGTCCTTAGAGATGGACGCCCTTAGAGACGGTCGTCCCCGTTCGATTATGTCCCTCATTGTGATCCACCAAGAATTGTAGGATTGTATGGAAATAGAAATGTTGTAAATAAATAAAGAAATGCTCCTGAACTTAAGCGTGTATTTGTAGAATAGAATAAAATATTTGTGTAGGTTTTTTTGGACTAGTGATGTTGCGTTAAGTTTACATGGTGCCTTCCTCAGGAGTCTCGTTGTCTGTGTGTAGGAATATGGATCCTTGGTGTTGAGATTCTGAGTGGCTGTGGTCTTTAGCAGTGGCGTTCCTGGCCTGGATGGCACCCGGGGCGGAGCGCCGATGTGCCCCCCCCCGCTAGATGACACCTCCCCCCCACTGGCGAAATGACACCCCCCTCGGGTGCATGCCGCTGGGGGGGGGGGGGTGCCGCGGCGCGCGCCTGCTCCTCTGAGTTCGCTAAACTTCGTTCGTTCGCTGGAGCTCCCTGTGCCCCGGAACAGGAAGTAACCTGTTCAGGGGCAGAGAGAGCTGCAGTGAACGAACGAAGTTTAGCGAACTCGGAGGAGCAGGCACGCGCCGCAGCACCCACCAGCGGCGTGGACCGCCCCCACCGCCCCCCCCCCCCTTGGTACGCCACTGGTCTTTAGAAAGACCCTTGTGAAAGCTTGGAGCTAACATAGTAACATAGTAGATGACGGCAGAAAAAGACCTGCACGGTCCATCCAGTCTGCCCAGCAAGACAACTCATGTGTGCTACTTTTGTGTATACCCTACTTTGATTTGTACCTGTGCTCTTCAAGGCACAGACCGTATAAGTCTGCCCAGCACTAGCCCCGCCTCCCAACCACCAGCCCCGCCTCCCAACCACCGGCTCTGGCACAGACCGTATAAGTCTGCCCAGCACTATCCCAGCCTCCCACTACCGGCTCTGCTATCCAATCTCGGTTAAGCTCCTGAGGATCCTTTCCTGCTGAACAGGATTCCTTTATGTTTATCCCACATTTTCTTACACAAGGGTCTTTCTAAAGTGACTTTTCTCTTCAGAAATAATTATAATATAATTACAAAGGCACATCTTTCTTAATGTACCATACCCAATTTACCCGAAGGCACTTGATTTCATATGTTATTCAGGCATAATAAAAAAGTTGCAAGACACTTAGCTTTGCTTATCTGCCCAACACTTCGTAAGGGGACTTTAAGTGTTTTTTTTCTTTTTCCATTATCATTATGCCGATCCTGAAAAGAAGTTAACATTTTGATCTGCTGCCGTGCAAGGACTGCTGAGGTCATTTTCTCCATTACATATCAGATGAGTTCAAGTCTCACAGTGGAAAATAAAATAGTAATTTGTATATAATCAAGTTTCAGCTGAAGATTTTGTCTGCGCCTATTCTGTAGGTTAGAAAACGGACATCCAAGTTAGGATGTTCACAGTTTGCAGTGCATTTTTACTAAAGGTTCACTGGAAGCAAAGCTGCGGGAAATGTGCACGCATATGGCGACACGTGTAGAGGGAACAGAGATTCTACAAAGAAACGCATACAGAAAAAGATGGCTTCCCTTGCTGGCTGCACATGTAAGAGCCGGTATTTAAGCATGTAAGCAGCAGATATTGCTACTACATATGTGAGTGCTGTGCTGGCACTTCTATGCATAAAGGACTAGATTCTATATACTGCGCCTCGATTTCTGCGCAGAAATCGAAGAGTATTCTATAAAGTGCGCTTTAATGTAGGCATACATTATAGAATACGCCAAGTGCTGGTCCACATGACTTAATTTAGTCGTGGTGAATTACACCAACTAAAAATCTGATGCAAGTCCAGATGCTTAAGTTAGGCGTGGAGCGGGTGTATTCTATAACAATGTGCACAGATTTTAGAAACGCCCATGACCCACCCATTCCACGCCCATAACCACGCCCACTTTTCAACTATTGTGACTTAGAAATTCATGTGCACTACTTGCTATGCGTATTCTATAATGTGGTGCATGCAAATTCTAATTAATGTCAATTAGTGCTGATAATAGCTTGTTAGCATCCAATTATCAGCGCTGATTAGCTTGTTAACTAATTAAGGGGTCCTTTTACAAAGGCGTGCTGAAAAATGGCTTGTGGTAGTGTAGGCACGGGTTTTGGACGTGTGCCGATCCATTTTTTAGCGCACCTGTAAAAAAGGCCTCTCTGGTTTTTTTTTGCTGAAAATGAATGTGTGGCAAAATCAAAATTGCCGCGTGTCCATTTTGGGTCTGAGACATTACCGCCAGCCATAGACCTAGTGATAAAGAATCTGGGCGGTAATGACCTACGTGCGTCAGATGCTACTTGACACGCGTCCGTAATGCGTGCCCGAAAAAAAAATATTTTTCAGAGGTGCATAGCGGACGTACGCCAAAACTGAAATTACTGCAAGGGCCACGCAGTAACCGAGCGGTAACTCCAATTCGGCGCACGTTCAGCTAAGTAAAAGGGGCCTTAAGTTATTCGCATTGTTATGGAATACACTTCGATTTCCACACGTGGTATATAGAACCCCGGGGAAATTTCAGAATTTGGAAAACCTGCAGTTGCAAGGGGAGCCAATTAATGCACAAGCTGCAAAACTCAAAGCTTTTTCTTGTTTAATTTGAGCAGCAGATAAATGAGCACAATTCTTCCCTCAATCACTCCAAACCCCTGGTCCGAACGATCAGTAGCTGACAGTTCTGCATGCCTTGGAGCAGATATGAATGCAGTTGGGGAATGTATTTTGCAATAGACATGCATTTCTGTTGCATACTAGGAAACACATGTGAAATTTAAAGTTCTGCCCCACCCACGACCACAATATGTCCCATCCAATCTATTTGTGCCAGATGTATAGTATAGAAAGGATCTCTTCTAAAATTACTACTACATAGTAGATGACGGTAGATAAAGACCTGCATGGTCCATCTAGTTTGTCCAATAAAATAGACTCATAATATGGAATTTGTTGCCAGAGAATGTGGTAAAGGCAGTTAGCTTAAAAGGTTTGGACGGCTTCCTAAAGGAAAAGTCCATAGACTGTTATTAAATGGACTTGGGGAAAATCCACTATTTCTGGGATAAGCAGTATAAAACGTTTTGTACATTTTTGGGATCTTGCCGGGTATTTGTGACCTGGATTGGCCACTGTTGGAAACAGGATGCTGGGCTCGATGGACCTTTGGTTTTTCCCAGTATGGCAATACTTATGTACTTATGATGCAATATATATATATATATATATATATATATATATATATATATATATATATATATATATACTGATACATGTATGCTGATTTACATGTGTAAATGACTTTTATTTCACCTGCAAAAACCTTCTAAAATTGCCCCCTAAATATTTTTGCATAGGTCCCTTAGTTTTCCTACCTATATCATTACCTTGCATCACACTCACTCACTCATGTATAAAGCCAGACACTGGAGGAAACGTGCTTTGAAGTGTTCTAGGTTTGACACAATACACACGGGGTGGCTTGTCGGTCGAAACAGCACTCGTGAGATTTCATCCTCTTCTCTCTGCACATTAAGACCTTGAATGTGGTTCTGCTTCCTTCTGCTTGGTGGGTTCTTCAAAAGAGTCTCCTTCCCATTGTGCAGCCTGTGGATTCTTCTAAGGCAGCTTGCTTCCTCTATGAGCCCACTTTACAAAGCTGAGGGGGTTTACAGGATCAGCTCCCTCGCAGAACAAACAGCATTTCACAGCCTGTGATATAGTCATGGTGTACTCATTCGATTTTCAGTGACTCTGGGTTGTGTCTCGACTGTGTAGCTCATTTACAGAAATGTCTTACTCATCTACAGTAGTTGAACTGACGTCTACAGATTAGTTGGCAGGTAAAGCACCTTTAAGATGGCCATTTTTTAACCCCTATAGGTGTAAAGAGCCAGCGCTGGTTTAAGAGAGGTGGATGGAGGATCAGCTGCCTTTTCTGTGTGTGTGTGGGGTGGGGGTGGGTGGGAGGGGGGATTGATGCCGACAACAGGAGGTGAGAAAAGGGGTGATGCTGACATTGGGAGACTTGGAGGGTGTTGGAGTTGGTTCAGATGATGAATGGGGGTTTGGATCGTGATTGAAGCAATTGGGAGAATGACTGGGTGGGTTGGGATGATTTGACACTACTTTATTTATTTGGGGGCCCTTTTACTAGCATCTACATGCATCAGCGTCTACATGTGCCCAACGTGCGCCAATTTAGAGCTACTGCCCGGCTACCGCGTGGCTCTTGCGGTAATTTCATTTTTTGTGCATGTCCGATACGCACGTCCCAAAAAATTATTTTTATTTTCTGGCGCATGTCCGATAGGCGTGTCAAGTGGCATTTGACGCGCGTAGGTCATTACTGCCTGGTTAACGCGTGAGAACCTTATAGTAGGTCAGTGCCTGCCGGTAAGGTCTCAGACCCAAAATGGCCACGTACCAATTTTAATTTTGCTGCACGTCCATTTTCAGAAATTTTTTTTAAAAAGCCATTTTTTGCAGGCGCGCTGAAAAATGGATCTATGCGTGCCCAAAACATGCGCCTACACTACCTGGAGGGTTTAACCCAGCACTGCTCAGGCCTGCCTGTACCTATACACGTGCGCCACACTGGCATACCCTCCACCCGTCTACTGGGTCACAACTACGTTTTTCATTTGGATTTTTTTTTTTAATGGTCCATAGACGTACTGAGCACAACAACATCTAGGAAATGGTCATTTTCACTACTTGATTTTTGGACCTTTTCAGCAAAACATCCAAAGTTGGATTTAGACACCATATTGAAAATGCCCCTCTATATTTCAGATCCAAGTTTCTCAAAAGCTAGAAACTGCAAGGTGATCTTTACTTAAGGCATTATGAATCTGATACTTGGAGTATTGTGTTCAGTTTTAGAGACCGTATCTTGCTAAAGATGTCAAAAGACTGGAAGCGGTGCAAAGGAAATGGGATTTGCATTGCAAACCGTACGAGGAGAGACTTACCGACCTGAACATGTATACATTGGAGGAAAGGAGAAACAGGGGTATTAACAGGGGTATTTGAAAGGTATTAATCCACAAATGAACCTTTTCCGGAGACGGGAATGACTGCTTAACCCACAATGTCAATCATGATCTTTAAATGTAATACCACTTGTATCTCTCACTCCGGAAATGGCGATCGCCATGACGGAACAATGTAAGCCACATTGAGCCTGCAAATGGGTGGGAAAATGTGGGATACAAATGCAACAAATAAATAAATAAATAAATAAATAAATAAATAAATAAATAAATAAGGCAGTAGAACTGGAGGACATGAATTGAGGTTGAAGGGGGGGGGGGGGGGGGGAGACTCAGGACTAATGTCAGGAAGTATTTTTTCACGGAGAGAGTGGTGGATGCTTGGAATGCCCTCCTGCGGGAGGTGGTGGAGATGAAAACGGTAACGGAATTCAAACATGCGTGGGATAAACATAGAGGAATCCTGTTTAGAAGGAAGGGGTCCACGGAATCTTAGCAGAGATTGGGTGGTGACGCCGGTAATTGGGAAGCATAAGTACATAAGTAATGCCACACTGGGAAAAGACCAAGGGTCCATCGAGCCCAGCATCCTGTCCACGACAGCGGCCAATCCAGGTCAAGGGCACCTGGCGAGCTTCCCAAACGTACAAACATTCTATACATGTCAGACTCCGAACTGGATTCAACGAATCAGCAGCGTTACTTACAGCATGGCCACGGAGGAGTCGGAGGAAGACGAAATATGAAGACTGCGGGTCGGACCTCGGCTGGCGGGGGTTTGGGCCCCCCGCCAGCAAAAGTAACAGCGGGGGAGGGTTGACGGCGGGGAGGGGGGCCAGGGCGAAATCTGCGGGGGCCCAGGCCCCTGTGGCCCCACGCAGATACGCCCCTGCTGCCTACTGACTCTGCCTGTACCTGGAGGCTGGATCACTCTCTTGCCTGCTGCCTGTCTGGCCATCACGTTCATCACCCCGCTTCCTGCTCCATCTCGTAAGCACTGCAGGCCGCCCTCACCTAGGGGCTCAAGCTCTGGGGAACGGTGGTCAGCGCAGGTGAAACCCGGAGTTGTCCGTCCGCCAAGCAGAACCTGGTCCGAGTACCAGGCTCGGCAGCGCTCTACTTGGTACAAAAACTCACAAGTCTGACAAGTGCAAAGTGATGCACGTGGGAAATAGGAACCTGAGTTATAGCTATGTCATGTAAGGTTCCACATTAGGAGTCACAGACCAAGAAAGGGATCTAGGTGTCATCGTTGATGATACGTTTAAACCGTCTGCTCAGTGTGCTGCTACGGCTAAGAAAGCAAATAGAATGTTAGGTATTATTAGGAAAGGAATGGAAAACAAAAATGAGTACGTTATAATGCCTTTGTATCACTCCATACTGTGACTGCATCTTGAATACTGTGTGCAATTCTGGTCACCGCATCTCAAAAAAGATATAGTGGAATTAGAAAATGTACAGAGAAGGGCGATGAAAATGATAAAGGGGATGGGACGACTTCCCTATGTGGAAAGGCTAAAGCGGCAAGGGCTCTTCAGCTTGGAGAAAAGACGGCTGAGGGGAGATATGATAGAGGTCTATAAAATAATGAGTGGAGTTGAACAGGTAGACATGAATCGCTTGTTTACTCTTTCCAAAAATACTAGGAATAAGGGGCATGCGATGAAGCTACAAAGTAGTAAATTTAAAACGAATCAGAGAAAATATTTGTTC